>NC_080572.1:296678313-297878313 GCF_030247185.1 Malaya genurostris | reverse complement strand
TTTAGTATTTGATTGCAGTGACGAGATGAAAGTTTATTAAGCAACGGACAAATCACAAATTGAAGTAAAAATTGGTGTGTAGATATTTGGTGATCAACACAAAAAAACATTTGGACAGAGTGAGCACGAGAAAGCAGAGCCAAACTTGGTACTGACCAAAGCGAGTAATGCACTTACAGTAAATAAAAAGGATCTTGTCAGATGGAAAGCTGAGTAGATTTATCGGTTACACTCTAACAGGCCCCCTTTGGCTTGCTGACATTAGCAGACCAAAAGAGGGAAGCATACCTCTCTTTTGATCTGCTAATGTCATCCACCAGCTCGATTCAGCTTTTCGTGTTTATTCTGTCTGCGGACTGAGAGTTGTATGACCTGACTTGAAGTTGCATATTAAGTATATGAAATTTGATTGTGGTTGAATGACAGTTACCAGTTCCAATCGAGCAAACGATCTGTCAATTCAATCTAAAGCTAATGGAATGTTTTGAATTGTTGCCAACATTACGGATGAGAAGTCGTTACTCTGATTCTAGGCACTCTAGGTAATAAAGATTTTCTCTGAAAATATCTGGCATCTCTGCTAACCTTTGAAAGACAGTGTTGGTGATTGCCGAAAATTTGACAGAAGCTGCTATATTGCTAACAGATCGGCTGAATAGTTCGTATCGTTTCTATGAGAGGGCGCCACTAGAATTAAATCCATACCATTTTTAGTTAGTACCAACCTTCAAAAGATACGTGTATAAATTTGACAGCTGTCTGATTATTAATTTGTGAGATATTGCATTTTGAGTGAAGCTAGTTTTGTTGTTGTGAAAAAAAATGGAAAAATAGGAATTTCGTGTGTTGATGAAACACTACTTTTTGATGAAAAAAAGTGCCGCCGATACCAAAAAATGGCTTGATGAGTGTTATCCAGACTCTGCACCGGGCGAAGCAACAATTCGTAAGTGGTTTGCAAAATTTCGTACTGGTCATATGAGCACCGAAGACGATGAACGCAGTGGACGTCCAAAAGAGGCTATTACCGATGAAAACGTGAAAAAAATCCACAAAATGATTTTCAATGACCGTAAAGTGAAGTTGATCGAGATAGCCGACACCCTGAAGATATCAAAGGAACATGTTGGACATATTATTCACGAATATTTGGATATGAGAAAGCTTTGTGCAAAATGGGTGCCGCGTGAGCTCACAATCGATCAAAAACAACAACGAATTGATGATTCTGAGCAGTGTTTGGAGCTGTTATATCGAAGTAAAACCGATTTTTTTCGTCGATATATAACAATGGACGAAACATGGCTCCATCACTTCACTCCGGAGTCCAATCGACAGTCAGCTGAGTGGACTGCACGCGATGAACCGAACCCAAAGCGTGGAAAGACTCAACAATCGGCCGGTAAGGTTATGGCGTCTGTATTTTGGGATTCGCATGGTATAATTTTCATCGACTACCTTGAAAAGGGAAAAATCATCAACAGTGACTATTATATAGCGTTATTAGAGCGTTTGAAGGACGAAATTTGAAAAAAAACGGCCTCATTTGAAGAAGAAAAAAGTTTTGTTTCATCAAGACAATGCACCGTGTCACAAGTCGATGAAAACCATGCTGAAATTGAACAAATTGGGCTTCGAATTGCTCCCTCATCCACCATATTCTCCAGATTTGGCCCCCAGTGACTTTTTCCTGTTCTCAGACCTCAAGAGAATGCTCGCTGGTAAAAAAATTAGAAGCAATGAAGAGGTAATCGCTGAAACTGAGGCCTATTTTGAGGCAAAGGACAAATCGTACTACAAAAATGGTATCGAAAAGTTGGAAGATCAGAGTTATGCGGTTCAGAGTTATGCGGTTTTTTATGCGAAGTTTCAGAGTTATGCGGTTTTTTTTATGCGAAGTTTCAGAGTTATGCGGTTTTTTTTATGCGAATTTCCAGAGCTATGCGGTTTTTTTTATGCGGTACGTAAATTCGCATAAAAAAAACTTCAGTGTAGTTAGAATAAGCGGCAATAGTACAATGATTCTAACGCAATTATCCACTGCCCATACAGAATCAGATCGCGAAACAAGAATAAGCGACCGTTTGTTACTTCAGAGAGAATCCCACCGCAGCGAACTAACCTTTGATTCTCAGAACTATCATCGAGAGAAATTCGCTCTCGCACTGGTATCTATTCTATGTTAAATGAGCCGTGCCGGGTTTTTGTTGTTGCGATGATATCCGTCTCTCTTTGATGGCACTGATTGAATCGTGTGAAGAGTTGCTAGTGCGCGTTCTTTGATACGATAAAAGCCATCCTTGATTCTATTCATTAGTTTATGAGTTATTGTGCTAAGAGTGACGCTACGTTTGTTATTATCAGACTATGAGAAAGCTCTGTTCAAAGTGGGTGCCGCGTTTGCTCACTGTGGACTGAAAACAAGAACGTGCTGATGATTCTGAGCAGTGTTTGGCCATGTTCAAACGTAACACACCGGAATTTTCGCGTCGATATGTGACAATTGATGAAACATGGATTCATCACTTCACTTCGGTATCAAACCGATCGTCATCTGAGTGGACAGCAACTGATCAACTGCGTCCATAGCGCCCGAATGCACAACAATAGGCTGGTAAGGTTATGGCCTCTGTATTTTGGGATGTGCGTGGTGTAATATTTATCGACTCTCTTGAGAATGGAAATACCCTTAACAGTGAATATTATATAGCGTTATTGGAGCGTTTGAAGGCTGAAATTGCAAAGAGACGACCGCATATGGCAAAAAAAAATTTTTTGTTGCATCAAGACAACGCACTGTATCACAAGTCAATCAAAACAATGGTAAAACTACATAAATTGAATTTCGAATTGCTCCCACATCCACCGCATTCACCAGATTTGGCTCCCAGCGACTAGTGACTGTTCGAAGACCTGAAAAAAAATACTCGCCGGTAAGAAATTTCACACGAACGAAGAGGTTATCGCTAAAACGGAGGCCTATTTTGAGGCAAAAGATAAATCGTTCTACAAAAGTGGTATTGAAATGTTAGATCGGCGCTGAAATGATTACGGTGCTCTTGATGGAGATTACGTCGATGAATAAAGTTAATTTTGAACTGAAAAAATCGTGTTCTCTTTGTTGGGCCCGGGACTTTTCAGGTTATGTGTTATATCATTCGGCTCAGTTCGTCGAGAAAACAAAATGTCTAAGTATGTATGTATGTAACATGTGCACTCGGTTTTCTTTGAGATGGTTGGACTGATTCTCAGAAACTAAGATTCAACTGAAAGATCTCTCAGCCTGGTATTGAATTTCATTCGGATTAAACATTTGGTTCGGAAGTAATGCGGTAAATCAAGTTCCTTTAACTCAAATTCAAATTGAAGGCTTTATAGTCCCATACCCTGCTATTTAATTTTATCTCGATTCTACTTAGTTACGGAGTGAAATGTGTCAAATATTGGGAGTACAAATGAATTCGGTGCGTTTTCTTGGGGTCAAAATGCATTTATTTCAAAATAAAAAGAATTTAAAGATTAATCAAAGTATCGTCCATCGCTAGTTAGTACTTTTTCCCACCTCTTAGACAATTTTCCAATTCCATCTCGAAAAAGTGTCTCGTTGTTTTAGTAAACCGATAACCAGTAATCAGAAGGAGCAACGTAAGGAGAATACGGCGGTGAAATGTCCACTTGAGCGTTTTCATATATTTTTTCATGCCTTTTGCGACATGAGGCCGAACGTTGTCATGCAGGAGAATAACTTTATCATATCTTTGCTTGTATTCCAGCCGTTTTTCTCGTAATGCACGGCTCAAACGCATCAGATGCTCAACATGACCTTAGAACCATGAATATTCGGCTTTGTTGTTGATGTTGTGGTCGATGGCAACAATTCATTGGTAACAATTCGAATTAAAATACCCTTTTTTGGTTTCCTTTAAATCAACTGCAAAATCGTCTATCAATGTCTCTCGGTTTCTGTTCATGAGGCACCCAACTGCCTTGTTTTTTGAATTATTCCCATGGGTTTTAATCGTATACAAACTACCAATGATTCTGACTCGAAACTTCATCGAGTAATGCCTTCTAATGTTTGTTTTGGTTTTCCAGAGCGAGGCCTGTCTTCAACGCTGAAACCGCCGTTCTTGAAATGTTGAAGTCATTTCCTACATGATTTATCAGTTGCAGTATTATTACCATAGACATCCATAAGCATTTGATGCTGCTTAGTTACCACAAAATTGCTCATAATTAATACTGTGAAAACCCTTTACCATATAGCTCTGGAACCGGAAGTCGGATGAAAGTAAACAGAATCCTATGAGACTATGAGAACTTTTATTTGAGCCTGTTTGTGGAAAAATTACATCAGTTTTGAGCCAAATCTAGAAGAATTTTACACATTTTTGCATCGTCGTCCTATCGGACTATAAAATTTTTTACAATTAGCCCTCCAGGCCAATTTTCACTAGTCAATTTTTACAGTAATTGCATAAACTTTCTATATGAGAAAGGCAATAAGTGTACTTTTATAGAAAATAATCGTTATCATGATCTTGTAGTAACACTAACAAGTAAATACAAATTGAACAAAAGAATTAGAAATTTACATTTTGTTCACCTGAAAAATATAAATTTTAATGTGGCAACCCTGAACGCTATACGAAATTGAACAAAGCACGCTGCGAACAAAGCAAAGCCTCACGTAACGACGCGTAGCAGTTTTGCATCGACATTTTGAATGACGATTTAAATGTTTTGACAGTCATTGCTCTATAATTTCGGAACCGACGGTCGGATCTGGGTGAATTGCAAAATATCTTTAAAGACAATAAGAGCTATAATTTGAATCATGATTCGTGAAAATCGGTTTAACCGTTGCTGAGAACCCAAGTGAGTTTTTTGAGCTTTTCTTCACTATTATCGGTGCTTTCGGAAACGGAAACCGAGAACTAGTACACGGAAAGACCGAAATTAGCATTTTGGCGAAAAAATTAGTTGATTTTCTGATTTTAGTTAGTTATTTTTTGAGACAACTAAAAAAATCTTACTTTTGCTAATTTAGATTTTTAATTCTAATTTTCTTAATAATAATAAAATATTTGTTGAAATGGCTATTTTTTTAGTTGAATTCACCAATGAAACGTGCTGTCATTTCTTAGCTAAGGCACGCTTCATATCCATTCAACTAATTTTTTAGTTGAATTAGAGAAATAAAACGTTGTTTTCAACCAACATAAATGGTTGAATTTGTTTCTGCGATTAGCAGCTATATGGCGCTCGTTAACACCGTAATGACTACTAGTCACTAGATGGCACACTACTACCGAAAAAAATTTTAGTCGCGGTTATCTTTTCTATATTTGCAGGTATAAATACGATGTTGTATTGGAGAAAAAGACATAAGCGAGCCATAAACTTCTTTTTGAAAATTTTACTTCTAAATCGCTGTTTTCTTCATTCGACTTCGCGAAATCACCTCACTCACTGAAAACTTTGAGCACTCGGAAAACAAAAACCGAATACAAGTAGTACACCGGACGGCGTAGCCCGGAATGAGAAGATACAAAAAAAAAATCATTTGACGTTTACAATTATAGTGCAACATTCGAAACTCACTTCACTGTTTCGCGTAAAAACATTATTACGCACAATCGCTTTAACTGCGCACAAATTCTGAATAAATACACTTTCCACTAACAGTTTACGTCATTTTTACATATCGGCTTAGAAAATTATATAGGGATATATCGTAACACATGCAAAAAACATCTAAACAATTTGCGAGCAGTTTCAACAAGACTGTCCCTTTTAGCTTTTTAATGGATTGTTTTGCTTTGACACTACTGTCCTTCAGTAATGACGGTGATAGATAAATAGAATCAAAGTTTCTGATTTTAATAACGAAATTAGTTGTCAATGAGAATTTCGTGTTGGATTGAAATATTGCTGGTTTGTGTCCAGAATATTCGCCAACTAAACACTTTCTCTAAAAATAAGAGTTTTTTTCAGCACAGTAAATTCTACATTTTAACTAATTTTATAGTTATTTTGGAAATTTTGTTGTTAAAATCAACTAATTCAAAAACAGTAATACGAATTAGGCGCAGAGCTAATTTAGGTCGTTCCGTGTAGTATTAAAGTAATTTTATATATTCACTAACTAACAAGATTCACCAAATAGATGAATTCAACAGTAAGTTTTATAAAATTATGCACTTCGTTTCGCCATCGCTTGTGAAAAAATACCCATGAAATTGATATGAGGCCATAAGACTTTTCATTTGGTTATGCCATTAAAATTGCAAAACGGGTGAAAGTGCACCACACCAGTGTGAAAAATGTTATCGAGAAGTTCGGTAAGACCCTTTCCATGAAGAATTTGCCCCGATCCGGTAGGAAAACGGGTCCCAGCCAGCCCGGCCAGGACTTACAAGTGGTTGAGTACATCAGGAAAAACCCATCGGCGTCGACGCGGGATTTGGCCAAGCAGTTCAACATCAGCATCGGGATGATTCAAGAAACAGAAGGTGCCGAAAAAGTCCCTGGTTCAGGCCAAAACAAGAGCGCGAAAACTGTATAACCGGATTCTACAGAATAAAGACGAATGCATCCTGATCGACGACGAAACCTACGCCAAGGAAGACTCTCGAGCGCTGCCCGGACCGCAATATTATACGAAATCGGTGTACCAGGACCTGGACGACGCTGACACCACGGTGGCGATGGAAAAGTTTGGGCAGAAGGTGTTGGTCTGGCAAGCAATTTGTACCTGTGGTTTGCGGTCGTCGATTCTCTTCACGAAGGGCACAATTAACGTTAAGGTGTACGAGGAAGAATGTTTGAAGAAGAGAATGCTGCCACTGTACAGAAAGCATAAGGTTCCTCATATCTTCTGGCCGGATTTGGCTTCAGCCCACTACGCCAACTCCGTTTTACAGTGGTTGTCAAAAAATAATGTACAATTCGTGGAAAAGCAAATCAACCCACCGAACTGCCCGGATCATCGGCCAATTGAAAGGTATTGGGCAATTGTCAAGCGTTTCACAGAAACTAGGATTTTCTTCAATGTAATCAGTGAAATCCATAAAAATGTAATTATTCTACAATATATCGAAAACTGATGTCAAAATATGTTCTTTTTCGCTTTTTTATTCAATAATCAATGTTGCTAACTACTTTTCGATACACTCCTTATGGTAATACCAATGCAACAAGCCAATCATTGTTGAAACTCGTCCATTATTAACGACGATATCGTTATTTTGGCCTTGAATGAACCACGATAAAGTGATGTTTGGACACAATTTTCAATTGGATTTTTCTCTGAGTAATTGAAAAATTGAGTACAGTCATCTTTTGGCTTGATATTCGTTTTAGCACGGTTTTTTTTGGCAACATAATTGTTTGACTTTGGCGTGATGTCGTGGTATATTGAAAATGGGCATGTGTCTTCTAATTCAAGCATTTTTATAGTTAAATCGATTTCAGATGATTTTAACTATAATTGCTGAAAGAATCAAGTTTCTCACCACTCAAACATGTTCAGGAATATGCGTTTACTTTGCAACTTTTGTCCAAATTTTCAAGCGATCACTCAAACAAATTTATTCGGCATTCGATAAAAATTTTCCCTAACCACAATTTTTGAAGGGCAAAATTGCATGGAACTACAGATTTTCAGAATAATAGAAATATTTTATAAAACTTAGCATTTAACATATAATTGAGATTATGCATTTGAGAACGATGAACATTAAAAAAATTTAAAAATAATTTTGTTTTCCATATTGCGACGGAATGCTAGAAGAATCAGTTTAACTGAAAATTTTTCATTTTTTTAAGAAACAATTTTTTTATATTTTTTTAAATCTTGTCAACTTTTCAGAATATTTCACCCATCGTCTGCTTTCCCGAGATACGAGCAAAGGAGGCCGAGTCTTCCCGACGATCAAAAGACTTCTCGGTCTTCCCTACGCAACCACTCTCGAAACATTTTACAATCAAACGTTTCCCAGGCAACTACTGGCCGTGTCCGTTTCCCACCGAAAAGTGTCGATGGGAAATGTTATTTTCTCGTGCGAACATTTCTTTTCAGCAGTAGCAACCGCACCGCTCGCGCCTTGGTCCGGGTCCGATTATGTACGGGAAAAGGGAGAATTGCTATTCGGGTGGAATTCTGCTATGCGACTTTTTCTTCGACTGAGTAGCTTCGTATAGGGATGTGCAGAGGAAACACGGTGAAAAAATAATGCAACGCGATCGAAGTGACACATATTCGCCTACTAGGACGTACAATTTCACAAAACGCCATATCAATATCGGTTCGTGCTGCTTTACGCAGAGAATAACTTATATAATTTGTTAATAACAGGAATCGGGCGAGCTGATCTAATCTACTCGCAATCGAACGAAAACATGAACTCCCCTACCGAGATTGGCCTGGTTTAGATGTTACAACATATTTCCTACTAATGAGTTGTTTTTCGGAAGGGGGAATGGCAAGCAGTTCTGCGATTGTTTGAAGAGACTACTTGGGAAGAGCATGATAAATATGATATGACTGTGAGAAGAGCCATCGAATCGAGTTGTGATACGGATGCGGACGAGTGAGAATTTCTCGTCGAGTTTCGAAGCCGGCCACTGTCGGCAAATGTCGGCAGCGGCGAGGGGGAAAATTCTGTGTTTGATTGACTTCTCGTAAAAATGATGAGAAACAAGCAGAAAGCTAAAGAGTTCCTATGGGAACCAAGCGACAGACAAAGTTTGCTGGGAAAAAATAAAACTGAAAGTGTTCAGTTGGCCATGGGAAAAGATTTTTATAGCGAATCTATGCCACACTGCAGTTGTATGTCTGTTTTGATATTGATAATGGTGGCGATGACATCGTAATGCTTGGGTTGCATAATGGATGAACTGTGACAAGTGTGACATGGGAATGCCTGCACCAATTCTTTTGTATAATTCATTCTAAGCACACTAAAAAAGTATCCTTCGAACCGGATTTGAACCAGTGACCTATGGATAACTGAACAAGTATTTCTTGGTCTCAGAAAACGATCCTCTACAGTCCACCGCTCTACCAACTGAGCTATCGAAGGTTTGTTGAGGTGTAAGAAACTGAACAGAAAAACGTGATTTCAAAGCGTCAGATTATATATGCGCTCAGCAATGCTTTATGGTTTAAAATTTTGAACTACATTTGTTGTTTTCGCTGGAAGCCTCGCGCAGCCACAGTAGCGTAGCGCATAAGTACCAACAATGTTAAACAAGGTAAAACCACGAACGTACCACGTGACCACAAAGTGAAAGGCAATCGCTGATACAAATAAATATTGCATAATTTCAGCAGTCTATTTTAAGCCGCTTTTTTTGTTCACCGCCGCAACTTGTTTTCCAATCTGACTTTTATGCTCCACTAGCAAGTTGGTAGACACCCGGCATTTGCTCGCTAGTGGGATTGGCATGCGAAATACGGATTCATGAATGAGCTTTGAATTCTGGTTTAAAACGATCCATATATTGCTCGGTGATCGATGGAGAACACTCAAATCGCTAGTTTACTTGATGAACAAACCGATTTACATCAACTTAGATTCAAATGAAAAGTATTATAGTCCCATATAAAACATCAAAATTTGTATCCGGATCCGACTTCCGGTTCCAGAATTACGAATTTATGAGAATTTAAACTTTCAAACTGTCGTGTCGTTCCGAGCGACGGTGCAAAAATCGTAAAAACCTAGTTTACGAATCGTTCTAGTCTGTAACAATTAGAACTGACTTGGGCTATATTGGTCGACGGATTCCAGTTCCGATGGTACCGGAAATAATGATCACATACTCCAAATTGGAATGCACAACCTTTTCTCATCGACGGCTGAAACGAATTTCACAAGAAAAAATCCAAATTAGAGGTGTTAAGGTCCTATAATTTGTTTTTAAATTTAAAGTTTTCCCCAATAGGAAACATTCTTCTAAATTATTCTCACAATAGTTTTAAATTGAAGTTTTTGTTAGTTTCTGGACAAACGTAATCCGGGTGTAGCGGGTTCCAGAAGTGTCAGAACAAAAAATAAAATAAAACAGAACTCACTTAAATTCTCAGAGACAGCTAAACCGATTTCCGCAACTTCAAGATTCAATTGAAATGTTTTATAGTTCCATAGCCTTCTTTTAATTTTTTTCCGGATTCGACTTCTAGTTTCGAAGCTACGGAGTAAAGAGTGTTTGGAATTTGAAACCACCATTCAAAGCGATATTGCAAAAACCTGTTTTAATATACCTAGTGACGTTATGATGCCTTTGACTAAAAAAAAACCTTTAGCTACACTGCAAAAATTGTAACCTTTTTAAGACTCACTAGCATATCAAGTATGCTTTATTTGTGCTTCAACATTCCATAAAAGTAAAGTGTGTCGTCGTATGGCTTAATCAAATGTCATCACATATCAATATTAAGTGCAGACTCAATAAACATTTTCTAGAATAACGTGAGGTCGCGGTTTGTGCTGCTTTACGCAGAGAATAACTTCTATAATTTGTTAATAACAGCAACAACAAACGTCAGACGCGTGCACAAATATGTGTGAGGTTAGGTTACCGATAGGGTTACCAACACAACTAATGGTCGTACAAAAGTTTCTAACCAGTGGAAAAATATCCCTAGTGGTTCATGCAGCCACGTGGTTTAACTAACCCCACTATCCCCTATTGTTCCAAAGCTTCAAATGTACTGATTTAAAGTAACGATGAATAAACGATCCCATTTGTGTTAACGAAATATTGCTTCAATCTTGAACATTGATTTAGGATAGTTTAATATTGAATCTGATGATAAAACGTTTGAAATGACAGACAATACGTCCATTGTCAAATTCTATATAAACTTGATCATTTCACGTTTACATAAATTTGAAACATTTTTGTATGTTTCCAGATACTGAACCAGGCTCCTCTATTGTTGAACCCATTACTTAGAAGAAAAACTTCGACAACTCAGCGGCTGCAGATGTCGAAAAGCTTTGCATTCCTTCCGTGAACCAGCGAACGAGTTTCCCAGATCAGCTATAGGAACACCACATGTCGGCACTATGTGACTGGGTCAGACAAACGAAAGCAAGATGAAATGGAACGAAAGAATTTGGAGCACGTCTTGGGTCGTTTTTTTTCATTTTCCTGCTAATGCAATATACGGGTTGAAGTATTTTAATCCGTTTTCTGTGCCACTGGCACGAAGTGATGCTAAAACATCCTAGCATTCGGGTAAACTTAGTGAGAATAATGAATAATTTCGAAACATATATTTCGAAACATATAAATTTAAATTTTCGAAAATTTACGATTTTACAATATTTGATATAAACAAGTACGAAGTCTTCTACGCGTCATTCGCAAATAATGTTACGATCCTAAATTACTGAATAGGATGGTCCTTTTCTAGGTTTGATCTTCAGAAGCATTCGAATGTTGGTGCTGTTGAATCACCACACAGATAATCACTAGGACTATTGCCAAGTTATGACAGCATATAAACGCTGATTGATACTCTAGTTCTTTTCAAGCATGCTTAAGGTTCTACTCAGGAAAACAACCATTGTTGAAAAACGCAAAAGCAGTTTGCCCTGTTACTGCCTGGGGACTGTTCATAAACCACGTAGACCAAAATCTGTTATTTTGTAACACGCCCCACCCCTCGTAAATTTTCCAATAAATAAATAATAAGGCGGTAACAAAGCATTCCCCAAAACCTCTTTTGAGCATTACATTGCGCGGTGAACACGATAACTCGACGTAGAATTATCTGAAATCAAAAATGTTCTTAAATTTACTTAAAGTACGAGTTATTTCTCCCCCCTCCGTCGTTCTAAAGTTATTATTTTGATTTTTTTTTAATAGTTCGTGTCATATTTAAGAAAAAAACGCGATCTTACGCTAAATTTTCCGTCAATTTTGAGGCGAAAAACTACCATAGTATGAAAATGGAAAAATTTCAAAAACGTTGAGGGGAGGCATTTTATACCAATAAAGTTTGTTCCAAATTTGAAAAAAAAATCGGTTCAGTAGATCTTGCAGCATCGTGCGAACTTCGAAAAATTGGTTTTCAGAAATACGCGTTTTTTATCGTTTAGGAGATAAAAGAGGCACCACTCTGGGGCGCCGTATTTTGGCAGTTTTTTCCGATTGATATGAAATTTTGACACAATATGTTTTAAATGTTAAACTACAAGAAAGTGAAAAAAAATCGATTTTCCGAAACTGTTTATCTCTTGCCCCTCTTACATTTCTTTTATATTGAGAATTGAGAAAAAGTTATTCTATTTATTCATCGATTCGATTCAGTTGTTGCAACCTGCATGATTCGGAGCAGATTCAAAATAAAGCCAACCAAGAGTTACATGGATCTGAAATGAAGATATTAAATCTGAACTTAATTTTGGAAAATTCTAATACCATACCATCTGTTTTCAAATAATTATAATTTCGCTAACATAAATGCGTTGTCCTAAAGTCTCAGTTATTCAAGATATTCAAGAGGTAAAGGTATTTTTACGCGGAATTCCGAAGTTGCGTGGATCTCCCCAGGTACGCGGTTTTCTTGTTCTGTGTTAGAAATGCATGAAATGTCGAGATCTGGTTCCGAAATTTTATAGGTCAACTCTCTGACAATTAGAAAATTTTCGATTGTTTTAAAACATCAGTGAGGCTATACAATCACTGTGAAAACCAACTTCTGTACCAAGACCCGGAGGGCCGAATATCATATACCATTCGACTCAGCTCAACGAACTGAGCAAATGTCAATGTATGTATTGTGTATGTGACAAACAGAGATGGCATTTCACTAGAGTGATACACCAGGGCGTAAGTTTCAATTGTACACTGCGGATACATTTGGTGTGCTCCACACAAAGAGGAAAGCGCACTTCTTCTCAGTGTCCATTAGACAGACTTTGAGTGCGTGTTTGTGTTGAAAGAAGCTGGTGCGAGAGAATCACATTCTCTTCACATGAATCGCTCTCACGTACTCCCGCCTAAATACACCCAAGTGATCACTGGCGCGTGATGGTAAGCGAACACTTCTGTGAACTTCACTTAATAGACAGTGGATCTGGCCTTGCTATGAAGAATTTCCAAGGAAAAACGAAAATTCAACGATAAATTGTTTTATTTTGCTGATTTTGCGTGCCCCACGTCACTTAGGGTGAAGCCAGAGTGGTCGCGACACGATGCGAAACGAGAAAGATTTCCAATGAAGGATAGTTGCCTGACTCAAAGTGATTTGTTCAGTAGTAACAAAACAATATTATTTATTTATGTTCATATTTATTGAAAAGAAAATTTTGATCAAAATCAAACGAAATCATCTTGATTGGTCTTTCATTTAGTTAGGGGCACATAAATAAGTGTTTACCCCGGGCCCATTAATACGTAAAAGCGGTGCTGTAATGCACAGAAGACTTTAGATTCACCGAAGATTTTGATTTGAAATATGCCTTTTGAAATAAAACCAGCTCGAGGTGATTACATCACCACATGGAACCATAGATCTTAATTTTAGTAGTTCTCATAGCTCCCGACCAAAAGTATTTTTTCTTAGTATTTTCATATAAAAATTTATAAATAAATTATACGTTTTTTTATCGAGATGACTCGAAATATTCTCAAAACTCGTTTAATGCACTTTCAATGACTGTACTTTTTAGTAATTTCTAATGTTTTCGAAAGCTTTTTCCCAACACTTTTTCACAAGAACCCAGTGCCATAGATGCGAGATTGTTGATTCCAAAACGCATTCCGTTGAAAAACTGCTTCGATGAGAGCTTCGATATCAATCAAATTATCGTAATGATGAAAAATAATTTAAGAAACATTTGTCGCTCATTAGTCAAAAAAAGCATGAAAAACTGAGCACGCACTGCTTCGTTGTTTGTCGCACCGGAAATCGCTTGTCACTACGCAACGCCTTGTGTTTACTCTGAAATACATATTAATATCTTGCTGTAAACAAATCAACGAAATACAGAACTTTGATGATCGCATCGCATCGCATGTCGCGCCCACTCTGGCTTCACACTTATACGCAAACCATACACCAGAGTGCTCACCGGCGTGTACACCTCTATGAAAGTATCTGCATCCACCTCAGAGAATTTATTGGCTCTGGCGCTTTGGTGCGATTCAGTGGAAGAGGTAAAAAGAAATAAACAAACACACTCATGATGCGTGCACACTTTATACAACAGTGGTGTAAAGGTGTGAAAGAGAAGAGCTCTGGTTGAAGTTGGCAGTGCGAGGGGAGAAATTTTGCTTGCTCCTCGTAACACAGAGGAGATGGACATCTATGGTGACAAAAAATGTCACTCGATTTTCCTAGAGATTGCTGAACCAATTTCCACAACCTTAGATTCAAATGAAAGGTATTATTGGTCCCATGGATCGATATTGAATTTTGTCCCGATCCGACTTTCGGTTCCGGAATTACAAGGCAATATGTGCAAATCTATAAGAAAATGCGCACTCAATTTGCTCAGAAATTTCTCAACCGATTTTTACAAACTCAGATTCTAATGAAAGGTCTTAAAGTTCTTTGTAAAGTCCCAATAAAGTTGATCCAGATCCCACTTTTGATTCCGGTATTATAGCGCGATAAGTGAAAATTTTTCATTTTCATGAGTCTTTTTTCAAAAGTGATGGCGAAACGAGGTTCAAACTTTTATAAAACTAACCGGTAAATTCATCTAGTTGGCAGATACTGTTAGTTAGTGAATATAAAAATCTACTTTGGGACTACTAGTTCCCGGTTTCCGCTTCCGAACGCACCGGTAATAGTGAAGAAAAGCTCCAAAAACGGAACTTACTTCGATTTCTCAGCAACGGTTGGCCCGATTTTCACGAACCATGATTCAAATTAAAGCTCTCATTGTCTTGAAAGATACTTTCATCCAGACCCGACTTCCGGTTCCGAAATTATAGAACGATGAGTGTCAAAACATTCAAATCGTCATTCAAAATGACGATGCAAAGCAAATACGCAACAGAACGTGCGGCTTTGCTCCGTTCGCAGCGTGCTTTGTTCAATTTCGTATAGCGTACAGGGTTGCCACATCAAAATTTAAATTTTTCAGGTGAAAAAAATGTCAATTTCTAATTCTTTTATTCAATTTGTACCTATTTATTAGTGTTATTACAAAATCATGATAACGATGCTTTTCTATAAAAGTACATTTATTGCCTTTCTCATATAGAATGTTTATACAATCACTTGAAAAATTGACCAGTGTAAATTAACCCGATAGACTAAGTGTTCTATATAATTCGACACAGTTCATCGAGCTGAGCAATGTATCATAAGCGTGTATGTGTGTGAGTATGTGTCAAATATTGTCACTAATAAAATTTAAAAAAATCTCTTAGTCCCACAGGTTGCTATTGAATTTCATACCGTCATTTAGAGTGACGATGCAAAATAGGGTAAAATTCTTCTAGATTTAGCTTACAACTAATTCAATTTGTAGGCTACATTAGTTACTTACTAAAGGAGCCGACTTCGGCTATACTGGTTCCAAGTTCCTGGTTCCAGAAGTACCGGAAATAGTGGTCAAAAAGTTTAAAACGAAACTCACTCAGTTTTCTCAGAGATGATTTGATCGAATTTCAGAAAAACCAAGTTCAAATTAAAGTTTCTATAGTTTCATAGACTGCTGTTTAATTTCATCCAGGTTCGACTTCCGGTTCCAGAGCTAAAGGGTAAAGTAAAATAAAAAAAAATCTTATCAACTGTTAACAATTTGAAAAGGTTATGTTAGTTTATACCCAAAGATAGTTTCTTATTTTATTCAAGATTGAAAAACAAATTTCTTCACGAAATCTTCTAGTGATATTTTTGAAAATATAAGTAATACGAGAAAGGCATCATTACACCACTAGGTGGATTAAAAAATGTTTTATTCCTTAGCAACGATAACTGTTCTCTGCAAATAAAGTCAATTTTTCAAGTTTATCAACAAGGTACGGAACAAATTCATCAACAGGCCTAATCATGGTTTCCAAATTACAGTGATCATTATACAGCCATTGTGAAAAGATAATAGCTTTTCTATCGTTTGATTATATTCGCATTGTGACTTCCTTGTATTCTTTGAAAGCACAATTTTTACATGCACGAAAAAAAACAATCAGTTGTTCTAGTAGTTATATCGCAGAGCATTTCTTCTATTATTTCTTCCGGTGACACAATTCTTGAACTGTAAATCATTAGATTGATATTTTCATGGAAGCACATTGTGTCCACCAGTAACGACCTCTCGCTCATCTGAAAGTTTCAATTTAAGTTTGTTATTTATTTTTGTATTTATTATTTATTTGGAGAGCAGGGAAAAGCCCGATGGAGATGAAATTTGGTAATTTCTCTCTCCAGCAGGCATAAAATCTCCTCATCTACTGTATCAACAGATTACAATGATTCAACAGATACAATAAAGCTTAACACTAACAATAAAGACTAACAATTAAAACTAAATCTATAACCCTATATCTAGTTGATGACACCAAGCATTACAGGACATCAATCACAGTTCTTGCTTAAACGGCCAGAGAGAGAAGAGAAAAATGGATGACGAAGGTAGGTGGAGGGGGTGGTAAGTAAGCGTGGGCGAACAACGGAATTAGAATCGGCAAGTAGATATAATTAGTGATCGAAAAGATGGTGACAGACGGAGAAAAGAAGGAAATGCGATCGGGTTAGTATTTGCAAGCGCATCTGATTACACTGAAATCTTTTTTTATGCGAATTTACGTACCACATAAAAAACCGCATTACTCTGAAAATACGCATAAAAAAACCGCATAACTCTGAAACTTCGCTTAAAAAAACTGCATAACTCTGAAAATTCGCATAAAAAAGTCGCGTAAAAAAACCGCACCAAAAAAGACCTCAGTGTAGTTTCCAATAGAAATACAGAAGAGGAAGAAAATGAGAGGAGAAGCTTTGGAGACATTCCTACGAACAGATAGCAGAAGCTTACAACGATCTTTGTAACTAGGAAGATTAGTGGGATTCCTCCAAGGTAAGTTGCGCAGAGCGAATCTAACAAATTTACGCTGGATAGCTTCGATGCGTGTAATATCGATTTGATAGTAAGGTGCCCAGACAACAGCTGCATATTCTAGCGTCGAACGAACAAGAGCACAATATAATGCCTTAAGACAGTGTACATTAGTAAAGCTCTAAGTAACGCGAAAGACGAAACCCAAGAGCTTGGAGGCCTTTGAAATCACATAATCGATGTGACTTTTAGAGTCCAGCTTGGAATCAAGAATGATACCCAAATCTATCAAGGAAGTTTCACGTTTCAGTATATTGCTATAGTCGTAAGTAATCAGCGAGCATTTACGAGTAAACGACAAAACGGAACACTTTGAGGCATTGAAAACCATTCTATTATCCTGACAGCAGTTTGTGAATAAGTCTAACTGTGACTGCAGGTATATAGTGTCTTTTTGACATTTAACTAAATAAAATAGCTTGAAGTCGTCTGTGAAGGATAGTTTGTGGCATTTCAATATAAATTTGAGAACATTGAGGTAGAGTAAAAATAAGAATGATCCAAAGTGACTGCCTTGAGGGACTCCGAGTCGACTCGAGCCAATTTAGCAACGATCCACTGAAACCAAGTCTACTGAGTTTTGCTACTGCTATTTGGTAGTTTATTTTGTCAAAGGCTGCAGAGAAATCAATGTAGATTGCATCAACCTGTAGGGTGCTTAAAGAGTTCGTACTATAAAAGAAGTGTAGCAGAGTAAGTTTGTTGCAGTTGATCGTTTCGGCATGAATCCGTGTTGAGTTTCTGAAATGTAGTTGTTGCTGTTGTGCTTCAAGAAATCCAGAACTATAGTTTCAAGTAATTTAGATACGGCACATAGTGCGGCTATACCACGATAATTGGATACATCGGCTTTATTTCCCTTCTTGAAAATTGGAAAAATAAATGATTTTCCAAATATTTGGAAACGTTCCTGACCTAAGAGAAATATTGATCAACATCGACAGTGGAATCAGAAGACTCTTTGAGCACTTTTTCAATACTAACGAAGGAATACCATCCGGTCCAGCTTTGGAAGATGATTTCATCTAAATACACGCTTTTGCAATCATAGCAGTAGTTATGAAGGGGTGAGAACCAATCGGAGATCGGCTAGGAACATTGATAGCTTTGAAGATCTGATCACTCGATAGAATTTCATCGAAGAACACGCTGCTGAAATGTCGTTGGAACAAGTAGCAAATATCAGGTATCGCCGATGATTCAACGTCATCAAGACAGATCTGATCGGGAAGTCCTGATTCTTTCCTTTGTTCGTTTATGTGGTTCCAAAATCTTTTAGGGTTCATATAAATATAAATATAGCGATTCACGTTTGATGTCTTCAATTGACTCAAAACGGTTTCCCCGGAGCGGAGCGTTTGAGTTTGTTGAATAGCCAAAAGTAACACGGAGCTAAATCAAGCGAATACAGTGGATACGGAACGATATTGGTTGAATTTTTGGCGAATTTTTGCAGTAGGCGACGGTGTACTTTTCGTAGGCCCAAATGATCTTTCAAAATGGTTTTACTGATCCTTCCGATATTCCAACGATCCCAGTAAGGTTTCTGACTGTTAATTGTCGATTCTCGAGCACCAATTCTTTGATTTTATTGACGTGTCCATCACCAGTTCATGTTGACGTGGTTCGTCGTCAACGCGCTCTCGACCCAACATTTTGACGGTTTCGGCAATATAAATTTAATTCCGTACACAAAATTTAATGGAACTTCTTTGTTGAATAATTTCACTCATTGTAAAAATCTCCTGTAATTGCACTTTTAATACTTCAGAAAGACAGACGTATACTACACACTAATAAATATTTTGACGTGACACTTGGCACAGATGTCACTGACAGTCGTATAGTTATAATTCAAAAGTCTTACTACTTTTTGCCCACAGTAGTACATCTACTATCCGTTCATTATTATTTTCAGCAGCGAATAGCTCGACTGAAGCTGAATGAAAACTGTATCGTAAGGAATACAAATACGATTTGAACTCTGGCCCCTTAAAATGAAATCAATTTGATTGGCTTTGAACAAGCTTGATTATGTTGAAAAAAGTGTATTCAAATCACTGTCATTCTCTATTCAATTGAAAAATAATGGAAAGTTGTGTAACTGTACGATGGCAATCGAAAGAGAAAGTACGCGAAGGGAATGTTTCATTTGCAATAATGACGTTTCGAAAATAACTTCAGATGGATGATGGATTCATGCTTGATGATGAGAAAACTACCCCCAAAATCTACGGTTGAAGATGTTAATTATTTTGAGCACGAATTTAAAATAAGGAAGAACCCTTGCTCGCATTCAAGTCGCTGCGTTCCTCCTCCAAGAGGCTACGCCCTGTCTAGAAATTGGCAACTAATTAACAAAAATGCAATAACAGCAGCGCTGGACAGAATGACCTCCATACGGTATTGGAAAAGTATAAAGTTATGGTGTGAATTTCATTGTTGTAAGATGCAATAAAATTGTATTGACAATTTCAAGCTTACTGTACATTTTATGATAGAACAGTAAGTTATTTTTTCAAGTGTAGTTTATGTTTCTTCCAACAAAAAAAAAACAAAGCCAGTTGTCTGTTTAGCCAAGAAACGCTTAAGATAGAAATAACTATAAGAGCTTTAACTGCAATTGCAAATTAAATGGCTCTTTTGCAATCAACTGCTAGCCAAACAGGTCATCAGAAAAATTAGGAAATTTTCCACAGAAATTAATTTCTTCTATGTCTCCGATTCTTATTCTGCGCCAACCACGGCTGGATGTTGCCGGCGGTCAGTCGCAATCTGTTCGTTTGCTTTGCCAGCTCTCCGAGATTGACCATCATTATTAAAAGTTTGATACCGTCGTAGTAGCAGCTGCAGATCAGGAACCTGCACGGCGAAGGCGCAGGAGGACCCCGAAAACTGTCGATAAGTATCGTGAGAAACTGAAAGTCCCAAATCATCATCCCGGTGTTGCCTGCTGTTGCTATTATTATTATTATTATTATTATCTACTTGTTTTGTTTCCCCGCTTCCTTTTCGAGGATTTTCCATTACGTCACTGCACTGCTGTCTGATGAAGAGCTGCCACACATTCTGACCCGACGGGACCCTTTCTATAGAGAAAAACATTGATGCACCTCGTGCTCCGTAAAACGTAGGTTGGCGGAAATGAGACAGAACGACACAGGATGCTCTATCCTTGTCGGAAGTTTCTCACAGTTCGATTGTGCCTTGCTGGTAGTGTAGCAGCTGGCGATCAAGACGAAGCGAATGGTCCTTCCCGAAGCAAGGGGAAGCCTGAACGGAGCGGTTCATTTTCTCCTCCACAAGGCTGTGGCGCGGTTCATTTAACGTCTGTTTCGCTGAAACTGGCTAACCATGATTCAGTGCGTTGGCAGTGATGGAAGTTTTTTTTCTGCAGGTTTTATATATTAATTATAGAAATTTTCAACAGTCATCTCATTAGTTCAACCAACCGCATTATTTTGTTGAGTACTTGGCCTTCAAATATTGTTGCTTCGGTCCTAAGACATTCGGAACGTCGGAACAGACGACACTTGGCAGTCTTAGGGTTATTTCAAACTACATATAACACATTATACAAGCGATTTATATTAGAGCGACTTCTTATGTTTCGACTTATGGAGTGTTGGAATATCTTGCTCAATTCCACCATGTACATATGAATAATTATTGTAATACCGTTATAAGACCCAGAACAATAACTTTCCAGTCTATCGGTTCATTCAGAAATAAACTCAAGCTTGCCGTCTGAAGTGAAAGTAAATTTGAGTAAATTGAAATGTACCATTCGACTGATTTTTACTGATATTCGAAGCTCTTGGTTTATTTATTTTTAAAATATCAGCGTAAATAAACCCAGTGTAGCATTCGACACAGTCAAAATTGAATTGAGTCTGCAAGTAAGATTAAAAAATTACCACGATTAAAATATTATTCGAAGTTTTCTGTAGAATAGCAAAATCCATTGTCAGAGAAGTTCAAGAATTTGTGTTTTTTGATTGCAAATAAATTTAAATTTGAGCCTCAGTTTCTTTTGTACTGGAAGCAAGTTTATTGCAACAACCGTACTTCTGTAGCTTCCGATTATGACTGTTTTTAGTTCATGACAATTGTGCAACTCTTGCCAGCAACTAAATGCTCTAATTCGTTGGGCTTTTTCTGTCTGAGGACGAGGTTCGAATAGTTTCGGATAACTTGATAATTCAATTATTTATGATCTTCTCATACTTATGAAAATTTTATCATGTATTGTTGATCATATTCCTGAAGGCTTGAAGAAAGAATAACGAAATAAAATTTAGTTCTACATATCTTCTTCAGTGCTTGATTCGGCAGTAGATAAAAACATGATTGGCCATTGGGTTCACAAAAATGTACGAAATTGACAGCCGTTGGAGTAGTAGCCTAGAGCTTTTGAATGTCCGGGATGCTGTTGGATCGACCTAAAAAGAGTTATATTTTCACTGGTGAGGAACAATGGATTTGTTATGATAATTCTCAATGCTGAAGAAAAACAGTGGATGGGAGGTTGCATCTTATTCGTCTGATTGCGTTCTAATTATTCAATAAACTTAAATTTACTTGATTGCTACTTATACTCGAAAGACAAATCTATCTTTGGTGTAGAATTAATAAATATGGCCTAAAATTAACATTTGTTTGAATCACATAATTGTGTAACGATGCCTTTCTCATATCCGAATGCAATTATAAAAGCTTCTTCTCAGATAGCATTTTACTTGGTACTTGAACGAAGAATACGATGTTGTTAGAGTCAATAGGTAATGAGTTTGGGCTTGAGTTTGGTTGGCCATCACTGATAGATATCCCGTTATTGATCGGAATCGGCGGAAAGTGCACAGAAATTTTCTTGATGATCTGTCGTGGGATAGATGAATCATCCTCAAAGTTACATCGTCTGATTACCCCAAAATTAAATGGTCAGTACCACCTCCAGTCTGCTCCAAATGTAGATCGACTAAGAAATAGGAAGTTGTTAGTCCAACAAATTAGGAACAAATTCTCTAGAAAAAGAAACGAATAAATTTTCCAAACATTAATGTTTGCTAAACTCTTCGAAAAATCATAGTACGTTCCAAATAAAATTTTTGGGTACCTTCCGGGATCGAAAGCCAAATACCGGTAAAACTGAAATAAGTTTATTTGGTTTTCGACTCTCCAAATCTGTGAACCCGATAAATTTATGTCAAATTTTTACACTAATCACCTGAACTGGTAGTCGGATCTGATTAAAAATTAAGCAGTTTTTATGGGATCTTGAGAACTTTCATTTGAATATTAGATGAATGAAATCGGTTCAGCCATCTACGAGCAAAATGAGTAACATTATTTTAATTTAATTACATCATCCTGTACTTCCGGAACCAGAAGTCGGACCCAAATGAAAGTCAGAAACCTTATATGGGAGCATAGGCCTGTTCATATGAGTCTAAGTTTGCAGAAATCAGTTAAACCATCTCCGAGAAAAATCAATGAAATTTTTTTTCACATATAATATCTTGACGAACTTCTTCGAATGTTATAAAGGTGTAAGAAGTTGTGTTCGTCTAGTAATTATTGCTTCTAGCTGTATAAATCAATATAATTATGAAATTGTTTTGAATTTGAAAGTACTGCCATCCTTCTAATACATATATCATGTTCGAACAATTATGTTGCTAAAAACAAACCGTGCTTAAATTGAAACGTCATGAAAAAGGGTTCTGTGTATAGTCTTATAGGTGCTAAGAAACAATTGCATAAAACAGTATTGAAAATCGTGTTTCATTTTGCTACGAAACATCGCTTTATCACCAAAGATAAACTCCTACTACTAATATGGGAAAAAGTCGCTTAATCACAAATATCGATGGCTCCGATAAAAATGGACGGATTTTAACAATCTAAAAACGCTATTACTGTGCGGAACCTAAGTCTAAAAACATACTCTGTGTTCGAGGGCAATTGTGAGGGCATTAGCGACTAGTTTTATCAAAATGGGTCCAGTTGTCTCTGAGATCTCGACCTCACACACACACGGACATTTTCTCAGTTCGTCGAGCTGAATCGATTGGCATATGACACTGGGCATCGGAAATTTTTTCTAAAATTTAAGCGAATTGTATTCCTATTTTTTATTTTATGGTTTTCTTCCATTCACCATTCATAATTATATGTGTTGTATAAACTTGCTTTAAGTATCACTACATCACAAAATTCAGAGCAACACTGTCATCACTGGCAACGAACGCTAAGATAGGGGAAAGCGCCATCAAATGAACACCTTCTCCTGATTTTACGCATCGCTCGCTCTCTTCTTCTGCAGGGGAGATACCGTTGCTTGGCTCACACATATGCATTCATTCTTTCATTCATTCATCCTGTCGTTCTCTCCGAATGGTGGATTTTCTACTACGAAAGCAACAACACAGAGAGTGGATATTCTCTCTACAATGCTCACAGGATCAAGAATGAAACAACCAAAGCAATCGGGGAAGTGTGCCTTTCTCTGAATACCGATAGCCCTTAGCTTAGCTGTGCGGCACACGTACCATCTTCCGTTCCGTCGCATGCTTCGACGGAACGCGCTGGCAGCTACACTCACTTGATCGCCTAACGTCGAGGCGTACGTATCGAATTTTCCGTAGCTCCCGTCAAATCATTTTGGTGCGTCCGAAGGAACAGGGTTTTAGTAGTGCCTCGCGCTTGTTTGTAGGACCCGTCAGTACCGGTCTAGTACTGGAAGTGAACGATTGGTGTTCGATGCAAAAAACGGACAGTGAGTATGTGTCCTTTCATACGAAGCGAATCCTGTGCGAGTGTGTGATCCAAAGACAAATGTGAACAGAGTGGATTTGATTTTATGAATAGAATCTAACGGTACATTGAAATCGATGGAAGGAGCGGTTCATTTGTTTGCTCCAGTGCGGTGTGTGGATTAGTGTGCGACAAACGAACGGTGCGTCCAGTGGGATTAGTAAAAAAGGATTACGAGTGATTCGAGTAGTTCGAGGAACGGATGAAAGATAGTCCGTAGGAGTGTGTCGTTATTTGAATGCGGTTGGATAACTGACAGCAGCATCAGTGGAAGTGTAGTTATTTCCTCTCTCTCTATTGGATGATCCTTTGCCGGGCAACTACAAAATGACAATGTCGCAACTATTGAAGCAAACGAAAAAGTGTTGCGTTAAGGTAGGTTGTATTTCAACTTCTAAATTTTTTCAATCACTTATGCCACAAACACATGAATTTGGCTATGGTCGGTACCGATGGACGGAATGTGTTTATGTGGTAGGCTCTCTAGAATGGCATGTCTCTCTGTTTGATTTTTTAATTGTCGCTTGGTCGCTTGGTGCTCTTGCTCTAGTCTCCGAAAAGGCGAAGGATAACCAAAACAGGAAAACAGGAAGTGGAAAGTAGATCATGCGGAAGCATTCAATCGGATGTTCTCACGCTGCACCGAACCGTCGGGACGGGTCACACGGGGTGGTAATTAATTTGAACAAGTTCTTCAACTCAGAGGGGAAATGTGAGATTGCCATAGTTCAGGATCAACCCCTCCGTCATGCAGATGTTATTTTTTTTGCCTTTGACACGGGGTCGAGTGTAACTAGCAGCAGCTAGCGGGTTCAGCAGGAACGGCGTGGGTTTCCGTGTGTTGTGCGGGAGTTGGTATTTAGTGGTGCAAACGAAACCGTGGGAATGTGTTTTTTAAGCTTTTCCGATTCAGGGAATTTGAGAGGGTAAGAGTGATGATAAATAAGTGACGATAGGTGGATTATATTCGCTCTTTTACTTCACACGGTAAGGGTAGGGTTGCTTGATTGCAAGTGGAAAGTCAACGAATTGCGATTTCTATTATTGAAATAACTTTAATAGGATTATACCAAATCATTAGATAACACATCATTCTATGGAGAATTCATGATCTCGGTCAGCAGAAAAAATGCCTTTGACCAACTTGGGCTTCACTGAGTACAATAATAATTACGGGCTAATTCAGTTAAGTGAAGATAAAATGTCAACTCTTGTCTGTCGCATATGCAAAGTACCCGCATATGAATCTCATGCCGGATGCATTTCTTGCATGATGGTTGCACATTCCTTTTACGGTAATCGGCGAAGCACAGTCAGGACGATAATGAGAAATCATTCGCTTACACCAGAAGATTTGCGCTTCTATTACACTATTCTCACTTTTTCGGTTTGGCTTTTTAGTCTACATCATCATATATGTGACCTAAAAAAAATTGTATGTTATAAATGTTAAATGATGATATAAAAACATGTTGATCAAACTCATGTCCTTGTCCTTGAACTGATAGTGGCTTCTCCAAATACAGATAATAATACCCCTAGATCGCATATAAAAGGACCAGATAAACTAGCCTACTAGTCTACTGTTTCGTCATAATAGTTATAAAAATGTTGAAAACGGAATTATCTGGCAAAGCAACATCGAAGTTGCTGCGAAACGAGATCAGTTTGTTTGTTGTTTTTGGACTAGTGAACTAGAGAACTAGTGCTAGCTATAAAATCTTCTCGGATTGTGCAAAAGCTTTGCGGCCAATACATATTTACTTTATGTCAATCGGCTCTGAAAAAGGTTTGATTGCATGAAGCAACTAGTGGCAAGAAAATTTAATTCAAGTCAGGTTGATTTTTCTCCAATACGATGTTTGCCATCAGCTAACCGTATGTTCGTATGTTTCCAGTGAAACCGGAAAAGCAAACAAGAGATTCAACACACGGTAATCGATGATACCGTATTTAAAATTATGATTTCAAATATAAACTCACAAAAAAAAACAAATACTTATCTTTCGTCTCTTTTGAAGAGTCATTTATCAAGATAATGTAGAGTGTCACTCCCGAAAGGCCCTACTAAACCCTATTTATCGAAAATGTTGACTTGAATTCAATACCTATAATATAGTTAGGTAAAACATGATCAATTTTGCGTTCGTCATACGAAGCAGTGCTTAAAACCAACTAGTTGAGCAAATAAGCGGATTAAAACTCCATCACCAAAATTGCAGGATATTAAAATCTTCGGAAGAATCGAAACTTTTGCATCTTTTGCAGATTTCCAATGCTAAATTTATTTATCTTGCGCCAATATCTATCGAATCATAAGTCAGCTGAATTCTTCGTTCCATTGTCCCTATTGTGGGCTTCGGTTTCAGTAAACTGTTTAAAATACACCGAAGATGTTCCAGGAGAAAAGGTTCGATCTTGATTCACATTTTAGTTGGGGATTTTCTGCAGGAACAAAAATGCACAATCAAAAAATATCATTATGACATTGGTTAATTAAGCAATGAAAGCCTAACAAATAAAGGAATTATTGTTAGCACAAGTCGAAGCAGGAATCAAATCACTATAGAATATATCGTCTTCGACATGAATTGTGCTTTTTCCTTTTCATTTATTTTAATAGTAAACAGTTACTATGGTGAACTTAGAGTGACTATAATCAGAGTGGCGACAGCTGTTCGTTTGGAATGACAGCTCCCAGTTCCAAACGAACAAACGGCCTGTCAATTCAATGTAAATCTAATGGAATGTTTTGAATTGTTGCTAAAATTACGGATGAGATGTCGTCACTCTGGTTATAGGCACTCTAGGTGAACTGATTTTCAACCTTCAGCATTGCCAGTTTTACAGAAAATTCACTCTGACAGTGTACCGCATTACGCAAAACGTGTCCTCGAAAGGTTGTCAGAGTACTCCGTATTATAATTTGTATTTGATTTTACTTCACATCACTTCACATGAATATTTTTCGTCTCGATGGCTACTACTAGGTCTTTGCCAGTACGTCTTTGCCAGTAGATGGCATCCTGGTCGAAGAGATTGACATTAAAGTAAGCTAATTAATTGCAACAAGATTGCAACGCTTCCTTTCTTAGTCAAACTTACGAAGCCTATTTCTAGCAATTCTGCATTCTAAGTTTCTAGTCAAAAAATTTTCCATCTCAATCCATCGTTTTAATCTTAAACATTTACTCTAACGACAATTTTAGGATAAGAAAACAACTATCACCACACCACCAACTTACAAAATGCAGACGAACTAAACAGTTGGAGCTAATTCAGCAGTTGAAAGGTTTATATGGGCGATCTATAATAGAACTAAAACTAGAACAAACGTATCTCCGTATCGCCGTTCTAGTTTTATTTATTCGAACAGTTTTTCTGTCAAATTTAAAATTCGCACACGACGCCGTTTCTATTTTCTCTATATTTGAAACACGAGTAAAATATTACTGGGACTGCCAGTTTTTCTTGTTATAAAATCCAGACTTAAAACTGACATAAATCTAGAACTAGAACACTACTGAATATGCCCTTACTATTTGACATGTGATTTCACCACATGCGAAATAATGAAAAAAACAATGCCTACTTAGGTGGGATCGCTTTGCACGACACTTTCACTTGTGGCTAGCCAAAATGGCGTCCAACCTCACTAAATGTGGTAAAAATTGAGTAAAATGTCTCGATGGCCACTGGATCTGGCACAATTTCATTTTGAGTAAATATGCTTTCTGCAACATTTGAGTTGTAATTACTCACTTTTGTAGACATTCCTAATTGGGTAAAATGAACTTTTTATACCTATTAAAATAAAAAGAATTCTTCTGGGGAAATCGCAAAAAATTGTTGCGTCACTTTTACCGGTCATTTTAGAATCTTGCGGAGAGCACAACTTAAACATTTTTCCCCGTCAACTGGACCCTAGGAACGAGAGATGGTTTGCGTGATATCCGGCAAATTTCGGTGACGCTTCAGCGAAAATTGGAAAAAATATACAATAAGTTATTTTGTTTATATTTAAAATTTGCAGTTAGATTTCACACTTTACCCAACACTAGTAGTATAATTTTGAATTTTCCTGAACTATGACAATTCTTGACCAGCAAAGCAAAATCTTAGTATTGCAAACCTGTGGAATTTGATCATCGTCTCCCAGAAGACTTCGTAATTATTGCATGGCTATGCAGTGCTACAACCAAAACCAAGAAATATTTCTGCTAGATTTCCGTTTGAGCTGTTAGTAGAATATTGTCACTAATAGTACTGTTGTTGTACCGTTTAATTCTACTATGTCACGTCATTACACTCTCACAAAGTCACTATTTTCACAGTCACTATACGTACTTCGGAGAAATATCTATTATTTTACTCGATGTCTATTTTCAGTTACATTTAAAACTTCCACGATTGTACGTAATTATCTCAACATCTCAGAATTTTCATTTTCGTCCATTTTATTTAATTCAGTCAGTCAGCAAACAAAATACTCATTTCAAGTAACTCACAAAATACTTTTTTTTTCAAAGCTCTTTCAGTTACAAATTCATCAATCCAATTCATCAAATTGAAACTCTTAGCTTCTTTAGCTAAAAGGATATTTATAAGAAAGCAAATTACCAAAAATAAACACATGTTTACTATTTACAAGTAAATCACTTCCAAAATTCCAACGTTTGGTCCTCTTTCAAATTCCTGTTGGTTCCGATGATGCGGGAGATTATGAATGTAAAGCCTTCCCGACATATTAAACAAAAAACATTTGATATTTCCTGCGAAATACTCTTCAATAACTTACATTTAATTTTAAATTAAGCGGGCTTATTTGAAGAAGCACAGATGCTGCCAACCTATAGGAAAATTCTTTTGTAATATTTTAAACGATTTTAGAAGGAAAATCAAGCTGATACGCGCCCGTCATAAACGGATTTCTCGATTTTGGATATCAATTCCGAGATTCCGCTCTGAGTAAACGATGGATACAATTTGCTATCAGGTTTGTATTCCATCTCCAAGACTTTTTCGAACATAGCAGAAAGGAAAATTTTGTTCACGAGCGTTAGTTTTTCTCAAAAATTGCACCGAAATCGAAATAAATTGTAGGTCTTCGTTCGAAATGGATTGAAACTTTACAATTCAGTATTTTGGTAAAGGTTTAATATGAACTTGTAGAGTTTTTCATTAAATTATCGGAAAAATCAAATGGCTTTGTGTAGTATATTAGGAGGATTCGATACTCAAAATCGTACTTATCGAGTCCGATAGCTTTTCAAGGAATCTGTGGAAGGGATTTGTCTTTGAAATTATAAATCTATCAACTATCTTCTATTTCTGCACTACGTCTTGAATCGTTAGACGAATATTCTTAGACTTCCATTTGATAATGACCTAATGTTTTTCGATTACACGGAATGAACAGTTCTTGTCCTATTGTTGTGGTGCCACTGCAGATACTGCCCGACTGTAGTAAGCCAAATCTAGCCAAAACATAACTAGAGCTGTGCTAATCGCACTGGAAAGCTGGTAGACATTTTACTTGGGACTCTTTCTCATATGGCATCGACTTCATCGTTTCATTGATAGGAAAATATTAGGCTTTAATTACGCTGCTGCTGATTCCTTGCCCAATCATCAGTTTCTGAATGCGATTCCACGGAGTGCAATATCCCGAAATAAGGGAAAATACATTTGTTTATCTCAAACCGATTTGACAGTTATTTTTCCTTATGTTTCATCTTTCATTAGATCAGGTATGCACAGTACTTCGTCAGAGCCAGTTTGTATAGCTTCGGAATTCCAGAAGTAACAAATTTCGAACAAATATACGGTTGTCATCAATAATTCAGCAATTTGGCTTGGAATCTTTGTATATTTACGCTAAATGAAACTGTTCGTTCATGTTCTATGTTTTACCTTTGGCTCTTCAATAGCTAAGAAGTTTAAATTCCATCCAACTTAACCGATTTTCTTGAACTTTCAGTAATAGTTTCATTTGAACTGCCTTGAACGAACGATTCCAAGGCAAAACGTAAACCTGAAAGACCACATTGTTGTCAATATTCGGAACTGAACAACCCCTGGATTTCTCTCGATCGACCTTCCAATTAAACTGCCGGTTAAAAGTGCCACGGAATCGCTTAGAAAAATTTTCAACTCTTTTAGATTTCTATGACATGAAGAATTTTTCACGTCACCTGTGTAGAAAAAACTCTCTTTCCTCGTATTTATAATAGAATTCTATAGAATATGGGACAATTATGCGTAGAGCGGCACAACGTTTCTGGTGGAATCCGAACCGAAAGTCAAGAAAGTGTGCAGATTCTGAATGGATCACGCTTTATTTGAACTCATTTGGAGACTATTGCTTCTACAATGGTTGATTTGGAATTTACATTTCCATTTCGTTGAATGCAAAAACTAGCTTTATATGCAGCATTTATAGTACTATTCTACTGCAAGAGAAATAGTTAACCATCCTTTTGCTTTGGTTTCTCGGAGGTAGTTTTGAAGTTAAAATATGAAAAACCGAAACTCGGTAGAAAGTTTCTTGTGACTGTTATTGTTACCATCATCATTAGAATTATGCTAATCAACTATCTACCGTCCGACTTTGCTCTGGCATCCGAATGAATCGTCGCCCTCGGGCTATTCGGAATAGTTGAAAGATCACCGTTCTTCCCAGGCGTTTGCAAGGTTACGAACGGAAAAGTTTGCCTTTCTCGCTTTATTATTCGGTGCGGTGCTGAAACAACTTGTAAATTGTTGCCGAAAGCCTTTGGCATTAGGAAATGTAAATATTTAATCGGTATGCGGGTTTTTGGTGCTGCCCACTAGGGAGGTCCACCAACGTTTGAGCGAGGTACCCATTACGTTAGTGATCTGGCACTGATTTAGTATTTCAACAGGCTGGGTTCTGTGCGATGTCGTCGTATTTATTATATTCACACATGTGCCTTCGAGCATCATAAAGTTAAAGCATTAATTGACTTGTTATGTACCCCCGGAAATGATGCATATTGTGCACTATGCTAATAATGATGCAATTAGTTCGGTCATGTGAACTTATTTGAAAGCTTGCTGATCTCCGAGTGGTTCATACATTCACCCAGAATCCTCTTTATTGGTAACGATATCCGAAGTGCGAGACACAGTCATTAAACGGCGGTGTTCCACTTTTACTTCAGCGAAACCATGTGGCATGGCCAGCCACAATTACTCTAACGGAAGTGATAATTAATTGAACAATTAACAGCTTCATAATCACATCGATACTAAATTTATTTGCCACTTTCGTGTTTCGAGAACCGGACGGAATTAGCTGGAACCCATCTAAAGTCTCAATATGCATTAAAATCTCCAGCATCCGAACGGGTAAACTGTAATTTAGGTTATCCCCAATTTTCATATTCACACGGCTCAAATTTCATTCCCGTATCGTCTTTCTTCCATCGCTTCATCCGAGAAGAAAAAAATCTGTTTAAGTCATTTCCTGTATGCTTCCTTTCCTCTCGCAGAGCGAAACAAGAAAAAAAAACCCGATACACATCAGCCGTACAGCCGTTCGTGGTTCGAAGTCTGTTCAGTTCTTTGTTCCTGTACCAAAAAAAAAATAAGACAAAAAAACATAAAATAAAAACACGCTGCTCGCAGTTATGATGCTTCCTAAATATTTTCCCACCGAATCTCACCGTCCGTCATCAGCGATCACGATCATGACTTTATTTCTGTATCGCATCTCACCTGTCTGCCCTCGTCGTTTGCCGCCGAGTCCATTTCCCTTTAGGGTAAGTCGTCCTTCAAATCACGTTTCGATTCGAAGTGGCTCCCGAAAACGAGAAGAGGAGAAAAAAAACAGAGCGAATCCCACAAAAGCGACTATAAAAATAACATTCATCTCGGAACCACGACGAGCACATCGCTGAGCACTGGTTTGTTGTTTCCCTGGGAAAAAGAGGATAATCACACCTGTTTCGAGACAGACAGACAGACAGAGATCAGAGACAGTTAAAAAGTATAAAGTAAAGAACCCATAAATGGACGACGAATGATGAGCAACACATGGGCCCTTTTAAGGCACTGCTCGTGAGTTTGCTGTTTCTGCTTTTGTGCCTTTCCCCGAGATGCTGCCGAGATTCGTTATTGGACTGTGGACCCATTCGAAGTTCTGCTTTTTTTCTCGTGAAGTGATATGAGATTTGAAACGGATTTGAAGATCCACCACCGTCTGTTAAGCTATGACAAAATGTTATAACTTCTATTGGTGATAACTGGTTCGTGGTCGGCAAACCAGTGAACGACGAAGTTGCCATACTGGTGCCTAAACAGAATAAACGGAATTATTTCTCCGAAATAATTTGCTAGTAATGGGCTATGATTTGGGTGTACTTACTTACTTTCCTGCTTTTATTTTGTTGTGTGAAATGCTAGCTTCCACACGAAATTGTGTGGGAAAAAACTTCGGAACGTCTTTTCAAGCTTGTTTAGTATTAAGATTTAATTATTTGTTGGTTGGTTCGGCATTCGAATTGATTATCATTAACAAAATGGAACTGATTGATTTTTAAACAAAACAAAACTCTTTCGTTTGTCAAAGCTAAACAACGTATTTTGACATTTGTCATCCGTTAACTGGATGCTACGAAAAAAATATGCCTACTACGACTTCACCGCATCGCTTTATTTTGTTTTCGCTTGATGCCAAACCTAACTCAGTTTTTACCCTAACTGCTGTCAAACCGTTTGTTTGAAGCTACCCACATTATCAGATCCGAATGGATTCCGAATCGGCGAGAAATTCTCATTCGGAATTTCATGTGGAAATCTTCATGAATTCCGAATCAATTCCAACTCCAGTGCAACAATCGATTCCGAATGAATTTCGCCTACAATCGGTTGATTCGGAAATCTGTCGGAATTGAGTGAGAAGATGCGGACTGAATTGTCAATTCGTCTTCTTTTTATTCTTTCCAGATTTTGCACGTTTTCGTGCTGATTTTCAGTTTATTTTTAAATAAAAACATTATATAACTGAATCTTCAAGTTTTACAGAACTTGTAAGTAACCAGTTCTTCTTAGAATTCCAATATAAACTATTGAAATTCGCTGGAAATTAACAAAACGGTCTACCTTAGTCTACAGCCAATTCAGGCAAAAATTCTAGCACTGAACCGATCGAGCACTGAAAAATCATGCAGTCGAGTAAGAATTCATTGCTCATTCCGTCATTCCGATAATGTGGGTAGTTTTGAACCTAGCTCTAACGTTGTTGAACTGAAAATCGAGTCAGTTTCGAAACTGGTTTCTCAAATCCCCGTTGCTAAGTGCGAAACCAACACAGCTTTGTGAAAAGTGTTTGCATGATGAAACTATCTTGGGTTAGTTTCAGTTTTCGAAAGATTCGAAATTAAGTCGAAATTAAGAAAGATTTTATACCAGAAAGAATATAAAATTAGAATGTTCATAATTTGAAGGGGAAAAAGCTTGCTTTTACCCCCAAATTTATGCTAGGTGCACATAACCATTTTAAATTAAGTTTACGTTTGAAATTTTTTGAAGGGGAAAAAGCTGATGAGTCGAAGACGAAACGTAAACTTAATTTAAAATGGTTATATGCACCTAGCATAAATTTGGGGGTAAAAGCAAGCCTTTTCCTCTTCAAATTATCACAATCTGTACGGCCAGTAAGCCGAAACTTGTTTCGTTCGAGACGTCAGTTTAGACGTTACACTTCTTGTGTACAAAAAAAGTGTCTTGCAAATAGCATTAACTTTACGTCTGCTCAGCGGATTATGTTGATCCGGGGGTTTGCGTCAGCATAATCTGCTGACGCACTGATGAGTCGAAGACCAGGGTTGTTACGGTCGCGCGGATTTCGCGGTTTTCGCGGATTTCGCGATTTTCGCGGATTTCGCGCGGTTTTTGGTCAGATTTTGATGCGATGGCGCGGATTTCGCGCGAATTGCAAGTAACATTATTTCAGACTTGTGAGGTATTTGTTCGAGAATAAACGGTTTCTTACATATTTTTGAAGCTTGTGAGTTTTTCGAAACCCCAAAAAATTAAAGATGGGGAACGTTTCAGCAATCGAGCCAGCAGGTCAAACTGACCGAAATTGTGAATTTGATAAAACCAAATTTTACGAGGATGCGGCTCTAGAAAATATTTCCTTTAGTGGACAAAACTTCGATTTTATACTCTCCAATCTCGAGTGGTACATATCGCTATTTAAGCTAGGCTGTTACCAGGAATTACAAAAACATTTCGATATATGTACTTGCGTTGTCCCATTCTAAAGCGGAAATCGAAAGAAGCTTTTCGCACTCAAAGATATTGATGTCTGATGGAAGATATCGTCTCAGTGAAAACACATTCAATAATGCAAATAACTTTATTAATGGAATGCTATTTTTCGATAATATTATCACAAATTTTGTTTGTTATGAAAATCTCATTCTTAAAGCAAAATTTGCACGACAGGCGTACGAAGCGAAGTTGGACAAGATAAGAAGCGGAGAAGAAAAAGTTAAAACGTTCATCTAGTGCTGGACCCGACAGGATTCCATCCGTGGTGATAAGAAATTGTTCTAAAAGTTTGTTGGTTCCACCATCCAACATTTTCAATTGCTCTTTGCGTTCTGGATTTTTTTTTCTTCTGAAATATGGAAGAAATTCCATGTGTTCCGGTTTACAAAAGTTGACATGGTGTCTCTTCACACTTTTTGATATCTGAAATGGAAGGTTCTTAATTTCCAGAGCAAGAATTTCTATGGAAAAAGTATCAAAAAGTTCTTTACTAATTAAATATATAATTTACTGAGAGGTACCACGAGAACTGCATCAAAACCGTCGTCCGAACACGAGAAAAACAAACAAGCCTCAAGAGTTTTTCACTTTGATACTCGTTGATACCAAACATTTTAGAAAACTATGATTTCGAGTTATTTGTGGTTATTTAATGCTACTGAAAATTTTATCACAATTTGCTAATCATATGATATTTTCTATAGCATGAAGAAAAAAATGTTGTTGGGATTAGTACAACAAGAGATATTCATGATTAAGTTCTATCTATTCTTGTTCAGTGTAAATTTAGAAAAGGCCCCCCGTAGTAAAGTAAGTCGTATTCACGACAAAATAAGTAACAAGGGTATAGTATCTAACCATCGTGGAATTGCTGCTTTCTGCGCTGTATCGAAGTTGTTTGAAATTAATATAATTCTGAATTTAATTACACATAGTTGCTCTGGTTGCATATCTGAGACTCAGCATGGATTCATGCCAAAGCGTTCAACTTCCACAAATTTAGTAACCTAAATTTCCTTAATCATATGTTCTTTACAAGCACGTCTACAAGTAATTTTATAAACACCGATTTCTCTGCTGTGTTCGACAAAATCAATCATAACATAACGAACTACAAGTTGAATAGACTTGGATTAAATGGATCATATTTAAATTGGCTTCGATCATATCTAACTGGTCGTGAAATGATAGTGAAAATAAGAGACTGTACAACATCACCAGTTACTGTAACCTCTGGAGTTCCTCAAGGAAATCGCATTGGACCGTTTATATTTTTACTATATCTCAACGATCTAAATTTTTCGATCAAGTGTATGAAACTATCGTTCGTCGATGACCTTCAAATATTTCATATGATCAAATCTGTAGCTGACTCAGAGTACGTACAAGAACTTTTAGATAATTTAACTAATTGGTGTAAAATCAGCAAAATGGTTTCAAATACCTCAAAATGCTGCGTCATCTCTTTTAGTCGCAAAAAGTTTGTATTCAAGTTCGGCTATAATATTTCATAAACTGTCCTCGAACGCGCATCGTCTGTTAAGGACCTGGGTGTTCTTCTGAATTCCAAGTTAAATTTCAAAGAGCACATAGATTTTACTATTTTCAAAGCCATACTTCCATTTATCACGTAATGTTATCAGGAAATCGTTCCTCATGTTATTGTCTCATTAGATTTAGTTGCTGTAGAAGCACTAGATTTTAAGAAATGTATCATTTGGATGATTGTAATCTATTGATGTAAGAGATGACGAGGTTTTACGCCTGCCGGAGAGCAAGTTTGACAGAAACTAACTCCGGTGGGCGTTTCCATGCTCCAAATAAAAGAATAAAATATGAGGAGGAAAAGAACGACATTCAGAGTAAAATCCGACAACAGGAAAAGGCGCTGCCTTAGAAAACGAAAGCTAAACAGGAAGCGATAAATTGTATTGAAACTGTCATTAGAAAGATTAAATCAGATCATCATGATGTGGTCGAACTTAAAATTATTCTTTCCGAGAAGGACAAGCTTACCGAGCAAGAAGATGTCGAAGCAAATAATTGTCTTTGCTGAAATCTGTTTAACTTCTTTCAAAATCACAAAACTGTAAGCAATTTAATTTTCACTGTTAGTTCTGCGGTAAGCATTACCTGCACAAAAATAGTGGTGTAAACGCTTCGCTGAAATATCGCGCGTTTTAGTTTTCAACTTCGCGCGGATTTCGCGCGTTTTTTTTTTTCGACTTCGCGCGGATTTCGCGCGTTTTAATTTTGAAATTTTTCGTAACAACCCTGGAAGACGAAACGTAAACTTAATTTAGAATGTTCAGTTTTCCAGTCCATAGATATTGGGAGTACAAATTAATTCGGTCCGTTTTTTGGGGCAAAAATGCATTTATTTAAAAATGAAATGAATTTCAAGAATAATGAAGGTATCGTCCATCTCGAAAAATTATTTTGTGTTTTGAGGTGATCCAAGTTTGAAGCCAATTTTCGATTTCTGCGAAAGCAGTAAACCGATGACCTGCCAAATCGTGCTGCATTCGTCGGAGAAAAAAAAAACAGTAATCAGAAGGAGCAATGTCAGGAGAATATGGCGGGTGCGGCAAAATGTCCCACTTGAGCGATTCCAAATATTTTTTCACAACTTTTGCGACTTGAGGCCACTGAAAAACGATATTTTTCTTCAGAAACCGTTTTTAACGCCTAAATTTAATGCAAACTCGCCAAAATTTAATGTTGCAAATTCAATTCCACTTTGAAAATTGTAGAAAATCGAGTACACGCCCAATCGCAGATGTACTCAATTAAGCGTAACTTTTACAAATGTCCAGGTATCAAACATCAATGACAGATTTGGTAGCCTAAAAAATCGGGTGACTGAAATCGCCACACGGTGAATCTTGTGATCAAGGTAGTACTTCTGCTGATCGACTTGACTGCTAATGAAAAAGTGACATAAGGACAGATGTTTTAAAATACTCCATGTTTCGAAATTCCCTAGTTTTGTCTAATATTTTTAACTAGAAGTTGATATGTTATATCACGTAAACGAAGACGTGAAGAAGACGAAACGTAAACTTAATTTAGAATGTTCAGTTTTCCAGTCCATAGATATTGGGAGTACAAATTAATTCGGTCCGTTTTTTGGGGCAAAAATGCATTTATTTAAAAATGAAATGAATTTCAAGAATAATGAAGGTATCGTCCATCTCGAAAAATTATTTTGTGTTTTGAGGTGATCCAAGTTTGAAGCCAATTTTCGATTTCTGCGAAAGCAGTAAACCGATGACCTGCCAAATCGTGCTGCATTCGTCGGAGAAAAAAAAAACAGTAATCAGAAGGAGCAATGTCAGGAGAATATGGCGGGTGCGGCAAAATGTCCCACTTGAGCGATTCCAAATATTTTTTCACAACTTTTGCGACTTGAGGCCACTGAAAAACGATATTTTTCTTCAGAAACCGTTTTTAACGCCTAAATTTAATGCAAACTCGCCAAAATTTAATGTTGCAAATTCAATTCCACTTTGAAAATTGTAGAAAATCGAGTACACGCCCAATCGCAGATGTACTCAATTAAGCGTAACTTTTACAAATGTCCAGGTATCAAACATCAATGACAGATTTGGTAGCCTAAAAAATCGGGTGACTGAAATCGCCACACGGTGAATCTTGTGATCAAGGTAGTACTTCTGCTGATCGACTTGACTGCTAATGAAAAAGTGACATAAGGACAGATGTTTTAAAATACTCCATGTTTCGAAATTCCCTAGTTTTGTCTAATATTTTTAACTAGAAGTTGATATGTTATATCACTGAACAAATGTAGTTCACACAGCTTAAGCTTTTTTTCACAGATACTAAGCATTTATGCTTGTTTAGAAAAAATCCCTGGCCACTGCTAGTTATTGTTATCTTGATTGTTTCTATGATTGACACTCACAATTACAATAATTGAACAGAAAACTGAAAAAAATTTCGTTACTGGTTGAATGAAAATAATAAATAAATCGCCATAATTGACAGATATTTCACTTGATGATAATTTTTTTGTCGGCCTACTATTCCAATGACAGTCAATATCAAATCGAAAGGTAGTGGCAGTTCATCGAATATGACAGTGACTTCGTTGTTAGTTTACTGCTAGGACTTTCGCAATAAATTGGTCAGAAGTTTTTTTTTCGTTTTTACGATACAGTAGTCTAAATCCCCTTCGCAAACAGTTTCTCTCAGTCCGACAGCAACACTCAATAAATCGCACCTCGTTCCGGCACGGACCGTAGCACAAATTGATAAATGCCATCATCACACTGCTGTTCGGGCAGTCATCGGTGCCGTACCGAAAGAAACTTTTCCTCCGCTTCCGAGTATCACGCTTCTGCATACTAATCAAATTTATTTTTCTCTTCTCTTCTTTCTCTCCACCAGATGATCAGAAAATTCTCGTTCCACCCGACCGGGTCCTCCTCGTCATCGCCGTCGAGTGAACGGAACGGAGGTGGCACGTCCCTCGGTGGCCCTGGTGGCATTAGCGGAGGTCGTTCGATTTCGCTAAACAATCGGACTACCGCCAAGTATGTGCTGCATAAAAATTGTACCCCCACGCGGTGTAAAGTACAGCCCACCTCGCCGGACCGGTTCGCCAGGGCAAGCTCGACGACGGCCAGCTGGACGAACGGAACGGAAGAATCACCCGCCGGTGTACGACGCAGGCTGGACCTGTCACCCAAGCCGGACGTGGAAATTCCACCCACACAGAATAACTACCGCGTCAGCAGGGACGGGAAGAACCTGCCGAAGAAGCGAACCAACATTTGCAGCAATAAGAATGTGAATCTGAGAAAGTGTTTCCGTCTGAGGAAGGGTTTCAAGGATGAGCTGAGCAGCGAGGAGGTGAACAATAGTAGTAGCGTAGTATCGTCCAAGTTAGATAAAATAAGCAAGACTTTGTACAATGTGGCGGGCGGCAGTGGGACGGATGAGAACAAACTGTTTGGCGGTATAAACGCCAATAATCTAGCCTCGCAAACAAATGAGAAAAGCAAAATTTCCAAGCCATTGTTTTTGAGTGGGAAACATAAAAAGTATAACCAGATAGAAACTCAATTCGGTGCCGACGACGATGAGGTGGACTACGATGAGGACGATGAGGACGATGAGTTCGTGGCATGCGAACTGGACGCCATCCGGGAAGAAAATAATTCATATGACGGTGGTCGGTTACAGTTTGAGCTGAGTCAACCGCTTCCGGAGTTGGACGTGTCCCCGTTGTCCGATGAAACCGTCGATAACTATGACGAAATTGTGTTTGAAAAAGTGAAATATGACCGAAACAAGCGTTACCTGCGAAATGGAACCACCAGCTCACCGTCCACGGCCAGTAATCGATCGCATAATGCCGAAAGTATCCTGTCGACTAGCTTCGACAGCAAACCGGATCCTCATCTTACCCAGCTCAGTTCCGATGTGACCAACAAAAGCGAAGACTTTGTAGATCCATGGCGAAACTACAATGTGAACAGTCGTTGGAACAAGGTCGCCAAGAATCCGTGGGACATTGAGGCGCAACGAGTGGAATCTCCGGCCATGTCACCACTGCGACATACCTCCTGGAATCCGTTCACCGAGGAACCGGCCGAACCGAGCACTCCGCCCCATCAGTTCGTTGGGAAGAAGTTTTCGCCGCCCTATCAGGTTCGGACCGACATTTGGCAAAATTTGAACAACAAAAACTACGAAATCGACTCGGATGTCATCTGGCGGACGTCGAACTCGTCGCGACGTACCTCTGCCAGCACGGTGGAAACCTGGATCGAGGACGAAGTGTTCGACAATTCCTTCAACGAGGAACTCGAACGACGGTGTGCCACCCTCAAGATCTAGGCCCCGACCTGAAATGACTCGACGGTGCAATAAACGGACTGTTGATGCGAGTGCGACCAGTGAACAATGCAAACAGCAATACTTGTGTCTTTTCTGCTTTCCTGAGAAAAGATGACAACGTTAGCTTCCTCCCATGGGTTGTGGGCCCTATGGGAAATCTAGTTCGATAATGATATGTTAAAATTGGAGCTTGTGATATTAATCTTTATTTATAGAAACAAAACAAAACAAAACAGAAACAACAGAAAAGTGAACAGAGCAAATCTAAGTCTAGTTTAATTTTTTTTATATATATCAAAAGAATTGAGACTCTTTTTGTTTGCTGTTTTTGTGATTTTATTTTCTGTTAAATGAACCAATGATCTCATCTAGATTGTGACTGTATTGGTAGTTATTATAATTTGCCTACTTAATTCATCAAGAAATGCTTTAACTACATTAATTAAGTAATGAATAAATTGTAAGCGCAAATGGAACAAAATTTCGAAAGAGCAGTAAAACAAAAACATACACAACCTAAAACTGTTTATCACACGAGAGGCGTTAGCTACATGAAACAGGAAAAATACATGAGAATCAATCAAATCAAACCTCTTTTTGCTATTCCCTTCCGTTCGATTCCCCCCCCCCCCCCCCCCAATTTTGCTAATACATGCTGGTCCAAAACCGTATCTTTCAATCTGGGAAAGAACAGAGCTACCGAGTGTTTGAACGGAACGAACAATAAGCGCAAACAAACAAAGCAGAAGAAACGAATAACTACAAAAAGAAAATTGCAACAGCAAAAATAAAAAAGCAGATAAAACAAAAATACCCGATGACTTGATTTATTTGGCAAAGAAGCATTCCCACTCCCATTATCATTAGTGGTTTCGGCGGCGGCGGCGGTGGGGCCTTGGGAAACATATTTTCAACTCGAAGCCTTCTGGGAAAAATAGCGGTCGCTCATTAGGGATGCCATTCTTCCCCGTTTGGGGTGCTTCTTCGGAGGCTGACCGGCATTTCGGTTTGGATTTCGTTTTCACGGGGTGGTTTCGGACCGATAAAACGAAACGGGGGATGTGAGGGATTTTTTTTTATGCCGCACCAAAGTTCAAAAGCGGATTCTTTAGCTCCGATTATTCCACTGATAAGATGACATGGTAAGTAAGAATGTTTAATTTGATTAAACCGGCAAAATTAAATTGATGACAGTTTTGCTTTCAGTGAATTATTTGATCAAAGTTGATGATTAATGATTTCTTAAACCAAATGCAAAATTGGAAAGTAACCCACATTATGTGATTCATCGATTTGACAGGTTTCCAATGAACTTGTGAACAAATAAGTTTATTTAAAGTTTCAATAACTCACAAGATATCGATTTGAATTTTTCGTAATAGGAGACCTAAATACATAGCATTATAAGTGGGATTGTAAGCAAAATAACCGGAATGGGAAATTATAGGTTATTTTTCAGTTCTTTTTCCAAATAGTCCAGCGTGTTTTTCTTCTGTGAAACCCCCTTCTTCAATTGATCTGGTTCTTACAGATTGAAGTGTGATTTGTAGTGAACTGATTATTCATGCTGACTGACACAAATCATTTTCCTGTAACATTCAGAATTTTCAATGAAGTGATAATTATTTCAGTTAGTTCTATATTCAAATATAATAGAGCTAATTGGTTCGAATATAGATCACATATTGAAGCTAATGTGAATCATGAAATGATTTTGGGAAACTCCGCGAACATCGATACTGTAAGGAGTGTATCGAAAATAAGCTCTCCGCAAATTTTTCTTTTAAAAAACTACAAGGATCAGCCCCATGGGGTTGTTCGAGCCATTGATGTGGAACAAGGCAACCAAAATTTCTAATGATCGACATTTTCAATTAATCGTCACACTTTTGAATCCGCAAATGCACGAGAGTCTGCTTAGTCTTTATTATGAACCAACACCGAACACGCGAACCCAAAATATGGACTATATTTGTCATGATTTGTATTTGTTTTTTAGCCGACGAAATTACATCAATAGCCCAAATGTATGCAATTATATGTTTCCATATGCTTGCGATACAGATATCGATATTTAAGCTTCTTTTCGCCAAGCTTGTATTCAAATTTTGTATGCAAGTAGTTATTTTTATAGCGTTTCTCTACCATCCATTACTACCATTCTGCGATTTCGGTTGAAGCGATAAACTTTTTCTCATTATCAATCGAGTTCATCTTATATAAATCAGAAATTAATCTTATGCACTCAAAATTTACACTGGGGTAGTTGTCAATTTCTCAGGCGAAACGACATAACATGGGATTTCATCCAATCTTTCATGACACAAGATCAGGGCATACCAATTAAAGCTTCAAATCGTTTTATGGCACTTTTTGTCTTGCTGTGTAGCAACAACCTACCTCTAGCAAGCTACGTGTAGGACTGAAACGTTAGCTATAATTTTGCTTATATTTATAGATTCGCGTGCTCCCAACAGCTTCGCTTTTGCAACGATTGACCAATCAGAGCGCTGCTTGCCCTTTGATATATCGCTTACTCCTTCAAAACCGTCGACTATGGCAGGGAAATCCGGTATGCCAGAGATTTTTTGCATGCAAAATAGGACACTGCTAGCTATTAATCAACATTTCAATGATATACTATTAAAAATACATGGCTATGAACATTCAAATCAATGCGTAGTAATATTTCCAATCAAATGGTGACATGATATTAATAATTGATACAAAATTGACTGAGCTGTAATTGTTCAAAACCAGACCACATTTCTACGAGTATTTTTCTTGAGTTTCTAGTTTGCACCACTATATAGAAAACAAAAATGTGTTCCACATTAATATGATAAAAAACGATATTTTATTCAAACTAAAATTTGAGCATAATGAAAACCGGATGAAATTTAAGATATTTCTTCCACGAATTTTCGAACTTTTGATCGAACGTTCTTCATCAAGTTCCGGACAAGTATTGTATCGCATTTTTTGGATGCTTGAGCCCAAATTTTTTTGAACTCCTGCATGATCCCAGCTGCCTCACGAGTCTTCTTGAAGACCCTCTTCACGATTGCCCAGTAACGTACGATGGATCGAAGCTGAGGGCAATTTGGTGGAGTAATATTTTTCTCAACGAAATGTATACCCTTTTCCGCAAGACAATTGGCATAGTGAGCCGACGCTAAATCCGCCCAAAACAATGGCAGCAATCTCTTCTGGAGACACTCACATCGATAGATTTCTGCATTTATAGTTCCGGTAGTGTTAAAAATGGTTGACTTCAAACCACAGAACATACCAGTACCTTTCGACCGAATTTCTCCACTTGAATCGACCTGTCCGCATCGTTCACATCCTCCCCAACGACGACAGTAAAGTATTGTGAACCTGGAAGGGTTTTTGAGTCTCCCTTTACCTAAGTCTCATCGTCCATCAAAACGCATGCATCCCGACACTGTGAAAGACGCGAATACAATTTCCGGGCCCTTGTTGCTGCTCGCTTCTTCTGTTCTACACTTTGTTCCGAGATTTTCTGCTTCTTGTAGGTCTTCAGGTGATTTCGCCTCTTGATACGCTGCATCATTCCGACACTTGTTTCTGCTTTTTTGGCCAAATCACGTATTGACATTGATTTGTTCTTCATGATTAGAAATACCACTTTCTGGATCAGTTTCGGGTTGGAAGAACCGGGTTTTCTACCTCTTCCTGGTAGCTATCATTCAAAGAATATTAATGATGGTTTTAACACTGGCATGATGAATTCCAAACCGCTTCAGTCAATTTTCGCATAGTAATGCCCTTCTCACTTAACCAGGATCTCCAGAGCCTTAATTTTCACTTCCTTTTCAATACACGACGTTTTGAAAACGCAGAATTTCAAGCGCACAAACAAGTAAACAAACGAAAACTGACAGCCAAACGCACAGCATGCTGTGATCTGAGCATAAAAAACCATCACGAATACATGCGTACAACACAAATGTATGTGGATAGTATGATTTTCTTCGATACACTCCTTAACAGATTGTTTTAATTTTTACATAATTGAAGCTTGAAAACTGTCATTTCCCAAACCGCAAACTTAATTAAATTCTCCTATCATCGATGGCAATTCGGCTGAAGAATGTTCGTTGACGACTATATCAACGTTCTCGTTTACTGTTGGATTTACTGTTTGACGAAATGAAAATTTCGCTGAGGAAGTTGAACAAATTAAACCATATTCTAAACAACTGATTTCCAAAGTGGTTCCTACAGCCCACTGGTGGGCTCTAGTTCATTTTTAGTGGATAGTAAAATCAAAATTGAGTCGCAAATAGTGGGCTTCGCTAGTTAAAAAAAATCCTTCTGAGAAAAGCCCTGAGTAAATTTGGAAAACTTTCCGATATATCATTGCAAAATACAATCCAGAATCAAGCCAATCTTTTAATTGTAAGAATGATGTGATTAGTAAATCATTAAATTCTTGTGGGATTTGTGAGTAAGAAAATGGAAGTGGGAAGATGAATTGGGGAGTGTAAATCAGCGCGCCACTTTTACGTATTAAACAGGCCCGGTGGCAAGATTTATTTGTGTTACCCAAACTAACTGAATGAACCTCAGTTTGTGCAATAACTGAGCGGAAACATATATTGGAGAGGCCAAATGAATGAAAAACTAACAGAAAAGATGATTTGTTGGAAAAGGATACGCTCAGAGACAGGACTCGAACCTGCGTTCTTATGCATTCCGTGCATACGCGCTACCATTTCGCCACTCTGAATCTTTTTTCAGTAACTCTAAAACACCAGACAGACATAGTAGAACGTACATCGAACATGGTCTACATCCTGGCCGTCACCCGACCGATACCTTACATCCAAACATCATCAAACTTGTTTTTTTTGTTAGATTGGTCCCTTCAAGGGCCCCTAAGACCTTGGGCCAGGGGCACGAGCCTTTAAATATTTCATTAAAAATTTAAATCATGTCTCTTTTCTTAATTCAATACATACAAAATATTGAAAGGAAATTCAGGTACAAGTTCAGAATTCAGATTTGAAATCCAGGTACACATTCATGATTTAGATGTATACCTCGGATCTCTGTTGAATTTTCAGTATTCGAGTCCAAAATCTTGTTTAAGTCCAGAATTAGGATCCAGAACCCTACTTCCCTGATCAGAATTTGGGTTTAGATCCAAAATTTCTTCAGGAACTCAGATCATAGAATCTAGATCTGGGATAAGAATTCATGTCCAATACTGAAGTCCAGGTCCATGTTCAGAATTCAGGTCACGGAAATCTATGAATTTCTGTGCCAAAATTCAGGCCCAGAATTCGGATCCCGATTTCCGCTCAGGAATCCAGGTCCATGTTCTGAAACTAGGTCCAGAATTCAGGTGAAGATTCATTGTTCAGGATCTAGTTTCAGGTTCCAAAACACTGTGAGGAGTTTTGGTCCTGAATCCAAATCCGGGATCAGGATTCTGGCCCAGAACCAAAGTCCAAGTCCAAGTTGAGAATTATTTTCCAGAATCCAGATCCAGACTAAGAATTCTTATTCGAAGTCCCGAATTTAGGCTCAGAATTCAAATTCTGCACTCAGATCTCGAATGCATATTCAGAGGTTAGGTCAAGTTATTCCATTCAGGTCGAGAATCTGAATCCAAGCAGAGAATACTAGTTCAGGGTCAGAATCTTTATCCAGAATGCAGGTACAGAACTCAGATCCAGAATTAAGGTTCTTAATCAGGCTACAAAATTTGGACCTAGAATCCAAGCCCAGAGTTCTGTTCCTGAATGCAGGTTCAAGTTCAGAATACAAAATCAGGATCAAGTTCCAGGTACATGATTCTGACGCATGTCAAATTATCGGAGTAAAAAAAATTGTTTAGAATTCTGAATCCAGGTCCAGAATCGCGTTCCAAATTTAGACACAAAATCTACGTTAGTAGTTCAAATCAAGAAACAAAAAATCCATGTCCAGATTCAGTAAGGAATGTATCGAAAATAAAATCCACATACATTTGGTTGTACGCATGTATTTGTGATGGTTTTTTATGATCAGATCATAGCATGCTGTGCGTTTGGCTGTCAGCTTTCGTTTCTAACTAAATTACATACACTTTTGTGAAAATAGTGACTGTGTGAGAGTGTAATGACGTGACATAGTGGAATTAAACGGTACAACAACAGTACTATTAGTGAGCTTTCGTTTGTTTACTTGTTTGTGTGGTTGAAATTCTGCGTTTTCAAAATGTAGCGTATTGAAAAGGAAGTGAAAATTGAGGTTCTGATCACAAGGCTAAGCGAAAAGGGTATTACTATGCGAAAATTGGCGAAGCGGTTGCCAGTGCTAAACCATCATTAATAAGTTTGGGGAACACTATTCTTTGGATGAGCTACCAGGAAGAGGCAGAAAATCCGGTTCTTCCAACCCGAAACTGGACCAGAAAGGGGTATCTCTAATTATGAAGAACAAATCAATGTTAATACGTGATTTCGTCAAAAAAGCAGGAACGAGTGTCAGAGCGTATCAAGAGGCGAAATCACCTGAATACCTACAAGAAGCAGAAAACCTCGAAACAAAGTGTAGAACAGAAGAAGCGAGCAGCAACAAGGGCCCGGAAATTGTATTCGCGTCTTTTGCAGTGTTCGGATGAATGAGTTTTGATGGACAATGAGATCCCTTCCAGGTTCACAATACTTTACTGTCGTCGTAGGGGAGGATGTGAACGATGCGGACAGGTCGATTCAAGTGGAGAAAATCCGTCGGATGTTTCTGGTATGGCAAGCAATATGTTTCTGTGGTTTGAAGTCAACCATTTTTTACACTACCGGAACTATAAATGCAGAAATCTATCGATCTGAGTGTCTCCAGAAGAGATTGCTGCTTTTTTATAAGAAGCATAGTACACCTCCACTGTTTTGGCCGGATTTAGCGTCGGCTCATTATGCCAAAACCACTCTCAATTGGCTTGCGGAAAAGGGTATAAATTTCGTTGAGAAAAATATCAATCCATTAAATTGCTCTCAGCTTCGACCCATCGAACGCTACTGGGCAATCGTGGAGAGGGTCTTCAAGAAGATTGGTAAGGCAGCTGGGAACATGCAGGAGTTCAAAAAAATTTGGGCTCAAGCGTCCAAAACATGCGATGCAACACTTGTCCGGAGCTTGATGAAGAGCGTTCGATAAAAAGTTCGAAAATTCGTGAAGAAATAAGTTAAATTTTACCCGCTTTCATTATGCTCAAGTTTGACCTAGTACAATAAAGGATCAATTTTTAGTTTGAATAAAATATCGTTTTTTATCATAATTTGAAAGAAAAATTTGTGGATTCTTATTAAGATTCAGAAAACTCGTCGTGCCCTGGGGTTCAGAATTCTGGTCTAGGTTTAGAATCTCTATCATTAGGTCAGGTTCAAGTTTAGAATTGAGGAATCCTAGAGAACTCAGATCCGAAATCCAGTCCAAATTCACAGTCCGAAGGCAAAATACTGGTCAAGAATCTAGGCACAGAACTCACGTCCACAGTCTAGGTTCAAAGTTTAGTTTCAGAAACTCTGTCAAAAGTTCCGAGATCCAAGTCCAACCCCAAGTTTCGAACTCAGGTTCAGGCTCAGAATCTTGGTTAAGGTCTATGTTAGGAGTTCAGGTTCACAATCTCGGTCCAAGTCTAGAATCCAGATCCATGTTCCGAATCTGCTTCAAATTTTTCCATATCCGGAAAAGAATCTCAGTTCAGAGTCCAGGTTCAAATTCAATATTCTGATCCAGAAACCTTGTTCGATAACCAGATCCAATGTTCATTACCAGAATACAGATCTTGATCCCCAAAACTTAATTTTTGTCTTTATTTTCTCCGTGGAACTTTGTTTGATTTCAAATGTTTTCATTTTTGTCTCTTACACAAGTAAAACCATAACTCGAAAAATTACTTTTGGGCGAGCACCTGAAAAAAGTTCACAATGTAATACATACGCCACAAGAAAACACACCTAAGAGCAAATTCAGCAGCTAGAAGTTCTATATGGAAGATCTAAAATAGAACAGAAACTGGAACAAACGTATCCCCAGCAAGCCGTTCTAGTTTTATTTATTCGACCAGTTCTTCTGTCAAATTTAAAACTGGTCTACGATGCCGTTCTATTTTTTGTATATTTGAAACACGAGTAAAACACTGCTGGGGCTGCCAGTTTTTCTTGTTATAAAATCCAGATTTAAATTTTGTAACTGGCATAAATTATGCATCTAGAACTAAAATACTACTGAATATGCCCTAAGAACTTTTCTCTTTTACCCAAAACTTTTCTCTTTTACCCAACCGAAAGACAGACTAAAATTATGATTGATAAAAAAAAACGAAATCCAAAAACTGACGTCAAAAGCTCTCAAAGGCAGTTACAAATCGCATCGTTCTGGGAGATCGTTCTGCCAACTGAACTACTGTGGATGTGATGATACACAACTCAGAAGACTTCCCGGTAGAAAAGGAACTTGGCATTTGATTTGACTGTGCACGTCCGGTGAGGTTCACATTTGAGTCGATCCCCTGTGATAGAATTTCGCATACTAAAACTTATTGCATCTCTCTTCAATTCGTCGGTTGAGCAATTGTGTATTAGATTTCGTTGTGTCTCTATTGACTTCTATTTTGCTTACCCAATGTTTGATCGATAGGATCTTGAATTAACAATAAGTTTCCACCGCGTTGGGATTGGGAAGAAAATCATTTTCTGTACCATTTCTATCTTTTTATATTTTAATCTTGAGTTAACTGTAAAATGATAATTCGATTGCCGGAGAATTTTAGTAATTTTTTCCTACTTGGTTGGCAGTAGAACGAATATTATATTCAAAATGGGCATTCGACCAGACAAGTTTGAGAACCACTGTTCTAAACCTTTCTGGAAACTTTCCAATGTTCTCAAGAAACCAAAGTAATTAATGTTTGCTCTCAAAGAAGAAAATCGTATATCTACATTTGCTCACGTATCGCGTAAATCCAACCTACTCGCACGACTCGCGATTTTATTGAATGTGATCCAATCGACTTCCACCAACAGATAAAAAGTGTTTGTATTTCGATAACCAGGAAGACAGGGTCGGGAGAAAATCGAAAACCGGAGGCCAGTAAAACGTCGAAACAGGGGACCAGCTAATTTTCCCAGATATTTCAAACTAGCTTCTTTGCACTATGCATTGAGCCAAAAAAAAAACGAGCACAACTGTCGACTTACAAAAGAATGGTGACTCCAAATCTAGATAATAATTGCCCAGAATATCACTGTTCGTTATGTTATTGTTGTTATTCACTATGCAAAATTTAAGTGCGAGCGGTAAAACTATATCTCAATTTTCGCGGTTCAAAATTTGTATGAAATATAGCTGGGGGGAACTAACTTTTTATTTGACGAACCTGTTTTATTACTTCTATTGTAATGATGGGTAATGATGACACTACTAACAATATGAGAAAATAATGCATGCTTCATTTTAAAAATTTCAATTTTTCAACACTCGTCACTAAATAACTCCGGAACTAATACTAGAAACGAATAAAATTACAGAGAAACCATTGAGATCATAGAACATTTCATTTGAGCCCAATTGGTTTAGCTTTTTATTGAAAATTTTAAGTGTTTCGTTTTTTCGGAGCTTTCCTCGCAAAATAATCGAAATGCCGTCTAATATTATTTCAGTTTATTGATAATGTGAAGCAGATAACGACTGTCTTTAATCAGGTGAACATTTTTAAACTATTCTACTCTAATTCAAAACCACACGGCCATTGTATGAGCATTCTTTCAACTGAAGGTTAAAAGCAAAAATTCAATACACTTGAAAACAAGTTGAAAAAATTTTATTGTTGAGCTGGAAAGTCTCCGTCTTTGATAAAAGATATATACTAAGGTATTTTTTACGTGGTTTCTTTTTACGCGACTTTTTCATGCGGATTTCCGAGGTTTCGTGATTTTTCACGCCGGTGTCCGAAGTTACGCGGTCTCAAATTGTCAAAGTCAAATTAAATAAAAATTTCTTAAGTTTTGTCGTTTTTTTACGTGGATTTCCGACCACCTTCTTTGTTGGATATGACAGCACAGAAAATAAAACTGGTCTACCTGTTAATTGGTCACTTTTTAATAAAATTGGAGTTACTTTGAAAATCTTCCATTCGTTCTGTCCTTCAGTTGTTGTCAGAGCGGTCAGAACACAACCCGAAACAGTGAGACTTTCGTCCAATAAGTTAAAATTAAACGTATCCCATTTAGCTTAAAACTGAGTGAATTCACCTCCACAGTTGAATAAACTTACAATGGTGGGGTCATAATATACCTTTCAAACTAACATCATTTCGCTGGACGTAACCCCTAAAATTGGATGGAAAGTTAACAAAATTGAATAGTTTTTCTGGGTCCGTGTACAAAAGCAGCACGTATGCATTTATTATCATTCGTAATTGAAGAATTTCCGTCCTCGCCTACTGTGGTAACCTCAATCAAAACGACCATCCTAATCGGATCTAGTCACCATGAAATTAGCTGCCATTCTCACGACGGACTTTTAACCTCTTCATCCCAGTGGTAGCGTGGAATCAGAAAAAAATACACAACTTTTGACATCGGGTTAGTTGCGGACTATATTTCTTCATCTTTTACCGCATCTCACTCTCTCTCTCTCTCTCTCTCTCTTTCTGGAAGGCCATTCAAAAGATTGTGAAATGAATGAAGATTGTGGTGGGACTGTGATTGCAAATTTATTATTAAATTTATCGGCCCGAGTTTAGAATTTTTCGTGATTAATTTGACGATTTTTTGCGATTAAATTTAGACTTTTTTCATGTTCTGTGGAATAAGATTCATTTACATTTATCGGTCACTATCTGTTGTTAGCTGTGATAATAATGTTGGTTTGAAACGATTAAAGAAATATTAGATAAGTTCTTACATTAAGATGTTAGTCTCAGTTTTATTGCAATTCGCACCATGTGGAGTTTTGTGACAGGGCCATTTTTTGCTCACGTTTTTTCCACCTTAGGTGCACTCAGGTGAGATTCCGAAAGGGAAGATAAATAAATGTTGCACAATTCACTCAATCAATAAATTATTGAGAACGGTTATCGATGTTCGGAAGTGCGAGGGCTATGCCTCTGACATTACCATTCGCCTTTGTCGCGTTATTTACGTTCGCATTATCATTACGTTATAATTTACATTGTGTTCCTATTTTTTGTAGTGTCAGTTATATCAGCAGTTTCACTTTTTCTGTACCATTTAATTCCACTATTTCACTGTCACGTTATTATACTTTCACAAAGTCACTCTACTTTCAGTCGGTGTTGAACAGTCGTTCGCACCGCACGCGTATAGCTCTTGGCTCCTGGAATTTTTTTCTGGCTACCTAGAGTTTCATTGATTCAAGGCTTCAGTCTTTTTCAAGGCTACCTGAATCACTAACTAAGTGACTAAGTGATACAAAGAGTGATATTAGAGTGACTAAGAAATTAATCAGCCTTTTTTAAGGCTAGCTAGGAGTCTAATCGAAGACTAATTTAGCCTAGTTAATTTAATTTAAAATTTCATTTATTTCAAAAATGCCTGCGTCCAACCGGAAAGGCAACAAGCCTAAGGCTAAAAATAATTCAATACGGAATAAATCACAATCCGTTATTCAACATTTTTCTAATAACATTCACGATCTTATAGAATCTGAATGTAAAAATAAAAGACAACGGGCGGATTTCCCTTCCGTTGATTCTATGCCGTCTAACAATATTTACGAGATTCTTCCTGAATCCGATTGTAGCGACATAGAAGAAAATTCTTCAAAAATTCCCAAAATGGACGCTTGTCGTTCTGGGAAGAAACATCAATCTATGCCACCAGTGACGGTGATGATTTCCGACTTCAAAGCATTCCGTACTGAGCTTTCTACTTTTCTCCCGGAAGTAAAAGTCTCATTTCAAATCGGACGAAGAGGAGAATGTCGAGTCTTGGTGGATGGATTGGAAGATTACGAACGTCTTATTCGATATTTGTCCGAGAAACTTCATAAATTTTATTCATATGATATAAAATCAGACAGACCCTTCAAGGCTGTCTTGAAAGGATTATCAAATGATCAAAGTATTGATGAAATTAAAAATGAACTAAAAGAATTGCTTGGTTTTGCCCCTTCCCAAGTAATACTTATGAAAAAAAGAGCGAATGGTACTTCTAAACCACGCTCTGGAATTTCCCATGAACTTTACCTAATACACTTCAATCGAAGTGATGTAAACAATTTGAAAACTTTAGAAAAAGTACGTTTCATTTCCCACATTAAAATTCATTGGGAACATTATAAACGGCATAATCGTATTGCAAACTTAACGCAATGTCGTCGTTGCCAAGGCTTCGGTCATGGAACCAAAAATTGTCATATGGATATACGGTGTTTGAATTGTGGTAAATCGCATTCGAAAGACGTTTGTCCAATGAATGAAACCACTGATAAATTTTCATGTTCAAATTGCAATGGAAATCATAAATCCAATTATTTGAAATGTCCTGTCAGGGAAAAAATTTTAAACGCTCGTTCGCTTAGACAACAAGTCAAATCAACGACCTTAAATTTACAGAACATACCTGAAAATTCTTCTAAGGCACCTGCCAATTCGTCTTCTAACGAAAACAATTTATTGACAGGTAGATCGACCTCGTCATCATCTTCTTCTAATGTCAGTTATGCTGGTATATTAGGTAGAAATCTATCACCTATTTCTTCTAATGTAAATAATCAAAACACAGGACCGCCTTGCAGTTCCTCTTCTAACGAAAACAATTTATTAATAGGTAGACCGGCCAAATCATCTTCTTCTAATGGCAGTCTACCTACAAATATTCCTTCAATGCCATTCGCTTCTTTAAATGAAGTCGATTTAGGCGATATAACTGAAAATAAAATGATCTACCTACAAGATCAACTTTTTCAAATGATCATCCAAATGATTTCGACTTCATCACTTTTTGAAGCATTTCAAATCGGATGGAAATTTGCAAATAATATTATAATGAATTTAAAATTTAACAGTGATGTTAAATAATTATTTGAATATTTTAAATTGGAATGCTCGATCTTTGAAATCGAGTGAAGATGAATTTTATAATTTTCTCAAAGTTCACAAAATTCATATTGCCATTGTGAAAGAAACTTTTCTTAAACCAAATGTAAAATTGAAAAGTAATCCACATTATGTGGTTCATCGATTTGACAGGTTTACTGGAATTGGTGGTGGAGTTGCTATTTTTGTCCAACGGCAAATTAAACATCGAATTTTACCTTCTTTCAATACTAAAGTTATTGAAAGCTTGGGAATCGAAGTTGAAACCATTCATGGAATTTATTTCATCGCTGGAGCATATTTGCCATTCCAATGCACCGGCGAACAATTAAATTTCTTTAAAGGCGATTTGCAAAAACTTACAAGATATCGATCGAAATTTTTCGTAATAGGGGACTTAAATGCTAAGCATGTCCAGTGGAATTGTAGGCAAAATAACAGTAATGGTAAAATACTTCATAATCAACTCTCAGCTGGTTACTTCACAGTTCTTCATCCCATTAATCCTACTTGTTTCTCTTCCGTGAAAAACCCGTCTACAATTGATCTGGTTCTAACAGATCAAAGTCACATTTGTAGTGAACCGATTACTCATGCTGATTTTGACTCAGATCATCTTCCTGTAACATTCAGACTTTCCAACGAAGCTATAATTAATCCAATTAGTTCTATTTTCAACTATCATAGAGCTAATTGGTTGGATTACAGATCTCACATTGAAAATCATGTGGATCATGAAACTATTTTAGAAAATTCTGCGGACATCGACACAGCAATTGATAATTTGAATCATTATATTATCGAAGCTAGAAATCTTTCAGTTCCCAAAGCTCAAACTAAATTAAATTCTCCTATCATCGATGACAATCTTCAACTGCTCATTCGGTTGAAGAATGTTCGTCGACGACAATATCAACGTTCTCGTGATCCTGCTATGAAAAACATAGTTAAGGATTTACAAAAAGAAATTAAACATAGATTTACTCTTTTGCGAAATGAAAATTTCGCTAAAGAAGTTGAACAAATTAAACCATATTCTAAACCTTTCTGGAAACTTTCTAAGGTTCTTAAGAAACCTCAGAAACCAATTCCTGCTCTCAAGGAAGGAAATCAAATACTTCTTACAAATGGTGAAAAAGCTCAAAAGCTAGCCCAGCAGTTTGAGAGTGTCCACAATTTTAATTTAAACGTTGTGAGTCCTATTGAAAATGAAGTCTCACTGAAGTATGATCATATTTCAACCCAAGTGTTATCACTCGATGACATTATTGAGACGAATTTTGATGAAATTAAATCAATTATTAGGAAACTCAAAAACATGAAGGCTCCTGGTAATGATGGAATTTTTAATATTCTTATTAAAAATCTTCCCGATGTTGCCTTGAGACTCCTGGTTAAAATTTTCAACAAGTGTTTTTCATTAGCTTACTTCCCAAAAAGATGGAAAAACGCTAAAGTAATTCCTATCCTAAAACCTGATAAAAACCCAGCAGAAACATCAAGTTATCGCCCAATTAGCTTACTTTCTTCTATCAGTAAACTTTTTGAAAAAATTATCTTGTTAAGAATGATGACTCATATAAATGAGAATTCAATTTTTTACCAGAGCAGTTTGGATTTCGTCATGAACATTCAACTACTCATCAACTTGTCAGAGTAACGAACATGATAAAAGCAAATAAATCTTCTGGGTTATCCACTGGAGTTGCTCTTCTAGACATAGAAAAAGCATTCGACAGTGTTTGGCACAAAGGTTTAATAGCAAAAATGTCTGATTTCCAGTTTCCTATTTATTTGATCAAAATGATTCAAAATTATTTAACTGATCGTACTCTTCAGGTTAGCTATCAGAATTGTAAATCTGAATTGCTACCCGTACGAGCCGGTGTTCCGCAGGGTTCGAGTGTAGCTCCAATCTTGTATAATATTTTCACTTCTGATCTTCCAAATCTACCCGTTGGTTGTCAGAAATCGCTATTCTGTGACGACACAAGTCTGTTAGCCACAGGTAGAAATCTAAGAGTGATCTGCAGTCGCCTACAAAGAAGTTTAAATATTTTCAGTGATTATCTGTCAAAATGGAAAATTAAACCAAATGCAGCAAAAACGCAATTAATTATCTTTCCTCACAAGCCAAGAGCTTCTTTTCTTAAACCAAACAATAATCACATTCTCAAATTGAATGGCTTGGAATTGACATGGTCTGATCAAGCTAAATACTTAGGTTTAACGTATGACAAAAAACTCACTTTCAAGGATCACATTGAAGGAATCCAGGCAAAGTGTAATAAATATATTAAATGTTTATATCCTCTAATAAACAGAAATTCTAAGCTCTGTCTAAAAAACAAATTGTTAATTTATAAACAAATTTTCAGACCAGCCATGCTTTATGCGGTACCAATTTGGTCAAGCTGTTGTTCCACCAGGAAGAAAACGCTTCAAAGGATTCAGAATAAAATTCTGAAAATGATTCAGAAGCGTCCTCCCTGGTTTAGTACAAATGAGTTACACAGACTCACAAATATAGAACCATTAGATGTAATGTCACATAATATTATAAGCAAATTCCGACAAAAATCGATGCAATCTTCAATTGAATCGATTCGCTCTCTGTATTAGTTAGTAAGTTAGTATATAAGTTCCTTTTCCCCATTACACAATACAAGTAGGTTTAGAATTTTCCCTACACAAAAATCTCAGAATTGCGGAAGCAAATGATGTCTTCATGGTAATAACCAAATCATATATATATAACAGGGTTGAAAAGTCACCACTTGTGGCTGAACACCCAATTTAAATCTTAATAATTTAATTTTAACTCATATTCCAATAAATAGTTATTTAAAAAAAAAAAAAAAGTCACTCTACTTTAATGAAGCATAACAAACGTTACAATACAATAGAGTTATATCAGTTCATCTTGTTGTATAGAGCCAAATTCATCGATTTTTTTTGTCAAGAAATCTTTTTTATTGTAAATAATTTTCTAGAATCGCGCAGAAATCCTTTCTTTAAATTTTTTGTCAATTTAGAAGTAGCTGCCGGTTCGCAACATTTGAAGACGCTTAACTATCAGCCAGTATTTAAAGGAACATTTTAGATGGTAAGTTGGGATGAAAGAGAAAAAAAAATTTCTTCCGAATTATGCAATAAATCAAACTTCTATCTTCTATATTGCATCCAAGCTTATCCTTATTAGATTCGCTGATCTTATCCTTTGATTCCTTTGATTCTTCTTCATCGCACATGTTTTTTTTTTGGCACTCACTCCAATTTTTTGCCTACTGACTCATTTTTTTCTAGAATTTAGTTCACTCACTTTGCCAACTCAAAGAACTTTTACTTACAACCGCATTTACTGCATTTAAAATAACACAATCCATAATTTTGATTTAAAATTGATGTACACAAATGTTGCATCTTATTGGAAATTCAATAAATTAAATACTGTTGGAAAATTAAATTGGAGTTTCAATTGATTAAATATTTCCTTTTTTCTATCTTTCTTCCCGTCGTGGTTGTTAGTCAAGTCAATATTGTGTCTTTCTAACTGTGATAATTCGGTAGTGAATTATGCCAAGGGTCTTGTTGGACGATTCCTTTTTTAGCAATAGTTTTAACAGCTGGTGGTATTTTCGTATCAATAAATCAGGAAAGACTTTCTGTTAGCATTTGATTACGAGCTTTCATGTTTTCACCAAGCATAAAAATTAAATAGTTGAAGAAAAAACTTTTTTTAATCCACCTAGTGGTGTAATGATGCCTTTCACATATTACTTATGTTTTCAAAAATATCACTAGAAGATTCTGTCAAGCTTTTTTCTTTCAAACTTGAATAAAATCAAAAACTTTATTCGTTATAAACTACCATTTGTAAACAGTTAAGTCAAGTTAATATCGATTTATATGCCAACCCTGCACGCTATACAAAATTGAACAAAACACGCTGTGCCCTAGACGGTGACATTTTCTTCTTCCGTACCGATTTTGCATCATTTAGTATGACAGTTTGAAAGTTTTGATACTCATTGCCCTATAATTTCGGAACCGGAAGTCGCATCTGGGTGAAATTGCACAGTATTTTTTAAGACACTGAGATCTTTAATTTGAATAATGATTCGTGAAAATCAGTTTAACCGTTGCTGAGAAATCGAAGTGAGTTCCGTTTTCCGAGTTTTTCTTTACTATTACCGGTGCTTTCGGAAGCGGAAACCGGGCACTAGTAGTCCCAAAGTAGATTTAACAACGTCTGCCAACTAGATAAATTTACCTGTAAATTTTATAGAAATGTGCACCTCGTTCCGCCATCGCTTGTTAAAAAATACTCATGAAAATGGAACAATTTTACTAATGGTACTGCAATACCGAAACCGGAAGTCGGATCTGGATGGACTTCTCGGGGACTTTTTAAATAATTTTAAATAATTTTTAAATCTGTGAAAATCGGTTGGGAAATTTCCGAGAAAATTTAGTGCGCATTTTCTCATCGATTTGCACATAATGACTTGTTATTCCGGAACCGGTAGTCGGATCGAGATAAAATTCAATAACGAGCTATGGGACAATAAAATTTTATCAAACAGAAAAGACGATATGTGAATACATTTTAAGAGTATCCGAATCAAAACACAAAATGATTTCGCTACTTTTTTTTTAAGAAATAGAAGATGATTTACTATGATTTTGCAAGACTTTTTTAGCATTCAGTAAAAATTTAATGACAAATCGTTCTAAAAGACTTCAAAACTAGACTTATTCTGAATATTAGATGGCATACGCTTATAGTAAATTATACAAAGCTTGCAAAGTTTCAATGGGACATCAGATCCCACAATTCGAGAGCCATAACTTTTCAATAATAATAATCATCGGCTGAAACATTGTTGCTAATCAAAGGATCAATTCACTTAGATAAACAAATGCGCATCTCCCACGCATCGTTGAGGTTCTGGTAAATATATCCATTGTTAGTTGCATGCAGTCCAAACAAAAGCCTAACATTTTCAATAAATCATATTTTGTCTTTTTTTAAAATGGAACATTTTAAGAATGTTTTGTCAAGTTTTTAAGTTAATCGAAGCAGAAATCGCAAATAATCAAAGATTAACGCCCATAACTTGCTAATAGTTTTGTTCCGATAGGCTGGGAAATTTTACAGAATATTCTAGAAAAATGTTTTACTAAAAAAAATACAAAGAAAAAATGACTTTTTTTCAAAAGTGTTAGACCCTACCCGCCCCATACCCGCATCTCTAACGCATATCTTGATTCCAAACAATACATTATGGTGTAACGGCTCTATTAGTCATCTAATATACAAAAACCGTTAGTTAGAGTGAGGTCTGCTGTCTCTGTTCGACAAAATGACCTTAAGGTCTGAGGACAGAGGGTCGCGTGTTGAGTTTAAAATCGACCACGTGGCTGGCTCAATTCCCTTTTCGCATCGTGTTTCTCTTGTATTCTCTCGTATATGAGCAAATTGTACCGGGTTGCCAATATACATTTTATTATTTTGATGAGAAGTTTTATCACAATAATCTATCGTATGGGTTGGACATTACATGGATTCCAATGAACAATGAAAAAATACTCAACTTTCACAAAGATAGAATGTCTGTGTGTTTGGCAGCCTTGTCGAGCCAATTTTATTTCTCTCTCTTTTTTCAGAATGCTATCAGGAAACCAAAGCGAAAAAACTGACTTTGTTTCACAGAAAAATACAAGACTTCATTTTTATCGCGATAACATATATGTTTTTATGTACTAATCGCATCGTAACTAAATTATCCAGACTTTGTCACGGTAGATTTATTATACAAGTCTTCAAAGCCGAGATATTCGATGAACAAATAGAGGTATGCATTTCCGAGCGTTCCAATTTTCAGCAGTTCTTCAGCCAGAAAAAAATACAACACGACCGCTAAACTCAATGAATCATTCTGAAAATTTCACAGAATATTCTCAACTAAATTTCGAAGACATTGTCAGGTGGATCTTTCTATATTCTGCACCGTTTCCAAGAAAATTTAATTTGAAACAGGAAAATAGCAAAAAACCTACTTTTTACGGTACTGTCCTCAGCCCTTAAGGGTAAGATGAAAATATGTGCATTTGCTTCGAGTTTTCGCGGTGCTATAACTGCAGTGTTGAACAATTCTCGAGCTATTTTTTTCTGCGGTATTGCTTATCAAAGCCGAAGCAAACAGATTGTATCCGATTTTCATTGAAAGCCGAGTAATCGGCAAAATAATATGGTGACTCTACTAATGAGACAACTATTAGCTATTAGACGACAATAGGCTAATTTAACATAAAAGAAGTCAACACACACTTCTGTCAGAAGAAAACTCATAAACGTGAATAAGTCAACCAAAAAATATTTCATGTTTCCGCCCGGGATCGAACCGGGGGCCTTCCGCGTGTTAGGCGGATGTGATAACCACTACACCACGGAAACAAGTGACGGTAAGTTGTTACTGTCTAGGTTTGTTGGTTTAATTTTCTAGTCCACCTGTTTGGAATTGATTTAAAGCATTCAGTAGTTTTGACATAAGAGGCATGGGAAACGAATTTCGAAGCCATTTTCTTTTGCATTATCAATTCATGAACAATGTAAGACGAACGTTGCGTAGCGAAACCTATGAGCATAACAGCAATCAATCACACGTTATTATCGTCCTGGAAAAAAGAATGCCCAAGGTCACCAGACTTTCGGACACTGGGTGTGTATAAAAATGAAGGTTAGGTTGTGTGGGAATCGCATATGTGGGAAGAATGTAGCTTTAATGATACAGTCGTCATTCGCTAGTTGATATCTTCTAATGGGACGGTATTTAGTTGCAGGAACCAATCAGTGAAGTGAAACCAAATCACGGCAGCTCGAAATGTGAACACTGACTGCATTAAAGTATGGCCTACTTAGTCGGAATATAAATTTATCAACTCTAGTGTTTAAACGGTATAATGGGCAGCGTCGAATAGATTGGATGCTGTCGGGGTCGAATGTAGCATTGTAGCCTAGTGGAATTTAATTTATTCTCTTTACGTACGAGTATTGTGCAGACTGGCGAGTAACATGAAGAAGGACGTACACAGTAAGAGAAATCAAAAGGCTGACTGCAGTGTGTCCGTATGTGCAATGTTTATGTGCTGAGAAAGCAGGAACCAGAAAATAACTTAAACGAAGCTATGGGGACACTTTCCTATGCATCACTTTTATTTATTATCGCTACGAATGTCAATTTGAATTTGATACAGAATATCAAAAACACATATAGATCTGATATAATCTTCTTCGTACTGTATTAACTGAAACATCTCCGACTCCGTTTTTAAAGTTATTGAAACCTCCTGATAGTACTTATCTTTCAAGTGCATTTTGTTCCATTTACTCTTGAGAAGTGAACTGCTAATGTCCTTAGGCTATAGCTGTCTACGTCAGACTAGCGCCCATTCAATGAACGTTGAAAGTTCATGTAGTGCAACAGTACGGCTCGTTTCTCTCGACCAACAGCTCATTTATTAAGCAACCCTCCGTTGCCTTTGTTCACTCTGGATCTGTGGTCTGTATTTGCTTTGGGGCTTCGAATGATGTGGCTGCCCATTGTTATGACTCCGATCCTTGTTCATTATCTGAAAGGAAGCACAGTGATGATTCGATTGTGACACCCTCGGACTTTATTGACTAATGCTTTCAGGGAATTTAAACTTGGTTTCAATAAGCAATAAAATAGAAGAAATCTGGTTTAAATAATTAGATCTGATTTTCAGGAAATGAATGAGACCAACTAATCGGAAGTTCAATGCGTTCCATCTAAGCAAGCTCTGATTTGTTTTGCAGCTTTTCATTGATAATTGCAGTTTGAAAAGTTTCACATCTAGTAATCGGGTTTAATTGCTCTGATACACGCAGAGAAAATATTGTAAAATAACTAAATTTTGGTTTCACACAACGATTTATTTTGTTGAAATAGGGACAAAAGAAAATCTGTTTGAAATTGCAAATATTGTTGCTTGAAACTACAAAATAGGATATTTGATTTTGCTCAGTGCATTGGTTTGTTACAAGAAACATTTAGTTAAAAATAACAAATATTTTACTTGCGCGTTCCTGTCAATTTGTTGACAAACAATTTCATGGTAAATTCAACTTTCAAAATAAGTTTAAAATGAACTAGCTTTAGATAATGATAAAATTATTAGTTCTTTGCATTTATAAACAATTTTTTAAACTAATTTCATTTCGATTTTTATCCATTTTAAAATTTTAATTGCTTTGAATAGCTGTTAAGCCCTTTTGTCGTGGGACGATCAAGTTTTTCACATGTCACAATCAATGATTCGGTGTTCCATTAATCTGGTCAATATAGAATTCCTGCATCAAATACTTTCTGTAAAAAACGTGGTATGTAATGTAATGCAAGTTTAGTAATATTCTGAATTATCCATACCTACACTTGAACTGCTAAAAGACCCCAAGGAAACGAAAGAAACACTTAAATTTTCCTTCTAAAACAAGTGCAAACTCCACGGGAGAAAAATTCTCTGGTTTTTTTTATAAACCAGAAAACTGATACGATCAATTCAAACATCAACAAACAATAAAATGATCCAATTTTGAACTTCAATTCAACTTTTGTGGACATATAATATATGGCTGAATTATTTCAACGATAAAATCTGCCGAAACGAACCAGTTTTTCGTTAGCCAGGATGAGAATTTGTCTTTGAAATCAAATAGATATAATTGCTGATGTAGAAGGGAGAAATTGGTTCAAAACAATCTTGTTCTAGCTTGAAATCAACAGAAATCAAATTTTAAAATCTACTGACTGTTTTGTTATTTTAAACAAGTTCAATTTCTCTGCGTGTAGTTTCATATCCAAAGGAAAACTTAAAAAACCTAGTAGGAGTAAATAGCTATTAAACAAAATAAATTCCATTTCATTAGATTGCCACAGATACTAGTATTTAGGTATGCTGTCTTGCAAACTTCATCAGTGTATCAGTTTTAAGTCAAAAAAAGTATTTTTTTATAATAGTAATTTAGGGAGTGTTGAAAAAAGGCGGGTGAGTAGTGTCACAGCCATAACTGGAGGACGTGAATACGAATATAAATGATAATCGTTCGTATTATTGATTGTGTGAATCTCGCAACTTTTTCTGATTCGCTTCCAGAATTGTAACGGTGCATTTATAGTAAAGATTGACTTACTGGCGATAAATATTTTCTAACACACAATTAAATATCGCGGAACAAATGAGAGTAAAATAATAGCAACATGCAGAATTTTGATGTCGATTATTTCATTTTGAAATTGCATATTTCAGTGAAAGAAACTAACAAAATGCTGAATAAGATTTATTTCTGGCATTCAGAAAAGTCAAATTGTGGATTTCTCTACCAAAAACACTGTTTGTAAACGATATTAAATATTGTTGCAAATTTTTCACTGCGAGAATTGCACAAATCCAATCAAAATATTTTAGATTTACACTAAACTGATGGATATTAACAAAGTGGCAATCTTAATAGTTCTTCAGATAACATTTGGAACCATTAGAAGAGCTGATCAGCATCAGGATGACGCTCTTTTTCGAAGGGAAACTGACCCTGCGAACGTTCCGCAATTGCTTCTGGACTTGAACCAACCGGACAGATAGATTTCCATAGTAGGAAAAGTTCGTATAGTTCAGTTTTCAAAAACTGGACCTAAGTTCATGAAATAAACAGGCTCAAAACTCAGTAGCAATTTAGTTCTAGAACTGAATTCTGAATTTGAATTTCGAATCTGAATTTAGTTCCGAAATCCAGTTCCAGAATGCCGTTCCAGCATACAGGCTCGGAATTGTGAAACTAAATTCTGAAACAGAATTGTGAAACTAAATTCTAAATCTGAAATTAAGTTCAGAATTCAGGTGGACCCGAGTAAATTCGGAATTCAATTTTAGAATTCATTTACAGAAATCAATCAAAAATTCAGTTTCCGAATCCAGTATTCAGCAAAACAAAATGCAATTTGGGTCCAAATGCGAGCACGACCTGAGCGTTGGAGGCTTTTGTAAATCTGTATAAAACAGAATAATCTGCATATGTGGCAACTCCGGACCTGAGCGTTTGAGGTTTTGTACCAGGCAAAAGGTCTGCATTCCAGGGTTACCATTTCCACAGATTTTCCTGTAAAACCACAATTTTTTTTCAATTTTGCTACACAGATTTTATGTCACAGGTCACAGATTTTATCAAAATTAATAGATTTTTATGAATATTTCATCAAAAAGGCCGATTCTTACAAATATTCACAGATTATGATCGATTATAGGCAACACAAATTTTTCAAGTTGAAACATAGATTTTAATACGGCAATTCTGCTGCTTTGGCTGGCGACTGCGGCTCTCAACGTTCGTAGTCCAAATGAGAACACAACCTAAGCGTTTCAATGATATGAAGCTCCTATTTCCATCTCATCCCTTCATCTCATTACTTTGAAAGTGAATAATATCTTACAACGTATCTAAACCAAACTGTGAAATGTTTTAAAATGATTATTTAAGCTGTTGTCACACATTCCCATTGGAAGAAATGGTTTTAAATTCTTCGGTGATTGTTTTTTTTTTCATTTAAAACAAACTCACTTTTCAATTTAGGACACATTTTCGTCTCAAGATTTACAGTTCGTCATGTTTCTGAATATCTACTAATCGATTCGTCTCAAAACATGATCAATAGTTCACACAATTACACTACTATTTAATGCTGGATGACTTCATAATTAGCAATGTTCACTTGCCACTTGCCAATTAACGATTGAAAATCTCAAATATTACCCGACAAGCAATAAAAGTTTCCAAAAATATGAGTTCACTTAGTTCACTTGATTGCGCTTTGTTTTCATCGCATTTGGTTTCGCAAAGTTGCCAAGTTTTCTCATAATGTTACAAAACAAATTTGGTTTGTCTTCTTCAAATTATCTTCAACAAGTATTTTTTTGGTATCCGTGACATTAGTTTAATTATATTATTGATATTTTTATTTCAATAAAACTGTTTCGGCTTCGAACATTACCAGAAAGAGCGTGGTAAATACTCATGAAATAACCGCTATATATCAATCTGTATGAATGGCATCTCTGACTCTACATTTTGTTTTAAGAAGGGTTAATGCCTAAATAGTAACAATTACTTTTTTGTAAGGAAACAACCGAAAAAATTTTCAACGTTGAAATGATTTCAAACTGGTTCTAAAAATATCGTATGTTGTCTCATAGTTGGCATTAGGCCGTTTTTAAGAAGAATTCTGACATTTTGAACCTGAGAGTGTAATAGTGGAATATTTTGTTTTGATTGCTGTCACCATTGCTAATTTATAGGACGAAGAAAAGATCAACGATAGGATGGATATAATTCCATTGAGATGAAATTAGGAGCAGAGTGTAAAACATCATAAGTGTTTTTAGCTGTCTTATGAATATTTGATAGTTAAATTTTCAAGAAATGTGAATCAATTCTCAACGTGGAGCAAGGCGAATGAAGCAGTAATGGCGTTTCTCGAATTTTACGTTTTTTAATACTAAAGCCTAAAAAAGGCAAAAGCACCAAACCTAAAAAAAGTTGCAACGGTAACTTCGAACTGTCATAGCTCATCTGATACTCGACCAATTTCGATAAATTTTGCACCCTCGAATTTGGTGATGTTCGTAGATTATTTTAAGTATATCATTATTGACGATCGTTTAGGAGAACCCAATGAAAATTGTGGTTTTACCCGTTCCATTTTTTTTTTTCAACCTCAAAGTGTGTCCTATCTACATTCATGCGGCACCGGCATCGCGAATAGAATGCGGTTTTTCTTAGACGACTTGTTTTTTACACGGATTTCTGAAGTTACGCGGATTTCCCAAGTTGTGCGGTTTTCCTAAGTTCCTAAGTCGATTTTTGTCAAACGTTTCATGCATTTCTAAGACATTTGGCATCAACAAAAAACTTCTTACGTTTTGCAATTTTTTTACGCGGTTTTCCGAAGTTACTAAGTTGACTTTTTCAAAAAACTTTTTTAATGCTTTTCAATCATCATATGGCTACTATTCAGCGCGTGAGTATTTTTTTTATTGATTTGTGTACGTGCGATTGCATACTTCATATCATCTGCTATGTAACTGTTCCCCATTGACGTATCCGGGTTTATGGTTCTCCATACATGGTTGAATCTGTGCATGGTGAGCTAAAATTGAAGGATATTCTATCGTTTCTCAGCCAATATGATAAGGAGGAGTTTATCGTTCTTCCTGGAGTGAATGTTTCTGTTTCTACCCTAAAAAGTTTTAGCGGATTGTTTGGTATCCCTTACGGGGTGCCGAATTTACTTCTGTTTTTATTTACTCATATTGTGAATCGTTCTGTATTATTCCAGGAAAGCAGAATGGTGTTGCTTTCGTAAAATCTGGTAATCCTCTCGAGGGTTGAAGGTTCTATCAAATGTGCATTTTGGCACCTACAAATCGTTCTGCATTCTTTAGTGGATGCAGAATGATTGATAGCTTTTTGTTTTGTGCTGTTTTCCCACCTCACCTCACATCAGTGGCAGCAATTAAAAGAGTAACTCTCCTTAATATGTAGGAAACATCATAAAATCATTGTGATGTAATACCCGATGCTGGTATTTAAGCAAGCGTATTTAAGCAATTATTATATCATATTATTCGCAGTTTGTTAGAGGTTAGTCAAACTAGGGATCCAATAACTGGAAAATCTATTATGCGTAGGAGATACACATGGCTTTGTCTAGTTGGGCTAATTCCGGTTTTAGCTACAACTTTCCAACCGTTGTGTAATCTACTAGTAAAGATTTTCGACTTTTTTAGTTTATTTGGTCTAGAATAAATAAAGGATGTCAATTTGTTTTGTTCAAAATCCGTAATTATTATGCCAGTCGAATCTCATAATAGTGATAAAACTATTGTTTTTTCTTAATTTCCATTCAAAGATAGTTTGAAATAAGAAGAAAAAGTGCAGAATACACAGGACAAAGTCTAGAAGGTACCGAAACTGGTGAAGAAAGTGCAATAAATAGAGGAAAAAATACAGAAAGTTCAGAAAGTACAAGCACAAGTACAGAAAGAAGAGAAGAAAGTGGATAAGAAAGCACAGGAACAGATTCTTAAATTTCGGAAACAATTACAGAAAGTACAGGAACAAACCAAAATAGTATAAAAACAAGTACCGATAATACAGGAACAGGTGCAAATAAAAAAAGTACAACAATAATAGAAATTCTAGTGCAGAAAACAAAGGAACAAGTACAGAAGACAAGTTTGAAGTTTGAAAAATAATAATAAATAATAAAATAATTGACAGCTTTTTTTCCACGCATTCCAATCATACTCACTGAAATGTCGTTGGCATTTATATGTAAATTTTTCTATCCATTTGGCTTTTCTGTTACTGTCAATAAAGCTCAAGGGCAACCATTAGGAGTTCGTGGATTTGGACTTTTTTCACATAGACAATTGTATGTTGTCTGTACGCGTGTCGACAAACCATCGGTTTTATATATTTTTACAGAAAATGAAAAAAAAAATCAAAACAAGACTGAATCGTAGAATCATAGAATCATAGAATCATAGAATCATAGAATCATAGAATCATAGAATCATAGAATCATAGAATCATAGAATCATAGAATCATAGAATCATAGAATCATAGAATCATAGAATCATAGAATCATAGAATCATAGAATCATAGAATCATAGAATCATAGAATCATAGAATCATAGAATCATAGAATCATAGAATCATAGAATCATAGAATCATAGAATCATAGAATCATAGAATCATACAATCATACAATCATACAATCATAGAATCATAGAATCATAGAATCATAGAATCATAGAATCATAGAATCATAGAATCATAGAATCATAGAATCATAGAATCATAGAATCATAGAATCATAGAATCATAGAATCATAGAATCATAGAATCATAGAATCATAGAATCATAGAATCATAGAATCATAGAATCATAGAATCATAGAATCATAGAATCATAGAATCATAGAATCATAGAATCATAGAATCATAGAATCATAGAATCATAGAATCATAGAATCATAGAATCATAGAATCATAGAATCATAGAATCATAGAATCATAGAATCATAGAATCATAGAATCATAGAATCATAGGATCATAGAATCATAGAATCATAGAATCATAGAATCATAGAATCATAGAATCATAGAATCATAGAATCATAGAATCATAGAATCATAGAATCATAGAATCATAGAATCATAGAATCATAGAATCATAGAATCATAGAATCATAGAATTATAGAATCATAGAATCATAGAATCATAGAATCATAGAATCATAGAATCATAGAATCATAGAATCATAGAATCATAGAATCATAGAATCATAGAATCATAGAATCATAGAATCATAGAATCATAGAATCATAGAATCATAGAATCATAGAATCATAGAATCATAGAATCATAGAATCATAGAATCATAGAATCATAGAATCATAGAATCATAGAATCATAGAATCATAGAATCATAGAATCATAGAATCATAGAATCATAGAATCATAGAATCATAGAATCATAGAATCATAGAATCATAGAATCATAGAATCATAGAATCATAGAATCATAGAATCATAGAATCATAGAATCATAGAATCATAGAATCATAGAATCATAGAATCATAGAATCATAGAATCATAGAATCATAGAATCATAGAATCATAGAATCATAGAATCATAGAATCATAGAATCATAGAATCATAGAATCATAGAATCATAGAATCATAGAATCATAGAATCATAGAATCATAGAATCATAGAATCATAGAATCATAGAATCATAGAATCATAGAATCATAGAATCATAGAATCATAGAATCATAGAATCATAGAATCATAGAATCATAGAATCATAGAATCATAGAATCATAGAATCATAGAATCATAGAATCATAGAATCATAGAATCATAGAATCATAGAATCATAGAATCATAGAATCATAGAATCATAGAATCATAGAATCATAGAATCATAGAATCATAGAATCATAGAATCATAGAATCATAGAATCATAGAATCATAGAATCATAGAATCATAGAATCATAGAATCATAGAATCATAGAATCATAGAATCATAGAATCATAGAATCATAGAATCATAGAATCATAGAATCATAGAATCATAGAATCATAGAATCATAGAATCATAGAATCATAGAATCATAGAATCATAGAATCATAGAATCATAGAATCATAGAATCATAGAATCATAGAATCATAGAATCATAGAATCATAGAATCATAGAATCATAGAATCATAGAATCATAGAATCATAGAATCATAGAATCATAGAATCATAGAATCATAGAATCATAGAATCATAGAATCATAGAATCATAGAATCATAGAATCATAGAATCATAGGATCATAGAATCATAGAATCAGAGATCATAGAGCAACATTTCACAACCCGCGATAAAGAAAAGGTTTTGAACCACTTTCATAGAGCATATAATAATTTTTTTCTTGAACTTCAATTTATGCAAATCCGGCAATTAGTTTTCGTTTTTGTAAGCATAAATTATGGCAATTATCGCGAGATATCGATTATTTCACAGCTCAAGCGCACCCTTCTGCTCCCTTATTTATGAACCATTAGAAATTTCTTATTATTAGTGTTGAAACACGACAGTAGCAGTTCTGCTTTGCCTTTCTATTCGAGCATGAAGCGCAAACTGACCACTCGCTTTCATATCTGCTAGGTCAGCTTTCTGCGAACTTGTCTGGTCAGTCTTTGTTGCAATGATTAATTTCCAATAATCCTTTCCACACCCAATCAATTCAGCGGAACTCATCGGTGCCGCAATTGCGGCAATTGTGGCGCTAATGAGGATGATGATCTCGGCACGCACGTGGCCGTTTCAGTTCGGTTCGGGAGTCAGAGCTAGGGGCACAGCTGCCGCGTACGGAATGACCGCCATCCGCGAAGGATCTTCTCCGGTAGGCTTGAAAAGTAGCACCCCTGATGTGGGAACTAAACCCAACGGGGGAATGCAATACTGCAACGTATTTTACGCTTCATCCAAGAGGAAACCCAAAGGCCGCTAAACAAGGACATTTTGGTCAAGAGGTCAGTTTGTGGTTTTCCCCCGTTTCCACGTGAAATAATAAATACGTTGTATCGTGACGGTAATGAGTATGGAAATCAGTTTGTTTCTGAGAACCACAATTTTTTTACCCCTTTGTAATAACAACCTCCGCGAGCTGAATTTAAATATAGTACTACGAAACAAACCGACAAAGCAGCTTTTTCCTAAAAAAATTAAGTTCAGATAACAGATTTTTGGCCGTGAGTTTTCATTTTTTACTTCCAAACATGAAATGAATTCAACTGATACATATTTTAAACACTCAAGAATATGTAAAACACAATGAAAACTTAAAGTTGCTAACACACGCTAAGCGAATTCAAACTACTACTACTATTATAGGCAAATCACGTACATATTCCATTTAGGAAGAAAATAGTGTGCTAGTTCAGAAATACTGAACACGCGAAATGTTCGTTTGATTTGCATATGCTTCTTGTGTAACACGAAAGAGTTCCTTTTTTTTTTTGCTGGGTTAGGGCTGTTAGCCGGTATGTGGATGGATGGAAATAAACAGTCGACGGAATCCCGAGCGTGCGGCGAATGATTTTACACAACCGAAGGAAAGTTGGGACGAGTTGCTGCCGTGCGGACACATAATCGACCTCTGAAATATGGGCACAGTAAGAAGTGTATGCACTTTTCAAAACTTTCGCTCTATATGGTAAAGACCTGAAATTGAGACATTGAGTGTAGCCGAACTGCTTGCTTAACACTATTGGGAAAAAAATTTACCGCAGTTCTTTGGCTGTGGAACGAAGAAGGGTGAAACAGGACGAAACTGGAAACAGCGAGGAGGGGGATCCAGGCGTGAGGTACTTCCTTCTGTTAGACGCTACATAAAATAAAACCGACCATTGCGAGCAATTTGCATAGGAATTATCTTGTTTGGCACGGACAGACGAGGGGTCCACTTGAAGATGTTAGTCGTTCTGATATGAATACGATCCATTTAGTGTAATTTTTTTTCCTGTAGCTGTGTCAACAAAGGAAACAAACATTTAAACATTTATCCTAATTACGACGTCAGCAGTTTGCACTTCACAACATAAAAGACAGCCATGTTGGGATGGTTTGACAGCACGATGTGTGGGTTGTGTAGGGGTGGTCACATTTTTCTACGACTGCATCTTTTTTTTTCTGATGTTGGTTGTATTTGTTACTCAGCCATTTGCTTGACTATTGAACAGAAGGATAGTTCCATTAAATGGATTTCTTAACTCAGGATATTTGCTCTACAGTAAAAGGATGGCAAATGTAACACGTGGGCTGAAAAGTCCCGAGCCTAACACATAGATGGCGCTAATTTTATTGCAGTCACCTTTTTTCCAGTTGATACTACACGGAAAGAAATCCGTTACTACTGTCATGATTAGAATATCATGAAACCAATCATTTTAACTTCTCATGAAACCATGAGCAATAAGTCTTCACCCATGAAAATTAATCATGGTCCGGAAATGCGTTACTTGAGGAATGCATTTCTTTCAAAACTCGTAACTCCAATTTTCTACCCTGTATATCACTTTGAATCCTCGGTCACAAATGATGTGATGGATTGCAATAGATCAATTGTAAGGCAAAAGCAGACATTGAAAAGCAAGAATTACTGAAAATGTTTACTTGATCCTGGGGCGCATATTCATTTCATAATTGTGTTGTTTTACCCAACGGCTGCCATCATAAGAGACTAAGCACGGATAAGCTTTTCATGTGGCAAATATCAATGTTACATTTTGTAAGAATAAATCTGAATGTATTCCTACATATTTGATGTCACTGTTGTTGTTAGAATAATATTCCAAGAGCTACGGTAACCCGAACAAACAATTAGACTCTGAATTTGGAACGCCAACTAACGAAAATCAGGAAAAATTTTGTTCCATCACTTTGAACATTCTATATAAGACGATTTTGCAAACGAGGTTTTAAAAATATGAAAGGAAAAATCAATCCGCGATATTTGCAAGAATTCGACAAAGAGTTTTTTTTACCTTTCCCATATAGAAAGCTTTTGCAATACTAATATAGTCACAACGATTTAAGTTTAATAAAACATATTCTTCTTATTTTTAAAATATCATATTAGGTATTTCGTTATTTATTATAAATTCTACTTAGGAACATTATTTGAACCAACTGATTAACTGCTATAAATTATAAAATTAGCTTAAATTTTTATACATTTTGTTGTTGATTTCGTAGCCTATTTTGAGTTTGTTTTTATCAGCACATCATTTTTATTAAAATTTTGCTATTGGATGAACTAATGGACGCAGTAGGAGTCAGAACTAACCCTCAAAAGGGTCAATTATTAAATTGAAACTCCAATTGTCTTTATGAAATGATAAAGAAGTTTCATGTAAGAAATGTCACGACAAACAAGAATGTCTCGAACTGGGACATTGGATAGTCTATCTTGGGTACGCAAGGAATTTATTAGTTGAGATCAGACATCACGATACTCCACGCATGTCCAAACGACATGATCATTCGAAATAATAGTGAGTAATGAGCTGTTCACTCGTACAAAAAATTACATCTCCACTGATCAACACGGTTTTATGCCCGGGTGTTCAGTCAGCACTAATCTTCTGGATTTTACCTCGACCTGTATTTCGCGTCTGGAGGAAAAAGTACAAATTGATGCCGTATACACTGATCTGAAAGCGGCGTTCGACCGAATTGATCACCGAATTCTTTTGTACAAGATATCGCGTCTCGGTGCAACACATAAGTTCATTGACTGGCTATGCTCTTACTTAAGTGGTAGAGTCTTACGAGTCAAGTTAGATTCCTGTGTGTCATCTTCGTTCACGAACATATCTGGTGTACCTCAAGGCAGCAACATGGGTCCACTTCTGTTCTCACTGTTTTTTAATGACGCTATTTTGATGCTCAGTGGAGGCTGCAAATTAGTATACGCCGACGATTTGAAACTATACCTTGAGATACGCTCTATTGACGATTGCATCCGTCTTCAAAAGCTTCTGGACGAATTCGTTACCTGGTGTCGAAGGAACTGGCTTATAGTCAGCATTGCAAAATGTCAGGTCATAACATTCCACCGAATATTGAATCCATTACACTTCGACTATAAAATTGACGGACAAACGCTTCAAAGAGTTGATCGTGTTAATGACCTTGGTGTTTTGTTGGATACTAAACTTACTTTTAATATGCATCGTTCTGCACTAATTACAAAAGCGACTAAGACCTTTTATTGTCGGATGAATTAAAAATAAATAAATAAATAAATAAATATCCCGATAACCTTCGCCACAAGCACAATGATTAGTCTCGGAGAGCCCAATTCGAAGGAGATGTGTGTCTAACGTGTAGTGATTGGACATGAGTCTGGACATCACACGAATGAAGTCCCTACTCACATCCAGTCCCCTGAACCATGCCTTTGTCGATATTTTAGGAATAATTGAGTGCATCCACTGTCCCAGATCATATCTATCCCAAGAATCTTGCTAGCTGGCAAGTATTCTTAGGCGGGACGCGCTATAGAATTCGTTGAAAGCAATCGGTCTCTCATAAATCTCACCCTCAATGGCACCACGTTTGGCTAAAATATCGGCTCTTTCATTGCCTGGAATGGAGCAATGAGTCGGGACCCAAACTATTGTGATTTGACAATTATTATTCAATATGACGTTCAGGCAGTGTTTTATTTTGCCCAAGAAAAAAGATTCATTTTTGCCAACAGCGTTTGAGCGAATGGCTTCAATTGCGCTCAGACTATCTGTGAAATGAAAATAATGGCTGGGAGATAATGTGACGATTGCACTCAAACTATAATGAACTGCTTCTAACTCTGCTATATAAACAGATGCAGGTTCTTGAAGCCTAAATGAAACCGAAACATTATTGTTTAATATACCAAACCCAGTCTCTTCAATGCCTCTTCAATGAACTCCCGTCAGAACTTCAAGACTCATTGTATGTGTCGAATGCATGCGGTCTAAGGCAATTCGCAAACAACGATACTGAATTCGCTCCAGTTTGATAATATGAGAGTTTGCAGCGGAACGAAAGCAACCGCATCCATATTCCATCACTGAAAGTATCGTTGTCTGATACAATTTTATTAGATCTTCCGGACCCCACCAAGATCCTGTTATTGTTCGAAGAAAATTTACTCTTTGTTGGCATTTTGTTATCAGAAACCTAATGTGTCCTCCCCACGTGCATTTGGAATCGAACCACACCCCGAGGTATTTGAAAGTCAAAACCTGTTGGATCATTCTTCCCATCATATGAAGCTGAAGCTGCGCGGGATCATGCTTTCTTGAAAAGACGACTAACTCTGTTTTCTCCGCAGAGAATTCGATACCAAGATGAACAGCCCAAACGGACAATTTATCTAAGGTATCTTGCAATGGTTTTTGCAGATCAATAGCTTTGGGTCCATTAACTGAAACCACGCCATCATCTGCCAATTGTCTTAGTGTACATGGGGATACTAGACAGCTGTCAATGTTATTCACGTAAAAATTATAAAGGAGCGGACTGAGGCATGAGCCTTGCGGTAGACCCATGTAGCTAATTCTGATTGTTGCCAAATCGCCATGTGAAAAATACATGCACTTCTCTGACAAAAGGTTGTGCATATAATTATTTATAACCGCTGGGAGTCCATGTTTGTGAAGCTTGTCTGAAAGAACATCAATGAAAATTTAATCAAATGCTCCTTTAATGTCTAAAAATACAGATGCCATTTGTTGCTTTTGAGCGAAAGCGATTTGGATGTCAGACGAGAGTAATGCAAGGCAATCATTCGTCCCTTTATTTCTACGGAAGCCAAACTGAGTATCTGACAACAAACCGTTCGTCTCGACCCAAGTGTCGAGACGTCGTAGAATATTTTTTTCGAATAATTTTCTGATGCAGGACAACACCGCAATGGGCCTATATGAGTTGTGATTGGAAGCTGGTTTCCCCGGCTTTTGAATGGCGATAACTTTCACTTGTCTCCAGTTAGGTGGAAAAATATTTTGCTCAAGAAACTTGTTAAACAATTCCAACAAACGTCTTTTTGCGAGGTCGGGCAGATTCTTCATCAAGTTGAATTTAATTCTGTCCAACCCAGGAGCGTTATTGTTACAAGACATGAGTGCTATGGAAAATTCCATCATTGAAAAGGAGCTTTCAATAGTACCATTGTTTGGAGAAGACTCCCTAATAATGCTATGCGTAGAAACAGAATCTGGACAAACTTTCCTCGCAAAATCAAATATCCATCGGTTCGAGTATTCCTCAAAATTACTCGGTATATATGTGTAAATAAATTATTGAAAGCAACTACATGTATTAAAAGAACGGTTTGGCAGCTACTGATTTATGTCCACGTTCTTATTGATTCGAACCACTGTGCGATCGTCATCTGAGTGGACAGCAACTTGTCAACCTCGTCCAAAGCGCCCGAAAGCACCAGAATCGACTGGAAAGATTATGGCCTCGATATATTTCGAAATGTGCGTGGTGTAATATTCATCGATTATCTTGAGAAAGGAAATACAATTAATCTTCTATCTTCTAACTAGGGGGGGGGTCGAGTTTTTATGGAAAAATTTAACTATGGGTATTTGTGGGAGGAGGATGTAGTAAGTGCCTCTGAAGGGGGGGGAGGGGGCTGCAATGTTTGTAACTGCATAACTCCGGAATAAATGGATTGAATGGATTGCTATCAAACTTGACACAAAAACTTCTTGCTCAAAGATGATCATTAGGACATTTTCTTGGGGAGAGTGTGTAGTAAATGTCTTTAACATGGGAGGGGGCAATGATTAAATTTGTATAATTTAAATAGAATCAATAATTTTTGATGACCATCCTTACATTTTGTTAAACTCAAATATGGCCTAAGGGTATTTGAGGAGGGTTGCTATAATAAGCGCCTCAAGAAAAGAAGGTTTAATGTGAAGTTGATAGTAGATTTTCTAAAAAACGATACTAAGTACAGATATTATTTGCACTTCAGATTATCCTAAGAGCATTTTTAAGGGGGTTTATATGTTGCTATAAGGAAGGGAGAGGGTAGCAAGCGTTTGCTAACAGGGGCAATTTGAGGTAAAATTCGTCGAAATTTGCAAAAATAGACATTTTTCGATAGGCACAGATATTTTTAAGAACTTAAAGATGATCGATATAACAACTCAGTAAATTATCCCCAAACTTGGCACAGGTACTTTTTGCAATTCAGAGGTTATAAGAGTATTTTTTTCTCGACGATATTCAAAGGTGTTCAAAAAGATGGAGTTTGTAGCAGGTTTTATTGTAATTTTTTTCCTATTTCTCGTCAAACAAAGTGGAGAGGGGGGCAGATTTAGACGACAAGGTAGGGGTTTTGAAGTCCAATTTTTATCTGCCATTTTTAGTAAAACAAGAGTCGTGCTAGATAGTATTGCTATTGTTAATTTGAATGCAACGCAAAATTTTTGCACATGTATAAAAGGTGAGAATCGATATATTATGACGAGCTCAGATACTTTATACACTACTCAGAGGTGGTTATAAGAATAAACATGCCGGAGAGTTGTAGTAAGTTCATTAAAAAAGAGCATAAAATTTATTCGACGAGAAACGATGCTTCTTGACAAATACAGATACTATTTTATATCAAAGGAGATTATTACATTATTTCAAGGGAAAGGGAGTGTATCAAGTGTCCCAAACATGGGAAGTGTAAAGTAAAATGGATCGGATTTTACGAAAAAAATAAAATTGATTCGATTTAACGAGAATACCGTGAAAATTGTGTTTATTGTGAGATCTGAGATGGGACACTGTTCGTGAGCAATCTGAACATGTACGGAGTATTGTTCAATCGATTCAATTCAATGCCGCGTTTTACTACATTCAAAGTATTTCGATAGGCAGGACAATTTTTAGAATCTTTTTGCGGCCTTACCTTCACGAAACATTTCCGAGCAAAGCCTGGTTATTCAGCTAGTAGTAAATATTATATAGCTATATTGTAGCCAAGGATGGCTTTTATCGTATCAAATAACGCTCACTAGCAACTCTTCACACGATTGAATCACTGCCATCAAAGAGAGACGGATATCATCGCAGCAAAAAAAAACGGTATGGTTCATTTAACGTAGAATGGACACCAGTGCAAGAGCGAATTTCTCTCGATGACCTGTCTGAGAATCGAAGGTTAGCTCGCTGCTGTGGGGATTCTCTCTGAAGCAACAAACGGTCGCTTATTCTCGTTTCGCGATCCGGTTCTATATGGGCAGTAAATAATTGCGATAGAATCATTTTACTTTTACCGCTTATTCTAACTATGTGCAATATAACTTTTGTATATGTTAATGTCTATGATAATGTCTGTAAATGCTCCACACAAGGGTTTTGAAATATTGCAACCTAGTATGAGAATCATCAAGTTGAATCATCGATTCGATTTTTTGCGATAATTGTCAACTTGCGATTCTCTCTTGGTAAATTCCACTCAGCACCGTTCATTACCATACTGTAATTCTTTTAAGGGCCGTGAAATACTCAGAATATGTAGTGGAGCGAAGAAATGTAGAAAAATTCTCTCGCGGGTCATGCATTGAGAGACTCGACTTCTTGTAGCATCTTCTACCGGATTGAAAATGTTCTATACAATATAGATAAAAATCGAGCAGCTTCCTTTAAATTTTCGTCACTCACCAACTCTGATTGTAGCATTCGAAGGCTGAAGTTGTAAAGAAACTACCGTCGTCGCCAGATTTGGCTCCCAGCGACTACTGGCTGTTCGCAGACCTAAAAAAAGTGCTTCCCCTTAAGATATTTCGCACGAATAAAGAGGTTATCGCTGAAACTGAGACCTATTTGGAGACAAAAAATAAATCGTTCTTCAAATTTTATTGAAATATTGAAATGTTAGAGCGGCTTGATGGAGATTACATCGATAGATAAAGTTAATTTTGAACCAAAAAAATCGTTTTCTCTTTGTTAGGCCCGGAACTTTTCAGCCCATGTGTTGAATGTGTTGATTAATAAAATGACACTTTTCCACGTTCAAATTTGGCAAGGCCTACTATGACTCAAATAAATTTGTAAAATGAATACTTTGATCCGGCTATAAATATCAAGTTCAACATTGAAAACGTTCGATGGCACTTTTTTAAACATTCGATACTTTTCTTCGGCATTGATATCGTAACAATCTGATATCTTGTCGAAACGATTGCCATTGTTATAGGCTCGAAAATTATGCAATAACGATCTAGCAAAAAAGAAACGACCGAATAATGTACCGCATTCATGACATCCACAATCACATTCTCCACCAACAAAGATACTAATCCTTTTCCGAAAGTGACAATAGGACACAGATTGAAATAAAATAATTTACTTCCTTTTATTTGTTCCTGATCCCTGAGAATGACGCAACGTTTTCCCTACTCTGAACGGATGCCAGACAGCAAACTATTCAAATGGATCCAGCAACGCCAGGATCTGTGGCAGGCTAGACAGAAGTGAAGCTCCCAGCATCTAATTCAACGAATAATAATAGGATCATTTCGAATGCTAGGAAAAAGAGGTGGTTCCGGAAGCACCCGAAGAAGCGTGGGAAATAGAAATACGTACTGATGCCGTAAGGAAACCGTTTGCTCATATTTCTACAGTTAGGTCGAAGCAGCAAAAAAAAGCCTGAAAGCTGTATAAGGAGCAAAAAATGCCATCCTGTGTGTGTGCTGAGTGTGTTTTTTTTCACTTATTACCGACAATTATGGCTCTTTTCTCAATAACAAAAATTAACAAGAATGAACGCTTTCCGCTCGTTCAACTTTCTTGCATTTTTTTTATTCCAAATCTTCAATCGCATTTCTCTCGATTTTAAATGATTAAATAGTTAAATGAGTATTTGTTTAATCGTATTATTGTACTTAATTTCCCGTAAATTATATCACATATCAGCGTTAAATACATGTTGGTGTATTATCATCAAGAGCAGAAATCCTGGCTGTGCATTATAGAGGATGCATTTCCTCGACTATTCTCTAGTAGAATGTGCTTCTGATGTCTCTGACAGCTCTTTGAGAATCCATTAGAGTAGGGTTTCTAGATGCTATTTACTTTATACTTAAATGATATATTGCCTGTCTAGCACAGGTCATAGATGTAGTAGGCATTGAAAGCTGCATGTGCGATGAACGGAGCTGAATTAGACTGTCCGAAGTTGCATTTCGTGATTGGGTGAAGAAGAGGAAATGTTCAAAGAAGCAATAAAGCATGACTTTTGAAAAGTGAATCATTATTCTTTGAATCGGAACTTTAATAAAATTACGTGTTATTCTCCATTAGGTCAACTATCACCAGTGAGTTTATTCTCTCAGTTGACATTGAAACAAATACAAATAATAATAACTTAGGTCTCATACAAATTGATTATAAATTTTTGGTTCACGGGATGATCAATTTAGCCTGACTTTTATTTCGTTTTCGCTGAAACTGGCCCAGTTTAATCGAACTAACACTTTTTTTTTCTATAAAAACCAGGTTCGAAACTGACTCGATTTTCAGTTCAACAACGTTGAAACAAGGTTCGAAACTGGCTTCAAACAATGGTTATGGTCTATTTTGACAGATTGATGGTTATATTCCGACAGTGAAAAAAATCTTGCAAAGAAAATTCTAATATCAATTCTTTAGCTAAACTTATTTCCAGTGCAAAATAAACCCAAATAACTTTCCATCCGTCAAATTTTGAAATGGGCCGCAGATTTAGTTAAATTTGAACACTCGACACAAATAACCACTCAAGTGTCAGATTTCAACCAGAAGTTAAAATTAACCGCGAAATGGTTCACAGTCTTAATCACTGCCCAAGATTGGAACTAGGACTGGATACACTGTTAAGTTGGATTTGATAAGTGATTTAGAAGTAAGTAGGAAGGAATATTGACATATTCACTTTTCTTTCATGAAATAGTCTTCTTGAAGTACTGATGTCTCCACCAAATGCCACGTTCAGTGGGGCTGACGATGTCCTTGAAAACCAAGTTGGCGCACACGTAAAATAAGGTAAATCTTTTGAAGAAGATTACCGAGATGCAACAACTACCAGAAACGAAAACAGCTTTAAGAAAAACAAGGAAACATTCTCGATCAGATGCACATAACAAAATCATAACACAAGTATATCAACAGTTGATATGTATAACAATTTGTGCAATTTTGAGATATTTAACGAATGAAAACAGTTGAATGTTAAAACTTATGATAACAATATAATAACAAAATCAGTTATGAGTTTTTAATTTCATTTTCAAGACTTATGATGTAGTTCATTAATTGAAAAAATGAGTTCTTACGTTGCTTTACATCGAAATATAATGATCAGAATTTCAAAAAACTAAAAGAAGAAATCAGATCACTAAATAAATTATTCATTTATTAGAAAAAATCATTCAACAATATTGGATTGAAACTAAAAGTTAGCTGGGATATAGTTTTTCTGTGTTAAATTTGCTATCTAATTTATTACAACTATTGTTATAAATTTAAACAAAAGTCGGAATGATAGAGCTTATCAAGAGGTGAATCACTTGAAAACCTACAAGAAGCAGACAATCTAGAATTAAAGTGTAGAACAGAAGAAGCGAGCAGCAACAAGGACCCGGATATTGTATTCGCGTCTTTTGCAGTGTCCGGAACGAATAAACAACTGCACAAGTGGTTAGAGAAGAGTGTAAACAACAGGACGCAGCAATAAAAATTGACAGATTCTGAACCATTGCGAAATGGCAGTGGTTTTTGGTTGCGTCCATACTTCCTGAGACAGTATTTCCTATGCTATAACTTAAAAAACCATTCTTCAGTGCTCTTTGTTTGGATTTAACAAAACTACATTTTTTATTTGAAAATGAACTGAACATATTTATCCTTTGACCAAACTCTCAGAACAAAATGATGATGCCGTCGTTCATAAGAAACAGTCAATTATTCAAATAGCTTTCGTATTCATCGTGCAGTTTCTGGAAGGATTTTTTGTGCTCGGTTGTACTCCATAACCGGTAGAATCGAAGTCGGTTCGTACGGCCACCAACTAACATGACGTACAAATTCTGCTATGTTTTATTCAAATTTTGAAGATGTTATACAATTTTGCCATCGTACTGTAAACGACGATTTTTGTTTTGTTGTATCAGAAAACATGCAGTAATTTTTGGTAGGACCGTAAGGCTTTTCATTTGAACCTAAGAAAGGGAATAACGGTTTTGAGACCAGTGTACAAGATTTTTTACGGGTTTTGTTTAGCCAGTGACGGTGTACAATATTAGACACACTTTACCTTATAACTCTAGAACCTTATGGGACCATGAGACCTTTCATCTGAATCTAAGTTTGTCAAAATCGGTTAACCAGTTCGTTTTCACATCGCATCCAAGTCAGTCGATAAAACAAAACCGCTTACGCTCGGTACGGAAGAAACCAAGTACAGTATTGTGTAGTGAACAATAGAACGACCTCGAAAATGAGTGAACCAAACGAACAAAAGCTACCGCCGATACGAAAGAATACAATTATTGTTGACTTCAAGCAGTGCAAAACTTAACCTTCGATACGAGAACTTGAAGGTTTGCTTAAGGAGCAAATGCATCTTGACATTAAACGTGTGCATTTACTTCAATGAAATATGACAAATAATGTTGTTTACATCCAGTTCTATAAAGAGTTGGATGCAATTCAATTCGCAAAAGACAATAATAATGTGCACTATGTGAAGCATGAAAATATCAAGTACAATACTCCAGTATATATGGAAGATAGTGCTATAAAAGTGCGTGTGCATGATCTTCCCTCAAGCGTCACCGATTCTTATATTCGTAAAACTATGTCCCAATACGGAGAGATTCTCTCTTTCGAAAAAAAAGTGGAAGAACTTTTTCTCCGGTATTCTTAATGGCGTACGTTTGTTACACATGCGCTTGAAGAGGCCTATACCTTCTTATGTAACTTTCGGTCAGGATACAAGAATCCCGTGCAAATCTCTTGTTACCTATAACAATCAGATGGCCACATGTCAATATTGCCAAAAAGCTGTTCACTACGGTAAGCCATGTGATAAACTGATCAAGGAGACAAATTAACCAAAGGACAACGGTGCTTCCTTCACACCCAAGCAACCCCAGTACACCTGTGACAGCTACAGTTAACAACTTACCATCCAACCAACTAGCAACTGCAAACAATGTACAATAAGGTGCATCTACAGCAACTAGCAATGAAATCAACAACAATGCGGCAATGAATAACGAGACGAACCATAAACAAACTGCCCACTCAATCCTCGCAGGAGGGAAATGGAAACTCCTCTCCCCCTAGATAAGGGTGACAACGAGATCCAATACAAAAAAATTTTGATCTAAAAACTCAGCTCAATCGGCCACGTAAAGCTTGTACGCAAATAAGCCTGAATAAAAAATATCTTTTAAATGATAAAATCGGTTAATCATCACCGAGAAAATCTAGTGAGATAATTTGACACACACAAACACGCAGAGAGAGAGAGAATTGTACTGTGAATTGTCAACTATTTTTCAAAAATCTATATGGAAAACAATGCGACATTCGTATGAAAATCATATGGAATCTAGAGGTAACGATATATTGTATCGCTTTGATGTGCATTTCAGATAAATTTGGCATGATTTTCACTAAATATCAACAGTTTTTACACTTATTTTAAGGGTTATGTGAATATTTCCATGACTTTCATGTAGAATACATGAAAGTCATGAAAATGCAAGCAGTGATAATTCAAATGCTTGGCACATGATGCTAGGGTGTAAATTATTTTCAGTGTATAATTTGTATTGGATTGAAATTTGTTTTGTACGTTGATGAGCATTGGTCCAAAATAGATCTAGTAGTCCACGTCGTCAGATTCGATTTCTCAAATGAAACAAGTGTCACTTTTATTGAATTTTCTATCACATTTCATCAGATGTTTTCAATCAATAAGCTTGTGTTTGGAGTGATGTAAGAATTGTGTTCAGATTCGATATTTGTTATTGATGGAGTGAGCACAGGTTTGCGAATATATCCTGTCTGATGTGAAAAAAATCTCCTAATAAGAAAACTGCCTTACATATATAAGCCGATTGGCATTTTTCCTTGCAATCAGCTTTAGTTGCTGTGCTGTCACTTTTCTAAGTGGAAAGCAAACAATCCTTCAAACAAACAAACAAAAAAACTGACATTCAACGTTGAAAAGTCACATCGGTAGCTCCTCAACATAACCATCACACGGTGCAAAGGACCAAGTAAGCAATCAACTCGGCAGTCTAATTACACAAATGGAGCCAAAAGAATACACGAATCATGCCCCTTCCCAGCAATAGACCTTCCTGCTGCTTCACACGTTCGTTTGTAATGCAGTATGATGTGGCATGGTGAAGACGTTTTTACATATTCAGAACCCAATTGTAATGTGAAAGTGTTTCTCTCCCACACCCCCCCACAACCGCCACCGTTTCTCGTTGCCATCAATCGACACAATGACAATGTGATGGTATCGACCCAACAAAACTGGCACGGAAAAATCAATATGGTGCCAACAAATAAAAATATTGTATCCCCAAACCTCTGCATGTGTGTAATTTACCTTCCATTCGAAAAAGGTTGTACGACTGGGGGAGATTACAATTTTTTTTCTGGTTGTCAGCTGAGCAACCGAACGGCTTGATTTTTCTTACGATGCCCCGCGGGGGTTCGGTTCTATGTGTCACGTAAGACACAAGACTCTCCGGGTACCGTACCGGGTTTGATGCTGTTTGTGACTCCGATTGGTCGACTAGTAATGTTTAAGGGAGAGGAATACTTTCAGAGGGCAACACGATGCTATTTTTCGGCTAACTTTTTTTAAAGCAAGAACATAAATTCAACAGATTAGATTAGATTAGTATGTTTAAATCGGTTGAGCCATCATAGAGAAAATTGTGCGAATATAAAAGAATGCGGTTTTGTCGGTTAAGTCACTTATTCGGTTATATCTCCGGATGTACGAGTATCTACCATGATCTATTCACACTTGATCCGAGGCCATATTGCCTATGATTGTGGAAATCAGCTAAGCTATGGGCTTTGTTGTTTACATCATTTATACGATTACGATTATTGGAAGTATTGCGTTTTGTCGATTATGTCACTTATCCATACGGTTTGGTAAAAAGTGCTTCGTCAGTTACGTCCCTTATACGAATTTTTCTCCGAGTCCGGCACTGTTCGCCGTTAGCCTTCGGAAGTAGAACAATTACCTTGAACTCCGCTTGAATCCTACGAGTGGTGTAATGATGCTTTTCTCATATAAATTTTTGGTCTAAATGAAAGCTTTTAGATCGAAGATGGCGTCGAAAGAAGAGCAAAGCAATTGTGTGCGGTCGCAATGAAAATCCGGATTTGTCAATAAGAAAACTTTTTCTGCCACCACTGTTCATAACTTTCGTAAATCTTTCGATATATATTTGACAACAGTCAAGAAGGCTGGGAACGGAAAAAACGGATCTCAGGAATCACCAGAAGGACACGAAGGTGAAGTAAATATTGTAGAAGAAACCGGATCTTTCGGTATGTACTGTGGCTAGAAAAAATAAATTGTCTCTAACTTTCGTACATACTTGCAAGCACCGGCGAGGTATGAAGTCGTTCAACGTAAAAACTATACCGAATCGTGATGAGAAACAGAATGTGACCGGTAAAACCCGGGCTTGCAAGTTGTATCGCAAATATTTGACGAAGTTTACCTACGTGATAATGAACAATGGAACTAATGTGCAGGAATACTCTAAGCAGCTTCTTGGAATGGGTTTCCATGCCATGCAACGAAATGGCGTAGAAGAGCATTTCAGAACGAAGAAAAAGTTTGCCAAACAATATTTGGTTTGGCAGAAAATATGCAGCTGTGGACGAGCAAGCCAAAGCCTATTTACTACCGGGACGGTAAATGAAGAAATGTGCCTAAAGTAGCGACTGTTATCATGCAGCCATGACGCTCCCTCACTGGCTTGATTAGGCATCTTGTCACTTCCATAAAGAATCGAAAATCTTGAACAAATGCAACTAAATCGATTGCAGAGAAGTCTGCACAGACTCCAATGGCTGGAGAAAACTCAACAGTTCGTAGTTTTTTCATGCAGTCCAATTAAGTGTCTGTATCTAGTTTTAAGATGGGTCATAAATTAAACAATTAAATGAGTAAAAAATGCACCTTGGATTGAACTAATAGTAAACTTGTTTCATTTCAAATTCAATCTATTCAGATTTTGCCGCGCCTTATGTCGCTAATAATTCTACATTCATAGAGTTTCCAAAGTTCATGCACTTGACCTGATCAGTTTGATAAATCATATGAATTCCTTTTGTGGAATTTGGCTTTTCGGTTTCAACGGACTTTGCAGCCGATTCAGTTTCAGTATTCATTTCTAGAATTCAGAACCTACATGCTGGAACGAAATTCGGAGCATTGCTTCTGGAGCAAGATTTTGAAACTGAATTCAGTTCTTTGATTAAAGTTCGGAATCCAAGCTCAGAATTCAGTTCAAGAGCGTAATTCGGAAAAGTCAGAAAATGACTAAATTTATTTTTTTATTTAGCTTCCGAACCTGAATTTTGCACCTGAATTCTAAACGTGCTCAAGATTTTTAATTTAGTTTTTGATTTCTAGCTCTAGTGAAGATAAACCAATGATGGCAAGAAAGGGAGCGGGTCATTTCGCTGAAAGCCATTTGTCCGAAAGTCGTTTCGCCAAATGCCATTTCACCAAATGCCATTTCGCCAAAGGGATCATTTGGCCGAAAGCGTCATTTCACCGATTTCGGGTAATTTCGTTTACACCACATAATGAGAAGATCGGCAAGCTGAGGAACAACAAAGCCGCGGACAATGACCAGTTGCCAGGCGAGCTGCTCAAACATGGAGGAGAGGCACTGGCTAGAGCGCTGCACTGGATGATTTCTAGGATTTGGGAGGAGGAGATTCTACCGCAGGAATGGATGGATGGAGTGGTATGTCCCGTCTACAAAAAGGGCGATAAGCTCGACTGTTGCAATTACCGCGCAATCACATTGCTGAACGCCGCCTACAAGGTACTCTCCCAAATCCTTTGCCGTCGTCTATCACCAATAGCGAAGTAATTCGCAGGGCCGTACCAAGCGGGATTTACTGGAGCCCGCGCCACTACGGATCACATATTCGCGATAAGACAAGTACTCCAGAAGTGTCGTGAATACAACGTACCCACGCATCACCTATTCATTGACTTCAAAGCGGCATACGACACAATCGTTCGAGAACAGTTATGGCAGATCATGCACGAATACGGTTCCCCGGGTAAACTGACTGGTCAAAGCAACGATGGATAGAGTGATGTGCTACGTCCGCTCTGGGACGCTCTCGAGTCCCTTCGAATCTCAGAGAGGGCTACGTCAAGGTGATGGACTTTCTTGTATCTTGTTCAATATTGCCCTGGAAGGTGTGATTCGAAGAGCGAGAATCGACACGAGTGGCACGATCTTCCGAAAGTCCGTACAACTTTTTGGCTTCGCTGACGATATTGATATTGTTGAGAAGATGATAACGAGGTACCTCTTGCCGATGATAACGCAAATAGGTTAATAATTTGTTGCTAATTAGTTACGGTAATTTTGAATTTGATGCTCAATTTTTTTAAAATTGTTTTGAGTACTTCGCTAAGTTCATATGCAGTTAGCGAAGTCACCTTTTAAAATATGCTTCAAAACAGATCGAAGCCCAATGAATAATTTGTGGCTTATTAGTTACGGTAATTTTGAATTTGTTGCTCAATTCATTTCTTTTTGAGTACTTCGCTAAGTTCATATGAAGTAAAATAATAAGTAAATAAAAGATAAATTGATCAACAAATTCGAAATTATCGTAACTAATAAGCAACAAATTATTCATTGGGCTTCGATCTGTTTTGAAGCATATTTGGAAGGGGACTTCGCTAACTGCATATGAACTTAGCGAAGTACTCAAGAAAATAAAAAATAAATTGAGCAACATATTCGAAATTATCGTAACTAATTAGCAATAAATTATTCACCTATTTGCGTTATCATCGGCGAGAGGTGCCTCGCTAAGTTCATGCTCATGGATAATTGACGTGGCGCAGCCAAATAACCGAAGCCAAGCCAAGAAAAGCCATGTGAAATAAAGTCGACAAGTTTTCTTGGGAATTCCGTTGTAAGAATTATGAAATAAAAATAAAATGATTAAAGTCTTTCTGGATTTTTTCAGAAGTACGATTGTAGTTCAACAAAATGGGTGTAAACATTAACACTTTTCATTTGTCTTCATTTCAAATCAATTCCAATTACGATATGAAGACTATTGGAGAATTCTCAAACCTCCTGAATTTTATTCGGATTCAACGTCTGGCTCCGGAGCTCCAGGATGAACCGATTTCCTCCATTTGGGATTAAAATGAAAAGTCCTAATATCTCATAAAAACTTCTTGTTTTAAATCGAATCTGACTTCCGGTTCAGAAGATACAGGGTGATTAGTGGAAACTGTGAAAATTTCACATAAATTAATCGGGTTTATCGGATTTGAAGATTTTGATAGTCGATGACCAAACAAAGGCTATAGCAGGATAAGCATGTAAAATCTGCCCCCAAAGGGAATTCATATCGTTATACCACATTCGAAATTCAACGTCTGGCTCCATAGACTGTAAACAATTTTCTCAAGGTTTCAACCCTTTAACTGCCATATTGACGGAGCTAGGGTGGTTCTATTGATTTTTATTTTATTTGATTTTTGAAGAAACTACTACTCCGAAAAATTTGAAAAAAATCAGGCATATTTAAGGCATTATGGGGATGCTTTACAATTTTTTTCAAAATTTTTGAGGATGTATTTCTTTCATTAAAAAATACTAGAAAATTTTGAAACATATTTTATCCCTCTTCCAATTTTTGCACCACCCTGGATTTTTTAGTGATAAATAAAGAATTTTTGGACATGTTAAAGTGGTATGTTTCCATATTTTTTAAAAATGTGGACGACCAAAATATTTGATTTTTTCTAAAATATTTATAAAAGTCGACCATGCGTCCCCATCGAATTCTGAGAGAAGGAAACGCATGGTGCTTTATCTTAGCAGTTTCTAGTAGTAGTCGACCATGCGTTCCCATAAAGTTCTCTTAAAACGGAAACGCATGGTGCTTTGTTCTAGTAGTTTATGATGCAACTCAAGCGCAAGGCTTAGAAATCAAAGTAACGAAAAGACGGAAATGAGTATCAACCTTTGCATAATACATACACGATCATACTTCGGGTACAACCTAGAAAGCTACAAAGCGAGGACTTACTGGTACGTGGTTCATATATGAATGGTAGTAATATATGAACGTATCACACATATGAAATTCGGTTATGGCAGTCAAGAACTAGAGCGAGTGTCAGTTTTTTACGTGTTGCTGATGGATGTAAAGAAAGAATAATGAAAGAAAGAATGAAAATTTCATTACAGTGTCAAAAGTTATCATAAAGATATGTTATCGAGGGATGTGTACAGTTTTCTGGAAAAATGTATAATAAAGATAAAGTTGGAGTTTTGTGTTTGAAAACTTCAATCGAATATCTTTATGATGGTTTTCATGGTTTGTAGACTGAGAGCGCTGTATATTTTTATAATATCATATTTTTATATTATATTTATCAAGCATTTATCGACCATGTCTATTAAAAAACTTGATTCGCTGAATCGATCTCTTTAATTTTTGGGTATATTGTGTAGAAAGCTCCATATTTTCCAGAAAATATCTGAGAATACATAATTAACTCAGTAAGTGATTTTCACTCTCAGAGGAACGCTTCCAGGTTTTTACAGGTTTAATATGGTCAAATATCATTGAGCTTCGTGATATGCTGGTGTAAATGAGAAAGATTTATTCGTATTTTTGTTCAAATTGCGAACGGGAAGTTCTAATAAGATAATATTATCAATCCTTGGATTGGAACGAGTGCAACAAGTATCGGAATATAGTAGCTCTGGAACAGAAGCTTTTGAAAAGGATGTTCTGCCAAGTAATTTTGGATTTAAAGCTTTATCACGAGATGAACCAATTGAGACACACAGATCACAAAAAAAGCTATTCGGGCCGGTAATAAGTCTCATTTTTAGAAGCTTACAAGTACTATATCGAGTACACTACAAATTCGACTGGATATTTGGGAATCCAGCGCCGTTGCTGTGAATGCGTTATTGGCAATAGAACTGTTGGTTGCTGTTCACATGAGGCCGCCATTATTCACTACCTTTCCTTATGCTCGGTTTTTATCCAGAATTGTAAGACCGGCGAAAATATTGCCAGAAATGCTTAAATCAGAACAGCTACCAAGTGACGATGATAATTCTATAGAATAAACGAAAAGAATCAGAGAGAAAATGTGTGCATTGAAACAGCAATGTATTTTTATAACATTTTTATCCCATTTCCTATTTAGATTAATAATACAGTCAATAATTTTCAGAAATTTTTTCGTGACCTTTCTTACATGAAACTTCTTAATCATTTCATAAAGACAATTGAAGTTTCAATTTAATAATTGACCCTTTTGAGTCTTAGTTCTGACTCCTACTGCGTCCATTAGTTCATCTCATAGCAAAACTTTATTAAAAATGATGTGCTGATAAAAAACTCCAACAACAATCAACCATAAAATGTATAAAAATTTCAGCTTATTTTCAAATTTATAGCAGTTCATCGTTTGGTTTAAATAATATGATATTTAAAAAATAAGAGGAATATGGTTTATTAAAATCAAATTGATGTGACTATATTAGTATTATATTAGGATAAGAATTCTATGTAAAAGTGATGCTACGGCGAAGAACAACTTATGTAAATTGCCTTAAGAAATAAACGTATTTATGGAAAAACAATTCTAAGAAATCGATTCCAACCTTCATCAGTGGCCACTTTTGTTTGACACCAATATAAAAAAAGAAAAAATTAAATTCACTGCTGTTTCAACTCGCTATGTATTTAGTGAAATGTACAGAGCTGGCAAAAAGAAAACCGCGTTGTACGAGACCCAACAGTGCAAAACGATTTGACCATTTCATGAAACACTATCGAATCATCGAATTATATACAGTCACTCGCTCTAGTTCTTGACTGCTGATAAAGATAAAGCACCATGCGTTCCCTTCTCTCAGAATTTGATGGGAACGCATGGTCGACTGTTATTTATTTTTTAGAAAAAATTAAATATTTTGGTCGTCCACATTTTTAAAAAATATGAAAGAAATACATCTTCAAAAATTTTGAAAAAAATTGTAAAGCATCCCCATAATGCCTTAAATATGCCTGATTTTTTTCAAATTTTTCGGAGGACTAGTTTCTTCAAAAATCAAATAAAATAAAAATCAATAGAACCACCCTAGCTCCGTCAAAATGGCAGTTAAAGGGTTGAAACTTTGAGAAAATTGTTTACAGTCTATGACCTTTCGAATGTGGTATAACGATATGAATTCCCTTTGGGGGCAGATTTTACATGCTTATCCTGCTATAGCCTTTATTTTAATTTTACAGGTATTCGGTGAAAAGATTACAAGATTTTATTCGGAACGCACTACGATTTCTCATAGATGGCTAGGCCTGTACCCAGGATTTCGTTTTGGGAGACATTTAATTGAATCGAGATCCAACTTCTAGCTCCGGAAATCCACCTAGTGGTGTAGTGATGCCTTTCTCGTATCAATCATACTATCATATATAATACTGTGTTATTCTTCAAACTAATTTTCTCCGATTCTTAAAAGAATAATTTAAGTCGGTTTGTTTGACCGTCTACTTATAAAAACTATCAATTGGAGAAGATTTGAGGTCGATTAGAGAAGACTTGAAGTCGATTTAGAATTTTTTACAGTTTTCGTCTTTTTCAGTGTGTTATAAGATTTTTAACACAATTTACCCTATATTTCCTGATCCGGAAGTCGGATCCGAATGAAATTCAGGGATTACATATGGTACCACAGGACCTTTCATTTGAACCTAAGTTTGTTAAAATCGGCCGCGCCATCTATGAGAAAAGTTAGAACACATATTTTCATTTTTTTTGCACATTTTATCCTATAACTCCGGAACCGAAAGTCGGATCGAAGTAATATTCAGGAATTTTGTATGGGACCACAAGACCTTTCATTTGAATCTAAGTTTGTGAAAATCGGTTCAGCCATCTCCGAGAAAAGTTAGTGCAAAAAAACGTTACTCACAAACACACACACATACACACAAATACACACACATACACACTCGTACTCGACGAACTGAGCCGAATGGTATATGATACTTGGCCCTCCGGGCCTCGGTTCAAATGTCGGTTTCCACAGTGATTGCATAACCTTTCTATGTTATATGAGAAAGGCAAAACTATCTCTTTGCGTATTTACTTACAAATGTTTGATTATTTCCTGGTATTGGCGTTGAGAAGCACTAGAAATATAGGTCTTTAGCCGTCATATTTTTTTGGTATGCTGAATTAAGATAACCATTAATAAAACATCCGCTCTCCGCAACTACAGCTTTTATGATATTCATTTCGTTCAATAATAATGAAAAATCCTTTGTTTGCTCAATTACTGATGACTCGGCATATCATGATTCAATTCTGATCGCCTTTGCCGAGCTAACAGCAAAATTGCTGCTGCAAGCTCGGCAATAATTGACAGTTAACAAATTTAGGACTGCTGAGATTCTCAGTAATTATACATTTTGCCGAGACGATTACGAGCACTCAGCATTTTTTGCCGAGATTCAGTAATAAAATTTAAGTGTGTACAAACTTGCTTTGGCTATATCCCGCATAGCGTTTTGGCTACCTGGGCAGCCATGGCCACCAGACGACTACCAAAATTGATTCAGTGACGGTTGTCAAATCCAATTTGATAAAACAAAGTCGCCTGTATCTAAGTTAGCCAAGCGTTTTCATCTTCTCACCTTCGCTGAAAATGTCAAAGATTTCAATGTGGAAAAATCCTGGTGGATACGGTTGTATCGTTTGAGTTGTATATCTGGCAGCGGCGAGGCAGTCGGTCACCAAAATGTCTGCCAGCTATATTTTTATAGTTGGCAGAGTTTAGTCAGCCATTTGGCAGCCATGCTATGCGGGATTGGTTTCGGTTTCAATCTTCAGAAGTAGTGGTCTAAAATTATAAAACGAAACTCACATCAATTTCTCAGAAATGATTTGTGAGGGGCTGGGGGCCTAGCGTTGAAAATTATTAGTTTCATTTTCCACGTTAAAAAACTTCAAGAAAAAGAAAATAAATTATTGAGAAAACTGAAACTGACCCAGGGTAGTTTCAACAAACAAACACTTTGCACCAAAATGTGTTGGTGTCGCACTTAGCAAAGGGGATTTCAGCAAACCTGAGATAAAAATCAAGTTCGAAACTGACTCGATTTCCAGTTCAACAACGTTTGAAAGTAGGTTCGAAACTAGCATCAAGCGAATGGTTTGACAGCAGTTAGAGTGACAACTGGGTTAGGTTTGGCATCAAGCGAAAATGACATAAATTTCGGATCTTGGCGACCGCCTACTTCGCCTTGTTTTTATACGGTCCTGCCAGACGTCGCTTCTTCCTACAAGTACAGCTTGACCTACTTATGGCACTTTTTTTTCACAACAATCGGTTACTGGGCACAATCCGTCTCAACTCAATTGTGTTTCATAGTTAATTGAAATGTGGTTCATTTGGTCTAAACAACAGCATTTGTATCTTTCTCAATATTGTAAGCTCAAAGAATTTGTGTTAATTGTTCCGTTTACAATCAATAATCGGATTGTATAGTGATAGACAAATAGGCATTAAACAAATATCGATGTCAGCCTATTTCATCCTATTCTTTTAACCCAAGGCATGGAACAGGGATAGTGGAGCCAACAGACTCAAACAATGGAGGGGATGGATGATGTAGAAGAAGCACAGACGAATATGGTTACGGTCGCTTTCTCTTATAATTAACATTACTCAAAAAGTTAACCTCAGGACAACAACCATCAGCAGAGAAATCCGATTTAATGAAGCCTCCCCGCAAATCGCGGTTAATCGTCGAGAAGTCATATACATAATGAGCTCGCACTTCTCCGTACCGTTGTTCGGTTGTCGACTGCCTGCCTGGGTGAGGAGCAGGATTTGAAGTGAGATGTCATGAAGCATGCTATCAGCCGCAAGTCAGTTTGGTCCATATCCTTGCAAGCGAAAATTACGGAAAATAAGACCCGACTAATCCGGCTCGAAATGAAATCTTCATAATTACATACCATGATGTCGGGTACAAATTATTCGTTGGAAAGTACTGGGGAAGTAAGTCGAATATAAATGTAAGCCTTTTTTTTGGGTACGAATGCGATACAGAATTAATCAACATCAGAAGTTGACGATTAGCTACTGCTGGCATAAAATTAATTTAGGGTTTTTAATAAACGATTCAAATGGCATAGATGGAGGTTTCGATTGAATTAAACATACCCTTTGATGATACAGACAATTGCACCGCTGTCAAATGTAAACATCACCAGAGTCTATTGTGCTTGTGTCTTTGCGGTTCTATCGATCGGCTGGTTCCACCTCTTTGGCTGCAGCAGTTCACGAGTGAGAAATTTGCAATCAATTTCATTCATGCGGCGGCAGCATCGCGGAAGCGACACCGAGATGGCATGCTGCTGCACTATCAGTTTTCCTTTCAGTTTTCCGATCTTGCTCACACATCCACATCCGTGAAGGAAGAAAGTTTCCCGTTAGTTTGGCGTGTTATGGCAACTGCAGAGCCCAACCGGTCCCTCTGGCGCAGCGGATAGCGCGTTGGACTTCTAATCCAAAGGTCGTGGGTTCGATCCCCACGAGGGATGTCCTTTATTTTATTGTGAATGTTTGGACACAATTTATAAATAGTTATAGTATTGTAGAATTGATTCCAGCACAGCATGGATTTTGCTGTTGGGTGGGTGGGTTTTCAATGGGTTTCGTTTTTGTTGGGTGTTGGAAATTTTAATCCCTTTTATCCAGAACTGTTTTCAACGAATATTAGGAACTTATCACAGACCTTTATGTTTTATGGATGGAATTAAATCAGCATATTCGTTTCTCAATTGCACTTTGCGGAATATTTTTAAACCATAGCAAATTATACAAAATCAGTACCTGTTTTTCCCAGATAGGAACGACAGTGCGGAGCTCATGAGTGTTCAGTCCGATGGTTATAGCAGTTAAAGTTTGCTTTACAATTCATACAGTAATGCAATCAGGCGCGTACCCAGAAAAAAATTTCGGAGGGGGCTTCAGAATATGATATTTAATTTCCATACGCACATAAATTGTAAGCAGTGGCGTACCGAGGAAATTTGGCGCCCGGGCAAAATAAGAGTTTTGCCGCCTCCATCGTTGGATTAGTGAGCAAAAAACAAGAATTCGGAAATCCGCAAAGATCTTCGGAGAGCAAAAAAAAGGTGAACCAAAATCCGGAAATCCGCAAAGATCTTCGACGAGCAAAAAAAAAATAAAGGAACAGCCCCATGGGGTTGTTCGAGCCATTGATGTGGAACAAGGCAGCCAAAATTTCTAATGATCTACAATCAAACAGTTCAATCAATCGTCTCACTGTTGAATCCGCAATTGCACGAGAATCTGCTTAGATTGATCTTGATTAGGAACCAACACCGAACATTGTTTGTTTTATAGCCGATGAAATTACAGCAATATCCCAAATGTATGCAATTATATCTTTGACCATACTTGCGATACGATTTTGATATTTAAGCTTCTCTTCGCCAAGCTTGTGTTCAAGTTTTGTATGCAAGCAGTTATTTTTATAGCGTTTTTTCTTTACCATTCTGCGATTTCGGTTGAAGCGATAGACTTTTTCTCATTATCAATCGAGTTCATCTTATATAAATTAGAAATTAATCTTAGGCACTCAAAATTTACCCTGGAGTAGTCGTCAATTTCTTAGGCGAAACGACATTACATGGAATTTCATCCGAACTTGCATGACACAAGATCAGAGCATACCAATTAAAGCTTCAAATCGTTTCATGACACTTTTTGTCTTGTTGTCTAATAACAACCTACCTCTAGCATGCTACGCGTAGGACTGAAATGTTAGCTATAATTTTGCTTCTATTTATAGATTCGCGTGCTTCCAACAGTTTCGCTTTTGCATCGATTGACCAATCGGAGCGATGCTTTCACTTTGATATATCGCTTACTGCTTCAAATCCGTCGTCTATGGCAGGGAAATCCGGTGTGCCAAAGATTTTTAGCAGCCAAATAAGACACTGCTTGCTACTAATCAAAATTTCAATCAAATATAATTGAAAATACGTGACTTGATACATTCAAATCGAGACTTAGAAATATTTTCAATCAAATGATGAAATAATATTAATAATTGATACAAAATAGACTGAGCTGTAAGTGTTTAAAACCTGACCACATTTCTATTTTTTTCTTTGATTTTCTGATTTGCACCCCTATATAGAAAATAAAGATGTGTCCCACATCAAAAACAAACGCATTTCAACTAATATGAACAATGCATTTTCTCGAATGCAAAACAGCTACACCTTATTTAAAAATTTTCCTCGTTGAATATTCTAGTGAATGGGGCAATGACTTACGGACATATAAAGAACTATCTTTTAACATCATTTTATTAGTGAAAACAGATAGAACAGATATAGACTTTCTATGCCAAGTAATACATATTTTCTATGAAAATATCTGGCATCTCTGTGCACAGCCGATGAAACACACACATTTAACAGTGTAATGGTGACGTTTAGCGGAAAGAAACCAGTGCTACTAGATTTGCCACAATGGTTATTTCATTCACGTGGCAAGTGAACATTACTAATTACGAAGTCATCCAGCACTCAATAGTAGTGTAATTGTGCGAAATAGTGATCATGTTTTAAGACGAATCGATTAGTAGATATTCAGAAACATGACGAACTGTAAATCTTGAGACGAAAATGTGTCCTAATTGAAAAGTGAATTCATTTTAAATGAAAAAAAAACGATCACCGAAGAATTTTTAAAACCATTTCTTTCAATCGAAAAGTGTGACAAAAGCTTTTATAATCATTTTGAAACATTTTAAAAATTGGTTCAGGAAGGTTGTAAGATATTATTCATGTTCAAAGTAATGAGGTGAAGGGATGAGATGGAAATGGGAGCTCAGATGAAATAGGAAGCCTAGTCTAGGGTAACGACTGCCTTTTGAAAAGAGTTAAACTTTTTTAAATATTTAAGTCTGCAAAAAAATATACTAGCTATTGTCAGAATATCAAATTCAAAATCAATTAAAAAAACATTTTTTTATTTTAATAAAACAAAATTTTGTATTTTACACGGAAAATTAATATTACTCAGCTCGACGAACTGAGCAAAAATCTGTGCGTGCGTGTGTGTCTGTATGTGTGTATGTAACTAAAATGTACACTCGATTTTCTCGGAGGTGACTAGACCGGTTTACACAAACTTAGATTTAAATGAAAGGTCTCTCGGTCCCATAGGTTGCTAGAGAATTTCACCCGGATCGAACTTCCGGTTCGTGAGTAACGAAGTAAAATGTGCAAAAAAATGAAGAAAAAGTTCACTCAATTTCTCAGAGAGCGCTCAACCACAAACGAATTTCCAGACATGGCAGTCACGATCTTTTTTTGGCGCACTTCTACAGTCCTCTGTGAAACTGGCACCAATGGTGATAAATTGGTTGCACTGCTGAGTTCCCATCATCACATTCATAATGCAAATGTCAAACCGTGAGAACCCTTTCGATTCGTTAGCTCATTTGTATACGAGGTCTGTTCAAAAAGTTCCCGGAATTTTTTAATTGCGCGCGTCTGGAGAGTCCGGTGGTCAAAATTTTTTTTTATTGTGCTGGTACATATGTCCCTAATGTATGGTGAAATTTTCAGCTGTATTCATTGTTTACATTCTGTCTTGTAGCGGCTGGTGTAGACGTGTTTTTTTGAGCTCAGCGATTTTTGTCTTGGTGACGTTGGGTGCTTCCACGTGGACGATTGTGCTTTTGTTTCGACATCATAACCGTACACCCATGTTTCATCACCAGTTATGACCCTTTCAAGTAAATTTGGATCGTCGTTTAACAGCTCCTGAGCGATGGTAATGCGTTTGTTTTTTTGATCAAAATTCAGCAGTTTTGGAACGAATTTTGCTGCCACTCGTTTCATGCACAAAACATTTGAAAAAATATGATGGCATGAGCCAACTGATATGCCAACTTCATCAGCAACTTCTCTAATAGTGATTCGGCGATCATCCATAATCATTTTTGCACTTTTCCCACATTTTCATCGATTATTGACGTGCTGGGTCGACCGGAGCGTTCGTCGTCTTCAACGTCTTCGCGACCATCTTGGAAACGCTTATACCACTCGTAAACACTTGATTTTTTCATAGCAGACTCACCGTAGGCTTTCTGTAACATTTCGCACACTTGGTTACACTTTATTTCATTTTTCACGCAAAATTTAATACAAATTCTTCAATTCTTCCATTGTTTAAACCAGGGGTTCCCAAAGTGGTCGATATAGACCCCTTGGGGTCGATATCCTTTTTGCGGGGGTCGACGGAAACGAAAACTGATTATGGGGGTCGATGAGGTCTAGAAATCGATCCAATCTTGTTTGATATAAGTTGTTATTTGAAATATTTACACTAAAAAAGTTGTGTTTATTTGACCATCCGATGAAATTGGTAAGATTTTACATTAATATTAAAAAAGAAAGAAATTGAATTTTTAAAGGAATTTGTTGATGGGGGTCTGAGGCCTAAGTAAAGGGGTCCATGACCCAAAATAGTTTGGGTACCCCTGGTTTAAACTAACAAAAATCGCTGAGCTCAAAAAAACACGTCTACACCAGCCGCTACAAGACAGAATGTAAACAATGAATACAGCTGAAAATTTCACCATACATTAGGGACATATGTACCAACACAATAAAAAAAAATTTTGACCACCGGACTCTCCAGACGCGCGCAATTAAAAAATTCCGGGAACTTTTTGAACAGACCTCGTATATTGAGATTTTATGGCACACTTTGGTCGAAATGATAACAATGCAATTAATCTCACGATCCACCAAGCGGTGAGTGCGGTCATTTTAGAAAGTACCGGGAACGAACCAGATTTTTTTAAATATTTGTAAGCACATACATGTCTTCATTATTTATCTTTTGCTCAACCTATTTTCTTCAACAAAGATTCAAATTAAAGGCCTTATAGTTTTAAAGTGAGCTATTAAATTTCATCTGGATTCGACTTCCGGCTCTGGGGGTAAATGTGCAAAATTAACTAAAAAAGTGTACTCAATTTTCTCACAGACCGCTCATCCAATTTTCACATGCTTAAGGTCAAATGAAGAACCTACAACCCCATATGACACTACCAAATTTACGGGTGCGACTTCCAGTCCCGGAATTACAGGCTGATAAATATACAAATCTCATTTTCAGGTGCGTGGTTTTATACATGAAACGGAAAAATCAAGTCAAATCTATTTCGTCCCCCTCAAAGTAATCTCTCCCGGCCCCAATACACTTGTTTCAACACTTTTTCCAATTTTTGAACTTAACTCAAAACGGTTACTCCGGAGCGGTCGATTGAGTTTTCTGAATAGACAAAAGTCACATGGAGCTAAATCAGGCGAATACGGTGATTGAGGATTAATATTGGTTGAATTTTTGACGAAAAAATCACGAAGAATCTACGCAGTATGCGGCGGTGCATTATCCTGATGCAAAACACAAGAGTTGTTGGACCAAATGATCTTTCAAAATGATTTTTACGATCACAGTAAGGTCTTAAACTGTTAATCGTCGATTCTCAATCACCAATTACTTGATTTTATTGACGTGTTCATCATCAGTTGATGTTGATGGCCGTCCTGGACGTCGTTCGTCGTCAACGCGTTCTCGACCTTCTTTAAATAACTTGTACCAATCAAAAACATTTGCTCCTAACATACAATTATTATTGTATGTGTTGCCCGTTGAAATCTAGTACAACATTATTTGGATCTCGATCACGTGGTAGAAAGCGATACGTAATGTTACAGTTCCGACTTAAAAAATTATCGTCTCGAGAAATTCGATTCGAGATGCAGAATGTCAGTTCAGATTCCAATCGTCTGTTTCCTACTAGCGCAGTAGACCAGGGAGGTGCTTGCAGCTCACTTTTCTCATCCGTCCTGCAGCAGAACTGCTCACAACGCGGATGTATTCTATACTGTAGCAATTTTGGATTTTCCTTTGCAGCTTTTTTAAAAATGGGTTGTCCTCTCGGTCATATAGGAGTATCAAAATTGTGACGAATTATATATACCATAGATAGTTGTTAATATATCGAGATGTTATATCTAACATTTATTTCGATTGTATCTGATTATATCTAACAATATTTTTGTGTAAACTATTATTGGTGTATCTTATAGACTCGGTGGATTTTATTGCAATAAACGTGATACCATAGCAACAATCTAACACCGTCTTCCATTCGTGTAGTGAAAGAATTGAAGAAATCACTCAAACAAGGGAAAAGTTCTGAGGAAATCAAATGTGAAAAGATTTCGTAACGCTCTCGACGTGTAAAATTTTGAAAATGCACCAAGGTGAGTATAGAAAAGAAAGACGTAGTCCTACGTCAAACCCCGAACTGGGTACCACAAGCTGACAATCATGATCCCATGTGAAACTTCCTGGAATACGAAATGTGATCCAAGTTAAGCTAATCTGTTCCTCACGAGGGAAGATAAATTTAACTCGCAACTTCTTTAAACAAAAAATTCCGCAGCGTGGTATCGCAAAGCCGCTTCGCTAGACGCTAGACCCGTTCACCCCATTCAGCATACGACAGGAACAGGAATTCACATCAATCAAGAAGTTTTCACTGCAATTTTTCATTCTCTTTGCACCCTGTGCCACAGGCAATCCAACCAGTCCACATACCAACCTAACGGAAAGGCATAAGGCATGGGCTCTCTGTCTCACGTCTGTGATCTTTTGAACTGTGTCAACCTTGCCTTTGAGGGCGGATTGGAATCCGGTGCTGGTTTGATGGTCTGATGTTCGACTAATGATACAGGTCCGACCGTCTGTAGGCAACATTCTAGGCAATCTAGTACACTCTAATCTCGATTGCATACTTTTGTTTTAAATTTGAAACGGTTGAATTCGTTATTGAACTTTTCATTCAATAATTTTTTCAGCGAAAAAAAATTAACTATCTCAGATTGATGAAATACGTAAATGTAATTCGAGTGTAGAAGTAGGTTGACCTACGTGCGTTCTTCTGTTCACTGTTTCGTTGCATGTTCATGCTATGGCACAATTATCCGTTTCTGAGAATCGTTTGGCGTGAGAAAGGTATTACAAAAGGAGTGTAATTCAAGCCGTTGTAGATATTTTTGGGACCTTTCATTAGTGGATTTATTGAATCTATTATTAAAACAAAGTAGTTTCATATTTATCTGCTAGATTTCTTATTCAAGTTCATGTTGATTTTAAAAATTTGGTTAGTATTTCACTACTTTCCTTGAATAACATGCAAAATATCTTCAGCAGTTGAGTACTAGGATAAAAAATCAACACATTTGTGTGGGTACAAAAGGTTTTATAATACGCGGTGCATAGCAAGCCATGACTTCTACCATCATCTCGATACGGGCAACTATACAAGTAAGAAGATTCCTTTTCGGTGGATAGTCAAATTGTCTTAAAGTTTTTTTGTCAGTGTAAAGTGACGTTTCTACTCTATATTGTTTGGCAAATAATCATGTATAAGTTATCAGGTGTACAACTTTGCTTCTGCCGTTTTTTTCCAAAGTTAAAAGCTTCATTGCGAAAAAGTGCTTACAGATGTATTATTCAAAGTATTGTCCGTCGCTAGCGACAACTTTCTCCAATCTTTCCGGCAATTTTCGGATCCCGGCTCGTAAAAAAAGAAGTCCTCTTTTGACGCTATCCATGGAGCAATCCATTTTTCCAACTCTTCGAAGGATTGAAAATGTTGATCTGCCAGGCCGTGTGCCATCGAACGGAATAGGTGGAAGTCAGAAGGGGCGACATCTGAGGAATACGACGGGTGGGGCAAGACTTCCCATTTCAGCGTTTCCAGGTACTTTTTGACCACTTTTGCGGCGTGAGGCCGAGCATTGTCGTGTTGAAGGATGACTTTGTCATGTCGCTCTTGATATTGTGGCCGCTTTTCTTTTAGCGCGCGGCTAAGGCGCATCAGTTGCGTTCGGTAGCGATCTCCTGTGATGGTTTTACCCGGCTTTAAGAGCTCGTAGTAAATCACACCGAGCTGATCCCACCAAAATACAAATCAAGGATTTTTAGGATTATCGTATCGAACCACCGGTTACGATTCGATGTAAAAACCCCTTACGATTTTGTCTTTGAAGCAGTTGCTCACATACAAATAGACGGCGCTCGATGTCCCTCGGTTTCAACTCGTACGGCTCCCAGTTTCCTTCTTTCTGATAATAAACTTGTCGCCAAGAAGTCTGTACGGAATTTAATGAGGAACGTTCGCAAGAAGGTGCTCCAACTAGTCGTCAATGGCTAAGAAGCAAATATTGAGAATAATATTCTGTTGTTGTAGTCTAATATTATCAGCATATCGAATTAAATTTGAATACCTAACACTTGTGAATTATTTACGGCGAAATCAAAGTGCGTCCATACTTTCTGGGACAGTCTTTATTGTAATGATTTATTAGGTAACATTGTTTACCTAATTAATTGATTATAGTAAATCCAAAAAAACTGTTTTTAAAATAAAATAAAATATCTCAAAAAATTATTTTATATTTTCAGCAAATACATTTCAAAGATTTTTTTTGTGAATAACCACCCCCTTAACATAATTTTATTACCCCCTGAATTTATTACCGACTTAACAAAAATTAAGGCTCAACTTTCAAAAGAAGCGTTATTTAATCTCGTAAAACTTCTTCTAAGACACGTTAGCTCTTAAAAATCAGTGAAAGTCAGTACAGACTTTTGACCGTCTTTTTCCAGTTTTGGACCACTGTGCGACGTGCGAACAGCCACAACACCTTATGGATTTCCACCGAGTCAGTTGTCATCCTTGCATAAATTCACCCAACATCGTCGAATGATCGATTCCTAAGATTCCTGGATTTTCATGTGAAACGTGTGAGCACAAATACAGTACTTGAACAAGGCTACGTCATGTTCACGTAAAATCGACTACGTAGCAGAGGGCCGGGCAAATCGCTTCTCCCACCATCCCGGCATTCACTCACCGTTTCGTGTTTATGAAACGTCTGTTATGTTGATTGTACATGAAACGAAATATGTTGATTTTACGATGTCAGTCACGCTGAGTTGAGCCTCGAGCTTGAAATATTCATACGGATAGGCACGGAGAAATAAAGAACAGTCCACTTAATTTCAAACCTTCTATCCGGCCAGTGTACACAAGTCTCAACCGTAAATCAAGCTAGTCGTTGACCTTCAGGGGGAGTTAAATTCATCGAGTAGACGTCATCGGAATCTTCACCGTTAAAGTTTGTTTGAACAAATAATTTTAGCATTTTGTGTAAGTATGTAACCAATCCAAGCCGAAGAAAAAGCAGAAATCTTTTCTACCGCAAATACTTATGTTAATGATAGACAATATCTAACAATGAGGGGAGGTAAAACGCGAACAACCAAGAAAACCAGCTACTAAAAGTGGTCATTTATATTTCATTCAGGCACAGAAGGTTTCCAGCAAGGGCAACAGAGAAAAAGTAACCACCCGAAGGGCTGTCGCGTACATGTACCGGATTGTGTAGCTGCTCCAACAATAAACGCAAGTGTCAACATTTACCAAGCTCAAGCTGCGATGGTTTTGCTCCTGAGAGCACGACAGGCTTGACAAGGGGCGAGCTTTAATTCGTTGGAAATGAAACGCCCATTGGCTTCGCGGGGGCTACGAATAATATAAACAACTGGAGAGAAAAAAAAAACAGCTAACTAACAACAAAGCCTGCTGCTGTTTTCGCCCGGTTTAAATTCTGCAGGGAGCAAAATGATGGACTACTGCAAAAAAAACCAAGAAAATCATCCAATACCCTAAGCTTCGGAAAAGCATGCCATGATACAGCAGCAGACGTTACATCGAAGGGCTACCGTATGAATGGTTGAAATGCCCTGTGGGGGTTAGGCTATTGATTAGCAAAATCAATAAAAATCTAATTTCTTTGCGTTTTTGTTCGCTCAATTCCAGGTGTATAGCTCTAGCTCTAGCTCGGATATCGTGTTGTATATCAGCAACAAAATTAGAGGTGACCAGCAAAGATATGTTTTTGTGAAGGTGTGGCTGTTCGGTAGCTGGTCGTATTCACGGAGTTTTTCGAAGGAGGAGAATTTCTAGGAGAATCTGAACATTTGATGTGAAACCTAATGTTCGAGGTGTGTTTCTGGAGTCGATGAAAGTGGTTTTGACATTCACTCGGTCAATGCTTTGCTATATAACTCGCAGCTTTTAAAAGGAATGAAATGATTCTATGTGTTTCAACCTACTTTACAACGATTCAATTCAGATCGTCGAGATCAGCAGAATATTATAAAATTTACAAGTGATGTAAATCCACGTATGACTAAATTTCTAAATTAGTCGTGAATATATCAGGTTGCACTCAACACAACCATATAATTCTTATCACATTTCATCATAAATATGATCAGGAATTTGGTAATTAAATTCTCAACAGTGTGTGATAACCATAAATAAAAAAGCTGAAAAATAACCCGCGAACATCTCAATTTGTAAACATATACAAAACAATCTAACATAACTCAGGGAATTGAATATTGTGAAATGTACATTAATGAATTGTTCAGTTGCAAAGAATCGAAATTAGATCGTGGGCATCCAAGAATTATCTGGAAAGCAAATATTGTATATAATCACTTTCATATGACTATTGAGTACGGTATCCCCCTCTTTTCTTTGTCCATCCGTCCAACCGAACGGACGTGTTCACGGGACTCGTGTCGCAGTATATCGCGCGCGTATATTTAAACTTTTTTATTTCGACGCAAACGTGCAAGTAGGCACTCTTTTTTAAATAGTAATCATTTTTTAACATACCGTCGCGTAAACATGGAGAAGTGCGGAATTAGTAATTGTACTGTCTACGACAATCGCTATCTCTGGAAGTGTCACGGAAAGTGCAATCGAAAATTTCATGCAGCCTGCGTGGGAACACAGAGAAACCACGAAGAATTATTAAGGACCTTCATGGTACCTCTCTGTATTGACTGTCAGCAGGAATTTGCCGAAGAACTGCAAATGAAAAAACTTATTCATCAACAGCAGGAATTGAACCAAACAGTCCGTGCCCAAATTGAAGCAAACCATGCTTTATTCGCACAAATAAAAAGCATGAAAGTATCACATGACGCTCTCGACAGCATGGAATCTCTTTTGCTGAAGCTAGAAACGGACATAAAAAATGTAAACATTAATACATGCAACGCGGCCAGTAAAGTCATAAATCGCATTTCATCACTTTTGAATGAACGCGACGAAACTTTTTTAGCTGACATAAAAACCGCCAACAAGCAACTGTCCACTAAGACAGAAGTAAACCTTGAAAAAGTGTTTACTTTTTTCGAAAACAAAATTGACGGCGTGCAAACAAATATTAATGAAATAAAAAGTATCGACCCACCATGCAGCTTATCATCGAAAGAATTTTTGGACGACATCAAAGCACTGTGCAATGAAGCAATAATGAAGAAAGAGCAAGTCCCTCAAGCTCATCCATGTATTGCTGAAGAAATGGGAATCAGTGCCCAGTATGCTAAACCTTCGGAAGAAAAAGCTGACTCGAAAGTCACGTCAGGCTGGCGCTTCATCGGCAGCAAAAAAATATGGAAATGCGACTGGAGCGAGTATGACAAAAAACAGCGCACTCGACGACTGCAAGAAAAACAAGCAGAAAAAGCAAACCTCAGACGAAAACATCGGAAGCGGAAACAGCAAAATAATACAAATTACAGTATACGCAGTAAAAACAACAACTACACCAACAACAGCAAACACGACAACAACAACAACAACAACAACAGCAGCAACAACAACAACAGCAGCAGCAGCAACAACAACAACAACAAAAACAACAACAACAACGACAATAATGTGCACTACAACAGCAACTTGAACACTAATAGTAACAATACCTGCCACAACAATAACAATAATGTGTCATTACAATATACCTTACCCTTGGACAAAGACTTACTAGCAGCTGCACGGGTTCAATTCTCCGGGAATCCAGGTGCAGATATTGCCTCAAAATTCATAAATTTTCAAAAAGGTGAAACAATCAACCCTTACAAAGGAACAAGAAGTATTCAAAACAACACTACTCCGGTCTTAGGAAGTAATGACATCGAAGCTACACCATCCACTAACTATATGAACACATCTTCAATATCACAGAACATAAATACGTCTGCAATATCACAGGACATGAATACAGACAGCCAATTCGAAATTGATCCAATGCGTCCTCCAATTGTACGCCTTACCTCACAATCTGCAAATGGCGACGAACGCTTCTTAAAAGCAAGGCTTCGTGACCCGAAAATAATGCACGTCGTCCGTCTGTATTTGTCATACATGAAAAATCAACAACCTACAGTATGCATCGAGGGTATGACACCAACTAGTATAAAAATGCTATTAGCATCAGAAGGCCTTCCAACAACACCTGACCACCTCCTACGAATCTTCATCGAAGTGCATCAGGAATATGGAATGAAACCTAAGGAAGCGCTGGCCGACCTGGACTCTTATGGGAAATTTTTGACAAGTGAACGTACCCGCCGACTCCAACTAATCCGGGAAGCCGAACACAATTTTACAAGGCCGAATTTTCGGAAATAACGACGCCCTTTGACGAAGGAATAGAAACAGGAATTAGTAATGTAAGTATTCCAGAATTCTCAAAAACTTCTTCGCTTCACAGACAAAATGTGACTGAAATTTTGGTCTATTGCCAAAATTTCAACCGCATGAAAAGCCCGGCCAAAATGAAAGAAATTCACCAAAATTTAATAACCTCCTCTTTTGACGTAATCCTTGGAACTGAAAGCAGCTGGGATGAAAGTGTAAGAAGCGAAGAAGTATTTGGAAATAATTTTAACGTATTTCAGCACGACCGAAATTTATCTCTCTGTCAGAAAAAATCTGGAGGTGGAGTCCTTATAGCCATTAACTCTTGCTTTACTTCTGAAGAAATTATTACTCCTAAATATAAAGAATTTGAGCATGTATGGGCCAAAGTCTCAATATTGGGAGAAGAACATATTTACTGCTCTGTCTACTTCCCACCCGAAAATGCGAACAAATTCTCTTTTGAATTATTCTTTCAATCTTTAGACACAATTATTTCGAATATGGAACCTGAAGTAAAGCTTCATATTTTTGGCGACTTCAATCAACGTAATGCGGACTTCATTTCTGACATTGAAAATGAATCAATCTTACTTCCAGTCGTAGGAGAAAACGAAACATTGTACTACTTTTTCGACAAAATTTCTAATTTTGGCCTACATCAAGTAAACTCCGTAAAAAATCAACAAAACGCATATTTAGACCTTCTTTTCACAAATTGCACAGAAGACTTTTGTGTGAATGCATCAAATCTGCCATTATGGAAAAATGAAGCATTTCACACCGCAATTGAATATTCATTATTTACACACAATGCATCCCTTCCCTACGACTTGGAATATAAGGAAGTGCCGGAATACAATAAAATTGACTTTGAAGTAGTCAAGTGTAGACTAAGTATAATAAATTGGCGGAACATACTGAGTACAGAAGGAAATGTCGACGTCGAAGTAAACAAATTTTGTCACATTATAAACAAAATATTAGCCGAAACTTTGCCTATGAAAAGAAGAAGAAAAAATCATAACAGCAAATTACCTGTATGGTTCAATTCACAACTAAAACATTTGAAAAATAGGAAACAAAAAGCACACAAAACTTACAAACAAGAAAAAAGTGACGCTCATCTTCAAAATTACTTAAATCTATGCAATCAACTTAAAATAGCCATTAACACAGCACATGAAGAATATAACCGCAAAATTGAAAACGAAATAAAGACTTGCCCTAAGAACTTTTTTAACTACACAAAAACTAAACTAAAAAGCAACAATTTTCCATTTCAAATGCACCTCGACGAACATGTAGGGAAAAATAGTACAGAAATCTGCAATCACTTTGCAAATTTTTTCCAAGAAGTATATACATCTTATTCAGAAACTGACCGTGACCGTGAATACTTCTCTTTCATACCTGCATTTTCCAACTCCATCTCTGTAAACTATCTATCAGAACATGACATTTCGACAGCACTGAAAAACTTAGACGCCTCAAAAGGGCCTGGACCTGACAGTATACCACCAATATTTTTAAAAAATCTTGCTGAAGAACTTACACTACCACTACAACTACTTTTTAACCTATCACTTAATAAATGTACTTTTCCTAAAGCATGGAAATCTTCCTTTCTTGTACCAATATTTAAATCTGGTGCAAAATCTAACATTCGGAACTACCGTGGAATAGCCATTATCTCATGCATTCCAAAATTATTTGAAAAAATTGTAAATGAAAAACTTTTTCATCAACTTAAAAATGTAATAACAAACAAACAACATGGCTTTTTTAAAGGCCGCTCAACTACAACAAATCTCTTAGAATTTATGACATTCACTCTGAATGCAATGGACGCCGGAAACTACGTAGAAACTCTTTACACTGACTTTAGCAAAGCCTTCGACCGTATTGACATACCATTACTTCTACACAAACTACAAAAATATGGCATAAAACATACTCTTCTGGAATGGCTCAAATCATACTTAACGAATCGTGTACAGGTAGTCCGCTTCCAAAACATTCTGTCTGAACCAATTAATGTAACTTCTGGCGTACCTCAGGGTTCTCACTTAGGGCCTCTCCTTTTCATTTTACATATAAACGACATTTCCTTCATACTCAAAAATCTGAAAGTGCTTATATATGCAGACGACATGAAACTCTTCATGGAAATTAAAAATATTAACGACGCTGTAATATTCCAGAACGAAATTAATCTATTCCACATTTGGTGCTGCAAAAGTCTACTCCAACTCAATGTAAAAAAATGTAACTCAATAACTTTCAGTAGGAAAAATGAAACTATACCTATAAACATACATCTAGGAAATCAACTTGTAGAAAAATGTAAAATTGTAAGAGATTTAGGCGTAATCTTAGACTCCAAGCTCACTTTTGTGGAACACTAAAATACCATAATCAATAAAGCTAATAGCATGCTGGGCTTTATTAAACGCTTCAGTCATAACTTTCAGGACCCATACACAATTAAATTATTATACACTACATATGTCAGACCTATTTTGGAATATTGCAGCCTAGTATGGAATCCATACAATATTATTCACGAAGAACGCATCGAATCTATTCAAAAACAATTTCTTTTATATGCACTTCGTAAATTAAACTGGACAGCATTTCCTCTACCATCATATGAAGCACGCTGCATGCTCATCAATATACATACACTTAAAGAACGCCGCGACTTTGCAATGCTTTATTTTATCAGCGACATTATTTCTCAACGCATTCAATCAGCTCCATTATTATCGCAATTAAATTTTTATATACCTAGCCGTCAATTACGTTCCAGGAAATTATTTTTAGAAAAACAAGCTAGAACAAATTATGCAAAATTCAGTCCAGTCAACCGAATAATGCACCATTACAATAAATACTGCGAACATCTTGACCTTACTATGTCTAAAAATCAAATCAAATCTCAGCTTTGTCGTAGAAATAATGCGTAGTATGTAAGTGAACATTGTAAACAATTTATATGTAGTCTACATTTGCTTGACGAAATAAATAAATAAATAAAAAATAAAGTACTATTTACAGAAAATTGATATAAGATCAGTAGAAGAACTTGCTCATCCAAAGCCTCCACGAAAAAGGCCTTAAGGTCTATCAACGTAACCGATGATCCATCCAAACACTACCTGAAGTTTGGTGTAACAAAGTGTATTAACGAACTTATCATTCTCGGTCCAAAAGGACAATTTTGATTGGTCTAGGCCATCCAAACACTACCTGGAGTTGTGTGAATCTTAAGACCTGTTTTCACTGAAGTTCTTGGACGACTGGGAACCTACCTGAAGCAGCTATAAATAAACAAGTAAGCAATGTGTAGCTCTAAAAGAATGAACCACAAACAAAAAAAGCATTAGCCGTTGTAGTTCTCGCTGTGACACAGGGTAGTCCCTAAGGACAATACTCCAAGTAGTTCTTGGATCTTGGAACATCTCGTAACGAATTTCCATAGTCTCAGAACATACTCAGAGGGTCCTCAGGCGCTAAATCATCGAGCGTAGTAGGATTGTTGATGTTATCTACACAAAAATCAAATAAATTTTTAAAACCTTTTTTTAAGCGAAAAATTTAAAATAACGGCGCGTAAATTGAGGTTCAAGTGTATACAAGGTTCCACCAATATCAGTAACAAAAGACTTTCTGCGTGTTATAAAGCCTCAAACGCTCAGCTTTTCGGACGTCGTGGCGAGAAGCCGCCATCAACCAGCAGCAGCTGGGAGTTGAATTTTTGATTGAATTCTAGAACTGAAATCAGAACCTGGATTTTGGTCCACCTTAATTGTGAACTTAATGTCTGGTTCAAGAACTTAGTTCCAGATTACAGGTTCAGAATAAAAAACTATGACTGAACTGAATCCTAACTCGGGATTCTAGAACTGGTTTATCGACTAGATTATGGAACTGAATTAAGTTCCTTAATTTATGTATGGGATTCTAATCCAGAATTTTGATTTAGTATTTCAACTTCAGAATTCATGAACAAAACTCAGGATATGAATTTTAGATCCGGATTCTGTAACTTAATGTTGGATCTGATTCCGAACGTGAATTCTAGAACTGACTACTGAATAAGAATTTGATTCTTGAATTCAGTTCCAGAATTTAATTCCTACATTCAATTTCATTATTCATTTTCAGAACCATGTTCGAACTAAATTCGGAACTTGGATTCTGGAGCGGGATTTTGGGACTAAATTCAGTTCCTCTATTAAGATTCGGGATTCAAGTTTAAATTCTTTGCCGTCGTCTATCACCAATAGCTAAGGAATTCGTAGGGCCGTACCAAGCGGGATTTACTGGAGCCCGCGCCACTACGGATCACACATTCGCGATAAGACAAGTACTCCAGAAGTGTCGTGAATACAACGTACCCACGCATCACCTATTCATTGGGCCGTATGAATAAAATGTAGCATGCTTGAATTTCGGTAGTAAATGCTACATGTGGATCACGTTCCTGTCAAAAGCAAAGACTTTACTACACAACAACGTTCGAACATGTAGTATTTACTACAATTTTTCGGTAGGTAGCTCCAGAGGTTGCTACTCGTGTGTTTGCTGATGAAGTGAAGTAGAAAAATTAAAACCAAATCAAACATGTTTTACTCTGTGGACTATGTTTTTGAGAAGATACTACAAACAACAGACTTTACTACATTTTATTCATACGGCCCATTGACTTCAAAGCGGCATACGACACAATCGATCGAGAACAGCTATGGCAGATCATGCACGAATACGGTTTCCCGGTTAAACTGACGCGATTGGTCAAAGCAACGATGGATAGAGTGATGTGCTACGTCCGGTCTGGGACGCTCTCGAGTCCCTTCGAATCTCGGAGAGGGCTACGTCAAGGTGATGGACTTTCTTGTATCTTGTTCAATATTGCCCTGGAAGGTGTGATTCGAAGAGCGAGGATCGACACGATTGACACGATCTTCCGAAAGTCCGTACAACTTTTTGGCTTCGCTGACGATATTGATATTGTGACACGTAACCTTGAGAAGATGACGGAAACCTACATCGGACTGAAAGCTAAAGCTAGGCGTATCGGACTGGCCATAAATGCGTCGAAAACAAAATATGAGAGGAAGAGGCTCTAGAGAAGAAACACTACGCCTCCCACCACGAATATTGATAGACGGTGACGATATCGAGGTGGTTGACGAGTTCGTGTATTTGGGCTCACTGGTGACCGCCGATAATGACACCAGCAGAGAAATTCATAGACGAATTTTGGCAGGGAATCGTGCGTACTTTGGACTCAGAAAAACCCTCCGATCGAGAAAAGTACGCCACCGCACGAAATTGACCATGTACAAAACACTCATTAGACCGGTTGTTCTCTATGGCCACGAGACCTGGACTATGTTGGCAGAGAACCAACGCGCCCTCAGTATTTTCGAAAGGAAGGTACTGAGGACCATCTATGGCGGAGTGCAGATGGAAGACGGAACGTGGAGACGGCGTATGAATCACGAATTGCAACAGCTGCTAGGAGAACCACTTATCGTACGGACAGCTAAAATCGGACGTCTACGATGGGCTGGGCATGTCATAAGGATGTCGGACGACAGCTCAGTGAAAATGGTTCTTGAATCTAATCCGACTGGTACAAGAAGAAGAGGAGCGCAGCGAGCAAGGTGGATCGATCAAGCGAAGGGTGATCTCAGAAGCATCCGTGCCTTGAGTGGCTAGCGACGAGCAGCCATGGACCGAGTTATGTGGAGACGTATGCTTGATACAGCAAAGGACACCCCTGCCCTTCAGCTGTTAGGTAAGGTAAGGTAATTCAAGTTTAAAATTAAGTTCTAGAACTAGATTCTAAAAAGGATTTTTAAAATGAGCTCAGTGCCATAATTGTAGAACTAAATTTCTGAACTGATTTGCTTTTATCTGCATTCTGAACCTGAATTTTACAACAGAATTCTGAACCTGTCCCAGATTTAACATTTAGTTCATGAATCCAGATCTAGAATTAGGTTCTGGCTCTGGATTTGATTTCAAAAAATATTCAACAGTTATAAACATTGGATAAATTCCGCTAATCGATTATTTTTAGAACTATATTTGTAGTCGTTGTGATTACATTTTGTAAAACCATTGTATTTTGTAAAAAAAATTATGACTAACTAATACATAAAACAATAGTTGCCCTGAAGATGAAGATATAACCTCCGAAACGTTGGCCGTTAACGAAAAATAAATGTTTTGACGAGAAACCAATTGACCAAAAAGCGTTTCGATTTGAAACAACATTGATTGGTCGCACCCGCAACAAAAAATTATTCAGTGATTTTTGGTAGGACCATAAGACCTTCCATTTGACCCGAAGATTGGGAATGTCGGTTTTAAGCCCAGTTTAGAATTTTTTTGCGTTTTTTGTTTCGCCGTTTTAATTGACGGTGTACAATATTTAACACACTTTACCCTATAACTCCGGAACCGAAAGACGGATCCAAATGAAATTCAGGAATTTCGTATGGGACCGTGAGACCTTATATTTGAATCTCAAATTTGTCAACATCGGTTCAGCCATCTCCGACGAAACCTATTTAGATTATTCGACACACACAGAGAGAGAGAGAGAGAGAGAGAGAGAGAAAGAGAGACTTTGCTCAGCTCGATAAACTGAGTCGAATTGTACTTTGATAATTTTTACTAGTCGGGTTTTCAAGTGGTTGCATAACCTTTCTATATAAGAAAGACAAAAAAGTACTTCTCATCAAGAACTTGAACAAATTGTGCAAATTCATGTCATTTATTTTGGCTGTGTATTCTTTGTTCGTACGAGATTTGGTTTACTAACAGGCTAAAAAAAAATGTTGGAAAAATTGACACATTGAATTATCCTCGAAAGGAAATCGGAGTAGGCATGTGCGTCACACGTGAAATTTACTCGCGGATGTCATAATTTAGCAAAGAAAACTTAAAAGAGAATTCTCCAGCAAATTACAGTAAATTTCTAATATTTTAAAATCTACAATTGAGCTAGTGGTTTTTATAATTGTAGTCAGTGTCGTTTTATGTAGTGCTGTGTTAAAAAAAAAGTTCAAGCTGGCTCGTTCGGACACTCTGACAGCGTTGCATAATTCTTCGGGCAACCCATCAGCGATCGGAGTTTTTTAATACAAATTCTTTTAATAATCTTAATCACACGTTTAATCATCCCGTTTCTGTGTTTCGATCGAACCCGAATGTTTTGGTAGAGTGTAACATTTTCAATTTCCATAAACTAGATTTTTAATTCTGTGCCACTCAAAAAAAAATGTCTGTTTATAAGAATGTTCATTGTGTAATGAATGACTGTTGGGAGTGGATAGTCATATCCTAAGTAGCCCACGTTATTACACTTCAAAAACAGAATCTTAAAACATGGGCTGGAATGTCCCGGGCCTAACAAAGAGAATACGAATTTTTTTGTTCAAAATTAATTTTATTCATCAACGTAATCTCCATCAAGAGCACCGTAATCATTCCAGCGCCGATCTAACATTTCAATACCACTTTTGTAGCACGGTTTATCTTTTGCCTCAAAATAGGCCTCAGTTTCGGCGATAGCCTCTGCATTCGTGCGAAATTTCTTACCGGTGAATATTTTTTCAGGTCTGCGAACAGTCAGTAGTCGCTGGGAGCCAAATCTGGGTAATATGGTGGATGTGGGAGTAATTCGAAGTTCAATTCATGTTGTCAGAATAATCAACACGTTCTCATTTTTCATCAAACGCGGCACCCACTTTGAACAGAGCTTTTTCATTCAAAACGATTTTGTGGATGTTTCTTTTTTTTTGTTTTCTGGTGTTACCGCCTCATTTCGATGTCCACTGCGTTCTGCATCATCGGTGTCTCTAGGACAACGTTTGAAGTCAGCAAACCAACGTTTTATTCTTGTTCCTGATGGAGCGGGGTCTTCATAACACTTTTCAAGCCATTGCTTCGCTTGAACGGTATTTTTCTCATCAAGAAGCAGTGTAAAATTAAAACACGGAATTTGTTTTTAATCCATTGTTCTGAAAATAACAAAAGTAGCGACACCTTGGCACAATAAGTAACAAATTAATTAACTAAAATATCATGAAATTTTAACAGCTGTCTTCTAATGGTTAGTATTAATTTAAAAAAAAAGCGACTGTAATAAAACTAGCGCCATCTATGTGTTAGGCCCGGGAGTTTTCAGACAATGTGTTATATCACAGAGAACAGACATCCAAGTAGAGATTTCAATGTGTAAAGGAGATTTAATGGTTGTTTCAATAAGCAATCACCAAGTAGCAAGTCTCCTGTAGAGGTGCTTCGAGCAGCCCATTAATCCCTTATGGGCTTTTGCGTGCAAAGTTGTGCACTACGGTGATTTTGAACGGATTTTACAAAGTTTTATTTGAAATAGTTTGTATTAGCTTAGATGTCTGTTCTCTGTACTTATATAAAACAAATTCATGGAACATGTTGAAACAATCGTATTATATCTACTTAAACTCAGTTTCTCAAATATCAAAATTTAACAACTGTTTAAGTTGGTCGCATCGTTTGCTAAGAGCGAATCGTAGGCCTCATACCTGTCCAGATCTTCTACCCGTCCTTCCTATAGAAAAGTATGATGAGGTGTCATCCTTCTGTAAAGTGGGTAAATCATTAATGTTACCTCTCGTCCATATAATTTAACATTTGCTGTTTAGATATTCTATCTGAGTTAGTTGAGACTCTTCCTCGAAGCCAAATTCAACAATGATTGCGAAGAAATTTTCGCCAACCAGGTACGATCATTTCCAGTCGTCTTGTTTTAGAATCGGGGTCGTAAAATTATTTGCTGTACTTACTGCGATAATCGATTTATTTCTATTGGTCTGATGCCAACATTAGCACATATATGGGGCCAAGGGAACAGGCAAAACGACATAAACGACTTGATTTCGTCTTTTAAAACGTTACCAAGCAAGAGAAAAGCAGAAAGGCTATTTCTGAACTGGAAAAATGGAATTGCTTATATGTCTATAAAATAGAACGATACATTTTTTCCCACAAATGGTACCATTTTGACACATTACCAACAGATTTCAAAATTGACACATGAGTACCATATGGAACGGAATAACGATTTACAGTGAGCATTCAGAGAAACAGGAAACATTTAACCGGAAAAAGTCTCATAATACCACCCCTCGCGGGATTATATTATCGACCAATTTTCGATGAAACAAGTTTTTGCATATGGGAATATTCAGCAAATAACGATTCAAAACGGGACCAAGACAACCTACTTGCCACGGATGATGATTGGGGTCATCGTCGTTGCAACCTCAGGGGACCGAGCCCGGTTTCGACCGTCACCCGAAAGTGCGATTGAGTCGGAAAATCGATACACATGAAAAGTCAATAAAAAGTTATTTCTCTACCACCGACAGGGAAAGGCGAGGAATCTACGATGACCGTCAACACACTCTCTCTCTCTCTCTACGTCGCCTCAGGACCGGGAAGGAACGGCGAAGGGTTCCACTGCAGTAAAAGTAAATGCGACAGGCAATAAAAATTAATAACAAATTGACTTTTGATGGTGAAAATAAGAGATTAGATATTTTGCATTGGGGGGATTTGTTTGTATCATTGAATGCAGATACAAATATTGGGAGATACCTTTATTGGTTTGCTTTTGTCTGGGAAATTCAAATTTTGTTCGATCTTTTATTGAGGGAGATGATTTATTTATTTTTTTTGCTGCTCGAAATATGACTCAGAATTATTATACTTAGATATCTAAATTTCATGTATGTTTAGCCATCAGATGGCATGTATCCTTTTGGCAGTTTGAGGTCTTTCAGGCTGAGGGTAGTAAAAATGATATATTTGTTTTTGGAACCAATACTGAGTTCATGAACAATTCTTCCAATTTCTCACACGAGAAAAACTAGTAGACTAGTGCGCGACCTGCTACTAACTGCTCGAGGCAACATGACTAGCACAAAGTTCAATAATCTGAATTCTGAAAGTGCTTCTTTGGGGACGAATCACAGAGTACAGTTCCAACGCGTACAAAAGTGCTACTTTGAGATACGATCAAGTGCAAGGAACTATCCGATCAGAGAATTAATTTCGTCTTTAGCTGATAGAAAACTCGTTCGAGTTTGTTAATTTTTCAGATTTAAAAAAGGATGCATCGATTCTGTAATCGTTTTCGTGCAGTTTTTTTTTAACGGTTTGATCAGTTTTATCTACCTATGAAAAACTCCTCGAAAAACTTCTAACATGTTATCGAGGAGTTTCTCCTCGTTTCGATCAGTTTTCCAAGTAGTTTATTTATCACTTTCGAGCAGTTTTTTTATTGTTTCGGAGCAGCGTTCAAAACAGTACACTGCTCGAAAAACTGTTGAAAGAACGATGAAGAAACGATTAAAAAACTACTCAAGGAACAGTGTAAAAACTGTTCAAAAACATGTGAAACCATAAATACGATAAAGAGACAAAAACAATAAAAACGATATGAACGATATGAACAATATAAACGATATAAACTATACAAACGATTAAACGTTAAAAATGATAGAAAAGGTAAAAACAATAGAAAATATATAAACAGCTCAAAAACATTCAAAACGATAAATATGATAGAAATGACAGAAACGATATGAACGATATGAACGAAATAAACGATATTTACCATATTAACGATATTAGGTATGAAAACGATACGAACAGTTTGAACGATATAAACGATACGAACGATACAAAGCATATAAACGATGTACACTTTACAAACGATTAAACTTTAAAAACGACGAAAACGCTAGAAAAAATAAAAATGATAGAATATGTAAACAGTTCAAAAACATTCAAAACGATAAATATGATAGAGATGACAAAGAATATGAACGATATAAACGATATAAACCATGCGAACAATATAAACTCAGCAAACGATTAAACGTTAAAAACGATGAAAACGATAGAAAAGATATAAACGATAGAATAAGTTTTTCCATCGATATTATAAATTTTTGTTGTTTCAATCGTTCAAATCGATTTTTAAAGTTTTCTACTGTGCTTCGACCCGTTTTTTTCAAGCGGTTTTTTCATCGTTTCTCAAGCAGTTTTTAGCGTTTTCGAGCAAAATCTGGTAGAATAACTGCTCGAGAACGTTGGAAAAAGTGCTCCAGAAACGATGAAGGAACGATGAAAAACTGCTTGAAAAAAATATTCGAAGAACAGTGAATAAATTACTCAAATGTAAAAAAACAAACGATTGAAACAATAAAAAGATTTTAAAAAATCGACGAAGGACCGCAATTAGGTTAAAGTCGGGTATAAATAAACGATATTAAAAATAAGATTAAAAACCTGTTTTAATCCACCTAGTGGTGTAATGATGCCTTTCTCATATCAATCATACTATCATATATAATACTGTGGTATTCTTCAAAATTATTTTTCTTCGATTCTCAAAAGAATAATCGAAATCGATTTGTTTGACCGTCTACTGACAAAAACTATCAATTGGAAAAGATTTGAGGTCGATTTAGAAAACTTTTTACGGCTTTTCGCTCTTTTCAGTAATGGTATAAAACACACTTTACCCTATATTTCCGGATCCGGAAGTCGGATCCTGATGAAATTCAGGAATTACGTATGGGATCACAGGACCTTTCATTTGAATTTAAGTCGGTTCAGCCATCTCCGAGAAAAGTTAGTGCAAAAAACGTTACATACACACACACAGACATTTTGCGTACTCGACGAACTGAATCGAATGGGATATGACATTCGGACCTCCGGGCCTCGGTTCAAAAGTCGGTTTTCGCAGTGATTGCATAACCTTTCTATATGAGAAAGGCAAAAAGCGATGGAAAAAATTGAACTCTGTCGTTTTTACTTTTTCTAACGATTTCATCGTTTTTAACGTTTTATCGTTTGTATAGTCTATTTCGTTTTATCGTTTGTATAGTTTATATCGTTTTTATCGATAACTACTCGAAGAACTGCTAGAAACAATAAAAAGCTGCTCGAGAACGATGAAAAAACTCGAAAAACTACTCGAAAACGGTAAGAAAACTAAATTTTTATAGTTTTCAAAGATTTAGTTTTTTCCACTGTTCTAGTCGAAAACGATAAAAATAATGCTGGAAAACGTTAGATAAATTACGCGAAACCGAAAATAAAACTACTCGAAAAACTGCTGGGAACGGTATAAACGTTTTCGAGCAGGTTTTTGCAATTTTCCAGCAGCTTTTGTGTTTTTACTGTTTTTCTAGCAGTATTCTTTCAGACAGTTTTTTGTCGTTTCCGAGCAGAATCTGTTAGAATAACTGGTCGAGAACGATTGCAAGAAAACATTGGAAAACTATTCGAAAATGTAAAAAACAACAACTCAAAAATATACTGCAATCGATAAAAAACTAATCGATAACGAGAAAGAAAACTGCAGATTTTTATCGTTTTCGAATTAAAACGAAAATTTTTGATTATTTTTATTTATTTTTCTTGCAGATTTTCTTACATTTCTATCGTTATCAAGCAGTTTTTAGCAATTTTGAGCAGCTTTTGTTTTTCCACTGTTCTTCTAGCACTGTTCTTTTACGCAGTTTTTTGTCGTTTTTGAGCAGAATCTGTTAGAATAACTGGTCTAGAACGACAAAAATACTGCAAGAAAATGTGAAACAATTACTCGAAAATGATAAAAAGCAACTAAAAAATCTGCTGAAAACGATAAAAAAAAACTACTTAAAAACAACAAGAAATCTGCCAATTTTTATCATTTTTGAATCTAAGCGAAAGTTTTTGATTATATCGTTTTCGTGCAGTTTTGTTTCATTTTCGTGTATTGTCAATCGATTTTGAGCAATTTTTAGTAATTTTGAGCAGCTCTTAGAGTAGTTCCTTGCTCGAAGAAACTGTTTGAAGAATGGTAAAAAAAAATATCAAAAACTGCTTGATGAACAGTGAAACTTCTCGAAATAGATAAATATGATATAAACGATAAAAACGATAGGATACAATCGGAACGATAAGAACGACATAAACGATAGATCGATCAAAGCGATGAAAACGATATAAATTACGTTTTAATACTTTACGTAAAGTTATCATTTCAATCTTTACTATCGCTTTCATATTTTTTTCTAGCATTGTTTTCGCCGATTTTCGAGTATTATTTTTTTCGTTTCTGAGCTGATTAGCGAATTGTGTGTACTGCTCCAAAATCTGCTCGAAAACGATAAAAAAACTGTTCGAATACGACGAAGACTTTTCGAGGTGCGTTTTCTTTAGCAGAGTTTTGAGCAGTTGTTAGCATTTTCGTACAGTTTTTTATTGCTTTTGAGCAGTCTTTTATAATTTTTTTTTTCGTTTTTGAGGATATTTTTTCTTCGCGTTTTTGAAAGCACCATTCCTCAATCAGTTTTTTCATTATTTTTCGGGAGTTTTTATCGCTTTTTCATCGTTGGTCGGGCAGTTTTGGCTTTGATTTCGAGTGTTTTTCAAACAGTTTTATCATCGTTTTCGTTTTTTTAATGATTTTGAGCAGTTTTTCTAACATGTTTTCGAGGCGTTTTTCAAGCAGTTTATTTATCCTTTTCAAGCAGTTCTTTATTGTTTCGAAGCAGCTATTCGAAAAAACTGTTAGAAGAAAGGAGCAGAAATTATCAAAAAACTGCTCAAGGAATAGTGAAAAAACTACTTAAACATTCAAAACGATAAATACAATAGAAACGATAAAAACGATATTAACGATACAAGCGATATAAACCATACAAACGAATAATTATAAAAACGATAGATTAATTTTTTTTTTATCGATTTTTTTTATTTGAGTAGTTTTTCACTGTTACTCGAGCAGTTTTTTCAAATAGTTTTTTATCGTGTTAGAATAACTTCTCGAGAACAATAAATATACTGCTAGAAAACGTTGTAGAAACTACTCGAAAAACTGCTGCAAACGATAAAAAACTGCTCGAAAACGATAAAATAACTGTTCGAAAAACTATCCGAAAACGATAAGAAAATCTATCTATCGTTTTCAAGCAGATTGGCATAGTCTTCGTGCAGATTTGTTTCGTTTTCGAATAGTGTTTTTTCTAACATTTTCATCGTTTCAGAACAGTTTTTATCAATTTAGAGCAGCTTTTAGAGTAGTAGATTGGTTGAAAAAACTGTTTGAGGAATGGTGTAAAAATTATCAAAAACTGCTTGATGAACAGTGAAACTGCTCAAAGAAGATTAATACGATAAATGATGTAAACGATACAAACGATAACAATACGATAAAAAAAAAACTGTTCGAAAACAAATGAGAAAACCGACTTTTCGAGGTGCTTTTGCGTTTTCGAGTAGTGTTGTCGTTTTCGAGCAATATTTTCATCGTTTTTGAGCAGTTTCAATGTATTTAAATTTCATTCGAATTCATTCATCAATATATATCTGCTTGAAAATCTGTTGGAAAAAATTGATCCAAAACGGTAAAAAGTTTCACTGCTTGAAAACCAATAAAAATACAGTTCGAAAATGATAAATAAAATCTGCTCAATAAACTACAGATTTTTATCGTTTTCGACTAGTTTTCTATCGTTTTCAAGCAGTTTTTGAAGCTAAACAACGCTCTCAAGGAACGACCAAAATACTACTTGAGTAAAGGTGAAAATACGATTTAAATACTGCTGAAAAAGCAATTCGAGGAACGGTAAAAAAACTTCTCGAAAAACGATTAAAACAATAACATAAAAACGATAAAAAAAACCTAAACTTTGTCGTTTTCATCTTTATCAGTATTCACCGTTCTTCCTTCAAACAAACTAAACTCGAAACTAAAAAACTGCTCGAAAACGATTAATGAACTGCCTGAAAATACTGCTTGAAAAATTGTTTGAAAATAAAAAATAACTGCTCTAGAATGATGAAAAATCTGCTCGAAAACGGTTTAAATACTGCTCTTAAACGATAAAAAACTGCTCGAAACGGTGAAAAATCTGCCCGAAAAACGCTTGAACGCGATACAAACACTGTTCAAGGAACGGTGGATAAACGATAGAAAATTACTCGAAAAACATTTAAAAAAACTGAGGAATGGTGAAATTAGTTAATATTATAAAATGTGATTATAATTCTGAACCTACCATTACCATTTTCATGTATTTAACAATTTAAGTTTGAATGAAAAACTGTCTGTCATGCTTTGTTTTATATTTGCTGATCGTCAAAAAGTAAGTTAACTAAGTGTTCTCAAATTTTATTTCCAATGCCTCTCATTTAGTTTATGATCAAATTCGAACGAAATTCGAATCTGCAAAATTTCTAATTGATGTTGGTTACGTTCCATCGGTCAAAGATCGAATGTCTACTTGCAATGTTGAATCCATTTGATACTAACTTTGCCAGATCCGGAATCACCGAAAAAGCGGTCTAAACATCGGAATGGAACTCACACCGATTTCTCAGATAAGGTGTTATTATCCCGTATAACATTTAATTTCATCGAGATCCAACTTCTAGGTCCGGAAATATAGGATAATGAGTACTGAAAAATAACCTCCACTGGGTTCACAATTGTTTCAATTTTAAGGTTTTTATACAAACTCGGCATTAACGGCTTCCTGTTCCGGAAGTAGTGATCTAAACTTCCAAACCGAAACTCACATCCATTTCTCAGAAATTATTTGAGGTTGGGGAACAAATATTAGCTCGACGGAGCCAAATCAGGTGAACAAGGTGGATGGGTAAGTAAATTGGTACCCTAAATCGTTGATTTTAACCATATGCTTCAGGTAAGGCAATGTCGTTCTTCAATCGTTCCACTAATGCACGCTAATACTTGCATTTTAATGGATTCAGCCAAACATGTGTCCGAATTGCGCTTGCGTTCGTCTTTCAAGTCCATAATTAGTATGGCAGTATATTTTTCTCATATGAAGAATCTTGACCAAACAATGACATGCTCGCGAACTTTCACTTTTCGATCACCCAGTTAAAATGTTATGTATTTTTTATTATTCTCGTTTATTTTTAACCCCGGTTTCAACCTCAATTTTTTGTATGGACACCGTCAGTGGTAGTGGAGTTTTGACCATCACGAAACTCTTAAAGTCATTTTTCCTGGTGTAATCAGCAGTATCAAAATAACCAAAATCAGCTGATTCTGTGCAATTCACTCGGTAAAGTTGGCTCATTTTGCCGATTGCCTATTGGATTGATGTATTCAAGTAGTATTGACAATCAGTTGAACCGCATTAAAAATAATACCGTATCGATAGTAGGCTCTTGACGCATTTTCGCGGAAGAAAAAGGTTTCAAATATTGTTCAATTTCGGTCCCACACAACGGTCTTTACTTGAAAGGATCTTTTACTACAGTTCACTATTTCAGCATGAAGTAAATAATTTAACCTGTTATAAAACTTTGCTTGTGTTACCTGTGATTGTCAACATGATCTCTTAGCAACGTTATCGATCGATGCCTTCGATAGCTCAGTTGGTAGAGCGGTGGACTGTAGTATGAGATTGTTTAGGATATATAGTAATCCATAGGTCGCTGGTTCAAATCCGGCTCGAAGGAGTGCAGTTTTTTGCCACACTGAGAGAAGAAAATACTTTAATTCGATTTCCGAGAGCGCTGCTCTGTGTACATACATGCAAGAAAGCAGCAAATAAGTTCAATGTTGCTTTTTTTTAAAGAAAAATACAATTTATTTGTAAAATTATACACGTTATACCGGTGCAGCACCAACAACAGTTTTTCATTGAGAACACTCGTGGAGTGTTTTGCTCGATTCGTGCAGTCGGGCAATCAAAACAGGTGCACTGTGTTTCATTGATTTGCATCGCACGAAAAAAATGCACTTTCGGAGCAATTCGCGGGCAACTATTTTGCACCCGTTTTCTTTTCCGAGCAGCATGCATGCAAAACAAACATTACAAAACCGTTTCATTGATCGGCTATCAGGACAAAACACTGGCACCTAGCGAGTGGAATCAATGAAAAACGACTTAAGTATCAAATCAGCAGGAAAACTCATTTTGCTTGTCGTGTGATTTCGAACGTGCTGTTCGATTTTAAACGTTGCTTTCAACATGCTTGCTATACCTACTTAATGAATTCATTCATTTGGCCTTCGCTTAAACATACGCATGCGTGTGAAGGGGAAAACTCGATGAAAGGCAAACGAGAAAAGGAAACGGAATTTTTACGCATTCTGCGTTCAAAGCCCTTTTATCACGCGACATCTCGTCTCCTTCGATAGCTCAGTTGGTAGAGCGGTGGACTGTAGTATGAAACATTTGAGATGTATATATAGTAATCCATAGGTCGCTGGTTCAAATCCGGCTCGAAGGATTTTTTATATAAGCAAAGCAATTAACAAAAAAAACATTTTTTTCAGTTAAAATTCGCGAGTTTATAACGCTTATTCGGATTATAACAATTTTTCAATCTACACAGAAACTACACCACCTACAATAAAAATATTCAGTGCTCGTCGGATTTCGAAGAAATTATTTCATCTCATAAACTTGTTTTGAATTTAATTTAATAATAATTGTTGGATATGCTTAATATTTAATGTTGTTAAGGTAAAAAAAATAACGTTTCCTTATATAGCAAGGAAAAACTTAGAAGTGTCACGAATAATGATGTAAAAATATATGTATAGAATTACGAAACTTTTGATCACATCCCTCAATAACAAGAATTAGTAGCATTTCAAGACGATTTTAACAATTTACACTGTTTCAATTATATCCACGTTACAGAACATAAAAAATGGGCTTGGCAGCAAGGACACCGATGATGATTCTCTACCTAAACTTTGAAAGGACGCTATTTCCAATTCTAGAAAAATGTCTACATTTCCTGGTTCAGCACTGTCTGCTTGCAGTTAAGTAGTAGTCTAGTAGTAACGTTAAACATTAGAAAATTTTTACATGAAATTAAACGATAGAATTAAAGAAAAATAAAATAAAAGTGCAATACGGTGGACCAACTTAGCGTATTCAGTTATTTTTTGTCCTCGATGGAAACCAAAGCCAGCAGTTTCAGCTCCAAATCCAGATGGGGATGCCGCTGGAAGTGCTCCCGCAGGGTATGTACAATCTTACAGTCCGAGTCTAGCTTAAGCAGTACCTTCTGGGGTCCCAAACCGACACCGGACACAACCTTGGATAGTTCCTTCAGGAATACCTTCCACCGGTCAGCCACTTCCGGCAAAACGATGGAAGGACCGGCACAATAAAAATGTTCCATACGGTCTATCAATGTTAGCACAGTCGTGAGAAGAAATTTACACTTGGGAATCAAGGGGAGAAGCTTATCGGAATTGAGAAAAGTGTCTAGCAGTGAAAGCAGATCGCTAACGTTCGAGTATTTGACGTGGCTTTCAAACTGGGCAAACAAAGGAGTTAACAGTTCTTCCGGATCGTCACGTTCGCGCTTGGACAGCAGAGCTAACGATGCCAGTATGATGCACCAAAGGTTCCAACGGAAGGGATGCTCCTTCAGCACAGACTGAATACGTTTCAGCAGAAGCTTGCCTTTCCGAACGGAGAGCACCAACAGAACACCTTCCGGTGTCAGTCCAGCAGACAGTTTATCAAACAACGAAGAGAAGGTGTCTTCCACTTCCTGTGTTCCGTCGATTCCGTTCCCTGTAAAGTTGTTCTGTTCGTCGACCTGCTGACCACGTTCCAGTGCCAGCAATCGTTCCCGTTCCTTCTTTTCTTTAAGCAACTGTTTCGCTTCGATCGCCAACGGATTGTTCAAGTCTTCCATCTTCAACAGAATCTTGTACAAACTCTCGACATGCAACAGAATTTGACGTGACTTCCGTTGGGATAGAACCTCGGAATTCACAACCACTCCGCTGGTGGCGCTCGTTTCAGCCACCACATCCTGATCGATGATCTTCCTGGGAGCAGTCACGCTACCGCATTGTAGCTTTCCAAGGGAGTTTTCAAACTGCAGCGGTGTGTAGTTTCGAGCCGGCACTTCCTTAATGTCCTGGCTTTTCTCCGAATTACGACGTTCACGACCGATTATACCGTTCCGTTGTAGCATTTGCTGTGTTAGCGGGTGATAAAATGTATTGTCCTTGTGCGCTTTGCTTTCTCGCTCATTGTCACCCTTCTGTCGTTCTTTCCTCTCGCGAAACACACAAAAATAGTAATCATTGTAGTAGGGAGTGTCCTTGTTCAGCTGGGACAATTGAATACCGAGCAGCCACTGTTTGTCTCGTTCACTCATCATGTTGGCATATTCATCATATTCACCCGAGCGGTTCAGTTTACCATTCACGTGTCGATTATGTTGCTGTAGATGATAGTTCTGTCGGTTGTTGTGCGGATATCGGTTAGCCTGGTTTTGTTGCTGGTGCTGCTGCTGCTGATGGTAACGGTGCTGGTTCAGCAATGGATGATTTTGTTGAATCTCTTGTACCAAACGCTGATTAAAATTGGCATGATTTTGCTCTTGAAAGTTTGGCGGAGGCACATTCAGCGGAAACAACGGTGGTGGTCCACTGCCGGGCGGGGGAACACTGGTGTGCAGCAGGTGCAGCGGAGGCGGAGCAATGTTCAGTGGCGGAGGAAAGTTCACTGGAATCGTCAGCGGCGGTTGAGCCATCATTGGTGGAACAGCAAAACCAGGCGGCGGACGCGGCAGTCCTAGATTCGGCCGGGATGGCTGTTGTGGATTCTCCTGCCGCGGTTGAGCCGGTGGTGGCAGCGAAAGTTGTGCCTGTTGTTTCATGTTTTGCTCGATCTCCTCCAGTGAGCACATGCGCAGCTGGCTGGGGTCAGGCAGTGAAAAGTTTGGCGGAAGACCGGCAAAGGCAGTTCCTGAAAAAAACCCGATAATTAGCTTGAAGGTTAACAATTATAATAATCTAACAAATCTACCTGGACCAGCTCTTATTTGCAAGTTTGTCCGCATTGCGGCTACAGGAGGTTTTGGTGTTTCCGGCTTACTCGTCATTGTCCACACGCTGGGATCCAGCTGTAGACGTGCCTCGGACTCGTTATCGTCATTCATTTCCAAATTGTCAATCCTTACACTGGAGAAATTCATATCTAAATCTGAATCCGGTCCGGAATCACCATCTCCACCTTCCCGCTGGTCCAACCGAACCAGATCTTCATGCAGTTCTTCCCAATCGCCTTCTTTGGCTTGTCCAAACGTTTCATCGTTAAGTGCATCGTACTCCTCCTCGGAATCTTCCGGTCCACCGCCGATCCCTCCACCACCGTCATCCTCCACCGGAAGCGAAGTGTCAAAGCCAAAAAATGAATCCGTCATGGCGGTCCCGGGTGATGGTGAAGCTGATAGTGACCAACAGGGCGCACAAGTTACAAATTTACGGCTTTGTTTATCCGTACACCGAGTCCGCACACACACCGAAATTGACAGCAGTAACCGAGACAAGGGCACAACGTTGTTACGGAACCTTTTGGTACTTTACCTGCGATTTTCCGGCATGAAACAATCACTACAATTGAGAAATCGTATTAAAAGTGTGCATTAAGTAGTGAACTTCCTTTATAGTTCAATATAATCACCTCGAAAGAGTTAACTTGGATTTAAAACGAGAATTAGTTACAGAATCCCGGAAAAAAACAATTAGTGATGAGATGGAGCAATGAACGAACTTTTTGACATTTGTGCAGTCTGACAGTTACTTTACGAGTTCAAGCGCGATGAACAATCGGCAGGGATGCCATTCTGATCGAGCGAATGCGATTTTACTACCGGTACGGATTTTCTAGCTACCCCGCATGGATTTTTTTCTACCCCTGCACAGAGTTTTAGCTACCTAGCCTAGGGCATCACACAATGATACATCATCCCAATTGGCATGGTTACCAATTACAGCTTTTTTAAAAATAAACATTAAATTGTTTCCTTTTGTAACTCATGATAAGTATCAAATTCCAGTATCCAGTACGATGAAATTATAACAGAAATAAACTCAAAACTACAATGTCTCATACGATCAATTGGAAGATATTAGGCCAGTAATCGTGAGCTAATAATAATAGTGAAAATTTATTGATCCTTCGCTAATAAGTGTGGACAAGCTCCGGTAAAATGCCATGGAAACAACACAAATTAGAAAGAAAGCAAAAAATTATTGATGCCTTCAGTGACTTTAGTGCTTCGTGGGATGAGAGTTAACACACTAAATAAATTCCTAGCAATAATTCTACCTAATTTTTATTTTCTTTTTTTTAAGAATCACTTAATATGAAGCAAAATTGCTCAATATCGTTCATACGGTAAGTTGATATTTTTCATGTAATGTATCGATCGTTGTTGTTTGTTTTGATTCGAATGATGATTAAACTGAAACTGACAGTGCACCAGAGATGCCAGGTAAAAATTCAGACAGAGTTGCAAAAGTATGTATATCCAAACAAAACCTGCAGTTAGCAAGTATGTTTTGCTGGCAGCAATTGCTCTATAAAGTATGAAACGCTAAACTTGACTTGACGAGTAAAAAAAAAAGTCTGCGAAAAACTCGATTTTCAAAAGTCTGCACAACAATTAATGTTTGCAGCACTACACTCAGGCAAATTGAGTAGTGAAAATCATAAGGCAAATCTTATGATGCATCAAAAATCACCAAAATCGAAATTTCATAAGATAAATATGAAAAATATACCTCTGCAATATACATCTTATCTATCACTATTATAGTTTTCATACGAACAACTTATGAACTTCACAATATATGAGAGAAGTTATGTTTATCATAGAATTTTCGCACAATGTTCCTAAAAATTTCGTATAAATTTCATAAGGCGTTTTATTGGAATTCCTGTTTTCGGGATTTCATAAGGCGATCTTATGATTCGCTTACGATATTCTTGTGGCTAAAAATCATACGAAATCATTATGAAATTCCATATATTTTTTGCCTGAGTGTATGTCCGAAATCTGCAGATTTACGGACAAATCTGCAGATCTGGCATCTCTGCAGTGCACCGACTTTATCGAGGGGGAACAGTGCGCTAGTTGAATAGCAGAATGGCTGCCAGTCACATTGAGGTTTCTATACCCTGTGAAAACTGAACGATGATCATTGTAAAAAATTGATGGCCAATAGCAGACCCTGTCAGCTTGGGGCGAAACCAATTTTCCAGCATATCATGTCAATTGTATGGGTGCGCAGTGCTGCTATTTTGGTGCGCACGAATTTGAAATTTCTCTCCCCTGCTTCTATGTACGAGATTCGATGCGGACTCGCCTGAGGGCACCATGTTCGCAAAAAAGGATGTTGCCAATGATTTGTTCGGGAAATGTCAGAGCTGGATATCTTGTTAATATGATGTCTTTGCCAATAGGGATGGTACTCGGAAGGCAAAGTACACACTTAAACATAATTTTGATTTCGGCGAATAAAAATGCTGAAAACGAACGGCAAAGCGATATTTTACTGAAATTTCGGTTAAGATAGCTTTTTCCAAAATTCTCGGTTTATTATTTCCGATTTATCGGCAATTTAAAATGTTCACTTATATACTGATATTCGGTGTTCACCAGCAATTGATCGTTTTGCCGAAATCAGCAAGTACCTGTAAGTATCAATTGATACTTGCGCAGCAATCATTTCAAAACAAAACAAAATTGCAGACTGTGGCATTATTTTATGATGCGCAGAAAGGTGTACATAAATTTGTTGTACCACCAGCAAGGATGGCTTTTATCGTATCAAAGAACGCTCACTAGCAACTCTTCATACGATTTAATCAGTACTATCAAAGAGAGACGGATATCATCGCAGCAACAAAAAACTGGCATGGTTAATTTAACATAGAATAAACACCAGTGCGAGAACGAATTTCTCTCGATAACTTGTCAGAGAATCAAAGCTTAGCTCGCTGCTGTGGGGATTCTCTCCGAAGCAACAAACGCTCGCTTATTCTCGTTTCGCGATTCTATTCTGTATGGGCAGTGGATAATTGCGATAGAATCATTTTATTATTGCCGCCTATTCTAACTATGTGCATATAACCTTCGTATAAGTTGTGTCTATGAAAATGTATGTAAATGTTCCACACAGGGGTTTTGAAATATTGCAGAATCATCAAATCGAATCATCGATTCGATTTTCTGCGATAATTGTCAACTTGCGATTCTCCCTCGGTAAATTCCACACAGCACCAATCATTATCAAACTGTAATTTTTTTAAGGGCTGTGAAATACTCAGAGTATGAAGTGAATCGAAGAAATGTAGAAAAATTCTCTCGCGATTCATGCATTGAGAGACTCGAGTTCTTGTAGCATCTTCTACCGGATTGAAAATGTTGTATATAATATAGATAAATATCGAGCAGCTTCTGTCAAATTATCGGCAATCACCAACACTGGCCACCAGTATACACATATTCCTTGTCACATAGATTGCCCTTTAACTTTCGAGAATTTTGGTTTACGTCAAAGAATTTCGAATCGATTTAGATCTTTGTAAACTTTATGTCTACGAATCTCTATTCAGCATTTTGCTCTTTCGCTTTCTGTTCTACTGTCCGATCTTTTAACTATTATTCTGTAAAGCCATTTTCGATCATATGGCTGAACCAATCACTCCTACATGTCGATCGAATCGAAATCAATCGTTCGAATCATCCCTGAATCAGAGTGACTAGTGATCCTAAAACCAGAGACCAGCAGTAAAAGATATCGTAGCTCTGGCAACAAGATTTACAAAACAAAAACTGTTGCATCGCTTGCATTTGAATTTGTGTGTGAGTGACTTTCTCAATATTCAAGTTTATTTGCTTGTAGAGTATCACACTTATAGGAAAGAACGAAGTGTTTAAATTCAGTGAGAAAAAAAACATAACGTATTTGTGAATTATTTCCCGATTTTTTTTAAATGTTTACTCTCTATTTGGTATCAACACTCCCCACTGACGGCGAACAACGAGCAACTATGCAATTGTAAACATGTACATTGGAACCGCTTTTGACAGTTCAATCGGAATCATAATAATATCACCGCTGATCTCTGGTTATAGGATCACTAATATCGTTTTCGTTTATTGATCAGAGCAGCCCAAGAGCTGACCCAGAGTCGCCAAATAACTTTTGAGATGCTTGTTTTAGCAACCTGGGGTCGTTCTAGATCGGACCTCAATCGCGTAGTTTCGGTCTGAAAATTTTCTCGGGTTTTTTCACGACAGCCATGCGAGTTTGTAATTTTTTTTATGAGTTGTTATTTAGGACGCGTACCACGTGTTCGTTTTACTTGGAGTCAGAGTCGCCCGCGTGCAGGTTCAAAACCGAAAACGGTATAAGAGTGACGACATCTCATCCATAATGTTAGCAACAGTTCAAAACATTTAACGCTGGTTTAAGCCACTCTAGTTTTTGTATGGAAAACTAGAAGTCAATCGGAATACAGAATTAATCGAAATATAGGAGTGAAAATCGTCTTCATCGATAAAAATCTTATCGGTGTCGCCCAATTTGCAAAAACATATATCGGTAAATACAACGTTTGAAACTCGTTCTTTATGAACAAAGGAGTTTTCAAAATATCGCAAAAATCTGATTAGAAATAGAAATAATTGCCTTTCGTGCAGCCCACCAGGGTCCCAAACCCCGCACATAGGGTCAGAAAGATTTTCTGGCCCGAAGAGGCGAATGACCTTAAGGTTAAAACCTCTAATTGAAACCAAAAAAATAGAAGAAATGAATGAGGTATTAAACTATTTACGGTCTTTTTTCATACTGTTCTTTCTGGCACACTTCTTTTTAAATTATTTACCGAACATTCAGAATGAATAAGTTCGATAGTCCCACGACAAAAGGGCCTAACTGCAAATGAGAGCCTCTCTTTGTGTACTTTCTCTTTTGATTATTACGGATCCATTATTGCAAATTCTCTAAAGTTTACAATTTAAATCGAATGCTTGTAGTTTTACCTTGAAAGTTTTGTGAAGAGTTATGCGTCAAATAAAAAATCAGTTCGGTAAATCGTGAAAGAAAAAGTAAACAAAGAGAAACTGTAATTTGCAGTTAGGCTCTTTTGTCGTGGGACGGTCGAATTGCTTAAATCGGACGGTGATGGTAAAGCGAATGTAACGTTTGCACGCATACAGATATAATGTTTTGATTCATTCGTTCGAAGTTGTTTTCATCTTTCGCAAACCGCTTATATGAAACGTGTTTTACTGCATACTGGACGATTCTGTCAGAATTCAATGAAAGGGAAAATAACACAAGAAAGCGAGAAGAGAACAGTGAAGGAAATAAAACACACACACTTAGTTTACTTTACCGACTTCAGTAAAATTTTACCGACTTTTACACAGCTGAACGTACAGTAATCTGTTCAGTATTTTATTAATTGACGAACGTTCAGTAAAACTGAAGTTTGTTCGAATTGTCATTTATAGCTGTACAGGTCAGCAAATGTTGATGGGGATGCAGTAAATATTGCTGTTTAGTCAGCATTTGTTTTACGTTGAAAAGTTACCGAACCAACGGTTAAACCAACTGATTGAATCAGTAATTTTTACAGTTCAGTGCAGCAGAAAATAAATTTTGAATGATTATATTATTTCATTTGAAATTTCGGAAAAAAATATCTTGAACAACTCTACGTCCGTTTTATTTTTGATTTAAAAAACATTAATTTTCTTTCATCTCATAACTTCGGCGAAAGTTTTCACCCGTTGAGAGTTCCAATACAATATAAAGTGTTCATAATGAACCAATAAAACAGTTTATCTGCAGGATGGCTTTTACAGTTGAATACTTCAAAACACTGTAAATTGTGAACGTCTTCGAATCCTTCAGAACCACATTTCGCTTTTTATCTTTCGCTTTCAGTTCTGAAAACTGAATTTTTACCTGTTTTTCTCGAAAGCCACTCTCGGCCATATATCTACACTGAGCCTAAATATCACCTAGAAGTTATCTGAACAAACATATAATATTTTTCCATGTAGCTTTACATATAACATCTATGTGCGTATCACTTAGATTCACGAAAGATGAATCAGATTGCATTCAATGGAATCACATAAATTTCATATGAAACATTAATAAGGCTTATTGTTTTGTTTCAATGTTGGTTATGTAAAATTGCATTCAAAGTTATAGAGATTTGACACACATTTTAAGTGTGTTAGAAATATCATTGATGCGAATAATAATCGTCATGTGATATTTAATTAAATCTCTTTTTTCAATGCATTCGCCTTTATTGTAGTCAAGAAAACTTATGACGTAACCAATTTACGAAAAATTATTATTGAAACAATATTTTCAAATTGCACAAATCTTAAAAATCGATTCCTCCAATCATGACCGTATTTGTAAATCGTCTTAAGCTCGTTAATGATTCAAAATCGTTAAAATGTGCTCTGAAATTATCGAGAGATTTAGTTACATATATTTCATCTTACATTTTTATTGAATTCACTCCTCATTGCTAGCAGAGATTTTTAGTACAAATCCAAATCTACAAGCAACTAATCCTTCAAACTCGTCATATTGGAAGTGTATTGAGCGCTACTGCTTTTTTCATATGTGAAAAGCACATAACATTTATTAGACCGAATAGATAAATTTATTTAAATATAATCGTATGCATATGCATTCGTTCTATTATATTAGTTATTGAATATTATCGACGTGTTACAATGAATATTATGTGTTCCGCATATAACTTTTAATGGATACACATAACTTGAATGGGTTTGTTAGCAAATCGGTATCGTGTGATCTTTTTAGTGATTTTAATGGGATTTCTTGTTTCAGTGGAGAACAAGAATGTTGTCATCTGTGAACCCAACATTAAAAAAAAATCATTAAAAATTTAAAAAAAATCATGAAAAATTTTCTCTAATATGATCATATGTTTCGATCTAATGTGAGATTTCGTTCGATTGTGGGGAAAAGCACGGTGGAGTAAGTTTATATCAAACTTGCTCTTCAACAAGCATAAAATCTCCCCTTCTTTAGCATCAACAGATTACAATCATCTAAATAATACATTTAACGTAATTATAGATGTTTTATGAGAAAAGTGTTCTTTCTGGCAACACTGCTGTTGAACGTACTTTCAGAATGAATGAACGGCTGGAATCGACTGGCGGTCTTATCAGGATAGTATGGTTTGCACGCACACTAATGCATTGTTTTGATTCATTCGTTTGAAGCTGTTTCACTCATTTCTGAATCCTTCATTTGAAAGCGCATATTGCAATAGAATTTAATAAAAATAACGAAATGAAAACCTACAAAAATGTGAAAAGATGATTACAGTTAAGAAAAAAACAAAACAATTGGTATTCATTGAAATTTTATTCTTTTGGTTCACTTTCAGTAAAGTCCTTAAAAAATATATACACATTCCATTGGAAAACTCTAAAAAAACTTTAAAATCACAACATTGATGTTCTTCAAAATAAAACACCACTATGCTTCCTCTACGAACTACTAATACTACTAACACTACTGCAGTACACAAATCCTTGCTTGCTTTAAATTATGCTTTTATACTTATTCATCTAATTGACTCGATTAGTTTCATCCTTAAAGTTAAAGCTCTCGGTTCTCCAACCTTTGGAGGCATGAATAATTCGCTTTTGGTATCAAAAATATAAATCTTTGTTCGTTGCCCTATTTTACACTAACAATAAATAGCCCTATCTACTTTCGGTTTCTGTACAGGAACGATTGAAATCCTTTTTTTTGTCCTATAAACAACAAAGTATTGACAGATGTGTTGCATCCTCTGTGATAATGTAAAGTTTCAAAATGATTTCTTGAAATCCATGCGTTTCGTCGTTCTATCATATCGTTTACATATATAACCTCTCAATTGCATCAAGAGATAATTTACGGTTTCTTTGTAAAATTTCAGAAATCTAGAAAGTTAGTTCTATCACTTTGGTATGTTACAGAGATCGTGATCTGTACGAGTAAAACCCACCAACAGATATCCTGTCCCATATGGTCTAGTGGCTAGGATATCTGGCTTTCACCCAGAAGGCCCGGGTTCGATTCCCGGTATGGGAAATTTTTTTTCCATGTATAATTTTTATTTTCTAGCAAGCCATTTCAGCACCCCAAGGCCGGTAAGGTTTGGAAGAATTATTATTGTTGTAGCTATTGGAGGTCGCACTGTACCCATGGGTCGAAGTGCTGACCGGGTATTGTGGGTTTCCGTAGCCAACACTAGCGGAAATTCCTCTGTTTGGGTGCAGGTTCGAGATATCGGTGTACGTTGGTCCGTTTGGATCTGTCGACTGGGTTTGCTGTGGCTGCTGTTGTTGCTGCTGCTGCTGCTGGGAATGCTGGGCCTGGTGAGCATTGGCATCGTGCTGGCTCGTGTAGAGATCATGTGAGCTGACCGTGGCACTTGTTGCATACACTGATGAGTGGAGTGTGTGCGGCACCTGATGGGCCGATGCATGCGACAGATTCGACTGGTCGTGTGTCGGGATGGTGCCAACCTGTGGAATGTACGCCGCCGACGCCGTGGCAGTCTGTGGTGCATAGTTCTGATGATAGTAGCTGGTTGACGGTGGATAGGCTGGCTGGTAGGAATTACTGTGCGACCAGCCGGGGCTGGCATTTGCTTTGGTGGTTAGCTCACGTTGCGTCAGAAAGCACTGCAGGTGTGACATCAGTCGTAGACGCAGCGGATCCTGAACGTCCATCCCTTCGATCGAGACTAGATAGCGGGCTACTTCGGCAACGCACTCCCGAAACCCAATGATGTGGTAATCCATTGCGAAACGTTGCGGATCGTAGCTGGAGTCGTCCAATCCTGGCAAAACGATAAAACAGATAAAAGTACCGCCATTAATGACCGTGGTTTATGACTGCACCTTTCTAAGCATTTCAATAAAAGTAATAACATAATAATCCTACTTAACAGGTCCCAATCTACCCATAAATATCAATTTCGACCGGCCGGCCGAATCCCGGGGGCCTCGCTGTGTTTTATCTCGGTACTCTCGTGTCAATTTGATTTTTTCCCCGTTCCCACGAAACGGAACCGAATCTCAAAACTATAGAGCACATATTTACACACCACTCGGGTCGGCCAGCAGCAGCAGCAGCAGCAGCAGCAATAGAAGGAACGAATGAACGAGAAAAAAATATCTCATGCATAATTCCTTCCCCCTATTTCAATTTTGGTATTATTCTACCGTCGTGTGTGAGCGCCGCCATATTCCTTCTTCCATTCCCACTGCAGGCACTTTGGCAATTGGCTGCATTTAGCCTATCTCGTTCTAGCCATTTCCCACAGTTTCGGTTCGGTAGTCGGATCGAGCCGGAATACATTCCTGGGAAGAAGGGTGAAAGTCGATTCTCGTGCACCGCGCGATAATGTTTTGATGATGATTTCACATATCAAACAATATGTAATGCATTACGGGCCGTATCAGACGGAGGGGGGGGAAAAAGCCGACAATCATGGGAGAAGCGAACGGAACGGAACGGGATCGGCGGGTAGTGAGAGGGTGGATTTGGTGGTGGGAAGTCATTAATGTATCGAAGAAAAAAAAAACATTATCCGCCGTGTTCCCACACTGGTTCGCGATCCGGAACGGGAAAGGACTCGCCACAGTCAGTACCGAAGAAGCCTTTTGCCTGATGCGCCGTGGGAGAGCGATTAGCGGCGCGAAAATTGTACCAGCAGGAATAAGGAGGATAAACGCCAATAATGGGGGTAAGCATTAGCTTCCTTCTTTTTTTTTCTCTCATTTTTGGCTGTTGCTGTTGTTGTTGTTGTTGTTGTTGTTGTTTTTGACTGAGGGCCACTCTATATCTTGCTAAAAAGAACGAATATAAAGATGATGAGTAACCCATTTTCTGATTCAGCTCGTTTTTTATTTTACTAGCGGTTGGTCTCGGAATGGGCTCTTCACACGATAGCACGAATTATGTTTTGGGATGCGGAGCTCGGACATCACTTTTTAGATCGGCAGTAAAATTAAATGGATCACTCGATACTGAAAGGTGCGAGATTTCACCGAATTGCTCTGGTTCCACTATATAATTAATGATATTAATGGATTCTATCATTATTAATTTTCGGAAATTCTGAAAACCGATTGACACTCCATCACTGAGAAATGGAACATGCAGAACGCATGGCTTTCTAGCGTTGATAGAAAATTTTGCAACGTATGACAACGTACATGCGAAAAATTCAATGGTAACTAGATTGAACTAGGTAACCCGTTTGGACAACTCTCAAAACAACTGTACAGTCTTAAGGTCGAACCGCACATGGCCGACGCCGTTATCGCCGAACTTTTTTTTCGCTCTTCGGTTATTTTAATATAATCAAAGTTGTCATTAATCCACCTACAAGTGAGTTAAAAAAATTTTCGCATACAATACGAGACAGAGCATTTATGTCTTTGGAAAAATTGTAGATCATGTTCAAACAAGATAACATGCCGAAGATGTGTACACTTTGAAATACATTGGTGTCGAGATATGATGCATTGTTTATTAGAGATCCCCAAAATAAAGTTTTTCTATCATAACTTTTTTCAATGACTTTTTAGAATTTTCGGATGTTCTAAAATTATATTTTAATTATTAAAATACATATTTTTGTCGAAGACTGCAATTTTTTTAAGTACACTAATTAAAAAGTTTTTAAGAAATTTGATTACAAAATACTACATATTCAAGTATCAATATCTCGAAAATGTGGAAATAAGTGGAACCAATTTCAACAAAGTTTGAAAGTATGAGCAGAACACTATCAGAAAAATTAGTAGTCAGTCAGTATATATTTAGCACCTACATATTATTCATTAACCATGCAACTTAAATTCAATATTTATCAAAGTAAGCGAGAACAAAATAAACAAGAACGGGGGAGGTCTCCTGATACAGTGTTCCTTACAATCAAAAATTAAATACAAACCGCTAAACTACTTTAGGAAATTCTTTTTGCTTTTGTCTGAAGTTTTCAACTGATTCTATTTTCTCGCTTACTTAAATATAAAATGAAAGATATTGAATTTAAGTTGTATGGTTAATGAATACTATGTGGGTGCTAAATATATATTGGGGAGTTGCTTTTTTAAAAGTGTGTTTTCATATGAATCTTTTATGCGGTTTTTATGCAACATTTTTTATGCGAATTTTCAGAGTTATGCGGTTTTTTTATGCGAAGTTTCAGTTATGCGGTTTTTTATGCGGTACGTAAACTCGCATAAAAAAAGACTTCAGTATACTGTGCATTGAGATGGTTTTAGTATTAATGATAAAATTTTTAATTTGTTTGCGTATCACTTCTACCCGGGATCAGTAAGATTGTTTTTCTTTATCTGAGAGCCCCTCCTGGGATGGAGTTATGACAACACTATACAAATGAATCGCCTTATACAAGTCTGAAGGATTTTATACTTGACAGTTACATCAGCGTTAGCACGTGCATCCACCAATATTTGGCGCAGCAAGCCTTGACCTCGAACGAGGGCAAGCAGTATCTGACATCGGCCTCTTTCGATTACAAGCCGCTGAGATTAGTGATGTCTGATGTTTCGTATTAATCGATTATTAGGTCGACTAGTGTAATCGAATTTTATTACGCACTAATCGATTAATGCAATTAATCGACCAAATAAATAAAGCAAGCAAAAATATAAGAAAATGTGGTTGAAATGTGGAATTCAGAACCGCGATTCTATTCTACCTATATTCTGAGCTTCATTTCAGGTTTAGTTTTGTTGACGTAGGAACTGAATGCTAATTCCGGATTCTGGAACTGATTTTTTGACTAGGTTTGGGAACTGTATATCCTTAATTTACATTCGGAATTCTGATTTCACTTCATAATTCTGGTACATCCATTTTCAGCTTTTATATTTAGAATTTAAAACATGTATGCTAGAACTAGATTCAGAACTTGGATTCTAGTACCAAAACACTGCGTGACACATTATGCTTACTTCATTAACAGATCAATGCAAACAGTAATCAATTAAAAAATGATCTTCTTTCACATTAAAAACAGAACAAACCGATGACGGTGATCCTGAGAACACTTTTATACCACACTGTGGTAACATGAATTTCAAAGTCTTGTGTTAACTTATGCCAATTTCAACCAATCGTCAGCTGATCAACTGACTCTAAAAGTGAATACAAAGTTGTTTGGCTCTGTCCTAGAGCTCAACCTTAGGCTGCAGAGCGCGAGAAGCTAGCTTGATACTGAAAACATATTTACAGCAAATCCCAGCATGCCTCTCACTTTTGGTCTGCTAACGTCTGTCACCTGCTCTGCTCGGCTTCTCGCGCTCACTCACCTAAGGCTAAACGTTATCTACAAACTGATACAGATCTCGATTAATTGATTGCTATTAATCGATTAGCTCGATGAGTGGCACTGTCGTTAATCGATTACAAATACTCGATTACATGCCCATTCAATGTTACTCTCAAGTGAGTAACTTGTACTCACTTTTGCTTATTTAATTCAAATGTCAAAAAGTGAGTAATATTGTTTGAGAAGACTGAGTAACTTCTACTTAGTTTTTAAATTGACAACAAGTTTTTCTCACAATGCTATGAAAATGTTGTGTGAAAATTTACGTTCACTGAACTATTCCCTTTGTCGGAGGCGGAACCAGATTATAAGGGCACATTATCGAAATGCTTACTGTACACCTCACGGCAATTCGCGCAGGTTGAAGACAGTAAGAAAGTGTTCAATCATATAGCAAGTATTTTATTTATTTTTTCTGTATAAGAATACATCAGAGCATTTCTACGAAATGCCAGAACGTGGGCAACGTAGGAAGGCAGACGGATCCTTTCCAATGACCGATGAACAGGTAGCGGCTTCCTTCATTCCTTGAATAGAAGTAAGTTAGTATTTGTTCGAAGCAAAGAATTCCTTATTCAATTCGAATGATATTGGGTAATATTTACTCACTCGAGCTAATTTTCCCATTTGTAGCACTGAGTAAATGTTACTCAGAAATTGACAAATACCATATTTACCCAAAAGTGAGTGAACAAGCTTTACTCACTATAGAGTAGTTCAACTTTCAACGAAAGTGACTGAAATTGTACTCACTTGAGAGTAACATTGAACGAACGTGTCCTTTAGTCTTTTAATCGATTATTTTGATTAATTGAGTAAAAAAATACATCACTAGTTGAGATGGTAAGACGTGATTTCGGTGAACCTGATTCCCTACGTTCCATCGGCAGAATTCGTTTTAAATAACATTGAACATCTATTATTGAATCTACACACAATCGCACGAAAGCAACGAAAAAAAAACGCAATCAGATGTGAAATTCAAGTTATTGATCATGATCATTCAATCTGAATCGTTTGGATAAACAACGTTATGTACATCTCATTTGACAGTCATTTTCACCGTACCGATTACAGTTGACAATGATTTTAGTCAGTCGTTCAAGGTCATTTGACATGACTGACAAATTGCAATTATCTGCTTATTACTGTCAGTTTTGGTTTTTTTTCGGAACCATTTTTTGTGAAGTCTCAAATATCAATCGTGATTTGTTGCTTGAAATATAAATCATGTATCGAGTGTTAGGTGTTGAGTGCAATTTGTCTGTAAAAAAACCTTCACAGGTACGTGCAATCGAATAAGTGAAATGTTTGCCCGGAAGGTTGGAAGATACAAAAAACATCATTCGACATATACAATTAGAGTGCAACATTCGAAACTCACTTCACTGTTCCACGTAAAAACGTTTTTACGCACAATCGCTTCAAATGCGCACAAATTCACAAATTTACAAATCGATTTAGAAACTTATATATGAATATACCTTAACACATGCGAAAAACATCAAAACAATTTGCATGCAGTTTCAACAAGACTGTCCTTTTTAGCCTTTTAATGGATTGTTTTGCTTTGACACTTCTTATGAGTTTTTGGTCAATAAACTTGTTAATAAAACCAATTTCATTTTTGTTTTATTTGTGCTGTCCTTCAGTAATGATGGTGATAGATAAATAGAAACAAATTTTCTGATTTTAATAACAAAATAAGTTGTCAATGAGCATTTCGTGTTGGATTGAAATATTGCTGGTCCAGGATATTCGCCAACTAAACACATGCTCTAAAAATAAGAGTAAGTAAATTCTCAATTTTCATAGTTTTTTTGGAAATTTTGTTGTTAAAATCAACTAATTCAGAAACAGTAATACGAATTAGGCACAGATCTAATTTCGGTCGTTCCGTGTGTAGTTGAAACTGCAGGGAATTCAAGAAGACATTGTTAATCCAAACTTGCCATCAATCCGTCAATACAATGTTTAAAATTCTTTTCAATTTTTTGAGTGTCGGTTGTAACATTTAAAATACATATTTAACATTATAGATATGTGTTAAAATCTATTCAAGGAACAATAGTTTCTTTGCAAGAGATTTAACCTGTCCTTTCATACGATTAGGAAATTCCAAGTCCACTTTAATATTATAATCAAAAGTCGAATAATCTCACTGTGTATTGAACAAAACCTACTGCTCAAACCATAGCTGAAAGTCACAAGTGGCCAAAAGAAACGATTCCCGCTGACAAGCAACAAGGGTCCTCTCGTCGGTGGCTAATCGTGGGAAAAAGGATACCGGATGTATTAAGTTCCTTTCCCTGTCTGCCGGCGGAGACCGAAGATAAACATCTTGCGCGTCGAACGAAACAAAACAGAGGGAACCGTAAGTCAATGCGGGAACAGGAGTCCCCGTATTTCGTGGCAGAGAGAACATGGCTTCGTTAATTATGTAAGTGGAATTATGTTTCAAGGAAGTAAAGTCCTTGGTCAAGCAACAGATGGTCGGTGCCTTTTCGGTTTCCCTTTCTTTTTTTTTTGTAGGGGTGCAGCAGCTTCCTGAACTCACAAGAAAGGAGATACTGGACCATGGATTGGCTCTAGGCGATACGGTTTATCTCAAATTACGAGTGACTCAGCGTGAGAAAATCGAAAGTAAATGGAAAATGAATAGAAGCAATTAGAAAAAATCTTCACCTCTTGCATGCAGTTGCTTCAGATGGTCCACGGTGAGCTGCAGGATCTCGGCCTTCTCCAGCTTGGCGGATCCTTGCTTCTCGTACGCACTCGGTACCAACCGCTTCAGTTCCGAGAGGGAGGAATTGATCCGGTCCCGGCGTTTCTTCTCGATGACTCCACGTCGTCGCTTCCGACTTAGCAGTTGACAGCTGTCCGAACCGCCAGGTGAGGTGCTGTGCGTGGGAAAAAAGTAACATAGGAAAGCAAATTAGTTAGTGGATGCATGGATGCATGGCCACAGCCAAAGTGAGTCCAAAGTCAATCCCGTAGGGAGACGTGGGGGGAGACTTGGTAACATAATATATGACTTCTTTTTTCCATTTCGTTACGCACCCTTATGCATGTGAGTCCGAATGTGCTTGGTTTAGTTCCCACCGACCGATAAAACGAAAAAAAAATGTAGAATGAATTCCCGAGGGGCCTGGGAAGGTCGATGGTGTTTGCCGACGGCAGCACGGAATAACATTCCCTGTGAGACAATGTTTTTTTCTTTTGTTTTTGCATTCGCTTTGGTATTCCGCAAACAACGCGTTGGCTTTAATTTCAATCGTGTTGTTTTACGCTTACGGTACTGTGTAAATATTCTGCAATTGTTGAACATTTTATCAGTCTTTTTGTTTCAAATGTGCCTCACCCCACCTTAGTTCCCTTCTAAACCTCTTAGAAATGTATTGGTAACTCGTTTTGTAGCACTTATTTTTTTTTTCTAATCATTCAAATGTATAAACCAAGAAAGGAATGGAAAACTAAGAAATGCCCTCAATCAACACTAAATACTGGGAAAGTGTTTGAAATTCGTTATAAACACTTATTCAGCAAAAGTTTTTTTTACCAATCAAAAATTATCAAATTCCGTTTTAATGCGAAAATTGCACTTTTTTATCGTACCAAAGTAATGAATAGTTTTGATGCCAAATTTATCAACTTCAAAAATTGCTGACTACGTTTTAAAACGATAAAAATTTTTGCTAACTTTTGTCCCAACAATTCCGAACAGTTACAAGTCCCATCGTTTCGGAAGAAAATCTCTAATCCATAAACCAAACAAAAACCGTACTCACTGCTCTTTGCCGGATTCCTCCGAGTAAACATCATCGTCCGAGAGTGACTCCGAGAGAGTCCGTTTGGCGCCCTTGGAGGACGGCGGTGTCCACGTGTTCTGGTTGTGGTTGGGCGTCGAGGAGGCCACCGGTATGCCGGCCGTCGAGTAACCCCAGTGCAGCGGTGTGTTCTGATGGTGGTGATCCATTTTAGGTTTTTTTTTTGTTTTTTTTCTCCCGTCACTCAGTATGAATTCACTGTTAGAAAACTTTTCACGCGTTCGTTCGGTTTTTATTTTTTTTTTCGAATTAAATCGCACTGCCACTAAAATCGTCCGCCAATTTACTGCGTAATTAGTAGTACTACTAGTACGCAAAAATTTTTCTGCTTTCACTTTGCGAAAACTGTGTTGGAAAATTTTTCACAAGTCCTCGTCCTGCTGACCCGTTAGTTTAGTCGAGTGGTGGTTAAGGATCTCCCGTTAGGCACTGTTTTCTTTGTGTGTTTTCCGGTTTTTGCGACCGTGAGGCCTACACGTGACTTGTCATGTGTACAAACGACGTCCGACTGATTTAATGACGTATGCCGAACGCATGCAATGCATGTGCCATCCCCACTCCCGGGCAATGTTTATGATTTTTATCGTTCGTGGAAGGAAACATACCGTCAACGGTGGCAAACACCGAAAACACGGTTCTTGGTAGAGAGAGGGAGAATGCAGGAAAGTGAGAGGATGAACCCTATGTTTATACTCTCGACATCACAGCAGGCGCCCGACAGGCGTTCTCGCTGGCAGCATGTTCTCAACGGGAAACAGCAGGAAATCCACCGGCGAGAGTTCGACGAGGCAATGAACATCCAACATCGTTCGTTCATTTTTCCTTTGGTGGGAGAACCTATCGGCATGCGAGCGCATTCATTTCCTCATCCCCACTCCCTTGCAAACTAATGAACAGCATTCATTGCATCCCGATGAGAGCGAGCGTATGCGAAACCGTACGCATGCACGTGCTGCTACTAAAGCCTAGAAGCGTGGCGGACTAGCGTGTGATGGCAAGGGAAAGAGTGCGCCGTCTCTCTCTTTCTCGCAACTAGCTTTGGTGGGCGGTTTTGGGTGGAATGTCCGGAGATCAGCAGAGAGGAAGGAAAACGCGTGCTTTTGTGAACTGGACCACCGCCGGGAACAATCGACGCCGGCAAAAAACTCGTTCCGGAGCTCGTGTGTTTCCCAAAGACTTGGCACTTGTTGGGTGCACTTTTGCTCGCGTTTTGGTCACGTGTGGAGCCGCCGCCATCCGGTGGATCACCGTCGGTTGGCGTCGTTGGTGGTGAGATCTGCACGTGCTTAAAAAGTCGGCCAAATCGTAACGCATTCCGGATGTGTTGAGCGGTTTCGTGACCTTGACCGAGCCGGCAACTTAAACCAGAACCGGAGTGGGTTGTACCTTCGGGCACCGAGAAATGTTAGTTGTTTTTAGACATCAGCTATTTCAAAACTAATTAAATGTTAATTTTGCTAACGAGGAAGATCTTCTCAGAAACTTTCATTCAGATCCGACTAGTAGGATCTCATTAGTAAACTTTAGTAGCAAATGAAACTTATTCAATGTTCAGGTTGTTCTACAATTGCTTTAGAATTATTTTTTTATGATAGACTAGCGGACCCCTGCACACTTCGTAGCGCAATAATATTAGATTAGATGTAGAAAATCAAGACTACTCAACAATTTTAATGATTATTGAAGAAAAATATTGTTATAATGATAGTGGCCCCAACCTTTTTATATCGCGGACAACAGGACAAAATATATAAAACCGGTGGTTTACCGAAACGCAAACAGGCAGCGTACAATTTACCATCCGAAAAAAACTCTAAATTCACGCTACAGACTCATAACGATTATTGACGGTAATAGAAAAGTTGAACGGATGAGAAAATGACGTTCAAATTTAAATGACATAGCAGTGGGCATCATTGGAATATTAGGAATGAAAACTTTCTCTTCTTCTAATTTGCCATTCAAAATTGCTGCCTCGACAACATTTGCGATTACCGTTTGAACTTTAAACTTTTTTTGTACTTGTTCCTCGATTTTCTGTACTTTATTTTGTACTTTGTGTGCTTGTTCCTGTACTTTCTGTGCTTGTTTCAAAATTAGCTCCTGTACTGTTTGTACCTGCTCCAGTATTTTCTGTATTTGGTCCTGTAACTTATCTACTTGTATCTGTACCATCTGCACAATCTGTACCCTTTTCTGCACTCTCTGCACTTGTGCCAGTACTTCTTGTACTTGTTTCTCTCATTTCTGCACTTTGTTTTGTACTTTCCACACTTATTCCTGTATCTTCTTTATTTTTTCCTGAACTTACCTTATGTACCTGTTCCTCTTATTTATGTACCTGTAGCTGTCTCGATGAACTTCTCACAACTCGAATATTATCTTTGGATGGAAATTATTTCGAATACTCAAAAGTCAGAATAATCGAACGACCCTCATGATTGTTCTGGATGAGTGAAGTAGAATAGTATTTTTCTCGCACAGTGAGAAGTATCATCCTTCATGTTCCGTAAAAATGAATCAACTGACAATTGTTGGTCAGTTTGGCACTTTATGAGCAAGAGAGTGAATTGTTCGAATAGGCAAAACATGTCGATGAGTTTGAAAATCTCGGTTCCATCGATGTAATTTCATAACAGGAGGCAAACGGGACGGATCGAGTACATTGGACGACTGTTCATAGCCACTCAAACGCAAATAATTTGAAATTTCGATGTACTCTGGGTACAATTGAAGACGTTTGGACTCAAATAAATAACCGGACTTGCAATTTTAGGCAATTGACGAAATTTGAAGGTCGTTTCGAGAAAGAATTACACAAAATTTCGTCCAAAGAATAGCATGGAAAATGCTTATTTAAAAATTTAAGCCGAGAAAATTTCTTCTAATTCGAATGGAATTGTTCCAAAAAGTAGAGAGCCGAACAGTTTTGATGTTTGAGTTAACGGTGTTAATTAAAAGTGGCAGCACACCTCAATCCTGTTGTCTCTGAATAAAATTTCAGCGCATTGTGACAGCAATAATTATATCTATCGTGAAGAGAGGATTCTCATCTCTGGAGTTTCAGGAACAACGAATCATAAAAAAAACATTTCTGTATAAAATGTTCAAAACGACGTATGTAACAATGAGAGATTCTCTTTGTTTACTTTCTCTTTCGATTATTGCGAAATATTCCTGCTTTTTTCGGTAATTTCTCCAGAGCAGATTAAAAGATGATAGCTTTAGTTATTATTATCGGTAAATGATTGGAGAGAAGGATTGCTAAGAGTGCCGTAATAATCAAAAGAGAAAGTAAACAAAGAGAGTCTCTCAATGTTACATACGTCGTTTTGAACATTTTATACAGATTTATCACTTTCTTTTCTTATAGTCGTTCTATAATTTGACTTGACGGCATTGAACCCAAGTTTATCCTTCTAAAATTGATTCGCCCTAACTAAATCGAACATGTGATTCGAAATAAAGAAACACGTGAATCAAGTAGGCTCAGTGAAATTTTTGCACAAATCAGCTCGTTTGGCGCCAAAATATTTTAATATTAATCTGGTATTCATATTTTGCTCTTCAGTCTGCTAGCATTTCACAATTTCATACACGCCAAGCAATCATCGGAGATCTAGCATGCATTGAGCGGAAAATTCAAATGAACCAATTTTCTAGTTTTTCTCTACTTTCCCGAAGGTTTTTCCGACGACACGACCTGCCACTCGCTTTTAAAACTGTATCGTAAATTTACCTACCCCTCAGTAACTCGTAATGTCAAAATGAGATCTTGGTAAATATGTTTGGAACTGGCAACCCAGGTTGATAAACTGTTGATTCTAGAATAACAATATCCTTGGTTACGTTTGTTGTTCAATTGAAAAAATTGAATAGAACAAAACAAATCAATAAATATTTCACCATGGTTCTATTGTATGTAGGAAAGGAAGAAGACGAAATTGCAATTATAAATGTATTATTGGTTTAATTTAAATGGTTAGCTTATATTCCATCTAACGATTTTTGTAAAAATGGCTGCAAAATATTTTTCTTATGCGCCTATGCTTAGAAATACAAGTTTGTGAACAGCCGTCAAGATAGAAAAAGGATCAAAAGGAGAGGAAATATAATGCCGTTTTTTTGTTTTTAGCGCTGCACCGGTGTAGTGTAGCTGTGACTATTTTTTTTTTATTAATGACACTTTACCATCTTTGTGGCATTCGTGTCAGTAGCTGTGACTATGTTCGCTCCAATTTGGGTGTAATCAAAGCATCTTTTTCTTCCCTACATTCGAAATTGATACTATCGAATATGGTTACCAATTCGACAAAATATCAATAAAAGCTCATACAGAGAAAATATGACGAAAAATCAAATCGATTAAGACGACTTAGATTAACTTCACCCAGATTCTTAGTGAAGAAGTATTTTTGATATGACAGAATCAAAAATTTTGCGAGTCATACTTAAGATAATCCACCCGTATTTAAACACTCGGTTCTTGTACAAACAGAACATTCATGAACGAGATGTAAAGTAAAATACCTTTGCAACAACTATTTTTAGTTTTTTATTGAAAAATAAATGAATGGGCATTTTACTGCGGTCGGTCGTGTCATAGTAGAATCGATATTTATTCTATGGATAGATAACAATTTGAGTGAGTAACCGGCCGTATTCTTGGGCTGTTTCATACACGCTCTCTTAATTTCTTATCAGAAAACAATTAAATGGTAACTTCGTCAAATTTTCGACTATATTGAGAGTGAAGTTCGCAGTCGAAGTTTATGTAGAGCTCCACAACGAAATCTGGTATATACACAGCTAGATTTCGTATATTTTCTGGAGATTCATATTTGAAAGCTTACTAGATTAAAAAGCTTGAAGGCTCTTCCAAAACACCACCATCTGGTCAAACTGAAATTATAAATCTGTTATGAGAAATATTTTAAACAATCTTCAAAACTTCCCAGAAGCAATCTTGCGATATTCGAATTCTGACGAACTTTCTCAATTTATTTGTTTATTTTTATTTCTAGGGTACCTTGGTAACTATGTTGTAGCAACCAGAGCAGTGTTGCTTAAGAATTTAATTTTTATCATTAATAAGGGGTCGCTATATTTGCGGTAACTGGCGGTAAATCGCTCACGAACACATTTTATTTCGATTTTCCTTCGGAGTGCCTGGTCGTGTCGTCGGTTTTTCCCTATGTACTATAGCCTAAAACCTCCGCATAAACGTCACCTTTCTAACAAAAAAAAATCATTTGTAGATCGGTCCACGCATACCAGAGAACATTAGCAACACACACTTTTACCGCTATTATATATATATATATATATATATATATATATATATATATATATATATATATATATATATATATATATATATATATATATATATATATATATATATATATATATATATATATATATATATATATATATATAGGGTAACGGCTCCCTGTTTCATCTGAGCTCCTATTTCCATCTCATCCCTTCACCTCATAACTTTGAACATGAATAATATATCAAACTGTGAAATGTTTTAAAATGATTTGAAAAGCTATTGTCACACTTTCCCATTGAAAGAAATGGTTTTAAATTCTTCGGTGATCGTTTTTTCATATAAAATAAACTCAGTTTTCAATTTAGAACACATTTTCGTCTCAAGATTTACAGTTCGTCATGTTTCTGAATATCCACTAATCGATTCGTCTCAAAACATTATCACTATTTCGCACAATTACACAATCCATTGAATGCTGGATGACTTCATAATTAGATATGTTCACTTGCCACTTGTTTAGTTAACGATTCAAAACTTCAAAAATTACCCGACAAACAATAAAAGTCTTCAAAATTATGAGATGAAAGTTTTTCACTTCATTCACTTGATTGCGCTTTGTTTTCATCTCATTTGGTTTCGCAAAGTGGCCAAGTTATCTCATAATGTTACTAAATAAAAATTGTTTTTTTTTCTTCAAATTATCATCAAAAAGTATGTTTTTGGTATCAGTAAATTTTTGAATAAATCATTGCAAAGTTTGTGCTGTAGAAGCGTTTAGGTCAAGCTAAGAGATTTTCCGTGCAGTTTGTTTTCTAATGATTTAGATTATACTAAGCCTCTCTAAGCAACCTAAGCTCCACAGTACCTGAAAAATATCCACTTTATTAGAGCTCTAAAGTTTGCGTGGCTCTTTTTGGCAATTTAAACATACAGAACAAGTTCTGAGAAAACTTTCCCGCTGCCTTAAAGCTGTGCAAGGAACTGCTCTCTGTTCAGTGAATTGACTCAAAGGATGAGATGACAATCTATGCATTTGCTAAATTTTTGCTTAACAGAAGTGTTTCACATTTTCACATTAATTTTTGGTGATATTTCTTTTTTAGGCTAAACCGAATGTGTATCGAATTCTATTGATTGTAGGTTAAGTAATCAGAAAAATAAGGAAAACGAGTCGGAGGAAAGAATACTAGATCGTTGAAAAAATTGTTTGGAGCGCAACGAGATGCTTTGTGTGGTCAATCTAAGAGATTTTCCTTGCATTTCTCTTTCTAATGATTTATATTAGACTATGCGCACACAGTAAGTGGCTATCAGATATGTTCAAGATGATTACCATAATGAATTGAGACTGTCATTTCATGTTGCATATTCTGTGAAGAATGTTCAGACTGGTAAGATCAATATCAAATTAAAATTTAAGCGTCGTCTCCAAGCAATCAAAAGTTCCACAGTACCTGAAAATATCCACTTTATTAGAGCTCTAAAGTACGCATGGTACTTTTTGATAACTTGAACGTACAGAACAGATTCTGAGAAAAATTTCTCGCTGCTTAAAAGCTGTACACACCAAATTATTTTTACGGATGTCGGTACAGTTTTACTGACTTTCAAACAGCTGGACATTCGGTAATCCGTTCAGTAAAAGTTTTATTTGCTGAATTATCGGTACAGTTCCATTGAACTTCGATCTGTCATAATTCTAATGACTTCTCCATTATTCAATATCGACGTTCGGCGAAATTCACAAAACAATCCTAAAAATATGTAAACGTCTTGACCCGTAAAGTATTACAATTTTTTGGTGAAAGGAAGGAACATTTTTGCTTTCAAAACATATTTTCATCCGATTAATTTATTTATTTGCATGTGATGAATAAATTGAATTACATTTGCTCTTCAGAAATAATTTATTCAAATAAAATGATCAAATATCTTTCGGATGCAATTCAGTAGAATATGGGATCACCCTTCATATTTTTAAAGTGCAGAAATAATAAGTTGTAGAAGGCTTTTTGAATGTATTCACTAAATGAAAAATTACCGCTAGGAATCAGTATTATCTATTTTTCGCAAGCAATCAATTCGCACGACTATTTTTTTCTTTACAAATCTAGAAATTTTCACACCTTTACGTCCGAAAATTATGTTTTTTGACAGATCTTTATTTCTGCTGAATGTATAGTGATGATTACTGAAATTCTTCATTATTTTTTATTAATTTTCCGGATATTGGTAAAACTTTTACTGAGTTCGTCAAGAGAAATGACATTTCAGAGTTCACAGACCGTGTCAGTAAATAATAAATAATCGTAACTTTTACATAGGATTTTCCGATATTCAGTAGTTCCGTAGATAGATGACCGTAAGTTGGATAAATTTTATGTATCTTTCAGTAAAAATAATATTTTACAGATCGTTGCCGGAAAAATTATTACCGAACACAAAAATAGAAATTTTTTGTGTATAAGAAACTGCTTTGAAGTTTGTTCTGTCGGGTGAACATTCACGTATGAGTAATTCCTTAAAACGGACTGTTCAGAATAGATATCTGTGCATTTGTTCAATTTTCGCTTAACAGAGGTATTACATATTTTCACATTAATCTTTGGTGATATCTCTTTTTTTTTAGCTAAAGCGAGTGTGTGTCGAATTCAGTTGATTGTAAGTTAAGTAATCAGAAAAATAATGGAGAGAAACGTTGACAACTTATGCCGTTTTTCATTGAAAAACACTGGTGGCGTGGATTGCTCTGGTTTTGCACTTTCGAGCAGAAATGCAACATTCTGACGATGTTTCATTGCGATTTCTGCTCAAAAGTGCAAAACCAGAGCAATCCACGCCACCAGTGTTTTTCAATGAAAAACGCCATTAGTCTTTTGACAATTCTTCTGGCGAGACGAAGTTCGACGGGTCAGCTAGTATATATATATGAAAATGTAGAGATCATTCTTTGTAATCGCATCACGTAAGAACGGATGGTAGGATTTGCATCATTCTTTTTTTGTTTGATCAGTTTTTACCCCCACCGGGTTCGTACATCAAAAAAATTAGGAAAACTTACCGGAAAAGTGGGAAAAATCGACAAAGTTGTTTTGTATGGATAATGGAATTTTCCACTAAAAAAGTCGCCAATGATTGCTAGATCATCGATAGGTGTTTGGCGCATAACGAGTTGCATAAGTGTTTGGCCGTCGAAGGAAGGAATACTAGATCGTTGAAAGAATATTTTGGCACGCAACGAGTTGTTTTGTGTGAAGTTTTCAGATGCATATTTGATTCATGTGGTTCGTCATTCCGAGCCACGTGCTTAATTGGGTATCAACATTATTGCTTCCTAATGACGTTTTCGCTTGAGAAAAGTGAAACTGACCCAGGGCAATTTCATCAAACACTTTTAACGAAACTGTGTTGGTTTCGGATTTAGTAATTGGGATTTGAGCACTATCGCTTTGCTAAATTGAAGATGACCCTTTTTCTTGGTACAGGAAAATGCAATCATGAGCTGAATTGCAAGATAAAAACATGAAAAACGTGAATTAAGTGAATTTCTTGGCAATCAAAGTGTGAAATTTCAAAACTGTCGAAGTAAATTTAATATAAATTTTGTTAAATACGTGAAATTTTTTAAAAATGACTCCTTGGCATAAAAATGTACGTGATAAGTGGATAATAAAACTACATTGTGATTTGGAGGTGTGTGTATGTGGTGGACATTTACTAAATATTTTACCACGAGATTTTCAATAAATAAGGGATTTCGCAAAATATTCGCCCAACGTGGGGCTCGAACCCACGACCCTGAGATTAAGAGTCTCATGCTCTACCGACTGAGCTAGCCGGGCGCACAAATCTTTTCAAGGCCACCAACAATCAATCGTCATTGATCGTGCGAGGATCGACCCTAGCTACTTTTGTCGATTGGATTCAGCACAAAGTCCTTTCCTTTATTTTACTACCTCATGCCAAAGAGCAGAGCTCCGGCGTGACAAAAGAAACTAATTTTGACCCAAAACCATGCGAGCACATGCGAGCAAAAGCGTGTAAATATTCGGTTCGTCTCGCAAGAAGTTTGAAAACTATAAGATTCTATGAGCTGCTGTGTGTAAGATAGGCAAAAAACCCGACTCAGCTAGTGGTGAAGGAACAGCGGTTGCAGGAAGGTGGTGAGGGGAAGCGTGTGCTGCAGCAAATAGAAATCTTCTCTGCCTTTGGCTTGCTTCGATCGTGGGAAATCAAATATACGCAGGGTTCACACACGACCGGCACGCGTGCCAGACAGGGACAGCATGATGACACTGCACTTCGGCCTGGGGTGGGAAAAGGATGTAAGGATGCAGAGTAGTAGACACATTGCCATTGGGATGATTGGGGTGCGGTTTGTTAGCTGATAAGTGTTGCAATATTCATCAAACTCAATTATTTGATTACATGGATTTTTCATTAGAAACCATTCGGAACTTGAAGTGCAATTGTTTTGCCGGTATTCAACAAAAACAGTATTGATGCGAAAATGACTGATAGGAGGATTGTTCATCACCACCAGCCCAGAAGGGCTACCGTATTTAGGGCTTGTCTGGAAGTCGTCATCATATTTCATATCAAACTGAGCAAAAGAGAGGGCAATAATTGTAAAAGCAATTCTTACATTTCTAACAGATTTCGAATGGCCTTAGAAAAAGGGAGTGAAATCTTGAAAAAAAACTGTGAAGGTACGTGCGACAACCTTGCAGCAAGGGCTTCGGAAACCCGGTATCGATCAATCATCCGTGCAGGGCATTCAAACGGCACGAAGCAATGAACACATATAGAATTAGTCGCACATCCCGAACTCAAGTGGCTTGAGTAGGAGGAGTTTATGTATTCTTAATCGCACTCCGGTCCCCGTTTCGGGAGGGAAACAGTTTTAATCACCATCGGAGCGGGACTACGGCGGACGGACAAGGAAAAAAGGAAAGTACTCCGAGGGGGCAGCTGGTTCCGTACGGTTTTTCACCCACCACTGTTTCGAGTTGTGATTGGATGCGATAAAAATAATTTTATGTTTTATTTTGCCTTCCCTTGCCTCGCACCGCTTCTTGATTGTTCCAGGATCTGTTGTTCTGGACCAAAGGAGATGCTGTCGGAGAACGGTTTCCCACGCAAAGGAGAAACGATGTAACACACCTGCGCGTGGTGTAAGTCGGGTCCTGGCACCAAGGGATTTAGTGTTTGTCGTTTCCAGTTGGAGATTCTAGTTTGGATTTTCTTTGACATGTGTACTCATTATGAAGAAAAAAATCTAACTGAAGCTGGTATAAAACTACTGTTCGACTCAAAACGTAAAATTTTATCACGAAAAACGCTTTTTGAATATTTCAATCGAATAAATCAAGACCACTGTGGAAAATTTTTGAATAGGAATACAAAGATGGCGGCTGGGAAATGTCACATACCTAACTGGAATAAAAATGAAACCAGCATGCTTTTTGCTTTAAAAATACCTCTTACTCTTCGTTATACGAAGCTGGTTGTCAATTAAAAAAAAAAGCAAAACTAACCTGAGTAGATGAAAGTCACATCCATTCGCTCGTTGGATAGTCGCTTTTGTATGTGTGCGGTGTTTAGATTATAGTAGTTATAGTAGTTTTTCATTTTAATTCTCCGGTAACTAAAGACTGTCCCAGAAAGTATGGACCGCTGCCATTTCGCAATGGTTCAGTATCTGTCAATTTTTATGGCTGCATTTCGTTGTTTACACTCTTCTCTGACCATTTATGCAGTTGTTTATTCGTTTTCATTAGTTTGTTTCGAAATGCGTGGACTTTCAGCAGAACAACGTCGAAAAATCGTGTACAAATGGTGCACAGAACGCGGACTGTCACTGAGAAAGACAGCAAAAATGGAAGGAGTAAGTGAAAAAGCCGTACGAAATGCAATCAGGAAGTTCGGTGAGGATAACACGTTTGAGGATAAACCGAAAAAAGATCGAAAAAAAGGTCCTGCTAACCCTCAGTTGGATAAACGTATACTGAAGGCGTTCGAGCAAAAGAAGGAGGTTTCAGTACGGGATGTGGCCAAAAAAGTGGGCACTTCGAAGTCAAATGTTCTTCGTGCTAAAGAACGTTTGAATCTTCGAACCTATGAGAAGCAGAAACAACCAAAACGTACTCCGAAACAAGAAGCATCGATCAGGCCGAGGATTCGAAAGCTGTACAATACGATTCTTGCTGGAAATTTGAACTGCATAATCATGGACGACGAAACCTACGTGAAACTCGATTACAAATCCTAGCCGGGACCACAATTTTATACGGTGCGAGAAGGGCAAGTGTTAAACCAGCCCGAGACATCGATTGAAGTCGAAAAATTTGGTAAGAAAGCTATGGTCTGGCAAGCAATTTGTAGCTGCGGTAAGATTTCGATGAGTGGTGATGGAACTGCTTCAATGAACAGCGAAATATACATCAAGGAATGTTTACAAAAACGACTTCTACCCATGATTCGAAACCACAAGGATCCTGTTGTCTTCTGGGCAGATCTTGCTTCTTGCCACTACTCGAAATCAACGGTAGAATGGTATACTACCAAAAATGTCACCTTCGTCCCAAAAGACATGAATCCACCAAATTGCCCACAACTTCGACCAATTGAGGAATTTTGAGCATTAACGAAGGCACATCTTAGGAAACATGTCTCGGCAGCCGAAACCATTCAGCAGTTCGGAAAATATTGGAGAAAAGTGTCAAAACTTGTCGCCAAGAAGTCTGTACGGAATTTAATGGGGAACGTTCGCAAGAAGGTGCGCCAGCTAGTCTACAATGGCTAAGTAGCAAATGTTGAGAATGATATTCTGTTGTTGTAGTCTAATATTATCAGTATATCGAATAAAATTTGAATATCTAACACTTGTGAATTATTTACAGCGAAATCAAAGTGCGTCCATACTTTCTGGTACAGTCTTTATTCCATTCCATTCATGAATAATAGAAACGCAGTCGACGATTTTTTGTGAGAGGGCAAACTACCTACTTGGACCAAGAATATGTATTCTGCCGGGCCTGCACACGAGTAGTATTGTTTCCATGGAAACAAACGCGTTCATACACATTCGAGTAATAACCAAACTGACTGTTTCGAATAGATACAGATTAGGATGTTATCAAGAAAGTAGGATGATTGAATCACGATGTGGTTTCCTACGAGTGCTATTATCGTTTCGAAGACAAAATTTGCCATTGCACGAAGCCGACTATCCACAAGGCGCTGATTATACCGGAGTTCCTTTACGATCACAAGATCGGAACTATGCTCGTGTTGAACGGAATGTGTTTTTCGCGAGGAAGTTTCACAATCACAATCTGCAAATATACCCATTGATAACGGATAATGAGGACTTTTATTCATAATACTTTTAGATGATAACATTGAATACTTTCGTTCAAAAATTTACCAAACTTTTTACAACCGGTAATTTACATTTAGAATTGCTATTTCTCGAGCATACCACTTTTGTAGCAGAATAATTTAACCGTTTTCAAATTTCCGTGACAGGGGAAAAAAGCTAGTTCCGAAACAATGTACAACTAATTGCAATACGACATTCAAACTAACACTAACAAACAAAATAAGCTTAATATTTACAATCAAGATGGTGCGGAATCCATAATCATTTCTTTGTATGCTGTAGTTTCATCGTGGTCGTGTCGATATACTTGGAGGTGTACGACAGTAGCATGTGCCGCTGTTTGATATGCTTCGCCCGAATATGAGCGGAGAAAATCTCCTTGGTGTAGTTTCCGGGGAACCATCCGACCGCCCCGTCCCGAATGCGTTCTCCTTCGTACCAACCTAAGAGGGGGGATTTTTGTTTTTCAAATTAAAATGAAATGCATTTAGGATTTGACGTACCGTCAGCCATCTTCCGATGCACGTTGACAACGTCTTTGATGTCCAGGTCAAGCTCATCCGGCTGTAGTGCTTCGTACGGATGGACGGCTATCACCTGGGGGCAGTCCCACTGTTCGTAGATTTTTTCATCCGGATTCTCCGATGCCAGTGGTTCGGTAACCTTCAGCCAACGTTCCCGTTCCGTTTCCGAGGGGCAGCTTAGGATCTGTAGAATGGTTGATCACATTTTTATTACTATTCTCAATTAAATCGAAATACGAACCATTTCAGCAGTCTTTCCTTCGTGATTTTCCAGTAAAGTCATTATGATGAGATGCTTGCCAATTGCCTGCATCTCTTTGGTCGGCAGTTGGGGAACGACATCACCGGAGTTGACCGTTAGCAGGGCACGGGGGCAATAGTCCGTGACTAGATATGTTTCGTCCCTGGAATGAATGAATCGTTAGTTACAGGATGTTGTTTTTCTGTTTTGAAACTTCTTACCCTTTCTTTTTGGTCAACACGAGCAAATCGGTGAACAGGAACGCATAGATGTTACACTTGCTGAACTTTTTACCGAAGGTCAACTTGGCATCATCGCCCCGCCAGAGGAGGTGCACCAGTTCGCCACGTTTCTCCAACTTGCGCATAACGCTTCCGGGAGGACCGATACCGCACGGTACAATTGCCAGCGGTCTGATGTGGGTCGGAAACTCGATATTCCGCGAAATCGTCTCCATTTCGTGCATCTGTTCGCTCCGATGGGCCGCGTCGTTGCACTGTGTCAGGATTCGATTGATCAACACGAAGGTTTTCTCCCAGCTTTCGAACTCGTCGTCATCGCACTTGATCCGTTGCAGGACGGCATCCAGCAGCAGTCGCATCCGGGTTATCCTTTGCATGGGAAGCATCAGGAAAGAGGACAAACTCAGCCCACAGCAGACCGGATCGGATTCCAGTTCGACCAAGGTTTTGGTGAATTCACTTTTCGTGGCTTTCAGATTCTTTAGGGTTCGATCGATTTTGGCCTGATGCTCGCAGTAGTTCACGTACACGTGGAAGTGCTTCTCGGCGTGCTTGAAAATGCTGTGACTCAATCCGAGCAGCATGATGTTGTCTTGCCAGCAATTCTCCAGATCGCACAGCAATCGATCGGAGCACTCCTGGACCGGTATGATGTTGGAGAACAGGGTTTTCCGTTCGGACGAGGTCAGTATTTTCACGTCCCGAAACGCCGGATGGTTGATGAAGTGGGACTTGAGCAGATTCAACGATTTCAGGTAGGACGCCTCCGATGTTAGAATCTCGAACTTGGCCTCCTGGAGGCGCTTCTCGTTCGCTGTGAGAGTCACTGGAAGAAAAAAAAAAGAGTGGTTATTAGTTTTAGCCTTTGGAAATGGGTTTGACTGAACAGAGAAATAACAGATTAACAATTCCGAGTTTTACGAAAGGGTTCTTCTATCCGAGGAAATTGTTTTGCCAATTAAACTATATTTCATGTCAAACACGGACGGAATTGTGTTGTATTGAAAATCACTGGATTTTTTCGGGTACGTCATATATTAGAATCACATCGCTCGAACCGGATATATTTCTAAATTAGATTGGCATTGCTAGCTTTCAAATAAGCCGAAAAAGCTCGTAAACCGATGAAAAGTGTGCGGTTAGTCGGTTACGTCACTTATGCGATTATATCTTCAGAAACGGAAATGACAACTAACTTTTAAACTTTCTAACTTCGTCCAAATTCCCATAGAAGCTTTCAAACGAGCCTAAGCCTGTGGAAATCTACTCGGCCATCTTCGAAAAAAATTCTATTTTCGGTTGTAGTTTTCTTGTTTATCAATTTTCGAAAAAAATGATGTGGAGTTCATTTGAAACCATCGTTTGGCGTTTTAAAAGTTATACGACTTTTTCGATTTTTTGTAAGGCAATTTGAACACTAATTTAAAAGAGTTAAAAAACTAACATCCTTTCAGATTTCTTTATTTTACGAACTTCCAGAACAATTAAAAAAAAATTAAAACTTCCAGAAACTGTACAAGATTAGTTTTTATCGGTTGACTAGTTTTTGACGAAACTTATATTGAAAACCTCAGTTCAGTAAAATTGTGCGCAAAATTTAGCTCAATAAATCGAGTTCACAAAAAAGCTAGACCAAAACAGGTAATTTTTTGAGAGCCACCCTACTTTTACTCCGAAAAGTTGATGTAACTCAAAGATAGTTTCTTCAGCAAAGTTGCTCAAACTAAAATTTACTACAACTTTGCTGTGAAGAACAATAGTTTTTAAATTAAATTAAGAAAGTTAAAATTCAGATTCAAATCCAAATATGAACCACCCTAATGATCTTTTGCATCCAAAGATTCGCCAGTTGATGATGACATTTCGACATTTTTTTTCGATTTACATTACTCTGTTTGATAACTGTCCAATATTTTTCAATTCGACGGGATTGGTAGCAGTTGAGTGGATCGAGTGAGTCCTTTTCGAAGAAATCCACCCTGTTGTAGCATTTCTTCTCTGCAGTGACAGCATGCCAAATCAGGCCAAAGTTGCATTGTCGACTGCAATGTGCACGCTTCTGAATGGTTTCAAAACCTTCACTTGTTGTTGCAGTCCCAAGGGACAAACACGACAACCACAGTGGAATCGAAATAGTATCAGGTGAAATACGTGATAAAATGAGAAATTGGTCCCTACAGCCCACTAGTGGACATTAGCTCATTTTTAGTGAGTAAAAAAAATCAAATCATGTCTTTTTCCTAATTCAATCCATACAAAATACGGAAAGAACATTCAGATGCAGGTTCAGAATTCAGAATTCCCGGATCAGAATTTAGTTTCAGACCCAAAATTTCTTCAGGAATTCAGACCCAGAATCTAGATCTGTGATCAGAATTTATGTCCAAAACTGAAGTCCAGGTCCACGCTAAGAATTCAGGTCACGAAAATCTATGAATTCCTGTCAGAAGTTCAAGTCTAGAACCCAGGTTCAAAATTCAGGCCCAGAATTCGAATCTCAGTCCATGTTCTGAAACTAGGTGCAGTATTCAGGTAAAGAATCAAGGTTCAGAACCTAGTTTCAGATTCTAAGACTCTGTCAGGAGTTTAGCTCCTGAATCCAGATCCGGGATCAGAATTCTAACCCAGAATCAAAGTCCAAGTCCAGGTTGAGAAATAATTCTCAGAATACAGATGCAGAATCCTGGTTCAGGTAAAAACTCTCTGTCGAGAATTTTGTTCCATAATCCAGGTCTAGACTAAGCATTCTGGTCCAAAATCGAAATTTAGGTTCGGAATTCAGATTCTGCACTCAGATCCCAAATTCATGTTCAGTAGTTAAGTCAAGTTACACCATTCAGGTCCAGGTTCTGAATCCAAGCAAAGAATCTTGGTTCCAGAATGCAGGCACAGAACTCAGATCCAGAATTAAAGTTCTTAATCATGCTACAAAATTTGGGCCATAATCCAAGCCCAAGTTCTGTTTATGAATCGAGATTCAGGTTCAAGATCCAAAACCAGGATCAGATTCGTGGTTCACAATTCCGGTGCATGTCCAGGATCTCTGTCAAATTATCAAAGTAAAACACCTTGTTTAGAACCCAGGTCCAGAATCCTGATCCAGATTTAGGCTCAAAATCTTTGTCAGCAGATCAAGTTAAAAAAAATAGATTCAAGTCTAGAATCCGAATCCATACTCAGAATCCAAGTGCAAATTTAGGTGCTTCAGGTTCATATTTTTTTCCGTCAGAATCCTGGCTAGGTTTAGAATCTCTGTCAATAATTCAGGTTCAAGTTTAGCACTGATGAATCCTAGAGAACTCAGGTCCAGAATCCAGTTCAAATTCACAGTTCAAGGGTTTACAGTTTAGATTCAGAAAACAGAGCTCTTGTCCAGAATTCAAGTCCAAGTTCATGTTTCGAATTCAGGTTCACGATCTCGGTCCAGGTCTAGAATCCAGATTCATGTTCCGAATCCATGTACTGAATTCTGCTTCAAGTTCCGAATCCACATCCGGATGAAGAATCTCAGTCAAGAATCCAGGTTCAGATTCAGTATTTTGATCTAGAAAACGTCCACAGACAGATCCAGTGTTCAGGACTGAAATACAGATCTAGATATCGCTTAATTATTACTGAGTGAGAGGACTTGTGAGATTTTCTAACATTCATAGGACCAAATACTAACAAAAGTAATACATCATCAAAACTTAAATTTTGTCTTTTGTCAATTAAACTGTGTGACCTCAAATAAACTGTTCGATTTCAAATGTGTTCGTTTTTGTCTCTTACACATTTAAAACCAAAACCATAAATGACTCGAAAAGTTACTTTTGGGCGAGCAACTGAAAAATAATCTACAGTGTTGTCCACATGCACCACAATAAATCAATAAATGGAATAAAATGCAGATCTTTTCTCTATTATCCAACAAAAAACACAGACTGACTGAAATTATGACTGGTCAAATGAAAATAATGTAATTCAAAAACTATAATCACAAGCTCTCAGAAACAGTTACAAATCGAATCATTCTGGGGAATCGTTCTGCCAACTGAACTACTGTGGTCGTGATCATACACAACTCAGAAGACTTCCCGGTAGAAAAGAACTTGGTATTTGATCTGACTGTGCACGGCCGGTGTGGTTCATATTTTAGTCGATCCACTGTGGTAGAATTCCGTATACAGAAACTTATCGTACATTTGTCATCTCTCTTTAATTTATCGGTTATTCAATGTTTGATCGATAGGATCTTGAATTGACAGTTTCTACCGCGTAAGATTGGGAAGAAAATTATTTTTTGTACTATTTCTATCGATTTTATATTTAAATCTGGAGTTAACGGCAAAATGATGATTCGATTGCCGGAGAATTTTAATTTTTATTTGCTTGATGGGCATTAACACGAATAATATATTCAAATTGGACATTCGACCAGAAAAGTTTGGGAGCTACTGACATAAAGTATAACATACTTGTTTCTCACTGAAGTTATTCCTCTCTTCTTTAATGGAATTTGGATATTCGATCAAATTTAAAAAAGCAACAAATTACATAACCCATCAGATCCAATGGGAAATCAGCTCCCACAATCCAAGAGCTAAAAGTCTTCACCAAATTAACAGATATCCATTGGGTGAATTAGTTAGATACATGCAGTCGTAATGAAGTGCCAATAATCTATCTATCTATCTATCCTATGTATATAAAAATGCAGAGGTCATTCTTTGCGACCGCATCACGTAAGAACGAATGGACGGATTTAAATAATCCTTTTTTTTGTTTGATCAGCTTCTATCCCCACCTGGTGCATACATAAGAGCAAACTCAGCAGCTAGAAGTTCTATATGGAAGATCTATAATAGAGCAGCAACGAGAACAAACGTATCCCCAGCAATGCTACGATGCCGTTCTATTTTTCGTATATTTGAAACACGAGAAAAACACTGCTGGGGCTGCCTGTTTTCCTTGTTATAAAATCCAGATTTAAATTTTGTAACTGACATAAATTATGCATCTAGAACTAAAACACTACTGAATATGCCTTAAAAAAAATAGGGAAATTTACTGGAAAAGTGTGGAAAATACATATGGTTGTTTAGTATTGAAAGTTGAATTTTCCGTTGAAATTGTTGCCCATGCTAGCTAGACCGTCGATTATGCATAAAGAGTTGCATAAGTGTTTGGCCGTCAAAGAAAAGAAAAGTATACTAGATCGTTGAAAAAATCGTTTGGCGCGCAACGAGCATTTTTGTTTGTGGAGATTTCACATGCATACTTGATCCATGTGATTCGTCATTCAGAGCTACGTGCTTAGTTAGGTATTAAAATTATTGCTTGCCAAATGACAATGGCAAAATGCTTATGAATGTTCTAGAAATACCCCTGTTGGCAGGAGGAAAAGTTCTGATATCGTTTACCAGTTGATGAATTGTGTTCAATGGAGTCAGATGGATAGTATTGGTTGAATGAATAAATAATAAGATTGCACTGTAGAAGCACTAAGATCAAACTAGGATATTTTCCTTGCATTTTGCTTTCGAATGATTTAGATTATACTAAGCGCAAATAATAAGTGACAATTAGATATCAATGCTCAAGATGATTACCATAATGGATTGAGACTGCCATTTTATATTTCATTTTCTGTAAAGAATGTTCAAATTGGTAAGATCAAAATCAAATTAAAATTTAAGCAACCGAAAGTTCCACAGTGCCAGAAAAGTATCACTTCATTAGAGCTGTAAAGTACGCGTGGTACTTTTTGGCAACTTTAACGTACAGAACAAGTTCTGAGAAAAAGTTTCTCTCTGCATAAAAGCTGAGCAAAGAACTGTTTCAAAATTTGTTCTGCTGCATTCGGTGGTTCATTCAAGCATTGATAATGCCTTAAAAATGAACTGTTCAGAATGCTTTTTGGGCGAAACGAAGTTCGACGGGTCAGCTAGTATGGTATAATCAAGCACGTCACGTTCAAGACAGTGTTTTGAAAGTGCGGATGTATTATTGCATGCACTTCCGTAAAATGGTAAAATCGAAGCCGAAGTTGTAGGAAATCGATAGGGTACGCCAAAAAGTTATAAACTGAAAAACGTTGAATGCTTTTTCCGAGAATCAGAAAATTTTCGAAAGTCCCAACCAAGATTTTCATGTCAATCGGACCACAAACAAAAGAGAAAACTATCCACGAATAAGTAACGTTGCTTTTGACGAATTTCGTGCCAACTCGACAAAATGTGGGCAGCACCCTCTCAGATTCGAATGAAACTTTCCGAACACGTAGACTTTGTCACAAAAAGCCACTTTGCATACTTTGTTTTTCTAAAATTGATCGAGACTGTCTTTTGTAAAGGACAAATTTTTTTTCTCATAGTTATAGTGGAAATACGACAAGTCCCTCAAAAAAACATATTCAGTCAATTTTTTGAGTAAAAATACTGGACAAAGTTCTTATTGAGTCATACACTGAAAAAAAAAAGACTGAAAGTTTTAAATCGATTTATAAAAAAAAATTTGTTTTGATTCTGATAAAATTTTGTCCTGAGGTAGGTGATTATGTTCATACAGTACAGGATGGGCACTTTTAATGATAAATAGTTTTTCTAACAAAAAATTATTTCCAGTCCAAATTTTTTTTATCCAGTGTCTTAATAACGAAAACTAAGCTTAACTGAAAGTCATTATCATCTAAGATCAGTGTTGATTTCTTTTGAATAGGGCTAAACTTCTTTTTTACATACTCTTTCCAAAAAAATATAGTCGAAAAAAGACAAATTCTACAAAAAATTGTTGTACTATATCACTAAAAATCGATTTTAAAAATTTGAGGTCAAATTACACACAACACAATTCTTTACTTGAATGAAATTTTTCCAAAATTGGTAATTATTTCCCTGTCAACCTTCCATACGTTGCAAGATGAGCATTTCAAGGGAAAAAATGTTCCTTACAATTTTTTTTCTTATCCAGCACTGATACTTTTCGCTTATATCGGGAAAATAACAATACAGTAATTTTCTCACGAATTGAGTTTCATTGGAATTTTGGATGATAATGACTTTATCAGTTAAGTTTAGTTTTCGATAAAAAGACACTGGATAAAAAATTCAGTTTGAATAAGAAATAGATTTGTTAGAAAAACTTTTTGTCCATAAAAGAGTCCATCTTGCAATGTATGAACGGTTGGTAAAGAATATAATCACCTATTTTGGGACAAAATTTGATCAAAATGAAAATTGGTTTTTTTAGTTTTCTTTACGTTTCGTCTTAGACTCGTCAGTGCAGAGCAGTTCAAATTGAACTGCTTATTGCAAACTTAAACAGTTCAACTTGAACCGCTAAGCAGACGTAAAGTTAATGCTATTTGCAAAACACTTATATATTTGGTACCGAAGTACCACGTCTTTCCTGACGTGCCGAACGAAAACGTTGTTTTCGGCTTATTCTGGCCGATGCAGGTATGGTCATTTAGGGGTTAACCTATGTTTGTGCTTAGGGCACATAACCGTTTTTACCTTTCTTTACGTTTCGTCTTAGACTCGTCAGTGCAGAGCAGTTCAGCAGTTTTTTTATGCTAATTTAACAGGGTAAATAATTTTTTTAATTTTTCAAGTCAATGTTTTTCAATATAGGGCTTTTTTCCAGTCTAGATCAACTGTGGAAAAACAAAACATGCAAAGTGGCTTTTTGTGATAAAGTCTACAGGTCCAAAAAGTTTCATTAAAATCTGAGAGACTACGATTTGGCGCGAAGTTCGTCTTTCGCATTTGTGAAAAAAAAAATGTGTAGGTGAAATTATGGTTTTAAACATGGTCGCAGTGATACAAGCGGAACATTTTGACCTACCTGATGCAGTGAGTCCGATAAATATTAAGCAAGTCTTGAAAACCGTGATGGATGATCGCAAAATACACGTTCGTGAGATTGCGGAGATGGTTAGCACATCAACTGGAGGTGCTTTCACGGTTTTATATGAAAATCTGGGGATGAGGTCTGTTCCAAATGCCTTCCCAATCGAAAAAAAACAACAACGCATCTTAGATTCAGAGAGCTATTTAGTATTGTTTAGTCGCATAAGCAGAATTCCATGTATGTGGCAGCAGACGAAACATGGATCCACATGGATTTTACTTCAAGGTCGAAGGTTAACAGAGTATTGTCCAGCTTGGAAAAGTCATGCCGTCAGTATTTTGGAATGGCCGAGGTATAATTTACATCCAGTCAAAGAATCTGCTTCCTCACCCACCATATTCTTCAGATCTAGCTCCCAGCGACTGATAGATCCCTGCTGATCTTTAAAAAATGCTTCAGGGAAAAAGATTTGGTTCGAATGAGGAAGTTACCGTTGCATCTGAAGTCTATGCAGAGGCTAAGAACAAATCATTCTATACGTATGACATCGAAAGGTTAGGAAAGCATATGGTACAGTCATTTAGGGGTTACCCTTAGGGCACTAGAGCACATAATCGTATTTACTTTTTGTCGTGAATACGACTTACTTTACTATGGGGCGCCTTTTCAAAATTTACCCTCTGGGAGAGTGATAAGTTTTTGATCGTGAATATCTCTTGTTATACATAACGCAACAACATATTTTTTCCTCCATGCTATCAGAAATATAATCAGGAATTTGTGATTAAATTGTCAACAGTGTAAAATAACCATACATAACTCAAAATCTATGTTTTCTCAAACTTTTGGAAACAACTAGGAAAACTCATCACGTTTGCGTGCCTTTTTCGCATCAGGACGACGGTTTTGAGGTAGTCAGGCACATATCAGTTCCGATGTTCTACTGGCCGAGTGTAATAGGTAAATCTTAACCGAGAATTGCTCATTTTTCTAGTACGTTAGATTAACTGGATATCGTGCAGAGGTTCTTGCACCAACATCAGTAATAATGAGGTGGTAAAAACCTCAAATGCTCAGGTGGAATCAATGTAGCTCTTCTTCGCATTCGGATGTCGTGGCTAGCAGTCAACCAGCAGTAACAGAGAACTGAATTTTTAGTTAAATTCAAGAACTAATCTCAGAAACTAGATTCTTGTCCACCTGAATTCTGAAGTTAATTTTAAGTTCATATTTCTATTTAAAAATTTAGTTCCAGATTACAGGTTCAGAATTTAAAACTATGACTCTAAAACTGAATCCTATTTCTGGATTTGGAAAATGGTTTCAAATTTAGTTCCTTATTCAGGGACTCGAATCCAGAGATATGATTTAGGATTTTTCAGAATTCATGAACAAAATTCAGGATATGAATTTTAGATCTGGATTATGAAATTAAATATTAGGTCTGAACACCGAACCTTGATTTAAAAACTGAATTGAAAATTGCTAAAAATAACTTCAGTTCCTTACTTCTAGAACTAAATTTATGACCTGAGTTTTTGATCTAGATTCCGAAAGCGGTTTTTTAGAACCACTAAAATTTTTCCAAAGGATTTTGAGAAGTTTATTTCTACTAGTATCCAAATCTACAAAACTGTATTTGTTTCATGTTATTTAATTGTATGGTAGAATATGTTACACAATCTAATACGAATAATGATCTTTATCCAGAAGTGAGAAAGAAACATGACTTTTTTCTTCGTATTCACGTCCTCCAGTTATGTCTGTGACATTACCACCCGCTTTTTTACGTTTCGTCTAAGATGAAACGCTAAGAAAATTAAATACGTATATAGAAATTTGGAACGGATTTAATTGGTAGATGCCGGAAAGCAATGTTTGAAATCATTTTAATATCCAAGAAGGTGACATCCGATATATTGGGATTTCTTGGAAGCCGTTACAATATGAGGAGGATTTTCGAAACAAGTTCGACGATTGTATGGTGAGAAACGATATTTGAGGTGAGATGATTTCCGGTTAATCGAAACCTATTCTTTGAAAATTTTTATTGCATGGGAGTTTTCGGAACGGATTTAGTTAGTAGGTGCCTGGAAACGTTTTAGATGGTTTCGTAAAACCAAGAGTAATGCTTCCTGTCTACCGATATTATTTGAAATAATAAAACTACGACTGTTTTTGCAACGGATCAAACCAGTCAAACTGAAGTATAATTTTCCGTTGAGTACTGGTCTGTTTCAAGAATATTCATACTGTAATGGTTTTAGTGGAATATAAATAAATTAGAAAGCAGATCTACATCAAACAGCGTTTTTCGGTATCTGCTCATCAAATCCGTTTCGAAATTTCCCATGGAGTAAGCGTTTTCAAGAATTATCAACGATGTTGGGTTTCGAAATGACCTCAAATAACGTTTCCCGACATTTAATAATCAAATCTGGCTTTGAAGGAATATTGGCAAACCGGAAGTCGTCATCTTGGATTCTAAATCTAGTTTGTTTTCCGGCGTTTCTTTAATGTTTTTTTCTTTTTCGCAAAATATTCTAAATTTCACCGCACTATACGCGAAACGATGACCGGCTGAAAGTTTCGCTCTGGAACTTTCAACAAGTTGTTTGTACTTACACAAAATCTGCGAATTGATCACTTCCGGTATCTCACACCACAGTGTCCGCAGTTTGCCCACGTTCGGTTCGATCAGTTCGAACGCACTCGGTCGCAGTTTCCGCAGTCCAATTTCTTCATCGGCGAAACCGACGACGTGTTCGCCATCCTTGCTGTGATTCGAGATCTTCTCGTACCCATCGTCGTACAGTTCGGTTGTGCCGGCAATTTCGGCGTCGATGTCCCGGGTCAGGGATTCCAGCTTGGCGGCGTTGTAAATCTGATACAGCGGTTCATTGACGAACATACTGTGCGAATGGTCATCCCCGGGACCTCCTTCGCCACCCGTCGAAACTCCCGAACTTTCGCTGGAACTAAAAATCAAATTAATTCTTCATGCTCGATCATTTCGGTTAACTAACAACTGAACCTACCTGGCAACCGAAGCCCCACTCGTCTGGTAGAGGCCAACTTCGGCGTACCACGACGTTGTGCTGCGCTCCTTATTCTTGAGCTCACAGTCCAGCGAAGCCTGTTTGAGACTTTCGGATTTGAATACACCACATTCGGCATACCACGAGGTCGCACCAAGCTTCCGATTTTTGAGATACTTTCTATCGGAAGCCGGTGCATTGGCCGGTGGTGGCGGAGGAGGGTTGGTCGGTCGACTAGCAGGACTTCCATTTGCCGACTTGCGTCGATCCGAATCCGGATTTTTGTGGTTCACTTTGGGAGGTGAAAGCACCACCGTTGGGTCTTTCTCGCCCGTCGTTGAAACATTCAGATTGGACGATGAACTGTTCGGTTCGCTGCCGTTGAAAATACCGGAGTCCACGTCCAACGAATCCGTCACGTAGAACGTACTGCGAGATCCGTTGAACGAACTGCCAATGTTCAGACTAGAGTCCGACTGAAGACTTTTGCGCAGTTTCGAGCGCAGTGATTTGCCACTTTTGGACTTTTTGCGAAATGTCGAGACATTGCTCGAGTCGCTGTTGCTAATACTGGCTATGATGGATTTGTCGGCTTGCTCGGAGCCGGGACTAGATGCGAGGGCCGAGCTGTTCGGTGAGGGTGAGTTTGGTGATACCGGACTGTGAAAATCGGTATTTTCGTAATCGTCCGATGGTTTCGATCCCAGCTGTAGCGGCAGTTTGAAAGATTTCGATTTCGTTTTGGGTAATTTTGGCAGTGGTGTATTTTCGTAGTTCGTAGTCGATTCATCCGTTCCGGTTGGTGAGGTTAGACCTTCACCGATGAAGATTTTAGCTGCTTTGGAAGAACTGGATCTTTTCTTAGACAATTTATTCAGTCCCTTGGTGATTTCCGACTTGGACAGCGTTCCCAAGCTTTTGATCTTCTGCATAAGCGCGTACACTTGCCCGCTGGATGTCGGTGGTTCCGGTAGTTTGACATTGCTGATATCCACTCCGCTGTCGTTTTTACGGTGATGATCTTCGTCACTATCGTTGTCGCTGTCGAACGAATCGAACTCGTCGTCGTTGCTGAGGAAGTTACTGTCATCTGGCAGCGGATGTCGACCGGAGTGAAAGCTGCTACCGGTCGGTTCGAACGAATCTCCAGCAGGAGGTGGCGGTGGAGCACGCCGGTGACGCTGGTTGAAGCTACCGGATCCGACCGATGGGGTACTGTTACGGGATTGACCGCGAGAGTCTAGCGATTCGTAAACGTGGTCGGAATCGTCTGGAACGAGAGAGAAAAGAAATTTTCGATTAGACAGTTTTAAAACTAATAATGGAGTGTCAAGAACAATTGAAAGAACCAACATTTGAATGTTCAAACCAGTTTAAAGTATGAAATTTAATTATAATCAAGTAAATTTTTTTCATAAAATAAATTTTGATGTCAATTACATTAAAACATCTTGTTACTATCATCAAAACAACCATGTCATTCGTTTCAGTGTATGACTGAGGAAAACAGTTTCATCGCCTACTGCGTTTCGAAGCAGTTGCAAATTATTTTTTGAAAATGTAGAAGTACTGTAAAACCGACGACACGACCTGCCACTTGTCTATTAAAACTGTATCACAAATTTAACTACCCCTCAGTAACTGGTAATGTCAAAACAAAATCGCTTAAAAAATTGTTGAAACTGGCAACAAATACCTAAAATTGATGATTTCAAATAACAGTTACCAATGTTATTATGTTAAACATAAAAATAGTCTGAAAATTTTTTTTGGAGATGACAATAAATCTCGACGTTTTATGGAATTCTAAGACTTTTGGCATCAAAAATTTTTATTCGATTTCGATAATTTCATGTGCCAAGTGGACTGAGAAGGCTTTTTGCCTTTCTCTATAGAAAGGTATTAGAATTGCTGGAAAAACCGACTTTTGAACGGAGCCTCGGAGACCCATAGTGTTATATACCATTCGACTCAGTTCGTCGAGATCGGAAAATGTCTGTGTGTGTGTGTGTGTGTGTGTGTGTGTGTGTGTGTGTGTGTGTGTGTGTGTGTGTGTGTGTGTGTGTGTGTGTGTGTGTATGTGTGTGCACTTTTAGAACATATTTGAACGCGCTCAATTTTCTCAGAGATGGCTGAACCGATTTTAACAAACTTGGGCTCGTTTGAAAGCTACTGTCGGGCCATTGATCAAGTTCGAAGATCAAATGGCTGTGACTTTTTGTTCCAGATATATGATGGTATATATGACGTAACCGACAAAACACGTTGATTTTTACCGGTCTTATATATAAGGGGTGCCAAAATTTTGGGATCACCTCTATTTTTGTTAAGCTCTAGTGCTCAAAAGTTTAAGCACCTTGAAAAAAGCCTTCATGCTAAATTTGAGCTAAATCGGACATGCGTAAGGGGTGCTGCCCGGTGGTAAAGGTTTGACAATTTTCGATCTTGAAAAAGCATCAAAAAAAGGGGAAAGTCTCAAAAAGTCGATATTTTCAAAAAAAAATTTTTTTCGAGAAGACAACAAATCTCGACGTTTCATGCAATTCTAAGCCTTTTGGTATCAAAAATTTTTTTTCGATTTCGAAAATTTCATGTACTCCCCCCTATGGTGATTTTTCAAGATATATGAAAATTCCACAAAGTGGACTAATGAGGCTTTTTTTAGATTAGCATCACTGTTCTCATACAAATGGGCAACGCAAATGTCAAGCACTAGTTTGGAAAAATGATGCTGACTGTGTGACATAAACACTGAAGCATGCTTTTGCGAACTACTCGAAACAATCTGAATCAATTGGTCAATGGGTTTTTCTGGTTCGGGTTGGGAAGAAAAATTATTCTCAGATCGTATTCTTCGGGTCGGGTACGGGCAAAAGCTTTATTCTTTCGATTGGTAACGGGTCGGATTCAAGTTCAAGAAAGTGCCCACCCGACCATCTCTAATTTGCACCTGATTAGACGTCAATAAACACTTATTAACATGTTGGTCAGCAGGAATGCGATCGCTACAATGCTTTTTTGGGCTGTTTTTAACCTGCACTTACGATATAATTAATCTTTAGCAATCGTCAAAATTAAACGAACGACTCTGCAAATTGTTTGTTTATTTATATTGCGGCTCCTTAGCAACTACACTGAAATAAAAATCTTTTTTATATTCATTAGATTCGTCAAATGAATCCTATGCATCGTATAACTCATTGAAGCCATATGGAAATTTATATTTTTTATCAACACTGTACATGAAGTCTAAATTAGTGTAATAATAATGAATTGATAAGAATATCACATACAATTCATATGAAAACTCGATAGAACTTATCCCAATTCATAATGTATGTGGTGAGTTTTCGATATTCATCAGCTGCTTCAGGCAGTTCAACTGGGATTTCTGCATTATAAAGCAATTCATAATCGCAGACACGTGAGCTATTTCAACTCCCATTAAGGATATATTTACGAATCATGAAATAATAAGGTATGTTTCATTTTTTTCATTACTGGCTAGTAAAATGATTTATTTTTTTATTTAATAGCTTTGGGGTCACACTTCTTTACCGTTAATATTTGAAAGTGCTTCCAGGGATTCACCAGTAGTAAAGCTCGAATCCTGAAAGAACAGCGCGATAACAGAAAATCACCGATATATGTAAGTGTAAAAACGAAATTATTATGAAATGATCAAAATATATAACAAATTTTTATAATAATGCAGCTATCTTTTATTGCAGCTTTTGATTCCTCTTGATATAATAAGCCCATTGTTTTTAACAATATTGCATATTCGCATCACTTGTTTAAGTCAATAGTAATCATTTGATCTATATATTACTGGTATATGGAACTATAATGGCCTGCATTAAAGGCTATTTATAAATGTTATGCAACAAGCCATGTTTTACATGAATCTATCTATATAAATTCTGATTGCATAGAATATGCACTTTATAAATTGTCCCAATATATGTTGTGTGATTATCTAATAGTTGTTATAGGGGGTGCTAATAAATTTTATTGAGTCTGGAAATTCCATTCGCTATATGAAATTCTTATGAAAATAACTTCAAGAAAAGTTTCATGTTTTATATGATTATCTTATATGTTTGACATGATATTGATACACCATGTAATTTTCATTGGAATTTCCAATAGTGCAAATATATTAGAATATCATATAATGTGAAAATGAGAATTTAGCTCAGTGTAGTTCGTAGCAACTAAACAGTGTTGCTCGAACAATAATGTTTTCATCTTTAGCGACATTTTTCAAGCCGATTTTCCTTCAGAGTACCTGTCGTGTCGTCGGTAAAACCGTCTTTTAATTGGATCTTCGGAGACTTTCAATGTCTTGTGCCAGTTCTTCGACGAGATCGGTAGAAAAAAGTTGGTATGTTTGTGTACTTTCCTGCGCTTTTGCTATCCGACAAAGCCAATTTCTATCTGTTTGCTCAATTTTATCTACGATAGTTGAACCAAGTTTCGGCAATCTTTGGAAGCTACACAAGGCTTAATCGACGACACGACCAGGCACTCCGAAGGAAAATCAGATTCAATAGTGTCCGTGAGCGATTTACTATAGTTTCGATTAGCGACTATAGCGATTCAATATAGCAACCCCTTGTTAATGATCAAAATTAAATCCTTAAGCAATACTGTCCTGAGTGCTACAAAATAGTTACCAAGGTAAGCTAGAAATATAAAGCTTTATTGCGAAAAAGTGCTTACAGATGTATTATTCAAAGTATTGTCCGTCGCTAGCGACAACTTTATCCCATCTATCTTTCGGATCCCGGCTCGAAAAAAGGTGTCCTCTTTTGACGCTATCCATGAAGCAATCCCTTTTTTCAACTCTTCGAAGGATTGAAAATGTTGATCTGCCAGGCCGTGCGCTATCGAACGGAATAGGTGGAAGTCAGAAGGGGCGACATCTGGGGAATACGGCGTGTGGGGCAAGACTTCCCATTTCAGCGTTTCCAGGTACTTTTTGACCACTTTTGCGACGTGAGGACGAGCATTGTCGTGTTGGAGGATGACTTTGTCACGTCGCTCTTGATACTGTGGCCGCTTTTCTTTTAGCGCGCGACTAAGGCGCATCAGTTGCGTTCGGTAGCGATATCCTGTGATGGTTTCACCCGGTTTTAAGAGTTCGTAGTAAATCACATCGAGCTGATCCCACCAAATACAAATCATAACCTTGGCGCCGTGAATATTCGGTTTTGCCTTCGACGAAGTAGCATGCCCGGGCTTTCCCCATGATTTTCTGCGTTGAGGATTACCGTATTGAACCCACTTTTCATCACCGGTTACGATTCGATGTAAAAACCCCTTACGATTTTGTCTTTGAAGCAGTTGCTCACATGCACTCGATGTCCCACGGTTTCAACTCGTACGGCACCCGGTTTCCTTCTTTCTGAATCATGCCCAGGGGCTTGAGACGTTTTGAAATGGCTTGCTGACTCACTCCCAACGATTCGGCAAGCTCTTCTTGGGTTTGGCACGAATATTCATCAAGCAATGCTTCTAGTTGTTTATCTTTGAAGGTTTTTTCTCTTCCACCACCAGGTGGTTTGTCTTCGACATCGAAATCACCATTTTTAAAACGCTGAAACCACTCCCGACACGTTCTTTTACTCAGAGCAGCATCACCGTAAGTTTCTGAGAGCATTCGATGCGCTTCAGCTGAATGTTTTTTTTTTCGAATTGTAACAGAAAAGTAAAACTTCCCGCAAATGGCGAGAATTGGGCACATAAACAGATATTTTCGAGCGTGAATAATACAAAAACAAGAACAATTGTCACTGAAACGGCGATGACAATTCGTTAGGCACTGTACACACTCACTTTAAAGGCATTATCATCTATGTATTTTGACCAGCCTCAGCCGGTACAGCCACCTATCGGAAAACGGCGGAAGCAAAGTTGTACACCTGATACTTCCAGAGCCGGTATTCAGGAACCAGCATAACCCAAAACGATTCGTTTGGCAATATGATTACACAGGAGGATATTGAATTACATGAAATATTGCATTACATGAAATTTTCGAAATACAGAAAATTGTTGGCATCCTGGGAATCTTTGAAATATTGGAAATTATTAAAATATTGGGAATTATTAAAATATTGGGAATTATTAAAATATTGGGAACACAAGAATTCTGAGAATACTTGGATGAATGCATAGAGTGCTGGTTTTACAAACCAGTAGTCGTATGTTCGAGCCCCAACCTGGAAGGATTCTTTTTGTCAATAGAATCGTAGTACTAGCCATCCAATGATTCTGTACGCTAAAAATCGACTGCGAAGTCTGTTGAAACAGAAGGCCAATTCTCCACAAAAGGAATGTAATGCAAGTGTTTTGTTTTGAGAATACTTGGAATACTGATAGTTTTGGGAATACTGGGAATAAATGAATTACTCAAAATACTGGGAACATGATGAATTCTTGGAGTACTGGGGATTTCGAGAATACTGAGAATAAGTGTATTACTAGGAGCACTGTAAATTCGAGGAATTGGGGTAGTTATAATAACACTAGGGATTACTTGGAAATACTTGAAATGATGGAAATTTTAAATTCAAAATAAACTCTTGAGCTACTTAAGTATTTTTTCGGTATATTTGAGAAATTGGAAATGCTTCAAACATTGGGTATTCTTGAAATATTTCCTGAAACATTTGAAATTTTTGAAACTCAGGGAATTTTTAAAATGCAGGAAGTTTACAAAAAAACTGAGAAATATTGGAGCACAATGAATTTTTTTCAGTACTCGGATTTATTTGAATATTTGAGAATTCTAGGAATGCGATTATTGGGAATGTTTGGATTTTTTGCAATGCTTGGAATACTGAGAATTGTTGGAAAACAAGATACTATTGAAATGCTGGAACTTCTTGAAATACTTGAAATTTTCGGAATGTTGAGAATTTTTAAATTACAGGAAGTTTACGTGAAACTGTGAATTGCTGGAATAGTGAGAACTTTTGAGTGCTAGCAGTTCATTAAATACTAGGAAACATTGGATTACAGGAAGGAAATACCGAAGTACTGGTAATTATTGGAATATTAGAAAATATAGGAATACGTTTATTGGGAATGCTTGGAATTTTTGCAATGCTTGGAATAAGCAAAATTTTTGAAAAACTGGAAATTCTTGAACCGTTAAGATCGCTTGGAATGCTGGGAAATTTTGGCGTGGCGGTAATTCTGGAAAACAATTTCGTGGAATTTTTGGAACACTGGGAAATTTACGAAGAACTGAAAATTTTTTGAATAGTGAAAAATTTTGAGTTCTGCTAGTTCTTTGAATACTTGGAAATATTGGAATACAGAAATGAAATATTAAGATTTTTTTAAGTACTTGGAGTTATTGGATTATGAGAATTTATAGGAATGCGTTTATTGAGATTGTTTGAAATTTTTACAATACTTGGAATAAAGAGAAACACTAAGAACGCTTGAAATACTGGGAATTCTAGGAATGCTGGGAAATCTTAGAGTAGCGGGAGTTCTTGAAAAACAAGAAATTTTTAAGATGCTGGGAATTTTTTAGAAGCTTGAGATTCCAGAACTACTTCGAGAAATTTTCGGAGCACTGGGGATTGTTTAAACGCAGGAAATTTACGAAGAACTGGAAATTTCTGGGATAGTGAAAAATTTTAAGTTCTAGTAGTGTTTTAAATACAAGGAAATATTGGGATAAAAGAATGAAAATCTGGAAACTTTTGAAGTACGGGAAATTTTTGGAATATGAGAAATAGGAAATCTTGGAGTAGTGAGAATTCCTGCACGGAACGACCGAAATTAGTTCTGCGCCTAATTCGTATTACTGTTTTTGGAGTTTTTTTTATTTTTAGAGAATGTGTTTAGTTGGCGAATATCTGGGACATAAACCAGCAATATTTCAATCCAACACGAAATTCTCATTGACAACTAATTTTGTTATTAAAATCAGAAAAATTGTTTCTATTTATCTATCACCATTATTACTGAAGGACAACACAAAGAAAATAAAAACGAAATGGGTTTTATTAACAAGATTATTAGCCAAAAACTCATGAGAAGTGTCAAAGCAAAACAATCTATTAAAAAGCTAAAAAGGACAGCCTTATTGCAACTGCTTGCAAATTGTTTAAATGTTTTTCGCATGTGTTACGATATATCCATATACATAAATTTCTAAAACGATTTGTAAAAATGGCGCAAACTCTTAGTGGAAAGTGTATTTATTCAGAATTTGTGCGCATTTGAAGCGATTGTGCGTAATAATGTTTTTACGCGGAACAGTGAAGTGAGTTTCAAACTACTTGTATTCGGTTTTTGTTTTCCGAGTGCTCAAAGTTTTCAGTGAGCGAGTCGATTTCGCGAAGTCGAATGAAGAAAGCAGCGATTTAGAAGAAAACTTTTCAAAAAGAAGTTAATGTTTCGTTTATGTCTTTATCTCCAATACAACATCGTATTTATACCTGCCAATATAGAAAAGACAACCGCGACTGAAATTTTTTTCGGTAGTAGTGTGCCATCTAGTGGCCAGTAGACATTACGGTGTGAACTTGTTTTCGGTGACAGAGCGTCATATAGCTGCAAATTGCAGAAACCAATTTAACCATTTATGTTGGTTGAAAACAACGTTTTATTTCTCTAATTCAACTAAAAAATTAGTTGAATGGAAATGAAGTGTGTCTTAGCTAAGAAATGACAGCACGTTTAATTGGTGAATTCAACTAAAAAATAGCCATTTCAACAAATATTTTATTATTATTAAGGGAATTAGAAATAATAATCTAAATTGGCATAGGTGAGATTTTTTCAGTTTTCTCAAAAAATAACTAACTAAAATCATAAAATCAACCAATTTTTCGCCAAAATACTGATTTCGGTCTTTCCGTGTAGTGAAGTTGACCCAAGTGGTCTAGATCGTTTTAATTTTTCGTCTTATTTCTTTCGTACGAGTTTTTATTAATATTTTGTGAAATCATTAACCATATTCGATCGTATCAAATTCGAGTGTCGTGATCTCAATGGCTGAATTTGGATGGACTTGACAATTTTTATCATTTCCATTGCTTTTCTGTTCAATCGAACCGCAGTTTTGATTACTTGATGGAAATTTTCTAGTGGTACGAGTTGAGATGCTCTTACTTGTTTTACAGAATTGATGGACTTTTTTCAAGAGAAGAATTCGTCAAGCTTACTTATTTTTCATCTCCTTTTGATGATTTTTTTATCTTGAAGGCCGTCCACTTACTTGGATCTCCAAGCATAAGCGCATAAGCAGACGATTTTGAAGCCTGTTTAACAAAAATCGTTAAATGGAATTTGAACTAACCAGTTGAATTAAACCCATAATTCTTTTAAATTTGCAATTTCGTCTTCTTCCTTTGCGACATACGATAAAACCGTGGTAAAATACTCATTGATTCGTTTTGTTTTATTCACATTTTTCAATTGAACAACATACGTAACCAAGGATATCGTCATTCTAAAATCAACAGTTTATCAACCTGGGTTGCCAGTTTCAAACGTATTTCCCAAGATCATATTCAATCCTTCGAAGAGTTGGAAAAATGGATTGCTTCATGGTTAGGTCAAAAGAGGATTCCTTTTCTCGAACCGGGATCCGCCGGAATGCCGGAATGATGGGAGAAAGTTTTCGCTAGCGACGGACAATACTTTGAATAATATATTTGTGAGCTTTTAATTTTAAAAAACTAAAACGGCGGAAGCAAAGTTGTACACCTGATACCGAGAACGCTTGGAATACTGGGAATTCTAGTAATATTAGGAAATCTTTGAATACTTGAAAACAAGACATTATTGAAATGCTGCACTTTTGTGTGAAACTGGGATTTTTTTTATACTGGGAATCATTGGAGAACGAGGTATTCTTGAAATGCTGAATTTATTAATGGTAATACTGGAAGCATTCGAAATGTTCAGAATTTTTGGAGAACGAGAAATTTTTGATATTCTGAAAATTTGAAGCAATAGTAGCAGCTCTAGGAATATTAGGAAATTCTTAGTAAAAGTTCTTACTAAGAATACTTACGGTTCTTTCAATTTTTTGAACTCTCCAATTGCTTAAAATTGTTGAGCTCCCTATCTTTTAAGGTATAAATTCTTTAGTTAATTTATTCTTTACCTAATAAATATTTTCAATTGATCGACCCTTCAATTCTTTATAAAAGAAAAAAAAATTTGCTCGAACTTGGAATTCAGATTCAAAAAGGTTACGTTTGACGGTGATTATTTCGTTGATCTGCATAATTGAAAAGTACCGAAAGCTCCTCCCCTGTCTTGATTCATAGCAATTTCTAGATTATTCGAAATCCCGAATTATTCGAAGTGGACATTTTTCAGCTACCTTCTTTTGCTGGTTTTGTATTAACATATTTGTTAGTTTAACGGATTTTCAACCACTTTTCAAGTATCGATTAAATGTTTTTATTCTTATTCATTCTTCTCGTTGGCGTCACCTAACTTGAGTTATTAGGATTTAAATTGGGTGTTCAGCCACAAGTGGTGACTTTTCAGCCCTATTATATATGATTTGGTTGTTACCAGGAGGACATCATTTGCTTCCACAATTCTGAGATTTTTGTGTAGGGAAAATTCTAAACCTACTTGTATTGTGTAATGGGGAAAAGGAACTTATATACTAACTTACTAACTAATACAGAGAGCGAATCGATTCAATTGAAGATTGCATCGATTTTTGTCGGAATTTGCTTATAATATTATGTGACATTACATCTAATGGTTCTATATTTGTGAGTCTGTGTAACTCATTTGTACTAAACCAGGGAGGACGCTTCTGAATCATTTTCAGAATTTTATTCTGAATCCTTTGAAGCGTTTTCTTCCTGGTGGAACAACAGCTTGACCAAATTGGTACCGCATAAAGCATGGCTGGTCTGAAAATTTGTTTATAAATTAACAATTTGTTTTTTAGACAGAGCTTAGAATTTCTGTTTATTAGAGGATATAAACATTTAATATATTTATTACACTTTGCCTGGATTCCTTCAATGTGATCCTTGAAAGTGAGTTTTTTGTCATACGTTAAACCTAAGTATTTAGCTTGATCAGACCATGTCAATTCCAAGCCATTCAATTTGAGAATGTGATTATTGTTTGGCTCTTGGCTTGTGAGGAAAGATAATTAATTGCGTTTTTGCTGCATTTGGTTTAATTTTCCTTTTTGACAGATAATCACTGAAAATATTTAAACTTCTTTGTAGGCGACTGCAGATCACTCTTAGATTTCTACCTGTGGCTAACAGACTTGTGTCTTCACAGAAAAGCGATTTCTGACAACCAACGGGTAGATTTGGAAGATCAGAAGTGAAAATATTATACAAGATTGGAGCTACGCTCGAACCCTGCGGAACACCGGCTCGTACGGGTAGCAATTCAGATTTACAATTCTGATAGCTAACCTGAAGAGTACGATCAGTTAAATAATTTTGAATCATTTTGATCAGATAAATAGGAAACTGGAAATCAGACATTTTTGCTATTAAACCTTTGTGCCAAACACTGTCGAATGCTTTTTCTATGTCTAGAAGAGCAACTCCAGAAGATTTATTTGCTTTTATCATGCTCGTAACTCTTACAAGTTGATGAGCAGTTAAATGTTCATGACGAAATCCAAACTGTTCTGGTAAAAAAATTGAATCTTCATTTATATGAGACATCATTCTCAACAAGATAATTTTTTCAAAAAGTTTACTGACAGAAAGTAAGCTAATTGGTCGATAACTTGATGTTTCTGCTGAGTTTTTATCAGGTTTGAGAATAGGAATTACTTTAGCGTTTTTCCATCTTTTTGGAAAGTAAGCTAATGAAAAACACTTGTTGAAAATTTTAACCAGGAGTCTCAAGGCAAACATCGGGAAGATTTTTAATAAGAATATTAAAAATTCCATCATTACCAGAATCCTTCATGTTTTTAAGTTTCCTAATAATTGACTTAATTTCATCAAAATTCGTCTCAATAATGTCATTGAGTTGAAATATGATCATATTTCAGTGAGACTTCATTTTCAATAGGACTCACAACGTTCAAATTAAAATTGTGTACACTCTCAAACTGCTGAGCAAGTTTTTGAGCTTTTTCGACATTTGTAAGAAGTATTTGATTTCCTTCCTTGAGAGCAGGAATTGGTTTCTGAGGTTTCTTAAGAAGCCTAGAAAGTTTCCAGAAAGGTTTAGAATATGGTTTAATTTGTTCAACTTCTTTAGCGAAAGTTTCATTTCGCAAAAGAGTAAATCTATGTTTAATTTCTTTTTGTAAATCCTTAACTATGTTTTTCATAGCAGGATCACGAGAACGTTGATATTGTCGTCGACGAAGATCCTTCAACCGAATGAGCAGTTGAAGATTGTCATCGATGATAGGAGAATTTAATTTAGTTTGAGCTTTGGGAACTGAAAGATTTCTTGCTTCGATAATGTAATGATTCAAATTATCAATTGCTGTATCGATGTCCGTAGAATTTTCTAAAATAGTTTCATGATCCACATGATTTTCAACGTGAGATCTGTAATCCAACCAATTAGCTCTATGATAGTTGAATATAGAACTAATTGGATTAATTATAGTTTCGTTGGAAAGTTGGAATGTTACAGGAAGATGATCTGAGTCAAAGTCAGCATGTGTAATCGGTTCACTACAAATGTGACTTTGATCTGTTAGAACCAGATCAATTGTAGACGGGTTTTTCACGGAAGAGAAACAAGTCGGACTACTTTATTTATTTTGCCTACAATTTCACTGGACATGCTTTGCATTTAAGTCCCCTATTACGAAAAATTTCGGTCGATATCGTTTTTGCAAATCACCTTTAAAGAAATTTAATTGTTCGCCGGTGCGATGGAATGGCAAATATGCTCCAGCGATGAAATAAATTCCATGAATGATTTCAACTTCGATTCCCAAGCTTCCAATAATTTTAGTATTGAAAGAAGGTAAAAATTCGATGTTTAATTTACCGTTGGACAAAAATGGCAACTCCACCACCCATTCCAGTAAACCTGTCAAATCGATTAACCACATAATGTGGATTACTTTTCAATGTGACATTTGGTTCAAGAAAAGTTTCTGTCACAATGGCAATATGGATTTTGTGAACTTTGAGAAAATTATAAAATTCATCTTCACTCGATTTCAAAGATCGAGCATTCCAATTTAAAATATTCAAATAATTATTTAACATCATTGTTAAAATTAAATTCATTATAATATTATTTGCAAATTGCCACCCGACGTCTTGCACTGTTGCTACTCTGATTTGGCACCGAACGGAAGTATATTCTTCAGATCATAATACTCGGAAATTCTTTGCTTTGCACTTTGTGTCGCTAAAAAAAGGTGCTTTCACTGACAGTTAGCATTTTTATTTCATAATTAGTTTTTTTTTGTTTTACAGATGCAAGTTGTCAAAAAACTTAAAATAATAGATAAGATTTTTCTGTAACAGCTATAACTTAAGCTAAGTTGGAATATTAATCCTGGATTGTCGACCACACTTTTTCGATTGATGCACAATCACAAATTTTAATCAGCTATGGCTGATACAGAATGAGGATTACTTTCTATTAAATTACTCAAATAATCAGATCAACACCCTCAAATGTTGTAAAAAAGTGTAAAGCTTATCAGTTGATTGCGATAGTGCAAAATCCAGTGCAACTTTGTACTAACTTTATGCAACCATCAGTCAGATCATGGTATTCTAGTACAAAGATTCGAACTAAAATGTTGTTCCAGCTGTTGCTGCTGCTATCATTTTCGTGAGTATTGTCAAAAGCCATGTCGATTTTCATTTGAACCATATCGGGTTACTTTGATTTGGCATTTCCGAGTGAAACTATTCAATGAAAACGATCAAATTGTTATGGTTATGAAACTTTCAAATTAAATCACAACCTACTTCGATCCGACAGCATTTGGCGACTGCAGTCTACGACTGCGGAAGTGCTATCTTCACCACCCCCACCGTTGATGTGCAAAAATAACGTCAAATCGCCAATCTGCACCCTTCAGGACGTACTTTTCGTAGACTTCCATGTGCCGCGGTTACCGAGTTTGGCCGGAAAGCACACGCTGCAAATTCGCAGCGGAAACATCACCCGATTTTCGAACGATTTTTCTACTGCTCTTGGTGACGATGTTAGAAAAGTGCTGCTGGGACATCTCGAGATCCGTTCGCTCTGGTTGAAACCTACCCTGCGGTACCTGAGCGCGGAAGGTAATCTCATTCATCATGTCGTCGTGGACGAGCTGCCGGACGCGGAAACCGGAGCCCAGTATCAGCTGGAACATCTGAATTTGATGAACAATCGTCTGAGTAACATCCGAATGCTTAGTAATCTTAGCCAATTGGTCGAGTTGAATTTGGATGGGAATTTAATTGATTTCGTTGAAATGGCCACTTTTAGTTCGATGAAGAACCTTAAAAAGCTGTCCTTAGCACGGAACAGAATTAGTAAAATTTCTTCCTCAAGCACAATTGAACTACCGGCACTGGAATCGCTTTCACTTGTGTCAAACAATCTAACAACCCTCGCCGTCAAGGACTGGGAAATGCCTCAGCTGATTGATCTTGCTCTCAGTCAGAATCAGCTGACCAATTTGGACGTGGAAAATTTTGGCCATTTTGTTAGTTTGGAAAAACTAGCCCTGGCAGGGAATTCGTGGTACTGTTTTTGGTTGAACAAAGCACTGAAAAGGATCCAGGAAAAATTCATCACACTAGCGGACAAGGATGCCAATTGCCCGGCTATGCCAGTGGAGGATATTTGCTGTAGCATCACGGTTTTCACCGACGACCAGCCGAGCTATGCCGATCTAGTTGCCAGGATAGAATCATTCGCGGAGTCACATAATCGGATCCGTGACGAAGTGACGAGTAGGATGGATCGGATCATCGGAGACAGCGAAAGTCAGCTGGATGCGGTGGACAAAATTGTTACCGAAAAGCAGGAACGTTGGGCAAAGATTTTTGATTCAGAAAAAGCTCGAGTGACCGAACATGATATAGAAGAATTGGGTGAAAGTATAGTCCAGGTCGAAGGTAAAATAAAACAATGGCAACGGCTCGGTGAGAACAATGCGAAAAATGCACAGGATCTGACAAAGTTGTTGTATCTGACCATGGAACTGAAAAATAAACTGGCAACGGATCTGAAATCTATTCAGAATCTGCAGGACGAAATGAAACATTACGAGATTAGTTTTAATAGTAATTTGTAATTTTATTGATGCTTGGAATAAATTCAGTTTGTTAGAATACAAAAAAAAATGATATGATTATTTGTTAGGGTTCCAATCTAATCTGCTTCTTCAGTTTACTTATCACGTAATCTTTCAGTAAGGTGAATTGGGATTGTAACTCAATCATTTTTTTGCTCTCCCGCTCTAAAGAACGTTTCAGTTCAATGATCGCAATTCCTAGCTTTCGCTGGTTTCCACTGTTCAGAAGGTTTTGTTTGTCCAGTTTTCGTATTTCGTTTTCCACGTTCGACTCTATTTCATTCAACCGCATCTTCACAGTCGTCAGAGTTTCCTGATCCGTATTATTACCGAGGGCCGCTGAGGGCACAATCTGCTCCTTCTTCAGCAAATCTTCGAGTTGCTGATGCACCCCGGATAACCGATCACTTTGTTCCGTTTCAAATTTACGTATTTTGCTGTCCAATTCCTGCAGCAGCGTGCTTTGTTTCTGTTCCAGCTGATCTAATTTTTTAAAACTTTCATCGTAGGTCGTCACATTGGCTTCGTGTTCTGCCAGACAGCAGATATTCGATGGCGAGAGTCCTTCGCAGTCTTTGTCGCTATCCTTCACGGCGACGTAGCTGGAGGTGAAATTTGCCAGTGTCTCATCGAGCCAGGTACAATACCAGGCATTGTGGGATAAAAAGATTTCGGTGAGACTAGGAAAACGATCATGCAAACCAGAAATATGCACCAGATCGTTTGAGCTGACGTCAAGACTGGTTAGGGATTCGAATTCCCAGTTCGTAACATCTAGTTTTTCTAACTTATTTCCCGCTAAGGAAATTGAATCCAACACTGGTAATGGTAAAGAGCTGGTGGCCAAGATCGTACTGATCCGATTACCGCTGATGTCCAACTTTGAGAGAGTGGTCATAGTTTCGAAGGTTTTCATATTGATCATTTCAAGATTGTTCGATTTCAGATTGAGTTCCTTCAGGCTGGACATTTTTTCGAAACCATCCAAACCGGTCAGTTGATTTTTGCTTAAATCCAAAATCTCCACTTTGTATCCATCCGTATCCGATTCAAGCCGAAACGAAGTGATCTCATTTCCTTCCAACCGAATTTCGATCAAAGCCGGATGTAGTACGAAGGTTTTAATTCCTAACATTCCAATATGCAGCTTGGTCACTGTACCAAGCTGATTGTTAAATCTTTCGTTAAACTGGTCAATTTTTCCACTTTTCAGTTGAAGAATTGTTTTGTTGCTAAGATCGGGGAGCTGGATTTCTGCAGAGTCCCCAATAATGTTAGGAATTACACATTTCGTGGATTCATCGCGTGTGCAACTGTACGATATCGCTGATGAGACACCGGCTATGGCACTTGTCTGACTTATGAAAAGCGCGAGCCCAACTAATAATAAACTGAAATTGTTAAATTGTTAAATTGAAAGTCTCATCAATCACAGACTAGAATATTTTCGGTGTGAAACTCACCAATGTTTGATCATGTTGAAAGATCAGTCCGAACACTACGAAATGAAGTCTGATACTGAATCCGAGTAGAGATCACAGTGCTGAGGATGTTGCATAATGTCTTTGTTTAGCAAATCATCCGATAGTAGAAATAGTTGGAGTCCTTTCAATAGGGATTGGTGAATGGTTTTATTTTTCATCTGTTCTCATTGACTCAAAGGAATATTCAGGGGAGTTCATTCGAAAGTATTAGCGCATAAGCGAAAACGACATCAGATAGTAGTAGGCTGTGGTGAAACTAACCCCCAGTGACGTGTTACTTTGTTCAATCCTAGACGTCGTCAAGTTTTGTTTAACCTGCAGTGAGTTTTTTTTTCGAAAAATATTTCAGCAAAAACATATTCCGTTTGAAGGTGTAGATGTATATTTAAAAAGATTGTTTATTAAGTTCATTGGCTGTTCGCTGAAGAGCAATCGAAGTAACAGAGTCAAAACCACATAATATGGAGGATGAAACCGAGGTAAAATAAATGACAATAATAACAATACATAAAATACATAAAATAGTAGTTTAGTTTAGAAGCTATATACGTAAGTAAGTTTTTCGAGGCCCATCTGAGCCAACGCCTGAGTGAAGGTACTATGGAATATTTTTTTGTTCCGATTATAGAGATTTTAACCTTAAGGGATAATTTAAATCAAAAAACACTTTTTTGCCATTTTCTACGGAGAAACAACTTAAGCATATTTATTTAAACTTTGTTTACATTCTAAAGCATTATTAAAGAATATTTAGTTGAATTTTCGTGTATTAATTTTGAAAAATAAGGCGGTAACAGAGCATTCCCCAAAACCTCTTTTGAGAATCACGTTGCGCGGTGAACACGATAACTCGGCGTAGAATTGTCTGAAATCAAAAATTTTCATAAATTTACTTAAAGTAAATCCGTCGTTCTCAAGTTATTATTTAATTTTTTAAAGCAAAAAAAAAACGCGATCTTACGCCAAATTTTCCGCCAATTTTGAGCTGAAAAACTACCATGATATGGAAATGGAAAAATTTCAAAATAGTAGGGGGGAAGGTATTTTATACCAAGAAAGTATGTTCCAAGTTTGAAAAAAAATCGGTAGATTTTGCAGGTTCACGGACTTCGAAAAATTGATTTTCAGAAAAATGCGTTTAAATGTTTTTTTTTCTCGAAAAGTGAATGTTTATCCCTTACCTCCCCCTTAAGGTCATCCGCCTATTCGGGCTAGAAAAACTTTCTGACCCTATGTGCGGGGTTGGGAATCGAACCCAGGCGGGTTGCGTGAAAGGAATCGACTTACCCATCACGTTTTACCCGTCCCCAATATGGTAAAATGTTCCATTTGACGCAGCGTTAAAGTTAAAGAAACTAGAAAACGTTGCATGCGATAATTTTCTTAAATAGAGGAAATCAAATCATATGAGTTATTTATTGGAAATTGTGAATGTTAAAAACTGTTGTAATGGTTAGATTCTTGCAGTAAAGGAGTTACGATGCGTTACTTTTAAGAAAGTTATAGGTGTTACGAAGCGTTAAATGTGTTACTTTTTAGTAAATTTACATGCGTTATTTTTTGTAAGTTATAGGTGTTACAAGGCGTTACAGAGCGTTACTTTTTTGTAAGTTCTAAGCGTTACATGCGTTAACTTTTTGTGTTATAGACTTTAGTAAGTTATGGGTGTTACACGCGTCACTTTTTGTAAGTTAAAGGCGTTACGAAGCGTTACATACTGTTTTCGTAAATTATAGACGTTACGAAGCGTTACATGCGTTTTTTTTTGTTTCATTTAAAAGATATTTTATTCAGGCCTATTTGCGTACAAGCTTTACGTGGCCGATTTAGCTGAGTTTTTACAATATTTTTTTTGTATTGGATCTCGTTGTCACCCTTTTTCTAGGGGGAGAGGAGCTTCCATTTTCCTCCTGCGAGGATTGAGGGGCACTTTGTTCGCGGTTCGTCTCGTCTTTCATCGTCGCATCGGTGGTATTTTTGTTGATTTCGTTGCTAGTTGCTGTAGCTGCGTCTTGTACATTGTTGGTTAATTGGTTGGATGGACTTTGTTCTATAGGGGATACGTTGGATGGTTTCGTTGAAAAGGATGCTTCACTGTCGTTGGTGACTGTCACAGGTGTACTGGGTTGGTGTGAAGGAAGCACCATTGTCCTTTGGTGTAGTTGTCTCCTTGTCCAGTTTATCACATGGCTTACCGTAGTGAACAGCTTTTTGGCAATATTGACATGTGGCCATCTGATTGTCATAGATAACAAGTGATTTGCACGGGATTCTTGTATCCTGACCGAATGTCACATAAGAAGGTATAGGTCTCCTCAAGCGCATGCGTAACAAACGTACGCCATTTAGAATACCGGGGAAAATTTCTTCCACTTTTCGATAGAGAGAATCTCTCCATATTGGGACATAGTTTTGCGAATATAAGGATCGATGACGCTTGAGGGAAGATCATGCACACGCACTATCTTCCATATATACTGGAATGTTATACTTAATGTTCTCGTGCTCCACATAGTGCACATTGTTATTGTCTTTTGCGAATTAAATTGCATCCAACTCTTTATAAAACTGCATGTAAACAACATTATTCGTCTTATTGCATTGAAGTAAATGCACACGTTTAATATCAAGATGCATTTGCTCCTTAAGCAAACCTTTAAGTTCTCGTATCGAAGGTCGAATTTTGCACTGCCTGAAGTCAACAACAATTGTATTCTTTCGTGTCGGCGGTAGCTTTTGTTCGTTTGGTTCACTAATTTCGAGGTCATTCTATTGTTCACTACACAATACTGTACTTGGTTTCTTCTGTCCCGAACGTAAGCGGATTTGTTTTATAGACTGACTTGGATGAGATGAGAAAGCGAACTGAGTTACATGCGTTAAGTTACAGGCGTTTGAAAGCGTTACTTTTTTGTAAGTAATAGGCGTTACGAAGCGTTACTTTTATGTGGATTAAAAATGTTACGAAGCGATACATGTGTTTCCTTTTTGGAAGTTAGAGGCGTTACGAAGCGTTACGTATTGTATTTTATAAGCGTTTCGAAGCGTTACATGCGTTACTTTTTTGTAAGTTATAGGCGTTACGAAGCGTTACATACGATATTTTTTTGTAAGTTAAAAACGTTACGAAAAGTTACTTTTTTGTTAGTTATATGTGTTATGTAGCGTTACTTTGTTGTAAGTTATAGGCGTTATGTGGCGTTACATGCGTTACTTTTCCGTGAGTTATAGAAGTTACGAAATGTTACATGAGTTATTTTTTCGTGAGTTGTATGCGTTACGAATCGTAACATGTTTTACGTTTTTGAGAGTCATAGGCATTATGAAGCGTTACAAGCGTTACTTTTTGGTATGTTATAGGCGTCACAAAGTGTTACATGCGTTACTCTTTTGTAGGTTAAAGATGTTGCGAAACGATATATTCGTTACTTTTTTGTAAGTTATAGGCGTTACGAAGCGTTACTGAGCGTTACGAAGTGTTACTTTTTTGTAAAATAAGTGTTACAAAGCGTTACACTCGTAACTTTTTTTAAGTTATAGGCGTTACGTAGCGTTATTTTTTTGTAAGTTATAGGCGTTACAAAATGTTACATGCGTTACTCTTTATGAGATATAGACGTTACGAAGCGTTACTCGTTTGTAAGTTACAAGTATTATGATGCATTATTTTTATGTAAGTTTTAGGCGTTAGTTTTTTATGAGTTGTAGGCGTTACATGTGTTAATCTTCTGTGAATTACAGGCGTTACGAAGTGTTACATGCGTTAGGTTTTTGTATGTTGGAGGCGTTACGAAGTGCTACGTGCGTTACTTTTCGGTATGTTTTAGGTGTTACAAATCGTTACATGTGTTACATTTTTAAAATGTACAAGCGTACGAGCCGCTACATCCGTTACTCTTTTGTTAGTTTTGTGTGTTAGGAAGCGTTATATGTGTTACGTTTTGTAAGTTATAGGTATTGGAAAGCGCTACAAAAGTTTTGGCATCTCAATTTGAACATATTGAAGAGTAACTTATTTGCAAAATCTACTGGAAATGTCAAATGATTAGAAATGATCCTACAACGACGCGGAATACACTGATGTCCTGGTCCCTTCCGAAAACAGAAACAGAATCGAAAAAAAAAGTTTCAGAAATATTTTGGGGCTGTTGATCCTGTTGAGAACACCCTGAGCTAGAGGTTTTGAGAGTTATGTGATGGTCAAAACTCCACTCCAGCGCAGGTCCTAGGAAACAGAACAGAGTCAAAACCACATAAAATGGAGGATGAAACTGGAGTAAAATACATGACAATAATAATAATACATAAAAGAGTACTGTAATTGTAGTTGAGTATGCTTTGGTTTGGCAAGATGCTGCAGATGAGAAAGATATCCTGCCGCTGGATCCCGCACATACTTATTTCCGGGTTAGAAAGACGAACGCAAGCGCACTTCGAGTACTTGTTTGGCTGAATCCATTATTATACACCAGAGAACGGAATGATAACCCGATAATAGACTTAATTCAGCACGAGTGTTTCGAAGCGGCACGAGTGCCTCGAAGAGCGTCTCAATGGAACGGAAAGATCACAAGGTCCGTTTTCTGGGATAGTATACTTTTGAAGGAGTACCTCCGATCAGAAAAACAGTCAGTATTAGCGTGCATTAAGGATGCGATTGTATACCGAAATGCGATTGTATACCGAACACTCTAGATTAGTTTTTACATACTCTTTAATTCTGGTTGTAAAATTGTGTTTTGAATCATTTGAACTGTAAATCTCGAAAATGGAAGACAACCCTTTTGCAGTGATTCGATTCGATCAGATAATTTGTATGTCTAAAGTAGGTGGTCTACAATGTTGCAACTGCAACAAAATAACGGTACCGATAACCTACGAGATTGGTCTATCAACAAGTTCAAATCTAAGTCATTATCGAACACCTCAACGAAGTCAGTGTTCGTTCAATTCAGCAACAGCCTAGTCATGAAAGTGTTCTATTTTTTACTGTAAGTACTGTGTTTCGAACGTTTGCTTTACTTTAACCGAATTTCAATCCCAAATCAGAATCATTTGGTTGGTAACTGGATTCGCCCACGGCTCTAAATACGAATGTAGTTCACGGAAGCCTTGCACCATTCGAGATGTAGTTCTGGTATCGGAAGTGGATTTGCAGGAGGTCATCCTTCCCGACATCAGTGACCCACTGATCATCGCATCCGGAAATATTCCACACTTCACCCGACAACTGGCAGAGAAATTGGATCGCATCGTGGATCTGACGATCAACCGTGTGGAGTGCGAAACGTTGTTCATACGACCGGAAATGATCCACCTGGAGGCGACCAACAACCGAATCCGATCACTTCTGGTTGATGACAGCGTGGTGGAACGTGGTTACGGTTTGATTTCGTTGAATTTAACCAACAATGCTCTGATCGATGTCGACGTGGTGTCCCGATTTACGAAGTTACGTTTGTTGACCCTGGACGGGAACGAACTGGAGCTTCTGTCGATGGATTCCTTTGCCCGGCTGTCGGATCTACGGCAACTTTCGATCGCAAACAATAAACTGCACACCGTTGAAACCAGTGGACAGTTTCAGCTGGATAAGCTGCAGTATTTGTCATTGGCTGGAAATCAATTGTTTGAGTTGAATGTTGAAAAGTGGGAACTCGCTTCACTCGGGGAACTCGACTTAGCCAACAATAAACTGTACCTGATCGGTGGCAGTTTGGAGCAATTCAAACGGCTTAAAGCGGCCAGGATCGCCGGAAATTACTGGAAGTGCGAACAGTTAATGATCATGTTTCGACTTTCGTCGGCGGTGCTGAGTGATAAGGATTCCCCGGATCGGTGCAACATTGAGGGCCTGACAGTCGTTCATGGCATTTGTTGTGAAAAGGATGCTCTAAAAATTTTAGCTGGTTCCGAACCGGATTTGTTCAGTGACAAGTGGGACCAACTACAGAACTTGAGTCAAGTTGTTCAAGAGATCAGTGTCGCATTTGACGAGCATAGGAAGGAGGCTGACAAGGAAGCAGTCACCAAAGAATCTAGCGTAGAGAAGCGATTTGCGATGATAGAAGATCAAATTAAGAAACTCGACAAGCAGATTGCCGAGAAAGAATCTCAAGTGGCATTGAATGAGACAAACGAATTAAAGAGCATTCTTACCTTCCATCGGAACGATATCTCAGGAATAGCGAAAAAACAGTCGGAACTAAGTGATGAATTGGAAAGTGTGGTCGATCGACTCAACTCGATGCGGGAAACTTTGGAGACGAGGTTTACGGCGCTGACCGAATTCGTAGAGAAGACCAATAAGATGGGAACAGTTGTCACAAGTGGAAGCAAACCGGAACAGCTGTCACAAGTGGAAGCAAAGATCAAACAGCTGGAAAATCAACAGTTGAAGTATCATTTGTCCAGTGTAGATCTGAAAAGTCAGATCAATACGGAACGCGGGCGGGTCAACGATGTTCTGAAGCAGTTCCACACGATGACTCGAGAGACGGAACTTTTGCGAAATCAAGTTAATCTGGCACAAGAACGAATCAGTATGATGACAAGGATTCTCGATGAAATAGCCATCATTGACGAGTGAGTAGAATAGATTAAACACATTTCAAAAAACAACTGAACTTAAATTCTAATAATTTCATCCGAAAAACTACAACTCATTCCGGCAGAAGGTCTCCATTCGATCGACTTTTTGCTGCAACTCATTGTACTTGTGGGTTTGCTTCCGTTGAGACTCTTCCAAAGTTTCCAGCTTATGCCGTTGTTTCCCTAGCTGATCGTGCAGATCATCCACTACGGCAGTTCGGCTAATTAGCAACATCATCGGATCGGGTGAAGCTCCCTCAACGGAGCAGCAAAGCTCGGAAAACAGTGTTCCGTCGTCGCAGTCTCGATCGGTTTGGGTGTGCTGAATTCCACGTGCCTCCAACCGATCAACCATTTTGCTAAGCCAACCACAGTTCCATTCGTTTTCGTACAGCTCCAGTGTGCGTAGTGCCGGAAATTCCTCCAGAAATGTAAACAAAAACCCCAGATCGTAGTCACCTAAATCCAGTGTTTTCAGAGCGGACATTTTCCACAGCCCAGTGTCGAGATATGTCAACTTGTTGTGCTGAACAAAAAGTGCTTCCAGGCTAGGCAAAACAACGGAACGTTTCGAGTCGATTGCCGTCAGTTGATTCCGATGAAGAGTAAGAATCTTCAAGCTCTTCATCGCTGCGAACGTGTCCATCACCAACGTTTCCAGCAGATTATCATTGAGATACAGTTGTTCCAGTTCGGTCAGCACCCGCAAGGCACTGATGTTAGTGAGCATGTTTTGATAGAGATGCAGATTGCGTAACTGCAGACCTTCGGATGCTTCCAAGTCCGAAATGTGATTGTAGCTAGCGAACAGAGTCGTCAGTTGGTCACATTTCGCCAGCTGGAGACGTTCGATCTTCAAATGATGGATCATGAGATTTTCCACTGCCGGCAGCTGCCGGAACTGGTCTTCGCCGAACCGGGATATGGTGCTGTTTTGAATGAGCAGTGATGTTTCGTTCGATGGGAAGATGGAATCGGCAAACGAATCCGCCGTCACGTTTTCAACGACGCAATAGCTTTTGAGTCGTTCGACACACCGGTACTCGATCGCGACCAGTGCTGGCACGAAAGACGCTAACACGGTTAGGCTGAAAGTTGAAAGTTTTTTTTTTGTAGTCTAGCTTCAATATTTTATTTTGCTGATACGTACAGTAAGAGAAATTTGCCTGTTTTATGCATTTTGCACTTAATATGCGTCCTGATTGAATTACTGAATGACGAATGAGCGGTTGCCCTGCGTTATCAAGGGAAGTTACCGCTTATCACTGATGTGCATCAGCTTGTTGAGTAGTTTGAATAATGAAACTAGGATGTTTTACTAGTATGTGAAACTGATGCTGTAATCATGATCACGAGATTTTACATAGTTGGTAAATGTCTCGTATTTTTGGACAGAGTTATCAATCACAGGCGGTTAAAATCAAAAAGGAGAAACTACGCATCTTAGTGTAAGTGAGATGAATATTGCTGTAGCAGTGTGGGTAACAATAGGAACACGTGTTCGCTTCTATTCGATCTAGTTTGCATTAAATCAAAGTATGCTGTCTTTCGAGCTCAAATTGACATTATAGCAACTATAGCTAGCCACTCCATTCTGCATTGTTCACAGAGAAGCAAAGAATGAATGAGGAAAGGACGATACTTTACGGAAGGGGAAGGTTGTTTGGGCAGGGATCGGTCTAGGATTCACTCTTAATAAGCGAACTTGTAATTTTTATATTTTTTTTATATTTAAACTTCGAGTTTTGATACGGTAGAATCAACTACGTTTGGTCATAAATGACAGGGACATGCGTAGCATTTCATTATGGTGTACGGTTACCGCTCGCATATTTTTTTTACAAAAAAAACAGTGCATTTTACAGTACGCATTTTTCTAAAAATAGTGAAAAAAAAACAGAAGCAAATAAATTTGATCAACATCTTACAAGGAAAACAGATTGGAAATATGACATGCGAATACAACTGATGTAATGAAAATCTCGAAAAAGCCACCGCAGCGGCGGGACTCGAACACGTAGTTTTAGCTCCTTTAAGGGTTAAATCGTTTTGCCATTTAAACTATCCTGCATGTGAAACACACGAAGAAACAGTCTAATTGAACAGAAGAACCGAGCATGTTCAGCTTCATTTGTAGTCATTTCTCTATAGTAACCTCTCCGCCAGTTGTTTCATTCCTCAATTAGACTGTTTTTCATGTGTTTCAGTTGCAGGGTAGCTTCCCAAGTAGCAAATGTAACTTATTGAACTTTCAAGATGTTTTACAATTGATTTAGAAATGTTATTTATGTTAGATATGTTTAGAAATATATATTAAAATTGGTTGTGCAACTTATCACTGTTAAGGTTCACAATACTACCGAAAAAATCACTGTAGAACAACTTTAAGTACATCAATTGTGCAGTAAATCACCAACTTGTTAATGTTTCACTAGAAGCTCTACAAAAAATTTCACATCGTCATGTAAAACGGGAGTAACTATAGCAATTGTGCAACTTATCAAAAACTTTCCAAACGGCTGTCATAATTGTAGCGGACACAATATACGTCGAAATTGCTATAAATCTCTTGTGGAAAAAAAATTAGTGAAATGATTGATGCTCTCCGCAAGGCAAAATATCTTTATATGCTGTAAAAAATATATTTCTGCAGAGTCCGCATTGTTTTGGCTGCCTCATGAATTTTTAGATCAGTGTGCGCTGTTTTCTTCAGTTTTAGAAAAACATTTATATAAAATTCAAAACTTGCAAAAAAGTTGTGCAAGATTTATCTGTTTGACTTGAACACAAAACTAAATAAAGACATAAATTAGTATCATAAAAGTTTCAGGAATACAGAGTTACATACGCAATGAAAACAATAATCAATCAGATAATTTGTATTCGGTTTTCTTCTCGCGAAAAAAAAATAAGCAGACCTGACATCACTTTTCAAAGATATTGAACGAAAAGTTAATGTCAGCATAGTTACTCCCATAGTTATATATTACCGCTTGTGCAACTTGTTTTTGCAACTCCAGCACACGGACTTGCCAAAATAATATCTACAGTGCGTATCACAAAAGTCGGGCCCTCTAAGATAAATGACTATACTGCATTGTTGTTTAATTCAACTAGAAGATTAAATCTGGTAAAAAACAAAACGTAGAGCATTTCTTTCCGAAATATTAACATGTTAATGTTTACTGTTATTTAGATAATATATGTCATTACGTTGGGTGAACCATTTTCTATTCAACTCACTGTTACAATCGATGCCATATTGGAAAATATTCAAGAAAAAATCATTTCGAGATTTTTCAGGTTTAATTACACATTAGTTTGATCAAAACCGTCTGAGAATTTTAAAAAATGTTTGAATACACGTATTTTAAACACCATTCCGAAAATTCTCATTAAAAATAATAGACTGTTATTTTCACAGAAATTTGTGTACAATCATCAAAACACGTTAATTCAAAGGCGCTTGAAAATTTCGGGCGTACGAATACATGTTTCACCATAAAAATGCAGTTCGTTGTCGATTTTTCATTTACAAAAACACGAAAGATTAATTCTACAATATGTAGCATTATCATTTTTCATGTGCTGATTATTTTACAAGATCCATGTTTGTGTTGAAAGAAGTTGTATCGAAAATCAAATGTGAAACTTATTTATTAGAAATTATGTTGGTTATGTTTTTGTAAACGTCATTCCATTTCTTGTTTATACTACTTCGTAATAATGGATGAACTTGAAAGTATGTTGCACAACACAGAAAAATTGCGTTTTTTCCATAACACGATAGTTACTAGAATAGTGATATAAACTAACTTGATAAATTGCACAATCAGTAGAAAAATACAGGACAGCAACTTAACATGCTACTTGGGTTAATTGGCGAAACGATTTAACCGGATAGGAGCTGGTTTGAGTTCCGTCTCTGCATGAGTGTTTTTTTGCGTTAAAAGCAAATAATTATCAAATGATTAGTTTTCATAATATCAATTATTTTTATTTCCTTTCTAGGGCATTTTTAGGTTCGACAAAAACTAAAATAATTCACGAATTTTTCATCAAACAAATTTTGAGAAGCGTATGATTCTTCTTTGTAGAGACATTTTTCTTTTCAATCATCAAAATTTCGCTAAATTTTTGTGACAAGTATGATTAATGAAAAAACTACGTGTTGTCACTTTCGTTTTTTGATGTTTTGTACTACCACAAATCGAAATTCGAGGCGTTAAAGATTTAAAATTTAAATTTTTAGTGTAAAAAATACAGTACGTTTCAGTGTTAAAATACAGTACGCAGTATTTGGGTCGAAAATACAGTACAATGCTGTAGAATACAGTATGGATACGAATGTTATGTACGGTGTTTGCACTTGTTTTACGTTGTGATTAAAAAAGTTTATTTTATACTGGAACTTACTTGTAAGTCTGTATTTTCGAGAGGGGGTCACTCGCTTTTCAAAGAGATTTCATGATCTTTTCACCACACCTAGTGGTGTGATATTGTCTACACACAAAAAAAATGAATTTTACAGGTGACTTAATCCCTCATATGATGTAATTCATGAAGACCTAATTTGTCAAATGACGGAAAAATTCATTTGTAATGACTTAATTATAGATGTTAGAACTTGCGTTCTGCTAGCAGGTGCAACTAGGATGCAGGCTTCTGTGGCTCAGTCGATTAACAGACGTACCTGTGATACAATGTTTCTCGGTTCAAGACGCGGCGGCTGCCTTTCAGTATTCTGTTTTTTTATTTCTATGAATTTCATGTCATGGAGTTTTAGACACAATATTAAATATTCTTCCATGTTTTTTTAAGTGTGTATGTTTTGTCAGTCACACAGTCCCATTAAAACATTTTTTTTACTAAGATGATTTCTAACACGAATTTGCGGTCAATTGTTGGAACATTGATTTGAGTTGATAGCCTAATTTTTTGAGAAGACGTTTCAGATAATTTCAGAAAATTTCAACATATTTCGCATGAAAATAGAATTTTCTTTAAGGAACATTCTATAAGATGCTCTAAGCATTAATTAAAAAGGTTAACACTTGGATCAATAAGTCCCGAGACTAACAATGGAAACAAAATTTTTTTGCCAATTTTTTTTTATTCATCAACATAATCACCTTTTAGGGTGATACAATGGTTCCAACGTTTTTCCAATTTTTCAATACCATGTTTATAAAAAAATTTATGTTTCGCTTCAAAATAAGCTTCAGTTTCAGCGATGACCTCCTCATTTGAGCAAAATCTTTTTCCCTGGAGCATTTTTTTTTAAGATCAGCAAAGAGTCTGTAGTCACTTGGTGCTAAATCTGGCGAGTATGGGGGGTGGGGAAGCAGATCAAAGCCCAATTCGTTCAATTTCGCCATTGTTTTCATCGACTTGTGGCAGGCTGTTTTTGTTCCATCGAAAGCAATCGCGGCACTCACTTGGAAAAAACCTTTTTCATGCTCTATTTTTCATGAAGGATAGTAAATACACTTCCATACGATATCTGTGTCATCTCAGCAATCTCACGGAGCTTCACTTTACGATCTTTCATTATAATTTTTGTCACTTCACTCATATTTTCCGGTGTAACGGCTTCCACAGGTCTACCCGAGCGTTCCGCGTCATTTGTGTCGGTACGACCACGTTTAAACTCGGCGAACCACCGACAAATCGTTGCTTTTGATGGACAAGAGTCCGGATAACATTTTTCAATCCATTGTTTCGCTTGCAGGGTGGTTTTACCCATTAAAAACAATGTTTTATCAAAACACGAAACTCGTTTTTTTCCATTTTTTAAACAAACTACAAAACGACTTTACTCCAACCTCGATAACTCAGCTGTTTCTGGTCGGATCGACTTAAAATTTTGACCCGTTTCAAGCAAAGTTTAGTACTCTCTCTCTCCATGTGTTACAGAACATTACAGTGAAAGATTTTATGAAATTTTCTAAAATTTATGTACGATTTGAGAATATTTCAAGAACATTTCCAAAGATCTCAGAAGATTCAAGTAGACTTTAGAAGATTTCAGAAATCTTAAAAATAAAATTCAAGAGATTTCAGAAGATTTTAGAAAAAAAAAATCAATTCAAGAATTGATTCAAAATAAATCAGTACGATTTAAATTTTGCTTCAAATAAGAGTTTTAAAGATTTCAACCGTATTTCGCCGTGAAAAAATTTTTAAGGAGCATTTAAGCGCTGCACAGTAGTTCAAAAACCCAACTTTACTCTCTTTATTGATAACACGTTAAAAACGTGCTTTTCGATGTACAGTATTTTCAGCAAAGTTGCTCAGGATGATAGGCGCCATCTTTCGAAAGTTTTACTGATACTGTATCTCGAAAACACAGGTTTTTATCGTGTTATCTATGTAGATTTTTGAACCACTGTCCAGTACTTAAACGCTCCTTAATATTTTGAGGCAAAATTCGGTTTAAATGTCTAGAAATATTCAAAAATATAAATTGAAATTCCGTTTATTGCATTGATCGTTTTTTTTCCAAAATCATCTGGAATCTCTTGATTTTTTTTAAGATTTCTGAAATCTTCCAAAGTCTACTTGAATCTTCTAAAATCTTTGGAAATGTTCTTAAAATATTCTCAAATCGTTCAAAAATTTTAGAAAATTTCATAAAATCTTTCACTGCAATGTTAGAGCCAGATCCATCTGGAATCCTATAGAATCTTCTTTAAAGACAATTCTATTTTCATGCGAAATACGTTAAGGTTTTCTGAAATTATATGAAACGTCTTCAGCAATCATTGGAATTGGAAATTTTCTGAATTCTATTGCAATTTTCGGAAACTGGAATCTAGTGAATTTCTCTGATATCTTCTACAATATGTTTTGTTCTGAAGCCGGATTAATCTTTGTCTAGAAAAACATCCTTCGGTGAGCTTTGGAAATCTTATGAAAACTTGTTCAAAATGCATTCAAAATGAAATCTTTTAAAATAATTTATTTGTTCTATTTTCTACTGGAATTTATGAAATAATTTTAGTACTTGCTTAACGTAAAATTCATAATAAGTCTTCTAGAATGAATAAATCTTATAAAATCTTTTTAGTCTAATTAAAACTTTTAAAACCTTCAGAAATCTTCTGGAACATTCTGAAATATTCTATATCTAGAATCTAGAATCCCCTAAAATCTTCTCTCATTACACATAAATCTGTTGAAATAATCAACTCATTACTAGCCTCACAATATTATTTTACCGATTAGTCGAGTTCCAATCAACGAACTGTGATAAAATCGGATACAATATCTTCCGCAGAAAAATTTATTTGAATAGTGACGCGAAAATTCGAAGCGAATGCACCTATTTTCATCGTACCCTCAAAACCAATCTATTCAACAGTTACAGCAGATCTCATTCTAACTAATTCTAAAATTCTAAAGACTACTGGAGCCGTGATCGTACTACTAAAATCTTCCGAAACCTTCTAAAATATTGTTTAAAGTTAAATCAATGCAATAGAAGCGAAATTCAAACCCATCTGAAATGTTCTGGGATCTACTGAAATCAACAGGAACAACATCTTCTATCGCGAAATGGCTTTCGGCGAAATGGCCCTGATCCGTTTCCGTTAATACATTAAGCACATACTTCATTTCAAATTCCAAATTGAACTGCCATCTCCACCTCGGTAAAATAACCTCAAAGTGTTGCATAAATAATGTAGACTTTCCTTCTGCTTAGCGGTTTAAAATAAACAGTTTAGGTGGAGTTGGCAGTTCATTTTGAACTATCAACAAAGGCGACACATGAAGAAATCGGTTCTGAGTTCTGGTTTAAATAAACCTTTGAACAGTAAAAGTAGAATCGTAATCCCTTTGAAATCTTCTTAAATCTTCTACAGCCTTCTGAAACCTTTCGCTGCAATCTTCTACAGTGATCGCCTGAAACCTTGTTTAATATTCAACTAAAACAATAACAGCAAAATACAAATTCTATTGACATTTTCCAAAATCATAAGAAATCAAATCTTCTAAGATTGTTATTGTCTGCTGAAGTCTTCTGAAACCTTGGTTAAAGTAGAACAACAAAAAGAATTATTGTTATTGTAAGTTTATTTCACCTCGACTTTAACCGTATGGTCTTTCGCCGAAAAACTTTAATTGTAATAAATACGTCAAATTTATCTCTAACATGCCAATTCTGGTTGTTTGAATAATCCAACGCAAAACATTAACATTACATAAGAACCCATAACTCACCAACATATGCGGATACAACTTGCAGCTCAAAGCCACCGTCCGCATCACGTTTTGCATCACAAGCAGAAGCATCTGCTATTCCACCGGTGATGGTGGAGGCCCGGTTTTTCCTTCGCGGTGGTACATCTGGTCTGCCAAAGTAATCCGGTTCTTGATCCCCGGCTGGGGTGGGTTGACGAACCCGGAGTACACTGAGATGTGACACTTTGCCGGTTGGATTCGCGGGGGACGGAACCGGATTCGATGCACATGGCACCCGACTGTTTCTCACAACTGCCGGTGAACCACTGGAACCATCCGGGATCGCGGAATTTTCGTAGTACGGTTCCACTTCCACTGCCGATTGTTGGCTGGCCTGTTCATGACGATCGACTATGTACAGCTGGGATGACGAACTTATGAACACTTCCCCGACGGCACGGGGTCTTCTCTTGCGCGGCACGGTTGACGTGTTCGGCAAACCCAGAGCCATGTTTCACATTTTTTCGACACTTTTTGGCACACTATTTCAGAGCAGTTTTGCTCATCTGTAAGGTTTCAGTCATTTCCGTTGTTCACCAACTGGCAGAGTATAGAATTTCATTGCCTAATTAAAGTGACGAGTTTCCTACGGTTCGCTTTGTAATGGTTGAAGATTGAGAAGGAAACATGTAGACCCCTTTGTCACTGCCCTTTCCGTTCAACTCTGATTAGCAAGTGGTTAGGTTTCATAACGCTTAGCATGCATACAAATCAAAGTGGCAGACTCACGGAATTGTGAACTACTAACAACGGTCAAATGGAGCTCTCGAAACACGAAAGAAATCCAGAATGTTTAACAGCGTTCAACGCTTAACGTTGCCTAATTGAACCATTCGACTTGTGTTAGTACGTTTCTTGAAAGTAATAAAGCTGGTTATGGTTCCTGAATGAAATGAACGCGAACATGAAGCAAGGTGACCTCCAAGAGCAACCCCGCCGAGTGTGGGATGAAAATAAAGCTTCTCTGCCGGAGAACAATGTGATCGCGTTGGCCAAGCCAAAAACGTCGTCAACTAAAGCACGCACCAACACGCGCACGTTGTGGGCAGCGGCCATCTTTGATGAATATGTTAATCGCTTTACGGAGCGATTCACTGCGTTTGAAGATGACTGTTGAAGTTCGGCCATGGCCTACGATGATTGCATCGAGGATAGGCAGTTTAACAAACGATGATGTCGTCGGTGCTAGATTAGTAAGAACCTTTATGATTATGAATTTATTGGAGGATATTTTTTAAGTTGAGATATACAATAGTCGGTTAAATATTATTCTCTTTTAGTTTTCCGTTTTCTTGACATTCTCATTGAGATAGGTTGTACTATCATTGTATAAATTTACTTTTCAACTTAGACCCGAAGGACCTAGTTTCATATACCAATTGTTTCAGTTTCAGGTCTCATTGTTTGCTAGATTTTTTTTTGAAGTTTATTCTACCTGATCCGATGTTCGAAACCGAAAATTCAATTCTGATTTTAAGCAATTCTAAGGTCATGGTAATTGATGGTCCAGGAAACTCACTTCGGTTATGTAGCCTTTGTCTCAGGATGTATCGGAAGCAGTGGTCAAAAACCAGCCTATATCGATTTCTTCTGCGTAATGAGTAAGGAATCCTTAAAACTATACGTGGATTGGAGCTGATTTTTTTTGTTAAATAATTTATTTCAAAGTTCATCATGCTAATAGAAATGGGATTATCATACGTTTTTTTGTGTCCCTCATTTGAGAACGAATTCGAAGGGGCCGGGGTCCACTAGGAGATTGATAGTACCTTTCATCTTTTTCCGGACAGGACCAGCCTAGACTCCGCCGTACGAAATCCAGTGAAAAAAAACCTAACCAAATATATATCCACTCGGTTCTTGCTTCCATGTCGTAGAATTTTCCCCTCATTTTTCGACAATATTCTAGCTTCTGAGAATTTATTTCTTTTGGAATTTTTTGCTTCTTTTGTGTTATTATTATAAATTGAATAAATAACAGAGATAACATAGATCGGTATATTGAATAAATAGTTGGATAATACTTTTTTGTTTGATAAAGTAATATTTTTTCTCGGTAGCCGGCTGCCCAGATCAACCAATACAATTAATATTTCAAGTATAGATTTACCATCAAAAATCAAATTATAGTGAAGATCACGTTATCCAAGTAGGTGGGTGAAAATGGGAATGAGTAAACAGATGTTCTCTATTCCGTTCAAAAGAAATAGAATGGAAAGAATTCTATAGAAGTTTATAATAATTAATTACATTTTTTTAAACAGTATCAGTTTTTTAAAATGTAGTAGAATTTGCGTATATTTGCAACCTTCGCAGAAGTTTATAAAAGTGAATGATTATCAGTCCAATCCATGTAAAAAAAGTCACAGAACTCACTATCATCGAATTTGTTTCCAACAAAATACAATTTCGTAGTTTTCGTACTTTTTTGTGGAAACATATGAAAATCCTAAGAAACGATAGAACGGTTCAGGAACGGTTTTTTTTTTCAGCTGAACTGTCAAGTTCTGAACGGTTTTTAGAGACGAACTGTTTTGCCTATTCCTAGATTTAGACCCGTACCCCGGATTTTGTTTCGAGAGAGGAGTGAAAACCAAAAGTAATTAACCAACTAAAAAAAATTTTCGTATTCGATGCGATGATACGATATATTCTTAGAATTCACTGCAAAGATCATTCGTGAATAGCATGAAAATGAGAGGTCCTAGGTGGCTCCAATTTGTGACTCATATTAGTTGATAGACATACAACCTTACTTCGGCAGGTCCTGATTTCAGGTTCCGAAAGTAGTGGTCGAAAACTACAAAATGAAACACACATCGATTTCTTGATAGTTTGGAACAAATATGAGCCAGAAAATCGTTATAGTTCGAGGAAGCCAAATTGGATGAATAATGTGGATGGGGTAGCAACTTGAACCCTTCAATCATTGATAATTTTTTTTGGTATTCAATCGCTCCAACAAAGCACACTAATACTCACTGTCGATGGTTTAATTTTCGTTTTTCAAGCTAGTTCAAGAAAAGTATACCATAACAAAGACTGCATCGGAACACTCGTTTCGGGTTCAGTACAATGTCGAATAATCTGTCTGTTCCCTGGCGAGTAATAATTGATTCAGGTTTCGTCAACAGTTATCACCGTACAAAAAAAAGTCCAACCGAAACTTGTTTCCAAAGTGCGCTCGCGTTCGTCTTTTGTCGTGAATATGACTTACTTTACTATGGGGCGCCTTTTCAAAATATACCCTGTACAAGAATTAGCAGAACTTGTACACAAGTCAACAACATAATTTTTACTCCATGCTATCGGAAATATGATCAGCAATTTATGATAAAATTTTCAATACTATGAAATAACTACAAATTACTCAAAATTATAGTCTCTAAAATAATTGGTTTCAACGGATATTAAAGAGAAAAACTCATGTCACTTGTCTTTCCCGTGCTCGGACGACGGTTTTAATGCAGTAAGCGACACTGCATTTTTCTAGTTATTAACTGAATACCAGCTATAGAATGTTAAAATTGGCACATTTCGTTCATTCTAGCATACGCAGTTGACTTTTAATATCAGTAAATAAATTATTAAAGAACTTTTTGATATTTCTTAAAAAATTAAAATTAATTAATTAAAATTATTGTATTTCGGACCGTGTGTATTTCCGCAGGCGAAACATTTTTACTCTCTTGTGTGTTAGAATAAGTGTTTCGTGAGTTCGTCGTGCTTTAGTATAGTTGCACCTTAACAACTTGGGAAGTAAAAAAATTAATCTTCCACAGTTTATATAATATATCAACTTATGATAACGGTATTAGATATTCAAAAGTGTGAAGTTTTATTTGTATTCACGTTATCTAGCTACGTCTCTAACATTACCCACCCATTTTTTTAGCCCTGAGTATGCATCCGCGGCATCCAGCGGATATCTTTTCTATCTACAGAATCTCACTCAAACTATGGTAAGCACGCTCAGTACTAATCCTTATTCCATCTGTTAGCTCGCGCACCTTCTATTTACAGTAATCCAGCACCATTACGTGAAATTTTTACATTGTCCATTCCTTTGTAAGCGCATCGAAGGACCTGCCACTACGGGTTTCATCGGTAATGGAGTTTCGATCACCACAAAACTCTCGAAACCATAATTTTACGGTGCATTCTAAAGGAGTACTAGACTCATAATATCATATTCGCCGTTTTGCCTCCCAAAAAGACTTTTTTCAAACCAAAAGCTTTAGTCAAAACGTTTTCTATGTATAAAAACAAACTTATTCCACCTAGTAGTGAGATGATACCTTTTTTTTATCAATCCGCATGTATTTTTTGCATGAATATTCTTCGGTGTATTTAGGTTTCATGAAATTATTTTGATGATCGTCGTTTCAAATGACAGTTCGAAATTTCAATCACTGAAGACCCGAAAAGAAAAATTGTATGAAACCATAACATTAATTCTGTGAATCTAAATGTGTGAAAATCGATTAAGAATTCCATGAGATGTAGCAGTGAGTTCCATTTGGTTTTTTGGTCATTTTGGTGAGGGTTTTCGGTAATTATTTACTGTACTGCCTTAACCGGAATTCAGGGATCAAAAAGCAAAGCCAATGCATTAAATTCCTTTTGTAGATCTTTGCCTCAATGTTTCAACAGACTTCGCAAACGATCAACGTTGCCATCATTTAGAAATTGTTATGCATACCAAGTTAAGTTTTGGGGTACATTACAGAATCGAACACAGAATACTTGTAAAACATAAATAAGTTTATTTTATCATCGACTATTAAAATCTGCAAACCCGATTAATTTATGTGAAATTTACATTTTTACGCTAATCACTCTGTATTTCCGGAACCAGAAGTAGGATCTGATCAAAAACAAAAAGTTTTGAAGGGATCTTAAGACCTCTCATTTGAAGCTGTTATGGAGAAAATCGGTTATGCAATCTCCGATAAAATTGAGTGAAATTTTTTGTCACACACATTTGCTGATCTCGACGAACTAATTCGAATGGTACATAGGTGCAAAAAGTTATGTTCTTTCAGCAATTATGACTGTAAATATAAATATGAAATTGTTTTGAATTCGTAAATACTGCCATCTTTCTAATACACAAGTCATATTCTATCGATTATGTTGCCAAAATCGAACCGTGCTAAAATCGAAACGATGCAAAATTATTAACAATCGTGTTTCGCTATGCTCCCAACCGTCGCACTATCATACTGCTGGAATAAAAAATAAAGTCGCTTGATCCAAATCATCGATATCTCCGTTAAAAATGAAAGTATTTTAACAATTAATTGTTCATTATTTTTACGTTTCGTCTTTGACTCATCAGTGCAGAGCAGTTCAAATTGAACTGCTTAGTGCTAAACTCGGCAGTTCAATTTGAACCGCTAAGCAGACGTAAAGTTTCTGCTACTTACAGAACACTTTTTGTTTTGCAACGAAGTGCAGTGTCTTTTCTGACGTGCCGAACGAAAACGTGTTTTCGACTATTTCTGGCCGATGCAGGTATGGTCATTTAGGTTAGGTTTCGTTCGGCACGTCAGAAAAGACATTGCACTTCGTTGCAAAACAAAAAGTGTTCTGTAAGTAGCAGAAACTTTACGTCTGTTTAGCGGTTCAAATTGAACTGCCGAGCTTAGCACTAAGCAGTTCAATTTGAACTGCTCTGCACTGATGAGTCAAAGACGAAACGTAAAAATAATGAAAACGGTTATGTGCCCTAGCACAAAATTTGGCTAACCCCTAAATGAATTAATTGTTGTTGAATAGCTATTATCATATCTTAATACAAGAACTACTATGACAAATATTTCCAAAAAATTGAAAGTTTTGACATAAAACTTCGTATAACTCAAAAGGTAAACATTCCGTTCAGATCGCCATGGAGACCTTTCATTTGCGACTAGTTTGATCAAAATCGGTCCGGCCATCTCTGAGATCTTTACCTCTTTGTTAAGAGTTTACTACAAATTCGATAGAAGAGCATGGGGTTTTCATTTGAATCAATTTTTTTTTTCAACCTTTATATATAAGAAAGACAAACAGGATTCAGCTCACTGCACAAAATGTCATGAAAAGGATGCTGTACACTGTCTTTTAGGTGCTGTACACAGTTTTTCAAGTGCATATTAAAATCGTGTTTCATTTCGCTTCCAAACTAGGAAACATTCCAAACTTTTACTAGGATAAAAAAGAAAAGTTAATTTAACAAAAATGCCAATATCTTATTCAAAAATGGACGGATTTCAACAAATCATGGCTTGTTTGAAAGGTAACGAGATTTCTAAATTTTGGAATCAGTTTTATTTTTGAAGTCAATTGTGACAGCTATTGACAAAATATTTTGACATACAACTTAGTAAACTAGTCCGATTAAAATTGGTCCAGCCATCTCTGAGATCTCCGCCTCTTTATTCTATACAAACATACAGACACGCACACAGACATTTGCTCAGTTCGTCGAGCTGAATCTATTGGTATGTGGCACTCAGCTCTCTGGGTCTTGGAAAATTTGTTCAAAGTTTGATGTTATCAAATTTAATATACAGTTTTAGTGTGTAGAATTTCACAACAGCATTCATTTGATTAGTGAGTGAGAATACTTCCCGACTATATCAGTAATGGATAAATTCCTGAGCGAAAACTTCCCGTCTATAGGCAACCATCACTATCATTACCCTTTGTTTCAGTCCACTCTGGTAGTGTAGTTACGACCGCAAAAGTAGACAGACGCAGCTTGCACTATCAACGTAAAAACCTTGAAACAGATCAGCTTTGCATCAGTGCCTACTTAGCTCCCAACAGTATATATTTAAATTATAAATGATGTAGGCGCTTGCTGGCAACAGCAACGCCTACCGCGTCTAAAAATACGATGCATAGCCTACTGAGGGTCCCCTTGCGTATTGGTCATTCCAGTATAGGCTGTGGCCAACACAAACACAAACGTCACATCGTCGTCTGCGCCTGCTAATATTGAAACCGGTTCGTAGCGGATCAGCGAAGCTTGTCTAAAGATGGTTTGACGTTGGTCAACCTGATTTCGAACTAATTTTCGTCACTCGTGTCGAAATGGACGAACGGATACAAAAGTTGACCTTGAAGTGTCTAAACAAGTCACGGAACCGGTGGTGCACGTTGTTAACACTTTTCCTGCCTTCAAGTGAACTTTATTTGATTTCCCAAACCGGCCATTGGTTGTAGAGGCTTAACACCTCTAGAGGCTGAAAAAGACGTTCTTCAATAACCAGTGATTCACATGAGGATGTTTGAAACTCTAGTTATTGCTAAAATGTCATGGCTAAATCACCGGTTCTATGACGAATCATTGTGGTGAGGAGACCAATCAGCATCTTGTTATTCGTGGTCTCTCTCATTCCAATGCGGTCATGTTGTGAAACATGAGATGCATACTGTCTTCGCGAATTGTATACTTTAAATATTTTCACAATTGTCAACAATATTTGCCTGGATACTCAACCGAAGCTCGTTAGTCAATGTGAAAACTTCGAACCCAATGGTCCCTCACAAAAGTACGGAGAGTCGTCCGCCCGGTGGCACAAATGCTTAATTGCATCTTGGCTTGGCATTGCATAACCGAGACCATCGATCAAGCGTAAAATTACGATGAAGTTTTCTTCCTATTTTGTTTTATTGTGGCACTGTTTTATATTCTTTCTACGACCAGATGGTTTCAGTAGAAGTAAAAAAAGAGATCTGAAGAAGAAACCGTCGATCAGATGGTTTCTTTCTTTCTTTCTTTCTTACTGAGCTGCATTCACCGTTCGTGATGACGAAACTACAACAAACCGCAACAACGTCGTTTGGCAACTAGTATAACTTCATGGTTTCAAATGATCATCGAAACATCATCACTCGCTAATGACAGTCTCGGCGATAGAACTTAACGATGCACTTGAATGTGAATGTGAATGTTGTGCGTACATAATTTGGTTGCTCCACCTTGTCCAAGTGTTTTTCAGTTGTTGTTCGATTGTGAATATGTGGCAAGCGATTCGATGATGCGTGTAAAGTTAGGGAAACGTTCGTGGATACGTACTGCGTATTCCATGCGGAACTGGTTATTTGTTAGTGAAATTAGCCCTAAAGCATACGCTATATATGTCACAAGATTTGCCCAAGTCGATCCGAAAGCGTTGCCGCTTCAATGATTCATTTGGGCTTGTTGTATTCATGAATGTATCGAGTGCTGACTTTAAAAATTTAAAACCGATTTACAAATCAAAACCATTATTGATTTTGGTTAAATTTTGTCCTAAAATAGATAATTCAGTTCCCTACCTACCGATTATACATTGCAATGTGTATACACTCTAGGAAAAAAGTTTTTTTTAAACAAAAACTATTTCTTGTTCAAAACGAGTTTCTTATTCAGTGTCTTTTCATTGAAAACTAAATTAAACTGAAAGTCATAATCATCCAAGATTCCAATAAATCTCAATGAGAAGAATGAGATTTTGCTCGAAATTCGTATATTCGAATCTAACACTAAAAAAAATCAGTTTCCAAAATTTAAAGTCAATTTACAAAAAAGAACACCACTTGCAAATTCAATGAGATTTTGTCCCAAGGTAGGTTATAATGTTTCCTTCCAACCATCCATGTATTAGTTTTATAAGGCAGGCAGTTTCAGGAAACTAAACTTTCTCTTGTTCATTACTGATACTTTTTGCCAATATCGGACAAATGGTTTTTAATTTGAGACGAGATTTTGAAGACTACTTCAAAATCTCGTCTCAAATTAAAATTCATTTAATTCTTGGACGATAATGACTTTCAGTTAACTTTTCGATAAGAAGACAATGTAATTTTTTTTTTATCAAAAAAATATATTTATTTTTGTAAATTGATTTTGAATTCTTAAGGAAAATTTTTTCAGTGTGGGAAAAACCCTGGTTAAATTTAACTTTAGTTTAACATTTCTTTTTCCATTGTTTAAAAGCATAGTATTTTCAGAAAATCCATAAACTGCACTGCAAACTTGCTTAAAAACTGCTTCAAAATGTGCTACAAAAACTGCTTGAAAACCAATTGAAAACTGCTCCGAAACTACTCCAAAAATTGATTATGAAACTGCCCGAAAACTGCTACAAAAACTGCTTGAAGAAACTGCTGGAAAACTGTTCGAAGACTACTATAAAAACTGCACTACAAAATTGCTTAAAAGCCGCTCGAAGAATCTGCTACAAAAATTACTTAAAAACCAAGTGAAAACTGCTCTAAAACTACTCCAAAAACTGATTATAAAACTGCTCGAAAATTGTTACAACAACTGCTAAAAAGCTGTTTCGAAAACTGCTCCAAAAACTGCTGGAAGGAACTGCTTAAAAACTGCTCGCAAGCTGCTTGAAATTTATTCTAAAAACTGCTCCAACAACTGCACTACAAAATTGTCTGAAACCTGCTCGAAGACTGCTTCAAAATCTGCTTCCAAAACTGCTTAACAAACAATTGAAAACAGCTCTAAAACATCTTCAAAAACTGATTATAAAACTGCCCGAAAACTGCTCCAACTACTGCTAAAAATCTGTCAGAAAACTGCTCCAAAAACTGATTGAAGAAGCTGCTCTTGCAACTGTTCGAAAACTGCTCAAAAACTACTCTAAAAACTGCTTGAAAAACTGCACAACAAAATTGTCTAAAAAATGCTGAAAGACTGTTTCAAAATCTGCTACAAACCAATTAAAAACTGTTCTAAAACAACTCAGAAAACTGTTTATAAAGCAGCATGAAAATTGCTCCAAATACTGCTACCAAGCTGTTTAACAACTGCTCGAAAAACTGTTCGAAAGCTACTTTAGAAACTACTCTAATAAATTTCCCAAAAACTGCTTCAAAATCGACTGCAAAAAATACTCAAAAGCCAATCGAAAATTGCTCCAAAACAACACAAAATACTGCTAAGAAAATGTTCGAAAGCTTCTCGCAACTGTTTGAGAACTATTTTATAAACTGCACTATGAAATTGCCTAAAAGTTTCTCGAAGGCTGCTTCAAAATCTGCTACAAAAAATGCTTAAAAACAATTGAAAAGTACACGAAAACTACTCCGGAAACGGCTTTTAAAACTGAACGAAAACTACTCTGAATACTGAAAGAAAGCTGTTCTAAAATTTCTCCAAAAACTACTCGAAAACTTTTTTACAATCTGCTACAAAGACTGCTTAGAAAAACAGCTCTAAAACATCTTCAAAAACTGATGATAAAAATGCCCGAATACTGCTGAAAATGCTGCTAAAAACTGTTCAAAAACTACCCCAAAAATTGCTCGAAAATTGGAGGGAAACTAATCGAAAAATTCTTGAAAACTACTCTGAAAACTGCTTGAAAAACTGCACAACAAAATTGTATAAAAATGCTGGAAGACTACTTCAAAATCTGCTACAAAAACAGTTTAAAAATCAATTAAAAACCGCTCTTAAACTACTCATAAAACTAATTATAAAACTGCATGAAAATTGCTCCAAATACCGCTAAAAAGCTGTTCAACAACTGCTCGAAAAAATACTCTAAAACTGTTCGAAAACTACTTTGAAAACTGCTCTACAAAATTGCCCAAAAGCTGCTCGAAAACTGCTTCAAAAACTTCTAAAAATCCGATCGAAAATTGCTCCAAAACTACTCCAAATACTGCTAAGAAGATGTTCGAAAACTGCTCGGAAAAACTGATCGAAAACTGCTCGAAAACTACTTTAAAAACAGCACTACAAAATTGTTTAAAGACTGTTTATAAAGTTGCTCGAAAACTGCTCCAAACACTGCTAAAAAGCAACAGCTAAACTACCTCAAAAACTGCTTGAAGAAATTGCTCGAAAAACTGTTCGGAAACTACTCCAAAAACTGCACTACAATATTACCTAAAAATTGCTCGCAGACTGCTACAAAAAACTGTTTTAAACCTAATGCTCTAAAACTACTTCAAAAACTGTAGTTTTATAAACTACACAAAAACTGTTCAAAGTACTGCTGAAAAGCAGCTCGAAAACTGCTTAAAGAAACTGCTCGTAAAACTGTTCGAAAACTGCTCGAAAACTACCCTTAAAACTGATTATGAATCTACCTTAAAAGTGCTACAAATACTACTAAAAAAACTGATTATAAAACTGAACAGCTAAGAACTGCTCGAAAACTGCTAGAAAAACTGCTCGAAAACTACTTTAAAAACTGCACTACAAAATTGTCTAATATCTACTCGAAAACTCCAATTGAAAACTGCTTCAAAACTACTCCATAAACTGACTATAAAACTACACGAATACTGTATAAAATACTGCTGAAAAGCTGTTCGAGAACTGCTCGAAAAATTACCAGAATATTGTTTGAAGATCACTCGTAAACTACTTTAAAAACTGCTACAAAAACTGCACCACAAAATTGTTTGAAAACTGCTCGAAGACTGCTTCAAAGTCTGCTACAAAAACTGCTTAAAAGCAATTGAAAACTGTTTTAAAACTACTCCAAAATCCGATTATAAAACTACCCGAAAACTGATACTGCTAAAACGCTGTTCGAAAATTGCTCCAAAAACTGATTGAAGAGCCTGCTTGAAAAACTGCTCGAAAAATGTTCGAAAACTGTTCGGAAATTGCTCGAAAACTACTCTAAAAACGGCTCCAAAAAATCCACTGCAAAATTGCCTAAAAATTGCTCGAAGACTGCTTCAAAATCTTCTACGGAAATTGCTAAAAAACCAATAGAAAACTGTTCTAAAACTACTCCATCAACTGATTTTAAAATTGCACGAAAATTGCTACAAATACTTCTAAAAAACTGTTCGGAAACTGTTTGAAGAAACTGCTCAAAAAACTGCTTGAAGGAACTGCCCAAACATTATTCGAAAACTACTCTAAAACTGCTCGAAACACTGCACTACAAAATTGTCTAAGAACTGTTCGAAAGTTGCTCCAAAAACTGCTTAAAAACTGTTCGGAAACTGCATAAAAATTGCTCGAAGACTGATTCAAAATCTTCTGCAAAAATGGCTTAAAAACCAATTGAAAACTATTCCATGAGCTACTTAAAAAATTGCACGAAAATTGCTACAAATACTGCTAAAAAGCAGTTCGAAAGCTGCCCGAAAAAATTGCTCGAAAAACTGTTCGAAAACTGCGCTACAAAAATGTCTAAAAATTGCTCGGAAACTGTTTTGCAATCTGCTACAAAAACTGTTTAAAAACTAATTGAAAAGAGCTCTAAAACTGCTTCATAAACTGACTTTAAAACTACACGAATACTGTGAATTTTGCTGAAAATCTGTTCGGCAACTGCTCAAAAAACTGCTCGAAAAACTACTGCGAGACTGTTCGAAGATTATTCGGAAACTACTCTAAAAACTGCTCCAAAAACTGCACTACAAAAGCATCCAACAACTGCTCGAAGACTGCTACTAGAACTGCTTGAAAACCAATTGAAATCTGCTTCAAAACTACTCCTTAAACTGCTTTTAAAACTGCACGAAAACTGCTTTAAATACTGATAGAAAGCTATTCGAAAATTTCTCTCAAAACTGCTACAAAAATTGCACTACAAAATTGTCTAAAAACTGCTTCAAAATCTGTTACAAAAAATCATTAAAAACAATTGAAAACTGCTCTAAAATTACTCATAAAACTTATTATAAAACTGCACGAAAATTGCTTCAAATACTGCTAAAAAACTTTTCGAAAACTGCTAGAAAAAACTGTTTGGAAAATTGCTTGGAAAACTGCTCGAAAACCACACGAAACAAGTTCTCAAACTCGAAACAAGTTCTCAAACTACTCGAAAACTGCTCCGAAAATTGCTTGAAAAACTGTTCGAAAACTACTTAAAAACTGATAATGAAACTGCATGAAAATTGCCCTTCAAATTTTCTTAAAAACTGCTCGAGAACTGCTACAGAATCTGCTACAAAAACTACTTAAAAACAATTGAAAACAGCTCTAAAACTATTCAGCAAACTGATTTTGTAACTGCACAGAAATTGCTCCAAATACTGCTAAAAAGCTGTCCAAAAACTGCTCAGAAAAACCGATTGAAAACTACTTTAAAAGCTGCACTACAAAATTGCCTAAAACCTGCTCGATTATAAAATTGCCAGAAAACTGCTTCAAATACTACTGAAAAGCAACAGCTAAAGTTCCTCAAAAACTGCTTAGAGAAACTGCTCGAAAAACTGTACGAAAACTACTCCAAAAACTGCACTACAAAATTACCTAAAAACTGCTCGAAGACTGCTTCAAAATCTGCTACAAAAACTGTTTAAAATCTAATACTCTAAAACTACTGCAAAAACTGTAGTTTCATAAACTACACAAAAACTGTTCAAAATACTGCTGAAAAGCAGCTCGAAAACTTCTCGTAAAACTGTTCGAAAACTGCCCGAAAATTACTCTTAAAAATTTCGAAGAATGCTACAAAAACTGCTTGAAAACCAATTGAAAGCTACTTCAAAACTGCTCCTAAAACTGCTTTTAAAACTGCACGAAAACTACTCCAAATACTGCTAGAAAGCTGTTCGAAAATTTCTCTCCTACTCGAAAACAACTCTAAAAACTGCTCGAAAACTGCCCCAAAAAGTGCACCACAAAATTACGTTTTATTTAGGGTTTTTTTGTTATAAAATGCTAACTTTCGTTGACAATGTACGCAACACAGTTTAAAGAAGCTTCCAAATTTTATACACATGGTTGATTATTCAAAAACAGGAGCCGCTTTTTTTTCAAATATAATTTTTTATATTTATTTACAATTGAGATCACGTTACTATTATTTTTTTAATTTTATTTTGACTACTACATGGAATGGGAAGTTTCGGGTCTAACAAAGTAAAAGTCGATTTTTTACCGAGAAACCTTTTTGCCTTTCTCATACAGAAAGGTTATGCAATCACTGTGAAAACCGACTTTTGAACCGAGGCCCGGCTGAGTGTCATATACCATTCGATTCAGTTCGTCGAGTACGCAAAATGTCTGTGTGTGTATGTGCGTATGCTTGTATGTAACGTTTTTTTGCACTAACTTTTCTCGGAGATGGCTGAACCGATTTTCACACTTAGATTCAAATGAAAGGTCTTGTAATCCCATACAAAATTCCTGAATATTGTTTAGATCCGACATCCGGTTCCGGAGTTATGGGGTAAAATGTGCAAATAACTGAAATATGTTTTCTAGCTTTTCTCATAGATGGCGCGACCGATTTTCATAAACTTAGGTTCAAATGAAAGGTCCTGTACGTAATTCCTGAATTTCATCTGAATTCGACTTCCGGATCCGGAAATATAAGGTAAAGTGTGTTAAAAATTGTATACCATCACTGAAAAGGGCGAAAAACCGTAAAAAGTTTTCTAAATCGACCTCAAATCTTCTCCAATTAATAGTTTTTATTAGTAGACGGTCAAACAAACCGATTTCGGTTATTCTTTTTAGGAATCGAAGAAAATTATTTTGAAAAATACCACAGTATTATATATGATGGTATGATTGATATGAGAAAGGCATCATTACACCACTAGGTGGATTAAAACAGGTTTTTATTCTTTAATATAATCTCCATCTAGAGCCTAGTCTCCAACATTTTGATACCCTATGAAAATAAAACAAAAATTTCTCAAGGCCTTCAACATAGGCTTCCGTTTTTGCAATGACCTCAGCATTCCAAGAAAATTTCCTACCCTGGGTAAACCAGGGATTTGAAAAAAGATAATAATCACTGGGGGGCAGGTCTGGAGAATACGGGGGATGATCTGCAACGCAAATCATTCAATTTCACCGTTGCTTTTATGCATGAATGCGCTGGTGCGTCTTTTTCTTTAGCTTGATGAAAACTAGAACTCGTTTGACACGATCAGCTGTTGTTATTTTAAACACCAGGACTTTTCATTCCATGTAGTGTTCATAAAGTCGTGATCAATTGATAGTAGAAATATAAGTTTGATTTAATTCAACAATTTTCTAGGGTAATGAGTGAATTTCTAAGACTGAAATCTATTTGAGTAGTGCTATTTTGTTTTTAGTTACATTTTTTCAAATTAGATTCTGAAATTCTTAGAATGAAAATAGCGAAAATTTGTCAATTAGGGAAAAGATAGAGAAACACACAACAGTGCAATTTATAATACATGTGGACAAAAAAATGGATCGCACAGTGCATCTAAAGAAGAACAGATACATGTCAAAAACAAAACAAAAAACACGTTTCAAACGTACCACAAACATGTCGAAACGAGAAACTTTTCCGATCGTTTTTTCCGTTCTGAAATTCGAAGAGAAGGAAAAAAAGAAGTCATTATCAAAGTCCACTAAAAACGAACAATGTTTCAACATTGAACAGCTGAGAAGAATAATTTAAGTGGTAAACAGAAATAAGACACACACACAGACAGAAACAAAAAACCTTAACACTGCTCACAAATCGTGATCCATCAAACCAAGCAAAGGTCAACTTTCAATTGAAATCGAAACGCGTAGTGAATGCTCGCGCACTCGACGTTTTCACTCATCAAAAGAAGCAAAAAAATAACTCCACAATTGAAGGTCGCAGCGCGGAAAACGTTAGGAAAATATTAGCATATATGTTTATTGCCGTCAAGAACCTCCCCCCTCCTCAGCCGTGCCTCTTCGAGAGTGGAGAGAGGGGGGGAATTACAAACTTACTTGCGCTCGTGCGGTACTTTTCAAACCAAACAACCTCCAGGTAGTGCGCGTGGTGAGGTGCTCGGAAAACACCTGAAATCACTGCACTCAGAAACAAAGAGACCAAACAAACTGCGTGTGAAACTGTGCAAAGCGAAAACTTCACTTCAATCACTTTCGCGTGAGAAACAAAAACAAATTGTTTTCTTTTTTAATTTTGCATATGTTATGTCTCACAGTTCGTAACATCTGTAGGATTTTCTGTTTTCCAAACCAACGACCGTGGCGTCATCCATCGATACTGCGGTTGTTTGTTGGTGAGCAGTGTTGAAAGTGCATCGTCAAATTGCACCACCCGCACTCGCACCCGCACAGTCAGTAGCGGGTTTTTGCGCAAAGTTCTCAGCTTTCTAACACACACACATCGATTGGAAACGCAAAGGTACATTTCGGGCTCGTCGGTTGCTCGGCTATTTAAATTGTGCGAGTGGGTAAAATCGAACGCATGGAGTCGTGTCCTAGCCCGGAGGAGGGCTCCAACAACTGACATGCTTCGTAGTCAACATCAACTGTTTTGCAAGAGTCTGATGAAGTACATCTACAAAGCATACAAGAAGGGGGGGTGGGTGGCTTCTTTGGACGAAACCGATTTATTGGGTGGCGGTGATTAAGTGCGATTTTTTCGTGCTTAACACGCCACTGTGTTAACAAGGTACTCCGACAGTCAGTTAGTAGTCAGTCAGGCAGTTAGTGATGGGGTGGTGTTGCGCAATCGCCATCAAACATCGGCTTCACAACCGAGTAGAAGTAGTTCAAAGGAAGATCCAGATCAGTAGTTGGTATGTCGATTCGTATCGCCGAGCGTCAAGCGTGGAGCCGTTGCCGTTGATGGAAGATGAGATTTGGAACTAATTTGACTTCATTCGTTGGGTTTCTTCACGAGAGGGAAATGATTACATGGGCAGACGAGTACGTGTTTGCGATTAACGAAACAACGAAATGCACGTGATTTACTGGAAATGGAAGGGTTTATGCTTTTTGTTCGAAAGATATAACAAACATTTGCTGTTTGAGCGGTTTGTCAGGCAGTTATGTTCAAGTTATGTCATTCATGGTCTTGCAATGTTTTTCTCATTCATCTATTACACGTATTCCAAGTGATTTATTATCTTAGATCATATACTTCTAATTCGAAGTTCATATATCGGAATTAAAATCGCAGTCCGTTCATAATCATCAGAAAACTAAGAACACCATGAAATTATTCTATTCGTAAGAGGAATGGAATCCAATGGTTGCTTCGCTCAGTAGTTTAATAAACAGTGACAAATATGTTCAGTGAGTGTTTCAAATATGCAATTTTGCCACGTGCGAGAGAAGCATAGCATGCTACGATGGGACCGGAATGCGAGTGTCTTTTCGTTCGTCAACAAAAGTATTCGCATATACGTCCCATCATCTTGTTGCGTAAAAGATTTTATATAAACGAATGACAAAAACCGTTTTTTAATCCATCTAGTGGTGTAATGATGCCTATCTAATATTACTTGTATTTCCAAAAACATCACTAGAAGATTCTGTCAAGAATTTTTTTTTCAATCTTAAATAAAATAAGAAACTTACATTGGGTATGAATTAACATAAACCTTTCATTTGAACCTGTTTGTAGAAATCGATCAAATCTAAAAAAAACCCTTCTTAGTCCACTTAGTGTAATTTTCATAGATCTTGAAAAATCACAATAGGGGAGGGGGGGTACATGAAATTTCCGTAATCGAAAAAAAAATTTTGATGCCAAAAGGCTTAGAATTGCATGAAACGTCGAGATTTAGTGTCATCTAAAAAAAAAAACTTTTTTTTTTAAATCGAGAAAGTTGATTTTTTTCAAAAAATGATTTTTTTTATATGACCCTTAATCTCGACGTTTCATGCAGTTTTAAGACTTTTGGTATCAAAAAAACGATTTTGGAAATTTCATGCAGGAATGCCAGGTCATTTTTTCTAAAATCAAAATCTGTGATCAAGTCAAAAACCTGTGAAAATCTGTGCCCGTTTCCCGTACCATAAATAGCAGATCAAAATCAATTTGGTGAACAAAAAAAAAAAAGTTTCACTATCAACACGTTCTGTCCCTTTGTCCTCTCAACCGCTCAGTACTTTTGGGTGCAAAGCTGTGCTTGATTTCAAAAATCTGTGAAAATCTGTGATCATTTTCAGAAATCTGTGAAAATCTGTGTCATTCTGATTTCAAGTACTCCCCCCTATGGTGCACCACCCCTTACGCATGTCCGATTTAGCTCAAATTTTGCATGTGGGCTTTTTTCGAGGTGCTTAAACTTTTGAGCACTACAGCTTTACGAAATTAGAGGTGATCCCAAAATTTTGGCACCCTTATATATATATATATATATATATATATATATATATATATATATATATATATATATATATATATATATATATATATATATATATATATATATATATATATATATATATATATATATATATATAAAGCGGCTAAAATCAACATGTTTTGTCGATTTTGAGTCACTTATACCATTATATCTCCGGAACCAAAGGTCACAGCCATTTGGTCTTCGAACTAGATCAATGGTCCGACAGTAGCTTTCATTTGATTAAGGTGCTTTTATCCCGACCAGTTAGAAAACTTTCCAGGACTATAGATTCGACAACTAAACGATTTTGATTTGACAGTAGCACTAAAGACTTTAGAAATGAACCGATTGATTTTTTGCATTCAAACTGTTAACATTTCTTGATTTAGAATATCAGCAAAGCGAAAAATTCCCTAAAACCGAAACTTGTCTCAGGATTTTTGGAATAATTGAATGCTTTTGTCGCTTGCCCAGTTTGTGAGATTCATTACTTAGCTTAAAGGCAGATGAATAGAACAAAATTGAGACATAAATCAAGGACCATGCCACAAAGTAATAGGTTTCTATCAGTATCTAACAAGAAATCCGACTGGTTTTTAATTTAATAATTGCATTCGTCATTTCGCCTTCCTTATATAAAAAAAGGTTATGCAATCACAGTGAAAATCGGCGTTTGAACGGAGGTTCGTCGAGATTTCCACAAACTTAGATTCAAACGAAAGGTCTCACGGTCCCATATGTCGCTATTGAATTTTATCTTTATCCGACTTTCGGTTCCGGAATTACAAGGCAAAATTTGCCAATCTATGAGAAAATGCACACTCAATTTTCACGGAAATTACTCAACCGATTTTAACAAACTAAGATGCAAATAAAGGGACTTGAAATTCTTAAAAAAGTTTCCGAAACAGTGTTCCAGATCCGACTTTCGGTTCCGGTATTACAGCGCGATAGGTGAAATATTTCCAATTTCATAAGTATATTTTTTTCAAAATCTGAGACTAACTGTGTAGTAGTTTTTGATACGGAAAATACAGTACCTTTCAAGGTCTGAGCCCAGTGTGTTTTAGAGGGCTATTTTTACGCTTCAAATCTGATTTTTTCAGAAACGGTGACGAATATAAAAAAAAACAATTGACAATCTCTTAGAAAATTAGTTTAGCATCAAAAATCTACCCTAACAATGTCTAGATAATTTAATTTAGATGCGATTAGTGCATAAAAACATAGGTGTTATCGCGATAAAAAGTAAATGTTATTTTTTGTGAAGGTAAGTCGATTTCTATGCACGCGCCATTTTTTTCTGCTCCAGTTTCCTGGTAACGTAACGAAAAACGAGAGAGAAATAAAATCGGTTCAGCAAGGCTTCCAAACAAGCGGTAGTTTTTTTTTGGATGCAGACACATTTTATGCAAACTTGTAATCGAAAATATCGAAACTTTTCTGGTCACCCGGCCCAGCGAGAGTCATTCTGTACATATGCGAGAGAGCAGGGAGAGAAATGTAATACTGGCCTCAGCCCTTAATGGAAAAGGCAGTACAAATTAAAATACATTACATTACATTCAAGGATATACAGTACACAGTATTTGGGTAAAAAATACAGTAAAATACAGTACGGATACAAGCGTTATTCATGGATGAAGTCCATCATGAATATTCCTTTAGAAATTGCAATAAACATTCTGGGTGTATTCAGTAAAATGTGAAAGAGATCAATTCCTGTCTGTCTCAAATCCGATCAGATGTAATCATCAAAATTGTATCAAAATTTGATATTGTAAATAACACAAAACTTATCTGAATTAGATATAAATTCACTATGGATAGTTGCTAATAACACCTAAGATTATTTTTCTAAAGAATATCATTGTTGTATCTTAATTGGTTAAACATTGTGCATAGAAAATCGAAGTTAATTTGCACTTTCTTTCAGACAGTATGTTGGTATAAATTTAATGAATTTTACAGGTGACAGAATTCTACTAACGATACAATGCATAACAACCTAACTTGTCAAATGATGCAGTATTTCATTCGTGCAGAATTTTACAGGCTCCGAGTATAATTTTCACTTGGCTACCAAGAAAGGGTTGCATGGGTTTTTATGAAGCAGATATGTGCTTCTGTGGTTCAGTCGATTAACGGACGTGCTTTGTGATCCCAGGTTCTTCGGTTCAAGTCGCTTTCTGATATCGATCTTTTGTTGTTTTATTTCACTCGATTTTTTGTGAAATACGACGCTCCATTTATGTGCATCATATAAGATGTAAAATCACAACATATTTTCGAGCTGTGTGTATAAATATTAAAACGAGCTATAATTTTAATATAACTCTGACATGGTTTTCAGATAGGATAAGTCAAGTACCCGCATATGAGTTTCTTTTAGTGTAAATTTCTTAAATTTAATACATTGGAATATTAGAATAGTGGTGATGCATTACCAATATTCCGTGCAATAATACAATAAAATTTCCATCGTCTTTTTCTCAACATGTAGATTTCACCAAAAGGTTTATTTTTCCGAGTTATAAATTGTTTCCTAAAATTTGCTCCCGTTTTCAAAACTAGATTATTTTCCGATCCCGCTGTCCTTCGATCACACATTTTTGAAATCGATTACAGTTTAGCACCGAAAAGTGAGACCTCTTGTTTTGCTCACCAAAATGATTCCGATCAGCTATAATGGTACGGGAAACGGGCACAGATTTTGCACAGACAGGTTTTTGGCTTGATCGCAGATTTTTGAAAAAAATGACCTATCATCCCTGCCTAGTAGGTGCTTTCAGTGAGGGGTTTTTGGATACCCCGTAAAATATTTACTTTAGCCTACCAAAATTAATTGAAATGAAGTTCGATTCCCTCATATTTATATCGATTTTATGTTGGTTTCGAATTTTGATGTACTGGACGAAAACAGTACCCTTCAAATATATGTGGATACTTGAAAATGCAAGTTTTCACCTTAGTTCTGCTTATGAATTCACTCTAATTTTTTGGAGATAAAATAAGTACAGACACTTGATTACTGTTTGTTTTTTTTCCCTACCAACACAACACTGTTCGAAAGCTGTGTGAGCCAACAAACACTATAACAATAGGTTCCCAAATGAGTGTATCACCGTTACTCTGCCACTTTAAAGTGTATTGGAGGTGTGTAAAATATAACTCAAGGTAATCAAGCGACTATCTTTTATGACTGCAAACAATCTCCGTTGCTGTCATGTCGCTTCACGATCACGGGATACTGAAACGGATGTCTTTCAATTATGACACATGAGATAATTTTTCTGGTTTTCGGAGATATACTGAAACCCACACTGTCCCCTGTCAACTACCGGGCGGTAGACTGTCGAATTAAGCAGATTTGAATCACCTACGCAGTAATGAAATCCCAGCAAAAACAAATCCTACTTTCCATTTTGGACGATACCAATTTCGTACGATCGACGATAATCGCGATCGTCGTGGGTCGGTGAGTTTTGCGGTCCAGTAGGGATGTGATTATGAAATGAGTTTGCACCGGATCGTCGTTTCTTTATCCGATGTCATTATACGATTCGAAGTGATCTACGGACCGATTGACCATGAACCACGATCTTAACTCGACGGCGATGGTATTCTTGTTATCTGTTCGCAACGAAACTAGTCGCGAACGGAAAGAGACCACAGAACAAATCTAGTTTACCTTGGTTGAAATCAACGGCAGCGTCGCTGCTATGGAAACGATATTGCGTGGTAATTGGCGTGCAGTAGAACTTGATCTTGCCGAATCAAGTTTAGAAAGAAAAAATGACCTCAGTTATCCGTCTAACCAGTGGAACTACCGAATATTTGTGTCGTTGGGGATGATTTGAGTCTACCCCCTTCTTCTTCTATGTTGATACAAGCGTGCAAAGACCGACAGTCGTTAGAACTATGCAATTTTAAACTCGTTTCTTCATTAGTGCGGCACTGATTGTTCAGTTTCCTCCGGTGGACATGCTTCGCTAACAAGTGAAACTTCCCTCGATTAGTTTTTCGCCGTAATTTGAATATAATGGCCAATTAGATGAGTGATTCGAACGGAACGATGGTAGTTCGGCATTTAGTTTTTTTGGGGGGGAATTTCCTGTGCATAAACACTATCAACAAAACAATTCAAGGCCACGTGTTAGTGTTTTGTGTCCATGGAGTTTGACGTCGTTTAAGTGTTCGGCTTGTTCTAAACAAGTTAATATATATTATGGGATTTAGTAATCGAAATCGTTCTGCAGTACGGTACATAAATTCAGAACTTCCAACAAACAAATGAGGTGGAGATGTTTCTGCACAGACACAACTATTTTTAATAATAACGAAACTCCTTTTGGTCTGGATCGATACAATGATTTTACTTTCTCTTGGAAATTGATTCGGGTTGATTCTATACAAAATCTCATCAGAATTTTAGTCTCTACACAATTGTTTTGAATTTTTTTAAATTGTTTTTTTTTTATCTTGTCTTGTCTTGTCTTGTCTTGTCTTGTCTTGTCTTGTCTTGTCTTGTCTTGTCTTGTCTTGTCTTGTCTTGTCTTGTCTTGTCTTGTCTTGTCTTGTCTTGTCTTGTCTTGTCTTGTCTTGTCTTGTCTTGTCTTGTCTTGTCTTGTCTTGTCTTGTCTTGTCTTGTCTTGTCTTGTCTTGTCTTGTCTTGTCTTGTCTTGTCTGGTCTTGTCTTGTCTTGTCTTGTCTTGTCTTGTCTTGTCTTGTCTTGTCTTGTCTTGTCTTGTCTTGTCTTGTCCTATCTTGTATAAATTCACAAAAACCTTAAAGAAGTTTCCTTTGTTTTGCGGTTTTTACTATGTAAAATTGTTGAAGTTAAGCGATTTTTATATGCTTGTTTTCAAAGTTATTTTATGCTAATATTCTATATAGCTCGAATTTTTCATACGTTCAAACTCTGGCCTTTAAAATGTAGCAGTAGTTATTTGTTAATGTCTGATTTAAAAAGTAGAGAAACATTGTTATTTAAAGAACCCAAAACTCAATCATGCTATATGCTCCGTATTCTTCCGCATTCTGAGCTATCAGATTGCAGATTGCAAAAAGACTGAAGAATGAAATAACAGAAGTGGTTATTTGCGAAAAAATTACCACAAGTAACCGCTACTCGGGCAGGATCCCATCTTGCAATGTATGAACGGTTGGTGGGGAATATTATCACTTATCTTGGGACAACATTTTATCAAAGTCAAATTTTTTTGTAAATCGATTTTTAATTTTTCAAGTCACTTTTTTCTAGGGTATAAGAATTTTTTTTCAATATTTTTATTGAAAAATTGGATTAATTTTGTGAAAATCACTAGTACAACACTTTGTCGTAGGATTTGTCAATAACTGTTTGGGAAAAAGTAGGTTAAAAAAATTTGGCCCTTTTCAAAAGGCAGACTAGATCAATTTGGAAGAACAAAGTATGCAAAGTGGCTTTATTTGACAAAGACTATATGTCCAGAAAGTTTCACTCAAATTCGAGACAGTGCTGCCAACTGCGATTTGACATGAAAATCGTTCATAAGTGAATGCAATAATATCGCTTAACTAAATGGAATTCAGTATTGGTTGATAGCCATGATCCCATGCTAACTCAATCAATGAGTTGAATATAAGTACAATTACCCTGCAAACTTTTCCAAAAACGTTTGTCAAATTTTGTCCGGATCTGAAACCATTACAAATAACGGTCATTACAAATAAATAAAGTTCGATAACACCGAAAAAGAACATTGATTTGTTAGAGAGTTGATAAAACCATTTTTAACTAGTTTTAAATGAAAAAACAATGATTTAGTTTGTTTGAATCATCAGCTAGTCAGAAAAAAAACGAATGGCAACTTTTGGAAATATTGCTAGCCGAACTCGACCAAAATGTACTCCACACAAACCGCCAACCATTTGTCAATCGATCAAATAACTCCTCTGCAATCGTAAACAACAACAAAAGTAAAACCGACATGTGAGCAAAAGTAGCTTCATCTTTTCGCGCAATGAGTAGGCGTTGGAGTTTCCACCAGCGCCTGACAGCTGCCTGGTTCAGGTTGGTTTGCACCGACCGCGTGTCATTTGAACGTGTTGGACCTGGGAGATACACGGTATTTCTTCACCAAAATGGTGATCCTTCTTGTGGAACGACGAGTGTAGCTATAATTCGATCATTACACAATTTTTTTGCACGTTTTTCGGCGCGTATCATAGTTTGGGACGAGCTTAGGTAATTGTTGACCACCCGAGGGTAGCTTGCAGAAACTGGTCTGTTTTTTTCGTCCTCCTCCTCCTCCTCCGCAATCTTCAACCGAAGCTGTCACCGATCAAAGCTGCGATGTGCGGTCCAAATAATTCGCACAAATTTACACCGATTAAGTCACACAAAACATCTTCTTCTATGACTGCGACGTTCGGCATAGATCAATCTGGGTTACAGGCCGATTTTTATATAGACATTTCACTTTTGGTTGCATCGATTCGGCCCATTTCGGAGTGACATTTTTTTTTGTGTAACCACCAACAATTCGTACGACCCGACACATTCCCTAGTAAACTAGTATAAACTAAAACAGCCTTCGATTATTATTTCACAGTCGCATACACAAACACAAAACTTGTTTTCCTTCAACCCGCTTCAACGCGGAAACTTCTTCCTTTTCTTCGTTTCACTTTTGGCCGATTGTAATAATAGCGATAAATACAGGCGCAATGAACATAAAAATTTTATGTTCGTGGATATCCAGCTGCACCCAGTAAATCCGAACATCGGACGCATCGTGCAAGAAAGCTTTTGATTGCGTTTCGAGCTTGCATAGTGTATCGGTAGAACAAAAGAGTGAAGATATACCAAAGCAGAGAGCGGATGTCTGATTACTCAGGTTATGAGATATATCGGGGTTGGATTTCCAACCTCGAACATAGGGTCAGAGTTTTTCTGGCCCTAAGAGGCGAATGACCTAAAGGTTAAAGCCTCTATGATCGAAACAAAAAAATGTTTAACACTCTTTCACACCCTATCGGGAAGATGTCGGCTCGAAAATGTCTTGTTTGATATTCCTTCACTCTGTTTCTCTAGCGATGCATAATGTAAACATAAAGCTTTTTTTTATGTCGACGCGGTTGATGCAAATGGTGCAGAATTGTCCGATGACGGGCCGATTGAAGCGCTACGATCGGCCCTATATCGTGCTCAATCGGTCCGATAATCAGACCGATGATCGGACTTATGCGGGTCTACAAATTTCACTGGGCAGTTGGGTGGTGTTAGGCCACAGCTTCTTCAACAGAACTTCAACCTGAATCCACGTAACTACACGTAAATCTTCAATTCAAACATCAAATAAGGCTTCACAGGATCGTCACTTATACCCCGAGGGCAACAAACGAGCAAACCTACACTGCATCCAATACAAAAGAGAACTCCTACACGCTAGACTGGCCACCGAGTCGCGATATCGCGAAAGGTCGTTATGGTGACGGCGCGTAAACAGCCACGTACGTACGCTTCCAAAGGCAACCGCTCGCAGAATAAACGGCTAGTGCTAAGCCAGGCCTACTGCGAACCGCGGAGAGTCACGATACTCTCGGTTCCAAGTCTGTTTGCTTGTGTTTAGCTCATGAGGGCCTAAACCGACTGTTGTGGTGTGTCTCATTGCCGGACGGAGTACACGTTGACTCCGTGTCTAAGTCGTCAGCGTACACAACCACCACCACCACCACCACCCACCGTCATCTCTGCCGTGCCGTGCTGTCAAACTATAGATATATTTTGCTGATGGGGTAAATAATGAGCGAATTGTTCCAATACTCTTCTCCGGCGGTGGAGTTGATGAGCGAACAATGCTGTTGTATGCGACGATGAGGTTTTTATGGCTTCAGCTAATATAAACATAGGAAACCTAAAGGGCACTAAGCACAATGCAAACATCGACACAGCGAGCGCAGTACTTTGTTAGTGCAGCTAAACTAACATATGAGTCAGATGAGAGCGCTAGATATCGGGGTGGTAGTGTTTGAACTAGGGTGGATAGTAATTGAAATTTGAGATAATAGGGTTTAACATTTTCTAGGCCCTAGTAGGCCTTCGAATATGTGAAAGTTTAGGTTGTTATGGACATTTACAAAATTCATTACTCAAAACATGTTTGTCAAAATTTCAACTGGACTAACTCAGACAAACAAAATCATCCGGAATAACCTACCGTAAATTTTATATAGTTCTATAGTTTCAACCTAACATCGCTTTAAATTTGCATAAAATATATAAATATATGAATTCATGGTGTAAAAAATTCCGACTATCAACTAGTTAAATTTTATGCGAAAAGTAGCTCCCTTTGAAATTTCAACCAATGCAAAGTTAGATGGATTTTGTTTGGCACAGAAAATGAAATGACAACATGACAAGTGCGATAGTGGCAATACAAAAAGTATAAGAAAAACCACGAGTAAAAAATTAAAAAGTAAATTGAGAAATTTTATTGTTACACAGAATAGATTCCATCAAAAGTTGTGACACTCTCTAGCAAATTTGTTTTCAGTCTGAAAATAACTATCGAATTGTTCTAATAATGTTTCGATAGTGAATTTTTCGAGAAATTTTCCTTATTTAGGGTTAATAATTTTGTTTTGATTGTTACTACTTATAAAAGTACGACAAATGGAAGCCGAAGGAAAAAAAATCGGGTGGGTTATGTCAGAGACTTAACTGTACAGTACGTGAATGTGAATAAAACTAGCATTCCTTCATACTTCCGAATATCAATAATCGTAAGTAATTGTTGATTGATTGTGCGAATTTGTCAATTTTTAATGCTTCATTTGCATTCTAACGGTGCATCAATACTAAAATTCGACAAACATATTATACCTTACAATTAAATAAGGCAGAACAAATTAGAGCAAAAAATTACGGTGTTGTGTACGAGACGAGATACAACAAGATATATTCATCATCAAAAACTCTTCACTCACCCATGCACTATGGTCCGAAACGGGAAATTAGCGTGACAAAAATATTTTCACTATTAAATATTAGTTTTTTGTAGTTTTGTAGTTCACAAAAGTTGTTTATAATCAAATGGCGCTCCTTTTGATGAAGAAAGTTACTGGGGTGGTCCTCATTTAGATTGAAATCTGATATCTAGCTTTCTTAATTGAACTCAAAAATGATTTTGTTGTACAATAAAGTTGTAGGAAATTTTGTTTTGAGCTACTTTTTTGAAAAAGCACCTCTCTAGCTCTTCATTTGATCGAGTTACATCAATTTTCCCGAGTAAAAGAAGGGTGGTTCCTGAAAAATCACTTTTTTTTGTTTTAACTTTTTTGTGAAACGTTCTACAGAAAAGTTGTTTTCAAAAAAAAAAAATGTTAAACTAATCATTGCGCATAATTTTGCTCAACCAAGCTTTTTCATATGAACTAAAAAAAAGTTATGATTGTTTTTTTTCATCAAAAACTAGTCAAGCTTCAAATCAGAGGTGGAAATAAGCCCATTTTGCGCATGAAAATGTGAATCAAGATTTCCGATTGAGAATCAAAAAATCGAACACCGTGAATTAAAAAATTGGGTAACCATACTAAAATTGTGATTATGTTTTAAATTGTGGGAAAAATTGAAAACCTTTTTAAATTCTAAGTAAAACCAAAATTCATCTTATCAAAAATCATTCGTTTCAAAATTCATTATAATATCTACAATAAATATGTGATATGAAAAGATAAATCTGACTATTTTGATATACTGTGAATCAAAAAATTTCTTATATCCACCTCTGCTTCAAATATCAATATTAATTAGATGCCAGATCGATAAAAATGTATCCTATGCGGTTCCTGAAAGGTCATAAAATAAGTAAAAATTTACGAGAAAATTTGAAGGGTGTTATTTTTTTAAGTTTTTTAAATTAGTTTTAAAAATACCTTCAAAAAACTCAAAAACATTGCATAACTCCTGAACGCCTTAACGTATCAACATACTTTCTTTGGCAAAATAATAGTATTAAATTAGTTCTACAAGTGTTCCATACATTGTATGTTCGAGAAATGAGACACACAAAAACTACAGCTGAAAAAAGATTTTTTGTAAGTCAAAGCACTTCCTGAAACCCAAGAAAATCATTAGTTTGTTAAAATGAGTAGAATGTATTTATTCGAACCAAAACTGATTGTGCGTCGTTTTTCGGTTTTTACAGGCTATTCGGTACACAAAGGATGAGAAAAAAGGGCCAGTGTCATAGGCGTCTTGGCACGATGTGGATAAAAATATTTGCATTTTACTAACTTGCACCAACTTTTTGGAATGGTTGTCGAACTCATGAAATTTTCTGTTCTGTTGATGATAAATCTATCATGGTCAAATAATTCGGAATAACCCTGTTACACAGTATCTCTAATCCTCAGTTGCTCAAACTCAATTGAAATAGTTATTTTGGTAATAAATTGATTAAAATTGTTCTGCAATCTATTTTCGGCTGTAGTTTTTGTGTGCCTCATTTCTCGAAAGAACAATGTATGGAACATTTGTAGAACTAATTTTATACTATTATTTTGCCGAAGGAAGTGTGTTGATACGTTAAGGCGTTTAGGAGTTATGCAATGTTTTTGAGTTTTTTAAAGGTATTTCTAAAACTAATTTAAATAAGTTAAAAAAATAACACCCTTTCAATTTTCTCTTAAATTTTTACTTATATTGTGACCTTTCAGGACGGCATAGGATACATTTCTATCGATCTGGCATCTAATGAATAGTGAAAATATTTTTGTCACGCTAATTTCCCGATTCGGACCACTGTGCCATGTGATAAATTTTGAAAAATTATTCACGTCAAAAATAACTGTTGTCCAGATACAATACTTGGTTCCGGAAAAATTCAAAGACTACTGTACCGCTTATCGCAAGCTTAGTTTCATGTAACAGGTCTTATAGTCCCATAGGCCATGAGTAAGAAAATAAAAAATAAAAACAAACAAAGATTCAAACTAAAGGTATTCACTCTTATTCTCAATCACTATGGAATAAGAAGTCCCGAGCCAAACAAATTTTTTATTCTCCAGTATAATTTACCTCGTTCCTCCAACATTTTGATGCCTTTTGAAAAAAAAATTCATCAAGGCCTTCAAAATAGGCTTCCATTTCTGCAATGACCTCAGCATTCGACGAAAAAAAATTTCCCTGGAGAAACTAGATAACAGTCGCTGGAGGTCTGGCGAATACGGGGGATGGGGGACCAATCCGTACCGAAAATCATTCTTTTCTACCGTTGCTTTCATGCATGAATGCTTTGGTGCGTTTTATTTCCATAGCTTGATGAAAACTAGTACTGGTCTGACACGATCAGCAGTTATCCAAACACTAGTGGACAAATGAGGCTTGTTCCCAGTAAAAATATACACGGTTCCAAACTACTCACGGCTTTTCTGTTAGAGGCTCGGGACTTTCCATTCCATGTTGTATTTATATTGACGTTAGCAAAAGCAAAGCTAGCTAGGATTCGATCGAAAGATCGATACGCCAATATTCAGACTAAGAGTGATTATGGTTCCATAGCCTGCTATTGAATCGTATCCGAATCCGATTTCTGGTTCCTGATTAACAGGGAAAAATGTGCAAAAGAAAACAGAAGTGCACTTGATTTTCCCAGACACTGCCGAACTAATTTTTGGCCACTTTGGCTCGTGAAAACAAGTGCAGTCTTTGGATAGATCTAGGAAGTGTGGAAATGATGTATTTGATTCGCATCGACTAGTAAATGTTTTGTTTTTTTCAAGATCGAAAATTTTCAAACCTTAACCGCTGGGTAGCACCCCTTACCCATGTCCTACTTGGCTCAAATTTTGCGTGGGGATTTTTTTCGAGGTATTTAAACTTTTTAACAATAGAGCCTAACTAAATTAGAGGTGAATATTAGCATATTAGCACCCTTATATACATTAGAGCGATAAAAAACAACGTGTTTTGTCGGTTACGTCACTTATACCATCATATCTCCGGAAACAGAAGTCACAGCCATTTGATATTCGAACTTGATCAATGGCTTAATAGTAGCTTTCATACGAGCCTAAGTTTGTTGAAATCGGTTTAGCCATCTCTAAGAAAATTGCGCGGTAAATATATTTTTGAAAAGTGCACACACATACACACACAAACATTTTCCGATCCTGGGCGAACTGAGTCGAATGGTATATAACACTATGGGTCTCCAAGGATCCGTTCGAAACTGACCAAATTTTTTAATCCGAATCCGACCCGTAACCGTTGAAAATGAAAATATAATCGACACCCGTATCCGAACCCGAACCCGTTTAACATATCTTTTTCTGTATTCGAACCCGACCAATACCCGAGTACGAATATTCATCAAGGAGCAGAAATCTTATGGAAATCATGACAATGCACAGTGGTCCGAAACGGAAAATTAGCGAGACAGAAATATTTTCGCTATAAGATATTATTTTTTTGAAGCTTCTTGGTATTCAACAGACGCATCTTTTGATATAAAAGATCATTAGGGTGATGTTTGGGTTGAAATCTAGATCTACCTTCCTAATTGATTCTAAAAATTATTGCACTTCAAGCAAAGTTATAGAAAATTTAATTTTGAGCAACTTTGCTGTTCAAGCCACCTTCCTACCTCTTCTTTTGATCGAAATACATCTAAAAAAATCATCATTTTTGTTCAAACTTGTTTGTGAACAGTTTTACGAGCAAATCGTCTTCCAAAGCTTTGTCGAGCTAATATAATCTACTATTCGAAAGTAATGATTGTGTTTTCATCAAAAACTAATCAACCTTCTAATTTAAATATTCAACAGATGCCAGCTTCTTAAGAACTAATCTTATACGGTTTCTGAAAGGTCATGAAATAAGGAAAGTTTAAAGAGAAATCTGGAAGGGTGTTATTTTTTTAACTCTTTCAAATCATTGTTCAAATTGCCTTGGTTTGGTTTCTAATGCGCCCTATGAGAGTTTTATACATCATTTTTTCTCGAAAAATGATAAACAAGAAAACTATAGCCGAAAATAAATGCATAGACTCCCTATACTTCGAAATTAACGCAAAGGTTTCAAGCTAGTTCTTTTTCAACATTTTGTGATAAAAAACGGGCAAATCCGCTTGAGAAATTGTAGCCGAAGTGGAAGAAAAAGTATTCATTCTGAGGTGGTAATGCCGATCCCAATTCATTGTGTGAAAGTTGGTTCAATATCATTTTTCAAATACCCAGGATCCGAAATAAATCAGTGTAACAGTTCGGCTGAAAAGTTCGTATCGTTTAATAGAAACACACATTTTTTGCCAAAATTCGTTTTTATTATTCAACATAATTGCCATCAGATGCGATACAGCGATTATAGCGATCTTCCAACTTTTCGATACCATTTTTGTTGTACGATTTGTCCTTTGCCTCAAAATAGGCATCAGTTTCAGCGATTACCTTTTCATTGCTTCTAAATTTTTTACCAGCGAGCATTCTCTTGAGGTCTGAGAACAGGAAAAAGTCACTGGGAGCCAAATCTGGAGAATACGGTGGATGAGGGAGCAATTTGAAGCCCAATTCGTTCATTTTCAGCATGGTTTTCATCGACTTGTGACATTGTGATTGTGAGCTCACGCGGCACCCATTTTGCACAAAGCTTTCTCATATCCAAATATTCGCGAATAATATGTCCAACACGTTCCATTGATATCTTTAGGGTGTCAGCTATCTCGATCAACTTCACTTTACGGTCATTGAAAATCATATTGCGGATTTTTTTCACGTTTTCATCGGTACGAATTGTTGCTTCGCCCGGTGCAGAGTCTGGATAACACTCATCAAGCCATTTTTTGGTATCGGCGGCACTTTTTTTCATCAAAAAGTAGTGTTTCATCAACACACGAAATTCCTTTTTTTCCATTTTTTTCACAATAACAAAAGTAGCTTCACTCAAAATGCAATATCTCACAAACTAATAATCAGACAGCTGTCAAATTTATACACGTATCTTTTGAAGGTTGATACTAACTGAAAATGGTATGGATTTAATTCTAGTGGAGCCCTCTCATAGAAACGATACGAACTTTTCAGCCGATCTGTTAGTTATGGTTTGATGATTATTTTCATCATCTATTCTTCCTTGAAACTGTCCAAGAAACCTTATTGAAATAAAAGGTCTAAATTTTTTTTTTGGGTAAATCTCTCTCTTGGACTACTATTTTAAACTCCAGGGTAACTCAATTCAAAACAGGTTTTTCTATAATAAAATCAAATCCCGACCTTTCATGCATTTCCGACCCATCGTTTTTGAACATTTTTCGTATGTCTTTGGTGATTATTCAAGATTTGATCGCGATGGAACCTGGCACTAACCCAGGTCCAATCGAGCTCATTTTAACAGTACCACTTTAGAAAATTTTCTAATCCCCCCAGATTGTCATTCATTGTCCCAGCTTTCGATGAAAACGTGACATGGTAGGCTATGAGAGTAGTAAAAATGGTTTAAATTTTTCCACACTTCTCTCGGACAGCAAAGTTGCATCTAAGCAAGCGTTACTAGAAGTAATTTGCTAGTGACAGAAGCTATGAAATGGGACGTACGAAATTATTTTTAGCGCTCATTCTTAAACCTGTTTCCACAGTACCAATGTGAGAAACATTTAATCCATTCATAACAGACCAGCCAGAGCTAATTTAAATCAATTTCATCGATCCACCGAAACAAAAGAAAAAAGGATCCTTCGCAATCGATTTATAGCTTCGTTGTCTCGAACGAGTGCACATCTTTCACTGGACGGTTCGTGTTTTTTTTCGCTACACTGCAAAAAAAAAGTACCATAAAGGTTAATTGACAGATCAATTATTCGCAATTTTGCGCGCCCCGATGCGTCCGACGGTCTAGATGAGTTTATAAATTGACGACTGTGGGACTCGCGTCGCCACCAAATGACCAGCGATGCCACTGACGACGACGGAATAATGCAAGTGAAGTTTCACAATTCACGGTGTTTTGAGGATACTTTCGCAGAAATTAGTTTCTCGAGTATGTAATTGAAGCAAGCGAAATGCGTCACACACACAGTGCATTCCCATAGCGAAGGAAAGCAAATGTAAAACACCGCGTCAAGCGTGTTGAACATCGATCATCAAATCGTGCAACACGTGTAACAAACAAATCCGCATGCAAATGCAGATCCAGTGCACAAATTATCGCAAAACGCATTTGGAGCACACACGGCCCAGCAAAGCAGCCATACTCATTGTTCGGCCATGCTGCGCCAGTTTCTCGCCATGTGGAACGAAAGAAGGAATGCCTAATCCAAGCACCGAACACAATGCGAAAGGCAATCAGCCTAATAGCAACTATTGTAAACTAGCTTTAAAGCTTAACTTGATCGTTTTGCTAAACCACGTGCAGTCTAATTATATAATATGGCTCGGGCGTTCTTGTGGGCTTCATTGCAAATTGAATAAGAAAACATTTATTTTTTATTTCGTTCAGATTCGAACGCCCAAAAGGGGCCCACCAGCCACCATATGCTGTGATCGTGAACTAATCGATCATTACTATCGATCTAACTCGTAACTCGTTTCAGCCAAGAATTGTCTCAGAGCTTACGTCGTCGAACGAACAAACACAGATTGTAACGAAATTTTCACATGATGTCATAGAAATGTGCGCATAGAAACAAAATAAACAAGTGCTGATTCATCTTACAGGCCCGTTTTCCATGGATTCTGTTGAGTAACAAGAGAAAATGATTAATTAAACAACGAAGCGCGAGAAAATGTCCACCGCATTGAATTAAGCGAAAAGAGTAGTGCTAGCTATAAAATAGAAATATGTAGCGCTAAGCGCATTGCCTACCCGACAGGCGTTTGCCATTAGTGTGCTATAATAACCGTAATAAGCAGTACCGGTGGCTTCTTTTACCAAGCGGGCAAGGGCTTGACGATGGATTTTTTTTAACCCAACATGTGGTTGCATATAAAACAGGGGTAATAACGGGCATGATGTTGAAATGGTACTGTACAGCGAAGCTGAAAAATATTAATACACAATAATTCAACAAAACAGTGCACAGTGGGAAAAAACCCTGGAAACTCGCAAAGAAATTGGGAACCATGAAAAAAGGCAACAAACAAGAGTGTTTCTTATGTAAAAATATCCAAGAAATTCAATGGAATGGTTTTTAATGGCTGCACGAATCGCCATCCTGCTCGTTTTACACCAAATGCCCAGTAATTTTAGGGTTTTCTGTAGTATTTGTTCTGTAACTTGAAAAGAAATCGAGTGCGGTCTACTGAAATAGCTTGATTTTATGTAAAAAAGTCTGGAGAATCGAATAGAAGATCCTACATTGGCCGCATGAAACGTTTTGGTGTTTTTTGATCGTTAGTTGGTTTTAAATATTTATTTCACGTAACTACCAACGTTTCGAAATAAATATCTTTCAACAAAAAATGACCGAAAACGTCATCTTTTAATACAAAAAAAGACAAAAATGGTTGTATTAGTTTCCAGCTTGTTTTTATTATGATTACATGGCTACTTTGATGGAAAACTGATCCGACAACAGCTTGTCAATTGACATAGTCGAAAAATGCTAGCAGGGTTGTGCTTGACTGACAACTGTATCATTTTATTTAGAGAAAACATGTTTTAATGTGACGTTTTTGAATAAGGAAAAATGCGGAAGAAAAACATGCTATTTCGCTTAAAACATAAAATTAGGCTTGTCAGACCAGCGCCCTATGCATTGCTTCGCCATCCCGGGATACATCCATTACTTTACATCATTACAAACACTTCTTGGAAATATTTCTTTTTATTTGTTAGATAATTAGTAATCGAAACTACAATTAATAACGAACAATGTCTAATTTTCCGTTTGGAAAGCTATTATCACGATTTCCTCTATTAGAGACGATAGTTACGTAAACATAAGCTCACGGTTTTCATAATATTTACGCTTTTCAATGTGTTAAATGCATACCAAAACCGATCGCATAAAACAAGAATCTGAATCGAGCTGACTTATTACTCTATTCGGTTCGCTGATGCCGTAGAGAAGGTTGCTGTGCACATCAACAATTAGACCGTTTGTAGATTTGTTTTGTGCGCCGTTTGTTTCGAACAAACGACAGCGAAGTTCAACTGCTTATTAGCATTCGAGAAACACGTAGGATGCTCCGATGCGCAGGATAATGGAGTGCCGGATGCACTTGATCAGCACCTTCATCATAAATTATCGAAAAATTATTCTCGACAAACAGATTCGCATAGACAAAAATAGTTTAGTGTCTAGTATCCCGTAAAACTGCATAACAAACGATCAACAATAGATCCAAAACTAGGATCGACTGCAAAACCGTACTAACGTAAGTTTTTTTTTACGATTTGTCAAATACAATGTAAAGCTAACGAAACTGCCAACATTTCGGATTAAATGTTTTGAATTGTGGCCAACATTACGATGTATTAATGATGTCGTCATTCTGTTTATAGGCACTCTAATGTAACCGATAATTCCAACTACAACGGTTTGGATATCGGTATTAAAGTTTAAAATTCCGTGAAAAATCTGATTCGATTTCAACTGGTAATTAGATATCTTCTCAAATTGGTAGGTGGTTCATTTATTATCAAAAAAAAAATCCTTGAAATCATTTACAATCGGTAAAAGAAAAAACTTCACTCAGTTTATGGCGCATGTTTTCATTCTTACTTTTTTATTAACACATGTTTTACATGCTTAACATAATTTAAGCTCAGGAGAAGTGAGTTATTGCATATAACTTTGTTGAGTGTGCTAAATTTTAACATAAATACGCCTACTCGTTAAAAAATTGTTTATTTTCTTTACGAGGAAAGAGCGCCGTTTCCATTTTCCCCGACAAAAGCGTCGCTAAATAGCTATATTGATGGAAAAGACGTGTTTTTTTTATCATGTTGTGACTTCTACAACAGAAAAAAAAACACTCCGAGTTTCCGAAAAAAAAACGAAAATGTGAGTATTAATGTTTTGTAATTAGAATTGAAGCAATCTTATTGTTAATTAATACTGCAGTGTGTTTATTGTGAGCAGTAATTAAATTTAGAAGGTAACGATACGAATGAATTGTTCTTTTGATTTCAATAATCACTTTACGGCACACTTGGGATGTCGAATGTCAGTAACCGAATTACGGAAGTCACTGAGCACAAGAAATTATCTATTTAGCTTCAGTACTGGATTTAGAATTGATATTATCAAGCATTTCAAGTTTCAGTGATTTCCGCTTGATGCCAAACCTAACCCAGTTTCCAACCTAACTGCTGTCAAACAGTTTGTTTGAAGCTAGTTACGAACCTAGTTTCAACGTTGTTGAACTGAAATCGAGTCAATTTCGAACCTGGTTTTTATCTGAGGTTTGCTCAAACCTCCGTTGCTAAGTGCGTAACCAACACAGTTTCGTGAAAAGTGTTTGTTCGATGAATCTACTCTGTGGCAGTTTAAATTTTCTCAAGCTAAAACGACATATATTTGCATAGTTATATCTGTTAATACGTGCACATTCGATGCTTTGGAGACAGCCACCGAAAACTGTCCCATTGTTAGAGAGGTGATAGGATAACGTAAACGTAAACGAAAACTTGCAGGTAGTTCTGTATTTCTGCAAATAAACCCAAAAATAACAATAATAACATTTCCATAGCAACTGATAGAAAGTTGCCAGTTGAGAACACTTTCGAATAGTCACACATGTCAAGGTGGCATAGAAAATTGGCAAGGCTAAATTGATGAAATGGTGAATCGAAATATTGCGATCCGTTTGTATGGAATCTACGGGTATTAGAGCAAATTCAGCAGCTAGAAGTTCTATATGGAAGATCTATAATAGAACAGAAACTGGAACAAACGTATCCCCAGCAAGCCGTTCTAGTTTTATTTATTCGACCAGTTCTTCTGTCAAATTTAGAACAGGCATACGTTGCCGTTCTTTTTTTCTCTATATTTTAGCTGTTTTTCAAACAAGGACGAGTCTAACAAATATGAACAACTCGGGTCGCCTTCTCCTCGTTAAAATCCTACAATTTTGCCTAAAACTTCGGATTCTACAAATATCTCAATCCTCATAATACAAAGAACTATAAAGGGCGAAACTGTCATTTCATTTGTTTTCGTAGTTTCGTAAGCTCTTCGTGCTTCATGCCAAAAAAACAGGGCAATACTTCAATTGCTAGAAAGGCAGGGCGAAACTATTTATTTTCGTTATTTTAGATGGTAATAATATTACTGGAAATAGTAAATAAGACGAAAAAATTACCCGCAGATTTGGAAACCAGCTTATTTCACTAATAATGCGCGAGGGCGTAACTTCATAATTCACACAGGGAGCATAGAAGTAAACATATCTAAAAAGGGCGAAACTCTTTTTATGTTGAATCATCCAGTGGATAAAGAGCGGAAATTTTTTTCAATATAAATGAACAGTTTATTGATTTATCAAAAAATCTATGTTAAATTCGTCTATTTTGAAAACCAGCTAATTTTAAATACGAATGAAACCCTGCTAGAACTGACAGTTTTTCTTGTTATAAAATCCATAATTAAACTTCAAAACTGACATAAATTACTGACAATCTAGAACAAGAACACTGCTGAATGTGCCCTAAGGATCAGTGCTATAAAACTTCATTCAATTCAATTGAAACTGAATGTGGAACACATTGACGATCTCTCTAATGCAGTAAACTTCACTCTCAATGTTTGCTGACGGCCCGAACGGGCAGCATTCAATTCATCACTCGTTTCTCTTCAATCGAGGCTCAGTTTAAGCACCGTCAGTTGATCTCTTGAAATGACAAAATATCTCTTTTAATAGTGTGAGAGCGGCCTTCAAATGAGGTTCATATAAACATTCGAATTGGTTCAAGAAAATAGATGAAAGACAAACCAGATAGCTGAAATATCAATCACAGAATACATAAATATTAATTGTTTCCTCCTTCAGTTTTCATTTTTAATACTTTATTCCATTTATAATTCTATTCGTTCGAATTTGCTTACTATCAAGAGCGAAGGCATTGAAGCAGGTAGACTACTTGGCACTCGAAACTGAGCAAGCAAAACTTCAAATGACTAGATACGATTATTCAACTGACGATGAATTCCAGGAGCTTCACTTGAATATAGCAGCAAAAGTCAAATGAATTAGTAGGGATATGGTGACTGTCAGCGGCCATAAATTTCATTTTCATCTTATTTTATTCGATTGAAAATGAAATTTTACCGCACTGCTAAGGATAGTAAAATAAAACACGGTAAATCTTCGCTCCAAAATGTATTCCAAAAATGTCACATATTTAGGAAATTTAGGGAAATTATTTTAATTAATTTGTCCTTTTGTTCCAACAGAGTTTGCAGATAAAGATTTCAAATAATCAACAAACGATGTATTAAAAAAATTAAAGGGTTGTATGCAAGACACGACCGAGCATGATTACATAAAAAATGAAATAATTCTAAGGTACCCATAATAAACACAACAATAAAGATGATGCTGAATGCACGAAACAGTGACAAATTACAAACTTACTTTACTTTTAGTGTTTAGATTTTTTGCGAATGGTCATATTGACAATTAGGTTCTATCAGAACAATTGATTATACTCTATTTTGATGCCTTCCACAAATTTTTACATTTGAAAATTTTGTGAAAAATATTCTTCTAATGAAAGTCAAACATGGCGATTTCAAAGTTACTTAAATGATCAATTTTGGATACGAACAACCTCAAGATATAAATCTGAACAAATGAAACATATCATAATAATTTTGCAGACAGTGAAGGTACAAACTTATTCATTTTATAATCCAGTCAACAACACACTGGATTCACAGGAAAGCATCAACTAGGAAAAACAATGTTTTGCAGCATATATTTATAGATTTCTCCTATGCCGAACAAGAAAATGACATCACTTTGTACCATTGGGATTGGAGGATGAAAACATAGGTCGACTCAATTTTTTCAATAGTATGCTAATGAAATACTGAAACGACGTTGTCATACATGTTTAATTTAAAAGATTCCGAATCGATTGGTTGTTAAATTATATCAATTCATCAACAAATGACTGAGCTATTGACGTTCAAAATTACGACACAAAAAGGTTACACGGCTATTTTTGAAACTTTTAATTGACTCTCGGTCTCGTATAGCGAAAAGTAAGGCATTTTTAATGCCAACAGTTTAGTGAATAGTATCCTTCGATAACAAATAATCGACAATAAAACCAGAACTAGGATCGACTGGAAATAAAAGTACGGGTAGGTAATGCCAGTGGCATAACAGGAAGACGTGAATACGAACAATACTTCTTTCATACTTTCAAATATCAGTTAGGGGATCGAACGTGTCAATTGAGCAGTTTTTTTTCAACTAGAATTAGAAACTAAAGTACGACTTATTTACATCAAACATTCTGTTAAACAATTGTAAAATAAAAGTGGTTCTGAAAAGAACATTTTTTGAAGTTGATTCAAAAATCGTTATAGTTGTTTGGTTGTGTAGATTTACACTCTCAGTGGAGCAAATTTCGCACAGTTGTTTAGGAAAATTTTAATGGTTCTAACCGATTTGTGAAACCTATTTAACGCTGGGTACTTCTTGCCCTCATTTATCTACACCAGGATTCAAGAACTGGAACTGAATTCGACAACTAAATTCGGAACTGGCTTAGAATCCAGAAGCAAAGCTCAGGTTCGAAATCTAGTTCAAGTATTTAGTTCTAGTTCAAATATTCTGGTACGGAATCCAAGTCCACAATCCAGATATAAAATTCATATCATGAATTTTGTTCATGGATTCTGAAGTTTAATTTCTGAATTAGAATTCTGGATCCGAATTCACTACTCAAATTGTTCGATTGATTCTGAGAAATATTCATTTAAAAAATGACGTATTCACGTCAGAACCGTTCTAACGGAACATCTAATATAGACAACACAGAAAAATGTTCTCGTCGACTGCCTCCTTCTCAAGTATCTTCTTCAGATGCTTGTTGTGCTCTGCAAGAATGCACTTCAATTGCCGATTCAGTCCGTTGAGATGGGCTTTGGCAACGTGTTTATCTGCATCGTTGGCGCTTCGTTACTGAAGGTACCAAAGCAAAACAAAAACTAGTTCCCGGCCTGCCTGTACTCGATGATGAATTGGCCATAAGTGATCCTCTGTACAAGATTTTAATTTTCTGACGAGCTAGATTTGATTACGGGATTAATTTATGCACCACTTGCGCCGGACTGGAATCTGCATACGCTTCTTTTCCCTCATTGCGTATCACGCATACGAAGTTGTTTTCAACCCTCCCTTCTTTCTTCCATCCATCCATCCATCCAGCAATTGGATGATTGGATCTTCATCAAAATTGTACGATCTCTTTCGGTCCAAGATGAGTAATGATGGGCTGTGAAACTAGACAAGCAGTCAGTGGCTCTCAACGTCGGTCCAGTATTCGTTTGTACCATGCTTCTGGATTCGAAACAAAAAAAAACACTTTGAATTGAGGCTCGTCCATTGGAACCTGAGAATTTTTATGACGATTGGAACAATGTTGCACACGATCAACTATCTACCAGGGGAGCCAAGAACCGTCATACATAACGGACAGACACTCTGCTGCTGCTGCTGCTGATACGAACATTTTCTAATAACATGATGTTGAAACGATGTTGTTATGATTCTGTGGGCTTCGGCACTAACACGAATAATCTCTCCAGTCTCCAGGTAGTTCGTCCAAGAGGCCTCGATTTGCAGTGCCCATGTGAACCGATTTAATTATGGTGAACTATTGAGATGTTTAGGATTTTATGTAATTCATCTAACGAGAGTGCGTTGTACATTCAATTATTTTCAGCTTAATGGTCTACCTTGCATCGGTTAGTGGTCTGGCGTACTGTCGATCTGGACACTTGATTCTGTTAAGGCTTTGCTTTGATCTACACTTTACTGGCGGTTTTGTAAAAGGTACAATTAGAACTCACTTGGCAACACTGGCATTCACAAATCATATGCAGAAATCGTAAAATTTTCTTCCCTATCGTTCACCAAGTGAAGACAATCGAGAATTAGTTTGTCTTACTAGTTGTTGTTTGCTGTCGAATTGATTGATGGCGACTGTGTCATATCGAGAAGAATTAAAATATACCGAGTTATGATTAGAGCTGTGCTTCGATCCAAAATGTCGAAATAGAAAACGTTTCGGTTTTCGATGTAAACCTTTTCCAAGTCTATCGTTTAAAGTCAAACTGTCTATGTCTGACGCTACGTTGTTTAATCAATATTGGGACAAGGAAACCACTCGCCTAAACCCGATTCTCGAGTTCGACATAACGAAAAAATTATGTTTTGATATTTCGGTAAAGCGCATCTTGTTGCCAAAAAAATCCGGTGAGACATTTGCACCCGATCCTTACTAGATTCTATGAAGCCAAACAATTCCGTAATGTATATTTCATAAAATTCAATTCACTGAAGCATGTTGGATTGTTTTGTTGGACGTATAAATAAAAATTTTCTTCATCATGCAAAACCTTTTTTACGCGATTAACGCAGTATTATTGGCGAATATCCATACAAAACAGCAAGACAATTATGGCATGTGAGAACAGCAGCTTTTTTACTCTGAACCTGGCAAGAAAAGTACGGGTGGGTAATGTCAGAGACATAACTGGACGACGTGACTACGAATAAAACTGACACGCTTCCTTCACATATCCGAGTGTCAGTTGGTTGATCGATTGGGTGAATTGTGCAAACTTTCGCTTCGTCACTACTAGAATTTGAATCGGCGCAGCTATACTAAAGTACGACTAATTTACATCAAACAAACACAATTAAAAATGGGGCGATTCTAACAACTTCAGATTTCAAGAAGTTCGAAAAACTTCTTGAAAACTGATCGAAAGATTGCTTGAAACTGCTCAAAAAACTTCGAAAACATATCCCAAAACTACTTTCAAAACTGCTCGAATGCTATTCGAAAATTTGCTCAAAACTGATCCAAAAACTGATTCAATTACTACTGGAAAACACACGAAAACTACTCGACAACTGCTCCAAAAACGACTTGAAAAACTGATTGAAAACTGATCGAAAAACTGCTTAAAACCTCTTAAAAATGAAAAATGCTAGAAAACTTTTCACAAAACTGCTGTAAAAACTGCTTTATAAACTGCTCGAGAAGTACTCCAATAACTTCTCGAAAACCTGATTGAAAACTGCTGGAAAACCACTCGTAAAACTATATGAAACTGTAAAAACACTGCACGGAAAAAAGCTCCAAAACCCTCATTAGTTTGCACGAAAACTACTTGAAAAACTGCTTGAAATCTGCTCAAGAAACTGCTCGAAAAATCTTGAAAAACTGCAAAAAAACTGTTCAAAACACTGCTTGAAAATTGCCTCAAAAACTGTTTGAAAATTACCCGAAAAACTGTTTGAAAACTGCTATAATAACCGATAGAAAACTGCTGAAATTCTTCTTGAGAAAATGCTCTAAAAACATCTTTAAACACTGCTCGAAAAATACTTGAAAACTACTTGAAAAGCTGCTTGAAAATTGCTCAAAACTCGAAAACATCTTCAAGATCTGCCCGAAAACTGCTCCAAAAATCATGCGAAAAACTGTTTGAAATGATTGAAAGGCTGCTTGTCAAATTTCCAAGTCATTGTATAAACTTTCTATATGAGAAAGGTAATAAGTGTACTTTTATGGAAAAGCATCGTTATCATGAGTCTGTAATAACACTAACAAGTAGGTAAAAATTGAATAAAAGAATTAGAAATTCACATTTTTTTCACCTAAAAAATATCATTTCTAATGTGGTAACCATGCACGCTAATAAGTTTGTGTTATCATCAACTAATATGACCAACAAATTTAGTAACAGTTTGAGATTTTAAGCACTGGAAATTCTGTATTTCTGGAACCAAAAGTCAGATTCAGATGAAACGTTTCATTTGAATCCATTCTATCATTTGTGAAAATCGGCTTAATCATCTCAGGCGAATCTGAGTGCGTTTTATTTTGGAATTTTTGATCGCTACTTCTGGAACCGAAACCCTGAACCAATAAAGCCAAGTGTGTATAATAATCAGCTAACAAGACCTTGAAATTGAAATAGTTTTGAGCCTGGCCTCAGCTTTCTCGGAAAGGCCTTAGACTTTGCCTGCTTTAAGTAAACTAACAGATAGAAAGGAATACCTAGCATTTCCAAGGGGTAACAAACCATCCATGTGAACCCAAAATACAACAAAACAAAAAAATCAGACAAAATTCAGATTACTGAGATTCTTTGATATTGTGGTCTGGATTTTGAAATGCTTCAAAATAATGATCCTCTTAATAGCCTCTTAACTATTTTACTGCCAGCGATAAGCACATTGTTAACGCGTAACGGCCCCTCCTTTCTACAATTGTATCTTTCGATGGCTAACTTACCACTAGAAATCAAGGATATGATTACTGTGCTTCAGTGGAATTGCAGAAGTTTCATCCCAAAACTGGATTCCTTCAAATACCTGATCGAAAAGTACACCGGAAATTATAGTTGTTTTCTGTCAAATCAATATAAAAGGCAAACATCTACGTGGAACATCGAAGGCTCGCAGACACCATAGAACTTCTCTCTGCTGAGAAATCAGAACCATGGTTGAATTTAGGAGACTTTAATTCCCATGCTGCTAATATGATGACAACTGTTTTTTTTTGTTAAACCAAGATCTGTGTGACAAACTGAAAATCCGAGAGTCGATATATCACACGAGCTCCCGCCGCAAGCTCAGATGAAACGCATACCCGGCGCACAAACTAACATTCTTAGTGAGACAAAGGAAGGAAAAAGCTTCAATTTTCATCGCGTTTAGAAGCAACGAAACCCCTGACAATTTTCGGGAAAACATGGCGTTTGAATTCGCAATGAAAAGTTTGATTAAAGCCAAGAAACCTGGCCATTGGCGTCAGTTTATTGACAGAGTAATGAAAAAAAACATCAATGAGCACTCTTTGGATCACGGCTTGACGACGGAAACAATTTATTTGTCCAGGGGGAGCACTTATGCTCGAAGACTTAAAAAAACATATTTTTTTCTTTGTATTTTGTCATAATAAAACATTTCAAAGATGTTCCATTAAATTTTCAAGTCAATGGAAGCAGAGCTCTGTCCTTTTCGGAGATAAGAAAAAATGAAGGCCCCTAAAATTTTAAAGTTTTCTTCCGATAAGCTTGAAAATTTGACAAAAAGTGTTAGACCCTAACCGCCCCTTAAGAAATTGCTTAACCGACCGTCTCCACTGGATAGCCGAATTCGCCAAGAAGATATTCCCTGACTTTGTCCCGCAACAGAAAAATTTATGCATTGTTACATCAATCACGAATGAAACTCCGTATTCGATGGTAGAGTTCTCACTTGCGCTCTGGTCGTGTAACAATAGAGCCCAGTGGTTGGATAAAATTTGAAAAATCTACCCGGCTCTGTCAAAAGCCGCTTGTGGAATTTATTCAACAAGTTCTGATTACAATTTGTATCGGCCTATTGCTATGAAAACTGTTGAAATAAAGGCTCTCTTTTGTCTAGAAATTTGGGTCAGATACACAGATATAGCTTCCGCAGGGGTCAGGGAACGAACGATTGTCTGGATATCAACCGAAATTTAAATGGCATTTACTCGTAATGGGCAGATGGCATCAATTTTCTTAGACATCAAGGGGGTCTTTGATTCAGTTTCCACTCAAATTCACTCTGAGAAGTTGCATCAGCATGGCCTTTCACAAGTCTCAAATACCTTTTCATACTGAACTCTGGACCTGAATTCTGAAATGCAATTGTGATGCTACATTCTGGAACTGAATTCTGAACCTGAGCTCGCAGACCTGAAATTCTGGATCAGGAATTGGATTGATCACTGAACATGTGTTCTGGAACTCAGATTTGGAACTGAATTCGAGTGTAGGAACTGAAGTCTGAATTTTAGTTACAGAACTCCGATCCAAGATTCAGTTTTCAAATTCGATTCTTGAATCCAGATCCGGAATTTAGTTGAAAATATCTTCAAACTCTAGTTCCTGAATTGAGTTAAACTTCGAGAATGGTGGAACTGAAGCTTGGAACCTAATTCTGCATTCTTGAACTGAATCCTGAACCCGGATTCTGGACTGCACTTTAGAACTGAATTCTGGCAATACAGCTGGGTTTTGGATCTGAACTCTGGTCCAGGATTTTCTTAGTGAGGTTCCAGAATTTCTGATTCAGAACTGAATTCAAAAACTGCATTCTAAGTCTGAACTCCAATTTCATTTCCAGAATTCTGGTTCAATATTTAGATCCAAGTAAAGATTTTTCTTCGGAATTTAGTTGAAGAGCTCAGTTTTCGAATCCAGACTTAGAATCAAAATCTCGATTTTGGACGAAGAACAGAATTTTAGATCTGATTCTGAAAATGAAAAATAGAAATCTGGTCTTGGATTCAGAAACTGAATGTCAGATCTGGTTAACTCACATTACTGAAAATTTTATTACAACTTGGTGATCATATCTCCGATAGCGTGGACAACAAAATATGTTGACGCGTTTAATAAAACAGAAGAAATTCACGATCAAAATCTTATCACTAACTCAGATGATAATTCTTTGAATGGCGCCTCATAATAAAGTAGGACGTTCCAATTGAAATCTATCATCCATCAAATCTTTGTTCACTTTTCGGTGTATTTTGCTTCAATGCAAACGACCAGCAACTCGATGACGCAATCGAATTAATTCAATACAGAAGCATGTTTGTGAAGGAATTTCCTTTTACAGCTCGCAAAATACTAAATTTTAATAAATATCATATCATTTTGGATTTGCACATTTCAACGGATGAAACTATCATGACGTAACACGGAATTCATTTCTGGTTTTCAGAAGGGCCAAATTGGGAAATTTCATTCGATGTTGATAATTCTTTCTTGTTCGGTGTATTTTTCTCGAAAGTGAAGCAGCTCAATGTTGATTTTTTTCAACTCGTTTGATGCAAACTTTGCGCACTTAAGTGTTCATTCTCGCTTCCGATAGCTGTTAAAAGGTCTGATTTGTAGAATTTTCACCGTCACACAGTAGGCAAGTTTTGAAACGGCGCCCCGTAGTAAAGTAAGACGTATTCACGTCAAAAACCAGCAAGCTCACCCGGCTTCGTGTTGTGTCCGGTGTGCTTCGAAATGCACTGTGAACCCGATCTAATTGAGAAACATTGTGCGGCTCTTTGCGTGCACCCATTATTTTTGCACTCGGCGCAAACTCGGTACAGCGAATGGAACGACCAAAATAAACCAAGTGATGATGATTATTGTTTATTGACGACAAAACTATGCTACCATATAAATAACGATGAACATAGGAAAATAAAGCAATATAACAAACAATGCTCTAGTTGTTTCTTCTTGTCGTTTTACATATTTACATTAGTGGTGGAAAATTTCGCATAATTCTATAGGAATAACTAATAAAAACTGACCGAAAGACTGCTCTAATCTGCACCAGAAACTGCTTAGAAAAGTACTTAAAAACTCAAAAAAATATGGCTCGGAAACTAGTTGAAAACTTATCGTAAGACTGCTTGAAAACTGCTGGAAAATTGCTCCACGAACTGTTCGAAAATTCCTCGAAAAATTGTATAAAAACTGTTCGAAAAACTTCTTCAAAACTGATCGAAAGATTGCTTGAAATTGCTCCAAAAACAGCCAGGAAAACTTCGAAAACTGCTCACAAAACTGCTTTAAAAATGCTCGAAAGCTACATGAAAATCTGATTTTTAAAAATACTTCTTGAAAACTCACTAAAAACTGCTCCAAAAATTACTCAACGAACTGAATTAAAACTGCTCGAAAGGCTACTTGAAACTGCTGAAAAATTAGTCCTAAAACTGAAATTAAATTAAAAAATTGCTCAAAACCCGAAAACAGCTTCAAAATTTGCTCGAAAACTGCTTCAAAAATCATTCAAAAACTACTCGAAAAACTGCTTGTAAATTATTGAAAGGCTGTTTGAAACTGCTAAAAAGCAGCTTTTCAAAATTTAAATGTGCTCGAAAACTACTCAAAAAACTGATCGAAAACTACTCCTAAAGCTGCATGAAATCGGCTCCGGAAACTGCTTGAAAACTTACGACAATTGCTCAAAAACTGTTCAGAAAACTATTCGAAAACTGCCTCAAAAACTGCTAGAAAACTGATAAAAAGTGCTCGAGAAAATGCACTCAAAACTTCTTCAAACACTGCTCGAGAAATACTCGAAAACTACTCGAAAAACTGCTTGAAAAATGTTCAAAACTAGAAAACAGTTCCCAAACCAGCTCAAAAACTGCTCTAAAAATCATGCGAAAAACTGTTTGAAAATAATTAAAAGACTGCTTGAAATTGCTGAAAAACTTTTTTTAAAAGTGCTTCAAAAACTGCTAGAAAATTACCTAAAAACGACTACTCGAAAAACTTCTCGAAAACTCAAGAAAGTTGTTCAAAAATTACTCAAAAAATACTCCAAAATCTTTTCAATAAACAGTTTGAAAATGATCGACAGACTGTTAGAAACTGCCGAAATAACCGCTCGAAAACTACTCAGAAAATAGCTCTAAACCTATTCGGAAAACTGCTCGAAAGCTCACAACAAACTGTTCGAAAACTCACGAAAAACTGCTAAAAAACTGTTTGAAAAACTTTTCGAAAATTGCCCCAAAAACTGTTTGAAAACTACTTGATAAACTGTTTGATGCTTTCTCAAAACTCGAAAACTGCTCCAAAAACTACTCTAAAGCTATCCTAAAAACTGCATGAAAATAATTAAAAGATTGCTTGATATAGCCAAAAACCTGTTTTTAAAACTGCTCCAAAAATTGCTAGAAACCTCCGAAAAACTGCTCAAAAACCTTTTAAAAAACTGTTCAAAAAACTGTTCGAAAACTGCCCCAAAAACCGTTTGAAAACTGCTTGAAAACTGCTAGGAAACTGATAAGAACTGCTCGAGAAGATGCACTATAAACTTTTTAAAACACTACTCGAGAAATACTCGAAAACTACTCGAAAAACTGCTTGAAAATTGCCCAAAACTCGAAAACAGCTCCAAAACCTGCTGAAAAAATACTCCAAAAATCATTCGAAAACTACTCGAAAAACTGTTTAAAGCAGTTGATTGAAAGACTGCTTGAAATTGCTAAAAAGCTGCAAATGTGCACGAAAACTACTCAAAAAACTTATCGAAAATTCATTAAAATTGTTCAAAAACTACTCGAAATTAGCTCGAAAATTACTCGAAAAACAGTTCTAAAAATGATCAAGAGACTGCTTGAAACTGCTAAAATAACTGCTCCAAAAACTGCATGAAAACTACTAGGAAAATATTTCTACTCGAAAAACTGCTCGAAAACTCATGAAAAACTTTTTTCGAGAACTGCTCGAAAAACTTGTTTTTTTTTGTGTTTGATAAATTAAACAATTATTTGAACTAATAATTAAAACATCCTTCCGATATCTAGTCGAAAGAATCCCAGAAACGTCATACAAAACTCACCTTCTAGCTTGCGCTGATCCGGCATCAACGGATCTTGTTGCTGTTGATATTCCTGCTGCTGATGCTGCTGGAAGGCCAACTTGTGTCGAACCTTTCGGGACCAAACCGGCGTTTGGTGATTTTTATTTCGCTTCCGGACACTGGAACAGAAAATGGTACTCGAAATCATCACACAAAAACACAAATCCAATCCGAACTACTCACATAATGAAATTGTTCCTCCTGGAGTCGCTTCCCTCGTCATCCTCATCGTCGGAAATGTCCGTCCACTCGGCACTGTTGCTGGTGTCGCTTCCGCGCTCACTAGGTGGCGTCATGCTTTGCACTTCCAGCTGACACCCGTACAGACTGTTGGTGATCTGATCGGAGGCCAGTGTCGAAATGGAACCCATCCGGGGCAGGGTCACGATGCCGTGCCTCAGGAATTCCATCGTCAGCTTCGAACCGATCGATTCGTAACAATTGGAAGACACGATCGAAACGGCATCCGCCGGTAGACTAGCTTTCGGCCGGTGATTGGTCACCGTTTCGGCACTTCCGTTCGGATCGTCGTAATCTACGCCGTCACAGCTACGGATCGTGTCGTAGATGTTTTCCTCGTAGATGGGTTCGATCTCCGACAAGGTAGGAGATATCGACGGCTCGCGTACGATGAGATCCATTGGAACACTGTTGCGCGGAGGCAGTGGAACTTCCTCTGACTTCGGAGGACGTGGTGGTGATTTGTCGTACTTGATCTTCTCGTAGCTCGGTTGATAGATGGATTCATGCTTTGACAGGAAGTTGGGAGATCCGGTTAGGTTTCGTTTCGGTTGTGGCAGTGTCAACTCGTGTGTCTGTTTACTTTCGTTCCGTGGAGGTGGCGGTTCCGGAGGATTACAGATTTCGTACGCGTCTTCCTCTTTAGGTAACGGGTCGTTCGATCGGTCGATCGATTCATAGTTCTCGAATGATTCGTAACTGTTGACGCTCGCCGTGTCCACTTCTACCGTCTTTTCGATGGTAGGTGGATTCTTTCGAGCAGAAAACATGTCCTCCGAGAGCTTCGCTTTGTACACGAAGGACTCGATCTTGGAGGTTAGTTCCATGATATCGATGCTAAGAGTGCTGTTCATCTCAGAACCAGTAGTCAGCCTGTTCGGAGACTCTGCTCGCGCCATAACTTCGTAGTCGTTTTCGATTTGATTCGTTTTTTCACCTAAGCTCAACCGATCCAGGTTATCGCGACAGGGAAAATGATGATCGTCCATCGAGACGGATTTATTGATCAGCACTGTATTCACCGCTTGCACGATGTTCATCTGACTGATGGCCGTCTCCGTTCCGGTGCTGATTTTAGTCATACTCCGGAACAGGAAGGAGTTGTTCGGTTGGACGGTCGGCCCCACCGCGCACTCCTGGTCCGTATCTTTAATCGTCAAATCACTGAAACTTCGGGACAGATTGTCGATCTTCAGGTTCAGCGAACGGATTGCGTCGACTATCTTTTTATCCGCGGGATCGGAGCTGCTCTCCTGCGATTCTTCGATATAAATGGTCGGAATTTCGATTGACGAAATGAACGACTTCCGGGTCAATTTGTTGTCCGGGATGAACAGTAATCTATCCTCCGACTCCACCGCGGTGTTCAGTTGAGATTCACTGGCCGCCGTCCGCTCCGGGTTCAGGTTGATCTTCTTCGTCGATCGGAATGTGAACTTTTCGTAGATTTTCTGAACCGCACTTTTCTGCTTCGCTGAACCAGGTTTTGCACTTTTCTCCAATTTACTAGGTTTAATGCTACTACTACTATCTAACTTATCTTTGTTTTTCTCTATTTTCGGCTTATTTACAGTTTCTTCTTCGTCTTCTTTTACGGGGACTTCCAGTTCCGTTGTCATTGATTCAACCTTCTTCCTAACCACAGAGTACTCCGGAGTCTTTTCGTGGACTTCCTCAGTCAGTTCATGGTTTTCAACTGTTGATTCTTCACAACTATCCTCAACCGTTCGAGTATTGCTGGTGAGTTCTTCATTTCTGTTCTCACTTCTAATATTGATTTGTTCACTAATACTATTTGGCACCCCGCTTAAAGCTACCTCCTCGCTACTATCACAACTTTTGGCATCGATTTGAACGATCGCTTTCTTGCACTTGAGTTCCTTGGTTTTCTGAATCACCTGGTCACTTTTATCCGGCACTTTGGGTTTGGCTTGACCGGCTGGCGGTTTTCGGTTCGTCTTCGGTTCCGTCGCCTGTTGGTGATGTTGATTCGGTTCGAATATTTCCAGTGCTTCCTTTACGCACAACGAAGCCCGGTTCGCTTCCCATTCCGGTTTCCGATACAGATTCTTCCGGAGACTGGGACGTTTCTTTACCGCAGCAACCTTCCGGCAGGATCCCTTCCCAGTTACCGTCACCACTTCTTCCGAACAGTCGTCGGTTTTGGTGGCGACAGCGGCTACGGATTTTTTCCGTAGACTACCGTTTCCATCACCGTCGACTACCTTGTAAACGTGACCACCGGACTTATGCAGGTAACCTCCACGTTTACGAACCTCCTCCAAGATGGCAGCATCCTGCTGAATCAGTTTGTTGAACTTGTTCGTTAAGGCTGCTACCTTGTTTCCGCTCGGGTGAAGTAGTTTGCGGTTGAACGGTGAGGTTGTGGTTCTAAAGCTGACCTTCCGGGTTGGAGTTCCATGCCGTCGTCCAAGCGAAAGCGTGTCACCTGAACTGGAGCTTTTCTTACTATCTAGCGAATCTCTTGGTTCCAGTTTTACAGGGGTCACCTCTACCTTTTCATTGGAAATCACGGGCACTTCTTCGACCGGAGGTCCGGACTGAATGTCCACATCGATAAAGTTGTTCACGTAGTTTTCGACTTTGATCGGCATTTTCGGCAGTTCTGCTTCCGTTGAACTGTTCAGCGGTTTAATGCCAAGAAGTTCGACACGTCGAGCCCAGTTGATTTGTCCACCGTTGACCGTTGCGGTTACCAACGGAAACCCAGCATGGTAACCGACCCGTTCGATGCACGATCGTTTTTCTTTTTTCAGATCTTTGGTCGGACTCAAGACTACGCATGGACGTTTCTGGGGGGCAGCACTGGCAGCCGTCGTAGCTGTTGTTTCTTTGGGGCTTTCCCGGACTCGACTAGGCTTTGGACTGGCCACTTTCTTCGGCGTTGGATTCGAGTACAGTGGAATCAAACTGTTCCGAACGATGTTTCGACGGGAAGCCGAACCCCGTGTGGAACCGTTCCTTTTGAGAAATTCCGGTGTCGACGGTTTTCTGATTGAACTGGTTGATCCCAAGGTGATGCTTTTCAATTTTCTCGACAAGGCGATTTCACTCGTTGCCGCGCTTGAGCTCAGTCGATTGTTCCAGAACTGTTTCAGACGTTGAACGCTGTAGTTTTGAGATTCGTCCAAGTCGGACTCATCGGCTGTGGGTTTCTTTTTTGGCTTCTTAATAGACGACGACGACAACGACGGTAAACGATCCGGCGTTCCCGGCGTAGTGGAGTTCGACGCTGAACTGCTACCGGAATTGTTTGGGCTGTGACCGAAGAGGTAGAATCGTTGGATGAAACTCGGCTGCTTGTCGGCTGGACGCTTCTCACCAGCCGACGGCAGCGTTCTGCTGGAGTTCGACATCATCGGTGGCTAGCGTGGCCACCGCCCGGTGGCAAATAGCAATCAGGGACCTGTAAGAAAAAAATAACGCAAAGATGTTAAAACCTTGATCAGTGAAATTGCTGATTGATTTATCGCATCGATGTAGAGCTAAAAAAAATTATGCATTTATGTCAGCCACCCTCCCTCCCATGTTGGACCGAATGCAAAACAGACCACAGCCGCACGCGAAAATTTACATGTTCTTCATAATTCGCAACATCATTCGTTGCGTCAATTATGCATTTTAATCGCTAGGTTTTTTTCTTTCATTTGCCTATCAAAATAATCAAACAACTCCCGTGTTTATTTCGTATTCATGGCATGCGACATATTTTTTTTTATTACGGAATTACCAAATCGTCATTCGATTGAGTTTGATGAGCCATAAATCATACCTTGAATGTATGATAAATTGCAGCGAATTCCACAATCTAAATTTGTGAACCCCGACGTTCGAGATCATTCGTTTGTTACATAAATTCACAAATTATGATTAAGTTTTATCGCATGAAGCAAGCAAAATCGATTTTAATCACGGAGTCACGAACGAACGAACGACGAGGTGGAGTCAGACATAATGCATTACTTTGTAACCATCAATTTGGGCGTCACGAGATGCTAAATTTTGTAAAGAAAAGGGAAACCATAAAACAACAACAATCGTCCATCGTTCGGGGCAACGCGTTCTGGAATTTCAGCTGCTGAAGAGTGTTAAACTTCCTCGGAAACATGGCAATTCGAGCAAGATTTTTAGCGTAGGAAAGGTTGAAAAAAGCCTCACCCTTTCGAACAATTTGCAGTCAAATTACATCGATTTAGAGTCCCATTGGATTCCGATACACGCTACCGAAAGAAGTTAAATTTTTTGCAAGTTACTGTCAAATAACTTTCAGTTCTACTGTGGCTGAATACAGTCACGTCCCCCCTCTGGGCCCGGGCCCCTCCCGAAATCAAAAACATATATATAATTATTTAGAAGGTCTCAGACAATAATGTAATACAATAACAGTTCCTGTGGAAAAGTTTAAAGTGTCTGTTAAAAACACCCGTAAATGGCACACCGAGAATTAGCTACATAAGCAGTCTTCAGTAACATTATTTTTTCATCTTCGGGCCCCTCACGAAACGAAATCCTGGGTACGGGCCTGGCTTAGTATTAATCTTGCTGCTGAATATCAATACTGATTACGGGAAAGTCTGGTCACTTTTTGCGAAGGCACCTCACCCTTCTATACTTTTTGGAAGAAATCGGTTGTTAGTGGTGTTTAGAGTATTTTTGCAACCGTCGCACAACGAGATAATCTTCTAGTTCGAATAAAAAAAGGAGAAGAATTATACTACGTTCACACTATGAGTTAAAATAACATGTTTTTCTTCCGTGTTTTTTTCATACTCAGAAACGTCACATTAAAACATGTTTTCCCAAAATAACATGATATAATGATCATTCAAGCACAACCCTGCTAGCATTTTCCGTCAGCTGACAAGCGTTTATCGAATCAGTTTTCCATCAGAGTAGCCATGAAATCATGACAAAACAAAACTGGAAACTGGTACAACCATGCTTGTTTTTTTGTTTGTTTTAAGACAAGACTTTTTTTGTTTGTTTCATTGCCCATGGATGACCTTTGATTTATGGACACTAGTGAAAATAAAAAGCAATTACGTATTAAGGCAAGCAACCACGATCAGCATCTCAAACAAATGCTATCACATATCTCTCAAAAGGTCGATTCCATGAAAATGGCGAATAAAATAAATTATGAAAACCTTCTCACTAACGTACCTCATTCGAAATTTTGGACAAATCTTAAATCTACGTTCGGACTAACAAAAGAAAAGGATAAGATACGCTTGATCGATAGGGGCAACAACATTAATGACAACAAGGAAGTTTGTGATATTTTCAACAAATTCTTTTCAAATATTGGTAACGAATTAGCTAAAGCTATTCCTGTAAACTCATCTTTTTGTCCAATAAGTAACGTTCGTCGTGTTTGTGATTCTATTTTTCTACGTCCTTCATCTGTAAATGAAGTGATACTGTTAATACAAGGTTTGGATAATAAGAAGAGTAACGGCCCTGATAACGTCTCTGTCAGTGTACTAAAACATAATTCCTTTGCATTCGCTAAAATACTCTCTTAGTGCTTTAACGTAATTATTCAGACCGGTTACTACCCTGATTGCCTCAAGGTGGCTAAAGTCATCCCTGTGTTCAAATCGGGTGACCGTTGTGATTGTAATAATTACCGTCCTATATCTACATTATCCGTATTCAACAAAATATTTGAAAAACTTCTAGTCACTAGACTTATCAAATTCCTAAGTAAACATAATATCCTCTTTAAATTCCAATATGGCTTCAGACAAGGTTCTAGCACACCTACCGCTATAATTGAATTAGTAAATATAGTTGGTGCATTATTTTAGACCTTAAAAAAGCTTTTGATACATTAGATCATAGTATACTTTTGGACAAACTCGATTGCTATGGGATCAGGGGCATTGCTAATTCAATTATCCGTAGTTACTTGACTAATAGAAAACAATTTGTATCCATCGAAAGTGACAGCAGCAACCTTGCTCCAATAAACATTGGTGTTCCACAAGGAAGTAATATTGGACCACTATTGTTTCTTTTATATATTAATGACATAGGTAATTTACACCTTAAAGGAACTCCACGACTATTCACCGACGACACAGCTCTGTTCTATCCTGACAGTGACATCAATGCTATTATTAACTCAATGGAAAGTGATTAAAGAACTCATGATCAATATTTTAATGCGAACTTATTATCATTAAATGCCACAAAGACTAAGTATATGATTTTCCGTTCCAGAAGGAAAATTATATCAACGCATAATCCTCCTCAGCTCGGACACAATATTATTGAAAAAGTTGACTATTTCAAGTATCTGGGCATATATTGCGACCCCACATTAACCTGGGCTCACCACATAAAGTTTGTTGCCAAGCACGTGGCGTCGTACTGCGGTATTTTATGGAAAGTCAAGTCCTTTATTCCTCAGCGTGTTCTGTTAAATTTTTATTTTGCTTAAATCCATTCACAGCTCAACTACTTGGTATCGGTGTGGGGGCGAGCCGCTAGTTCTTATCTGAAGAAACTCCAAACTCTACAAAACAGACGCCTAAAAATCATTTTCAATAAACCCTTACTATTCTCGAGTCTATTGTTATACTCTGACAGAAACTATAATGTTTTACCAATGACATACTTATGTGATGTCCAAACGTTGCTATTCATCCATGATAATTTGTATAAATCCACAGTACACCATAACCTACAGTTCCCAACTATATCCCATTCTAGAACAACACGCCGTAGTAACAATTTGTTTCGAGTTCGAGCAGCTACAAGCCTTGGTCAAAGACGGATCCTTTTTGTTGGTCCAACTAAATATAATGCACTTCCGCCTGATATACGAGGAATAAGCAATCGTGCCACATTTGCGGCTAGACTAAAGTACCATTTTAAGCACTGAACGAGATATTTAGCTAATGTAGTTTTTTGTTTTATATTGTAATGTATTTATCGTCAACAGTATTTCATATTAATAACTAATTACCTAAAATATTTCTACTTTCTTTCCAACATAGCATAATAAATAAATTGTGGATCCCTTAAAAGAAAATTTTTTCCACTGGGACTTCACTTTAATAAATTGCACATCAAACCATGAATAAATAGAATCTCAGCGGACTTTGCATCAAAATTAAATTTGTATTTCTAGTATTATTATTGCTAGTGTTTATTTGTTTCTTGTTTTCCGCTGAGACTAGTTGCGTCCACTTCCAGGGGGCTCCAAATTGAAGCTTTTTGGTGCAAATACCCTTCGAAACGTTGACAACTAAGTTGAATAAGAAAACTTTCTGAGTGAAGAAGTGGAAAAATTGGAGCGATCAACATAATAATTTACCAATTTTTCCGAGGCATTGTGAAAAACCAAGCTTCTTGAAACCGGGAATGCAATCTTCAATTGTTTTTCCTTACTAGTGTCCATAGTCTCTCAACGCTAACAGCATCCATAGCTAGAAAGATTAACTGGCTTTTTTTTTAAGTTTCTGGATGTTATCACCGTACATTTATCTTCTTAACAACTGCTTAATGTTTGCGACGTAAATAGTTTTGCAGTTTGTTTTGTGAAAAACCAAGCGTGAACAGTTCGGTTTTAGCTTTATATTATTATCGTTAAAAAGTGTTATTTTCTGCTGGTGTGAACATAGTAAAAACTGTCCCAGAAAGTATGGACGCACTTTGATTTCGCTGTAAATAATACACACGTGTTAGATATTCAAATTTTATTCGATATACTGATAATAAAAGGTGATTTTTTTGAGGTTAGGATTTTCATGCATTAGTATTTGCTCAGATTTTTTGAGGTTATGATTTTCATGCATTATTATTTGCTCAGTATGCTCTGACATTTCATCATGAATAGACTTACTAACGAGCAACGCTTGCAAATCATTGAATTTTATTACCAAAATCAGTGTTCGGTTCGAAATGTGTTTCGCGCTTTACGCCCGATTTATGGTCTACATAATCGACCAAGTGAGCAAACAATTAATGCGATTGTGACCAAGTTTCGCACTCAGTTTACTTTAGGACATTAAACCAACCACACGAATGCGTACAGTGCGTACAGAAGAGAATATTGCGTCTGTTTCTGAGAGTGTTGCTGAAGACCGTGAAATGTCTATTCGTCGCCGTTCGCAGCAATTGGGTTTGTGTTATTCGACCACATGGAAGATTTTACGCAAAGATCTTGGTGTAAAACCGTATAAAATACAGCTCCTGCAAGAACTGAAGCCGAACGATCTGCCACAACGTCGAATTTTCAGTGAATGGGCCCTAGAAAAGTTGGCAGAAAATCCGCTTTTTTATCGACAAATTTTGTTCAGCGATGAGGCTCATTTCTGGTTGAATGGCTACGTAAATAAGCAAAATTGCCGCATTTGGAGTGAAGAGCAACCAGAAGCCGTTCAAGAACTGCCCATGCATCCCGAAAAATGCACTGTTTGGTGTGGTTTGTACGCTGGTGGAATCATTGGACCGTATTTTTTCAAAGATGCTGTTGGACGCAACGTTACAGTGAATGGCGATCGCTATCGTTCGATGCTAACAAACTTTTTGTTGCCAAAAATGGAAGAACTGAACTTGGTTGACATGTGGTTTCAACAAGATGGCGCTACATGCCACACAGCTCGCGATTCTATGGCAATTTTGAGGGAAAACTTCGGAGAACAATTCATCTCAAGAAATGGACCGGTAAGTTGGCCACCAAGATCATGCGATTTAACGCCTTTAGACTATTTTTTGTGGGGCTACGTCAAGTCTAAAGTCTACAGAAATAAGCCAGTAACTATTCCAGCTTTGGAAGACAACATTTCCGAAGAAATTCAGGCTATTCCGGCCGAAATGCTCGAAAAAGTTGCCCAAAATTGGACTTTCCGAATGGACCACCTAAGACGCAGCCGCGGTCAACATTTAAATGAAATTATCTTCAAAAAGTAAATGTCATGTACCAATCTAACGTTTAAAATAAAGAACCGATGAGATTTTGCAAAATTTTATGCGTTTTATTGTTTAAAAAAGTTCTCAAGCTCTTAAAAAATCACCCTGTATTAGACTACAATAACAGAATATTATTGTCAACGTTTGCTACTTAGCCATTGTAGACTAGCTGGCGCACCTTCTTGCGAACGTTCCTCATGAAATTCCGTACAGACTTCTTGGCGACAAGTTTTGACACTCTTTTGACAATTAATCAATTGGTCGAAGTTGTGGGCAATTTGGTGGATTCATGTCTTTTGGGACGAAAGTGACATTTTTGGTAGTATACCATTCTACCGTTGATTTCGAGTAGTGGCAAGAAGCAAGATCTGATCAGAAGACAACAGGATCCTTGTGGCTTCGAATCATGGGTAGAAGTCGTTTTTGTGAACATTCCTTGATGTATATTTCGCTGTTCATTGAAGCAGTGGTGATGAAGGGTTTCGAAATCTTACCGCAGCTACAAATTGCTTGCCAAACCATAGCTTTCTTACCAAATTTTTCGACTTTAATCGATGTCTCGGACTGGTTTAACACTTGCCCTTCTCGCACCGTATAATATTGTGGTCCCGGCAAGGATTTGTAATCGAGTTTCACGTAGGTTTCGTCGTTCATGATTATGCAGCTAGAATTTCCAGCAAGAATCGTATTGTACAGCTTTCGAACCCTCGGCCTGATCGATGTTTCTTGTTACTGGACTACGTTTTGGTTTTTTCTGCTTTTTATAGGTTCGAAAATTCAAACGTTCTTTAGCACGAAGAACATTTGACTACGAAGTGCCCATTATTTTGGCCACATCCCGAACTGAAACCTCCTTCTTTGGCTCGAACGCCTTCAGTATACGTTTATCCAGCTGAGGGTTAGCAGGACCTTTTTTTCGACCCGTTTTCGGTTTATCCTCAAAGGTGTTATCCTCACCGAACTTCCTGATTGCATTCCGCACGACTTTTTCACTTACTCCTTCCATTTTTGCTATCTTTCTCAGTGACAGTCCGTGTTCTGTGCACCATTTGTACACAATTTTTCGACGTTGTTCCGCTGAAAGTCCACGCATTTCGAAACAAACTAATGAAAACGAATAAACAACTGCACAAGTGGTTAGAGAGGAGTGTAAACAACAGGACGCAGCCATAAAAAATGACAGATTCTGAACCAAGGTCTAAATGGTCTAAAATGTCTAAAATGCGATTTTTTTCAGAACTATCGTTCAGCAAAATAAATTCAAATATTTTGTATAATAGAAAGCATCATTCGAACAGTATTTTGTAATTTTTTCGTGAAAAAATGTTGAGAAATAAGTCGGTGAAGAGGTATTTTTGAGGACGCTTCTTGAAAATCGTGATTTGCGGTGTCCACTGTATCTCAGCGCAGACTAATCAGAAGTGAACAAATCAAAGCAGCATAGTTAGAGCAGAAGTTTTTCTAGACCCCACCGTTTCTGTTTGATTTTTTTTAATTTTTTTTTAATTTTTGGTGGTTGTTTAATTTCAAAAGTAATATTTTTCACGAAAAAATCGACCATTTTGTAGCTGTAAAACCTCCCCATAGTAACAAACAACGAAAAGAAAAACGTTGGGGTCTGGTTTTTTGTATGTAGAAAGTGTGCATAATTTGAAAAAAAAATGGCTATATTCTGGAACTGAATTATGAATCTGAACTCGGGAACTGAACTCCGAAACAGAAATCTAGACATGGATTGTAGAACTGATCCCTGTATCTGTGTTCTGGAACTGAATTCGAGACAAGGATTCTGGTTCGGGACTGAACACTGAACTCTGGACCAGGCTGCTTTAGTTTTCAACTTAGCTCCGAAACTCAGTTTTAGAGACTTGATCCAGAAATCGTCAGAATCCTGAATTTAGTTAGATTTCTGGAATTGTGTAACTGAATTTAGTAATCAAACTCTAGACCAGCGTTCTGGAACTGAATTGTGAACCTGGATTTCGGAATGCATTTGGGAACTGAATTCTGGAATTACTACAGAACTCTGGATCTGAGTTCCGGTCTTGAATTTTGGTCTGTGGCTCAGAACTTAGTTTCAGAATTCTGGTTCTAAATCTGAATTCCGATTAAGAATTTTGGAACCGAATTCTGAACAGAATCTTAATTTCAGCTTCAGATTTCTTTTTCACAATTAAAATCAATGTCTAGAATGTAAATTTCTTTCGAAATTTCCGGGTCCAGATCTAGAATCAAGTTCTGAAATTCGGTTCCAGTTCCAGAGTTCTGGAACTCGCTTCAGGCCGTGGATTCTGAACGTAATATTGAATTTTAGTTGAATTTAGGGGAAAAATCTGGTCTTGGATTCAAAAATAAAATAAAACTGAACTCTAGAAATGGATTCAGGACCTGGATTCTGGTCTGAACTGAACGAGTCAACTACGCGATTAATGTAGCATCAAATTACTATCTTCTTTACTTATCAAACATATTAAAGAATTTTAATTTTGAGTTATTTGTGGTCATGTCGACCTGCTGAAAATTATATTCCAAACTGCTGATCTTATCTCCGATGAACTTAGAGAAAAAATTATGTTCATTCGCTAAATAAAAAAAAAGATATTCACGATCAAAAACTTATCACTCAACCATATAATAAATTTTGAATGAATCTATCATACTGTGAACCTTCACTAAACTGATTATATTCACTTCAGATTTGCATATTTCCACAGACAAGTTATTCTAATAGTTCTTTAGATAACATTTGGAGCCATTAGAAGTATTTTAAGAATTTTTTTCCAATCCAGACGACCAGCAGCCGGATGACGCAATCACTTTTGATTGAAGCTAAATTGGTTCTGTGAATTGTTCACAGTGCCTTTTGATTCCATACTGAACCAATTTTGGTTAAAAGCTTTCTTTTCACGTGATTTCGTTTATAACTTTTTCACAAATGGGTTTAGAATGATGATGTTGATTATTTCATTTCGAATGTGCATATTTCTCTGGAAGAAAATATCAAAATGCTGTTCGGGATTCATCTCTGGCATTCAGAAGATCTGAAATGTGGAATTATCTACGATAAGAAACACTGTTTGGGGCATTCTTTTTGAACGAGAAGCAGTCAAATCCTGTGGCTTTATTCGCACTGCTAAAAGTGCACAAAGATGATCAAATTATTCTAGATTTTCACAAAATTTATGATTTTATCTCCGATTTGCAGAAGCAAACCTTTAGAGTTCATTAGATAACATTTGAAGCCATTGGAAGGGTTTATTTTGTATAATGTTGTCAACTTTTCGTTATGTTTTGTTCCAATGCAAACGATCAGCAGCTGGATGACACAATCGATCTTCTTTGAAGAGAAACCGGCTCTGCAAACATCCTGCAATTGATTCACTACAGAAATATGCGAGTTCTTGATAATGGAACTGAGCTTTGGACCTGAACCAACCGGAATGATGCAGTTGCTTATCTTCCTGCTCAGTAAACGAATGAACGAAATATATCAAGTGTTAATCTTTTATATCCTCCATTTCCAAATTGAAAAATAAACGCAACTTAACTCCTTTTATAATCTCATTTAAAAATTAAAAAATAAGCGTAATTTATAATTTTGAAACAAAACTAAAACTCTACTTCCTGTTTAAAATTTCTTAAAATAAAGAATTTCTTTCCTACATGCATATAGTTAATCCATGTATCTTTCAGCCGTAGAATCTATAGGCACGATAAATTCACTGTGTGTGTCACATCGTCAATATTGAGTGTTTTTTACGCCGGACTTACTCTAACTGTCGAAGTGGAAGCTCAAACCGTTTCTGAACGGTGTAAAATGATTGATCCATTCAATCAAAGGGTTATTGAGATCCAACTACATTTTCGAGGCAGTAGTAGTTTTTTTCTATGAATCCAGCCAATTTGAAGATCAAGATGAAAATCTATGAAAACTATCTGTTCCCAAGAATCTAAATGCATCTTTTGCTTAATGACGTTTTAACGAACGACTCCATCGCAAATGCCATCACAATATCTATGGGAAAATCGACGCTGCATACGGTTTTTTTTTAGTCTTAGAGCGTCCATGAAGGTGTCGATCGCGACGGCGATGGCAGCGTCGGTGGTGACGACGCGTCCATTCTCCAAGCAAGTGTGAGCAATGTGGCATTAGATAAGTCATCCACATAGTAGTGTAATTTGTAGTCGGCGCAATGTTTCGAAACGATTCACATTCGACACGGAGATTCGCTGATCTCGTAGAGCGCTATTATTACTATTATTTGGGTGCAACACAACACTCTCACCCGGCCACGGCCCCCCACTCACCGTTTGTTGCTTATCTTCGAAGAGAAAAAAATCTGCATAATGACTTTTCAATGTTGTGCAACAGATTTTCTCAGTTCGGAGTCGCGAACTCTTGCAGCACGTGTTATATCGAAAATAAGGGCACTTAACTATTATCGATGAATAAAGTAGCATGTTTTTTTTATTACTATTTTGTTTTGCTTTCCTGATAGCACAGGTGATGTTGGAACTCAACGAGCCCGGAGACCACACACGCACCCACTTTCAAAGAAGTGAACAAAAAAAACATAGCTTGATGATGCATAAATGGAGTTGAACTTTTTCACCGAATTAAAATTTGTCTAACGTCTAACTAATGAGCGTTGTTATTGTCAATTGAAAAATTAGCTCAACGCATAACACCACTTGAATGTAGTATAAAAAAGTTCAAACATTTTGGACGTGTTATGGAAACATCGATTTGTGGTAATCATCGAAACTGTTTCGATAAAACAAGTGTTGGCTTGGCATAGGTAACGATCAAAAGTGGGGTAAACAATCGAAACAACCCACTGAAAAAGATCATTATCTTGCATAAATGTTCAAAAGCCAGTATAATTGTAGCGTAGTTGTGAAATTGATTACATTCCGTGAACAATTCCCAAAAAAAAATTTTAATTGGAAACTTTAACGTGAAAGTTGATCACACTTAATAGCAAAACATAAAACAGGAAGAGCTGGCAACCAATTACTGCAATCTGCTATTGAAAGAAAAGAAAAAAAAAACTTTCGATGATACAGCTAGGAAATTTAAATAAAACCAAGCATTTATGACACGCGAGTTTCGTCCCATTGACAGGTTTGTTGCTTCATTTACAGCCATTCGTTCAAGTTTCTCCATAATAGTAGTAGTTATAAAAGCTGTACAAATTGGCCACTGCTTGTTCACCATCGCTGCACCCCAGGTTGCCCCGGACAACTTAGATGCCAACAAACAGTGAGCTCTTTGCCTGTACGGCACACAACTGATTTCAGTTTACCAAGCCGTTGAATTCGAACACGGAGAGGCAGGCAGCAAATCCATCCGTACTTCAGGGAGGGTCGCTGTTGATTTGTTTTTTTTTTCTTCCTACCAGCAGGATAGATAATAGTAGGCTGTCGCACTTTGCTGTCACTGATCGACGCCAGACGCTGTGGCGGATTGAGATGTGCATGATCCGGATGCAAAATTTCACTTACCCTCTTAGAACACAGACACAGGTGTCCATTTTTTTTTCACCGCGCAACATTGATAATTGAAACTTGCATCTGTGGGGTTAAAATTTGGAGTATCGATTTACGTTTTTCATCACTCTAAGTGCAGTGCAATTTCGTTTCTGTGTGTGAGTGTTTTTTTTCGGGGCTTACCCGCTTCGTAGCCTATGACTTGTGGCTTATTGAAATGAAAAAAAAAAGATAATACCAGCAGCGGTTTCTGGGTCTGTAATCTGGAACACATTTTCACCGTTCCCACCTACCCATCGAAGTTGATAAAAAGAGACTACAACAGAAATCGAGGAAATGCTGTTACACATTTTTCTTCCATTCGACCACCAGTCAGTCCGTCCAGTCCGATTTGTGGCCGGTTTCCGGATAAGGTGAACCGGAGTCGAGTGTGATGTGGTAGGAAAGTAAAGGAAAGTGATGATCTGGATTTTCAGATGGGCGTACGATTGAACCTGGAAGGTATGTTTAAGCTACGGCGCTGGAAGAGTGGTTCTTTATGCGATTGTACAGCACACATTCCGTGATTGGAGTGAAAAGTTCCTCCCATATCTAGAGGCATTTGGTAGATACTTAAAATGTTTTTTTTTGTGTTTGAATGTAGCAGCTTTTTAGGATAATTCGCATTCCAGTGCGTGTTAATTAATTCAATCTGTGGAATCGAAAAAACTTTACCTGTTTCCACAGATTAACTCTGTAAAATAATTAAATTTTTTTTCAAATATTCATCATTTTCATCCAAACCGAAAAGAATTGAACATACAGTACCAATGAGGCATGAAACTGTAAACCTTTCTCCAGCTTGTAGAACTGCTCTGCCATTGAGCTACTCTGGGATGAGGAGCACAGCAGATTAGTACGAAATCCAATGGAAAATACACTCAACCAGTTTTGAGCTAACGCTTCACATACGCTTGAGTTTAACAAAAAAACAATTTTTCTCGAAAGGTTGGGGGTATCCACGGAAGTCATATTATTCATACAGACCCCACATTTTTATCCCGTCATTCAGGTACACGGTTGAACACCTTCTTATCGACTGCATCGAACTTCAAGATTTACGTCAATACTACCAACTTCCGTCATCCATCAGGGACGTACTGTCCAACGATCCAGTTGCAGAGAATACTCTATTCAGTTTTCTTAAAGACGCCAACAAGTTTCACGAAATTTAATATCGACCGTTTCCTTTGCTTCAAGTCCACGGCTCAACTGACGGGGATATTTTCCACGTCCTATTGTCAACAAGTACTGCTACAAGAATCACCAGCTCAGTAACATCAAAATCTAATGGGAATTTCATGAAACATAAATAATTCAAGATCGACCAGTATGAAATGTAATTTCAATTACCCCCTGGTGAATGACCGATAGGTTAAAACCGGGCTAAAATAAACAACTAACTAACTAACTATCCCGTCATTTTTTCGAAGATGCCTGAATCGATCGTTTAAAAGTTATTATTAAACTTGGAAAGCTCATGCCTGAAATTTCCGGTTCTGTTGATATAATCGTATAAGTGACTTAAGTGGCAAACCGCTCTTTTTTCTATCCTCACAACCTTCTTGAAATTTACAAAACAGACACTAGTCGAGTTAAAATTCCGGACGGCAGATTTTCATTTACACAGAAAAAAAAAATATGAATTCTACAGGTGACATAATTCTACAAACGATACGATTCATTACAACTTAACAGTTCGGCTGAAAAGTTCGTATCGTTTAATAGAAACACACATTTTTTTTGCCAAAATTCGTTTTTATTATTCAACATAATTGCCATCAGAGGCGATACAGCGATTATAGCGATCTTCCGACTTTTCGATACCATTTTTGTAGTACGATTTGTCCTTTGCCTCAAAATAGGCCTCAGTTTCAGCGATTACCTTTTCATTGCTTCTAAATTTTTTACCAGCGAGCATTCTCTTGAGGTCTGAGAACAGGAAAAAGTCACTGAGGGCCAAATCTGGAGAATACGGTGGATGAGGGAGCAATTCGTTCAATTTCAGCATGGTTTTCATCGACTTTTGACACGGTGCATTGTCTTGATGAAACAAAACTTTTTTCTTCTTCAAATGAGGCCGTTTTTTTTTAAATTTCGTCCTTCAAACGCTCTAATAACGCTATATAATAGTCACTGTTGATGGTTTTTCCCTTTTCAAGGTAGTCGATGAAAATTATACCATGCGAATCCCAAAATACAGACGCCATAACCTTACCGGCCGATTATTGAGTCTTTCCACGCTTTGGGTTCGGTTCATCGCGTGCAGCCCACTCAGCTGACTGTCGATTGGACTCCGGAGTGAAGTGATGGAGCCATGTTTCGTCCATTGTTATATATCGACGAAAAAAATCGGTTTTATTTCGATATAACAGCTACAAAAACTGCTCAGAATCATCAATTCGTTGTTGTTTTTGATCGATTGTGAGCTCACGCGGCACCCATTTTGCACAAAGCTTTCTCATATCCAAATATTCGTGAATAATATGTCCAACACGTTCCTTTGATATCTTTCGGGTGTGAGCTATCTCGATCAACTTCACTTTACGGTCATTGAAAATCATTTTGTGGATTTTTTTCTCGTTTTCATCGGTAACAGCCTCTTTTGGACGTCCACTGCGTTCATCGTCTTCGGTGCTCATATGACCAGTACGAAATTTTGCAAACCACGTCTGGATAACACTCATCAAGCCATTTTTTGGTATTGGCGGCACTTTTTTCATCAAAAAGTAGTGTTTCATCAACACACGAAATTCCTTTTTTTCCATTTTTTTCACAATAACAAAAGTAGCTACACTCAAAATGCAATATCTCACAAACTAATAATCAGACAGTTGTCAAATTTATACACGTATCTTTTGAAGGTTGGTACTAACTGAAAATGGTATGGATTTAATTCTAGTGGCGCCCTCTCATAGAAACGATACAAACTTTTCAGCCGATCTGGTAATTTGTCAAATGACACAATATTCTACTCGTGCAGAATTTTACAGACTTCTAGTGCACTCAGCTACCAAGTGGCACTGTGTTGGTTTATATGTATCAATTATTCATTAAGCAGACATGTGCTTCTGTGGCACAGTCGATTAACTGACGTGCTTTGTGAGCTGATGGTTCTTGGTTCAAGTCGCGCTGTTGCAATAGATCTTTTGATTTTTATTTTCTTGAATATAAATTTGTGTGAAATATGAAACTAGATTGATGTGCATGTTATAAGATGTAAAAAAAAAATTCCGAACTGTGTACTATTCCAATCTACTCGTCGAGGACGCAAAATGTCACATGGAATAAAAGTCTCGGGCCTCTCACAGAAAAGACGTGAATAGTTTCGAACCGTGTATATTTTTGTTGAGAACAAGCCTCTGGATGGCTCATTTTCACTAGTGTTTGAATAACAGCTGATCGTGTCAGACAAGTTTCCATTAAGCTATGGAAAAATACGCACCAAAGCATTCATACATAAATGCAACGGTGAAATTGAATGATTTGCGATACGGATTGATCCACCATTTCCTGTTTTCTCCAGATGTGGCCCCCAGTGACTATTATCTATTTACAAACCTGCAAAAGTTTCTTCAGGGAAAGAAATTATCGTCGAATGCTGAGGTCATTGCAGAAACGGAAGCCTATTTTGAAGGCCTTGACAAATCTTTTTTAAGGGCATCAAAATGTTGGAGAACCGATGGGTCAAGTGTATTGCTCTAGATGGAGATTATACTGAAGAATAAAAAAGTTTTCACGGTAAAAATCGATTGTTTTTTTTTGTTAGTACCGGGACTTCTCATTCTAAATCTCGACAGTTACTTAATTAGGCTGCATGAAGAAATTAAAAAACTTTTGAGTTTACTCCAGTCATCCGGGTCTCTGCAGATCGCTCTGCAACCGATTTTGTTGCTTTTGTCCAAGATTTTCGGAATCATTATACATATAGTTGAAGCTTTACATTGAGAGAGTTAACTTTTCACAGCTGGATAGAACGCCCATCTTCAGGCAGTTAGGTGGATTCACCTGCTTCGGAACGACAAGGGTCCCATTCGCTTTCAACCATTCCAGAACATCTTTGGCTTAGTGACAAGATGCCAAATCATGCCAGAATAGCGAAGGAGTAATGGTAATAATAGCTTCTTTAGGTATTCTCTACGGTAGTGATTAAGCTTTGACTCGCTCGACCATAGCTGCATATTGCCTGCCAAATCAAATATTTTTCAGCAATCTCGGCCTTATAAAAGAAATTCCAGGATACTGTTCAAAGTCTTCCAGCACATAAGTTTCATCATCCATTATCAATCACTTCGTCAAACATTCGTGATACAAGTAGCGAGCCCAAGTTTTAGCCATCACATTCTATTTATCATTACGGTTCGGTACAGTATTCACCTTGAACGACTTCATATCCTACCGGTGTTTGCAATTGTTCGATAAAGTTGGAGACATACTGGAAATCGCTGAAACCGAAGTGTTTTCGTCGTGAATACGACTTGCTTTACTATGGGACACCTTTTCAAAATTTATCCTCTGAGTGAGTGATAAGTTTTGATCATAAATATCTCTTGTTGTATCTAAAGTATCAACATAATATTTGCTACATGCCATCGGAAATATGATCATCATCAAGTTACGATAACATTTTCAGTTGTACGACATAATCACAAATAATTCAAATTTAAAGTTTACTGAAATATTTGCTATCAACGAGTATCAAAGAAGGAACGCATGGCGTTCATTCTAACCTGCGCAGTTGACTGAGCAGAAAGTTAAGCAATTGCATCATTCCGGTTGGTTCAGGTCCAGAGCTCAGTTCTAGTATCAAGAATTCAGTTCAGTAGTGAATCAACTGCAGGACGTTTGCAGAGCCGGTTGCTCTTCAAAGAAGATCCATTGCGTCATCCAGCTGCTGGTCGTTTACATTGGAACAAATCACAACGAAAAGTTGACAACTATTCTAATGGCTTCAAATGTTATCTAACATATTATAACGGTTTGCTTCTGAAAATCGAACATAAAAATCATCAATTTTGAGCAAATCTAGAATGATTTGATTATCTTTGTGCACTTTTAGCAGTGCGAATTCGCACCGAACGAGTGCGAATAAAGCCACAGCATTTGACTGCTTCGCGTTCGAAAAGAACGTTCCGAACAGTGTTTATTATCGTAGATAATTCCACAATTTGACCCATCTGAATGCCCATACAGCATTTTGATAGTTTCTTTCAGAGAAATATGCACATCCGAAGTGAAATAATCGACATCAAAATCTATACCAACCGTTGGGACCGTCCATTTGTGAAAAAGCTACAAACGAAATCACGTGAAAAGAGAACTTTTAACCAAAATTGGTTCAGTATGAAATCAATCGGCACTGTGAGCAACTCTGCTGTGGGGCGTTCGAAGAGTCAGTTTCGCTTCAAACAAGAGCGATTGCGTTATCCTGCTGCTGGTCGTTTGCGCTGGAGAAAAATACAACGAAAAGTGAACAACGACGGGGAACATTAAACAAAATCAGCCCTTCTAATAACTTCAAATGTTATCTAAAGAACTATTAGAATTACTTATCTGTTGAAATATGCAGATCGGAAGTGAATACAATCAGTTTAGTGAAGGGTTACAGTATGATAGATTCTAATTGCAAAATTTTCGCATTCTTTCCTCCGCTCTCTTTGACGTAAATACGTCTTACTTTACTACTGGTCGCCTATTTAAAATTTATCATATGGTTGAGTGATAAATTTTTGATCGTGAATATCTCATGTTTTATTTAACATATCAACATAATTTTTTCTCAAAATCATCGGAGATCAGATCAGTAGTTTGGAATATAATTTTCAGTAGTACGACATAGCCACAAAGGATCAGTCATTTCGCCAAAAGCCATTTCGCCGGAAAGGTTATTTCACCGAATGGGCCACTTCGCCGAATGTCATTTTGCCGAAGGCCATTTCTCCGAAAGGTTCATTTTGCCGAATCCTGAAATCGAATTGCCCTACAATTGTACTTCTTGAATAAAGATTGATTCTTGTACTCTTGAATAAAGACTTATTCATGAACTTCAGAACGGAGTTCCCAAGAAAACTTGTGGCTTGCTTCGTGCCGCCGAGCCATCTTGGCTTCGGTTATGTGGCTGCGCCCCATCAGTTATACAGGAGACAGGACCCTTTCGATGAAATGACCCTTTCGCAAATTGAACCTTTCGGCGAAATGACTCTTTAGGCGAAACGACCCTTCCGACGAAATGACTCTTTATGCGAAATGACCCTTTTGGCGAAACGACTTTCGGCGAAATGAACCTTTTGGCGAAATGACCTATTCGGCGAAATGGCATTCGGCAAAACGACTTTCGGCGAAATGGCTTTCGGCAAAATGACCCGCTCCCAGCCACAAATAACTCGTAGTTCTTTAATATGTTTGATAAGGAAAAAATATAAAAAAATGATGCGATTTGATGTAGTTGACTCGTTCAGCTCAGACCAGAACTCAGGTCCTGAATCCAATTCTAGTGTTCAGTTCTAATTTCGTTTTAGAATCCAAGAAAAGATTTTTTCCTGAATTCAACGAAAATTCAAAACCTCGTCCAGAATCGAGTTCCAGAGCTCTGGGACTGAAACCGAATTTCCGAACTTGATTCTAAGCCAGGATCTTGATTCTTGATCTGAACATGGAAATTTTGGAAATATATAGACATGGATTTGAATTGTGAAACAGAATTCCGAATCTAAAATTGAGGTTCTGTACAGAATTCGCTTCTAAAATTCCTAATCGGAATTCATATTTTGAACCATAATTCTGAACCACAGATCACAGAATTTAGGACCGGAATTCGGATCCAGAGCTCTGTGGTAATTCCAGAATTCAGTTATTAAACGCATTCCGAAATCCAGGTTCATAATTCAGTTCCAGAATGCTGAATCAAAGTTTCTAGATTCAGTTCCACAATTCAAGAAATTTAACTGAATTCAGGATTCTGAAGATTTTGGAACTATATTCCGGATCAAGATCTGTGTTTCGGAGCTGAATTCAGGATCCGAATTTGAAAATCAAATCCGGAACCGGAATTCTGCTGCAAACCAGCAGCCTGGTCCAGAATTCAGTGTTCAGTTCCGAGCCAGAATCCTTGTCTCGAATTCAGTTCCAGAACAGAGATTCAGTGATTAATTCTACAATTCATATCTAGAATTCTGTTTCAAAGGTTCAGTTCTCGAGTTCAGAATCATAATTCTGTTTCGGAATATAGCATCAAAATTGTGTTTCAGAATTCGTTTCAAGCATTCGACTCCAAAATTCACCTCAAAAATTTCAGGTCCAGAGTTTGGATTCTTTAATATCAAAGAGAGAGAGAGTTTATTCGTATTCACATCATCCAATTTTGTCTCTAACATTACCCACCCGCCTTTTTTGCTGCACTAAGGAAAAACCGTGTATTGGAACGCCATTGGAACAACTGTACTGCTCTTCAAGGAGAATACATTGATGAATAAAATCGCAATTTGGAAAACAAGCGTTGTTTCCGTTGTTAGAACGGGAACACTTTGCTGCGACAATCGTGGACTAAATTCCCGAACGATGTTCTATCAAAGCAAGCTATTTTTTTCTGGCAGTAAATTTGGCTCGAGTTGTTGATCGGGAAGGGAATCTGAAGTTGTGGTCAAAATTTTACGTTTTCAATTACAACCAACTAACTGGAATGGAGAGTCCTGTCAGAAAAAAGTCCTTTTTGAGGAAAAAGTTGACAAAAATTGCAGTGAAATGATATTCGCAAAATTGAAATAACATGATGGGAGTGCAATAAACAATGTCCATCAAGTCTAATGAAATGTTTGCACCGAAGTTAACGTGAGCTGCTAGCTTTAGTATTCGAATGTGTCAGAAGTTCTTGTGTTATAAAATTTTGCTTCAGTACCGGAAGACTAAACTTAGTATCGCTAGACTTATACTTTGTAAACAATACGAAAATAGTAATTGCTTCCAGGCGTAAACGGCGGAACGTGTCTTATTTCGTGCGTTAGCCTGCCTATCGGAAGCCTTAGCAAACCGGTAGCAGATCTCCTGTTCAGTAACATTGCATTCACGAATTCACAATGTGATAAATTTTGAACTTGACTCCGGCAGCCGGCTGCAGTTGAATTGCACCATTCTTCATGGACCGAATCAAGTCAGTCATCGGCCACGATTTAAAGGCATTTGTTTTCTTGGCTTCCGTCAGACTGCGGACAAAAAACTGCATCAAAACGAACAAAAGAAAACGAATCTTTTAACAATGTAGTCGATTCATACCAAAACACGTTTGTTTGTTGAGATGAATTCGCAACACACACACGCTCACACACTGGGATCTTGTAAATGATCATGGCATCGAGATAGCAAAGGGCTCGACGGCGGCCGGCGCGCCATTCGAAGGCATTGGACTCTCGCACAGAACCGGCACCGACTGCGTCTTTATTAATTTATGTACTTTCGAGCAGAGATGCACCAATTGTGCAATAAGTGATTCAAGCCAACCAGCCGGATCAAGAGTTAGGTTTGTAATTCCTACCGCGGAACTCGGCTGCGTGCCGATCTTTGGAACAATAAAAAATACATTTGTCTCGAAAACAGAAAGAGGAAAAAAACCTCCACAACATGAGGAAGATTGCGGTTGCATTAAAGTGATTGTTTAGCGTTTAGATTTATTCAATACACAAAGCTTTGTTTTGATTGTTCAGCTGGAGGAGCTACAAGTTGGTACGCAGTTTAAACAGCTGCTGCTGTTGAGTTCCGCAGTTGTTTCTTCCGAAATCACATCAGAGTTTATTCATCCGTGACCTCGAATCGGTTGGCAGGAGAATGAAATTGGCACAAAAAGTACGGTGCAATTTTGGTTTTGGGTTACAACTTTCGAATTATGTTGTGAACATGATACAATCGGTTAGCAAGGAATTAAGGTTCAATTGAAATTTACTCTGTACTGAAAAGCCGAAAACGTACCTGAAGGAACAAATCATTGATAGGCTTGTGTACGTTAATCTGGCTGCGGTTAAAGAATTAACCTTTCATCAAATCGGATACGGTCTGTTAGTCAACCTTAGTTTATGAAGGGGTGGTTACGCTGGGTAGTTCTTCCCACTCGGAATAATAAATAAAATCGAAATTATAGGATGATAGTTTTAATTTTAATTTATTTATTTCGTCAAGCAAATGTAGACTACATATAAATTGTTTACAATGTTTACTTACATGCTACGCATTATTTCTACGATAAAGCTAAGATTTGATTTGATTTTTTGACATAGTAAGGTCAAGATGTTCGCAGTATTTATTGTAATGGTGCATTATTCGGTTGACTGGACTGTATTTTGTCTAATTTGTTCTAGTATGTCTTTCTGAAAATAATTTCCTGGAGCGTAGTTGACGGCTAAATATATAAAAATCAAATTGCGATATTAATGGAGCTGATTGAATGCGTTGAGAAATAATGTCGCTGATAAAATAAAGCATTGCAAAGTCGCGGCGTTCTTCAAGTGTTTATATATTGATGAGCATGCAGCGTGCTTCATATGGTGGTAGAGGAGATGCTGTCCAGTTTAATGTTTCAAGTGCATATAAAAGAAATTGTTTTTGTATCGATTCAATGCGTTCTTCAAGAATAATGTTATATGGATTCCATGTACTATATAGCAATTTTATAGTATATGGGTCTTGAAAATTATGAGTGAAGCGTTTGATAAAGCCCAGCATACTGTTTGCTTTATTGATTATTGTGTTATAATGTTCCACAAATGTTAGTTTGGAGTCCAAGATTACACCTAAATCTCGTACAATTTTACTTTTTTCTACTATTTGATTTCATAAAAAAATGTCCACAGAATGGGTTTCGTTTTTCCTACTGAAAGTTATTGAGTTGCATTTTTTTATTACAGCGTCGTGGATATTTTTAATTCCCATGACGAGTTTCATGTCGTCTGCATACAATATAGCACTTATAGATTTTTTAGTATGAAGGAAATGTCGTTTATATGTAAAATGAAAAGAAGAGGCTCTAGGTGAGAGCCCTGAGGTACGCCAGATGTTACATTAATTAGTTCAGAGTTTATGTTTTGGAAAGTTTATTGAGTTAATGTTCAGAATTGATATTTTTTCCAGAATCCAAGGGCAGAGTTTAGTTTCATGATTCATGTCCGAAATCCAGTTCCAGAATTCAGGTTCAAATTTTCAGAATCGAAGTACTGGTGCAGAATCTATGAATTTATGTCCAGAATCCAGTTCTATAATACCTTTCCAGAACTCAGGACTCTATTAGTGGTCAAATGCAGATCCAGGGCCTGAATTAAAATTCTTAACCCAGGTCCAGAATACATTCCCAGATTCTAGAACCAGAATCCAAGTCCCAAATTCAGTTCCTGATCCAGAATTTATTTACATAATCCTACTCCAGAAAACAGAACTAAAATTCATGTCTAAAATTCTGATACAGAATACAGTCCTAGAATTCTAGCCAGAAATCAGACGCTGAATCCAGGTTCTGAATAAAAGTTCAGCACTAAGGTCCAGAATTCATTCCCAGAACCAGAATCCAGCACCAGCATACAAATTTATAATTCAGTTACAGAATCAAATTCTAGAATTCTAGTGCAGAATCTAAAATTCAGGTTCAAAATTCATTTTCAGAATCAAGATTCAGAATTCAGGTCCAAGTTTCTGTTCTGAAGTTTAGTTTAGAATTCAGGTACAGAATCCAAGTGAAAATGGCCCTCTGAAACGCCCTAAAACACACTGGCCTCAGCCCTTAAAAGAAGGATTTATGGTATTCTGATTTTCAACATAGCCAAATGAAGTAGTCATCCGGACAAATTCAACAAGCTTTGATAATCGTGATGGATGAATGCAATAGTTCGTGAGTATAGATGTGCTGAGATGGTTAGCACATCAACTGGAAGTGTTTTTCTGATCTTACGCGAAAATTTGGGCATGACAAAGGTCTTTTCCACGTGGGTTCCTCGTTCGCTTAGAATCAAACAAAAGCAACACCGCATCAACGACCCAGAAATCTGATCGGCACTGTTTAGTCGCAATAAGAAAGAATTTCTTGCGTTGGTATGAAACAATGGACGAAGCATGGTTCCACCGTTTTTCTTCGGAGTCGTATCAGCGGGGAAAGCCGTCCGAAAATGCAACAGTTTAGCTGAAACAATCATGCTGTGAGTTTTTAGATGCTCGAGGTCTATTTAAGATCGATTATTTTGAAAAGAAAAGTACCATTAAAAGAAATTGTTACATTGAGTCAACGATGCAACGAAAGCAGAAAATTCTTCTCCGCTGGTTCAAAACTGTTAGTTTTTACACAAACTTTGGTTTATCTGTTTCCGGTTCTCGGTTCCAGAAGTAGTGGCCGAAAATTCCAAAACAGAACGCACATAGATTCACCTAACATGACTAGGCCGATTTTCACAAATGATAGAATGGAGTCAAAAGAATGGTTTCATCCGAATCCAGCCCCTAGTTCCAGAAATACAGAATTTTGAGTGCTAAAAATCTCAAACAGTTACACTCGTTTATGTTTCTTCATGGACTTATATTAGCTCGAGGAAGCCCAATCAGGAGAACAAGGTGGATCTTTCCGACACATTGAGCCTCCGACTTAAGAAAATCATACTTTTCTGGTGTATTATACTTGGATCCAGCCAAACATGTGTTCGAAATGCGCTTGCGTTCGTCTTTTTAGTCCTGAATAATTATGTGCACAGATAACAGATATACAGGCTCGAACAACATTTTTCAAAATCCAGTTTAAATTTCAAATTTGCTATACGTTGGAAACACTACTGCCATCTACTCGACTATTCACCGTGATCTCTCAAAACGTTCCGGAACGATAGCAAAATCCTCCTGCATGTTATAGAAATAGTCCTACAACAACAATTTTAACACTTTTCACATGATTTTCTCAAGTGTTGAGCAAAACTTTTTTCCGTGTTCCACAAATGACACGAGATTTCGATCGGAATAAAACAAACACAAAATTATCATTTTAACCAGCAGCCAGAGATGACAGGTAAAAATTACAAATATCTTCAGGCAGGTTGCAAAAGTGTGTGAAACCGAAAAAAGGTCTGAGTATAAGAATGGCACACAAAACTGGCTAGGCGGCAAAAAAAAAAAACAAAAATCGATTTTCCGAAGTGTGCAACACAAAATGTCTGCAGCGCTTTATAAGAATTTTGCAGATTTGCCGACAAATCTACAGACCTGGCATCTCTGACAACAGCAAAACAAAAATCTAGCGTGAAGTGAATGTTGCACCCAAAATTGTGGCTCATGTGAAAGCGGCACCCAAATCGTGGTGGAACCTTGTGTCGATTGTGGTGACATCTGCAAAAGATACAGAGGCAGAATATCTTTCTCATCTGCATTTTTCCATCTCAAATGCATCTCGACGGACATGTAGGAAAAATAGTACAGAAATCTGCAAACAATTGAAATTTTTTTTCAAGAAGTATATGCATCGTATTCAGAAACTGACCGTGACCGTGAATACTTTTCTTTCATACCTGCATTTCTGTAAACTGTCTATCAGAACATGACATTTCGACAGCACTGAAAAACCTAGACGCCTCAGAAGGGCCTGGACCTGACAGTATACCACTAATATTCTGACAAAAATTGGTGAAGAACTCACACTACCACTACAACTACTTTTTAACCTAATACCTAATAAATGTACTTTTCCTAAAGCATGGAAATCTTCTTTTCTTGTACCAATATTTAAATCTGGTTCAAAATCTAACATTCGGAACTACCGTGGAATAGCCATTAAGGAGTGTATCGAAAAGTAGTTAGCAACATTGATTATTGAATAAAAAAGCGAAAAAAAACATACTTTGACATCAGTTTTCGATATATTGTAGAAAAATTACATTTTTATGCATTTCACTGATTATATTGAAGAAAATCCTAGTTTCTGTGAAACGCTAACACTTTGAACTTGACATTCTTCATTAAATTCTGCACAGTTACTTTTGTGACTTTCCTGGTGGTAGCTGGCCAGTTTTTTTTGAACTCTTGCATGTTTTGGGACACTGTACCTTCCTTCCGAAAGTGCCGCTTGACAATTGCCCAATACCTTTCAATTGGCCGAAGATCCGGGCAGTTCGGTGGGTTGATGTCCTTTTCCACGAATTGTACATTATTTTTTGACAACCACTGTAGAACGGAGTTGGCGTAGTGGGCTGAAGCCAAATCCGGCCAGAAGAGAGGAGGAGCCTTATGCTTTCTGTACAGTGGCAGCATTCTCTTCTTCAAACATTCTTCTTCGTACACCTTGGCGTTAATTGTGCCCTTCGTGAAGAAAATCGACGACCGCAAACCACAGGTACAAATGGCTTACCAGACCAACACCTTCTGCCCAAACTTTTCCATCGCCACCGTCCTGGTACACCGATTTCGTATAATATTGCGGTCCGGGCAGCGCTCGAGAGTCTATCTTGGCGTAGGTTTCGTCGTCGATCAGGATGCATCTGTCTTTATTCTGTAGAATCCGGTTATACAGTTTTCGCGCTCTTGTTTTGGCCTGAACTTGCTGTACCAGGGACTTGTTCGGCACCTTCTGTTTCTTGTACGTTTTCAGGGAGTTCCGAACTTTGATCCGTTGTACCATCCCGATTCTGGTGTTGAACTGCTTGGCCAAATCCCGCGTCGACGCCGATGGGTTTTTCCTGATGTACTGAAACCACTTTTAAGTCCCGGCCGGGCTGGATGGGACCCGTTTTCCTACCGGATCGGGGCAAATCCTTCATGGAAAGGGTCTTACCGAACTTCTCGATAATATGTTTGAAACTGGTGTGATGCACCTTCACCCGTTTTGCAATTCAGCACCAAGTGTGCAGAATTTTTTTTCGCGTTACCGGATCAATTCGACTCAGCATTGAAACGATAAACCGTACCGAAACCAATCGATTGCGCAGCTGTTATTGACATGTAAACAAACATGTCACCGCAAAACACGCTGCAAAAAATTAAGTCATTTCACAGTAATAACTGTTTGAATGTTGCTAACTACTTATCGATACACTCCTTATTTGGCATCAAACATAAATTTACGATCTCAGAAATCTCAAAATTCACAGCGTTCAGCATCTCGAATGGAATAAATCAGAACTCCTAGAAAAATCATTACCTTCCTAATGAACATCGATTGTGTGAAGAGGCTCAGTTTAAATGATCGCGTTTATTCTATGCGAACAGCAGAGATTTAATGTATACGAAATTGTCGTTCTTGTTAGGGGAAGCGGTTTGGTAAAGATGGAAAGTTATACATTGTTCGTTATTTATTAAAGTTTCGACTACCAATTATCTCAAATATTATGTTTTATCTCTTCGAATCGATGCAACCTGATCACTGTTTGCTATTTTTTTTGGGTATTTTGAATTCGCTTTCCTATATAGAATTCAAAGATATCAGTTCAGTGAACAATAGTACAGATATCTACGTACTTGCACATTTGATTGACAGCCCATTTTCGGGAATGGTAATCCCTTTCAGGGAAACACGCCTCACCCTCACTACGGTACTGGTTTGACATTCCAAACGTCATCTATGGGTCAGTTCTGGGACTTTTTGAACAACTTTTTCTTCGAGGATGACCTCGAGCAAACTAAACGGTCAGGGTAACCCAATATTCTCGAAGAATTAATTTCGAAAATTCGCAGACACAGAAAACGGAACGGAACACAAAATACTGCTGCCTTCGAAACAAATATTGGCAGTGATTTTGAAACTAGTTGGGTAGTCCTACGTCAAAAAGATCGAACAACCCCACAGTAGCTTTCTATCGTATTCAACCCACTAAATGCTATCTCGAAACCGAAAGCCAGGTTACTACACAATTCAATCAACCTGAACGAAAGGGTTTGAGATATGTACTGAAGTACTTGAGATTATTCGCGCGATAAGGTTTGTTGTTGTGCCTTAAACAACATTCAGGTTTAAGTTTTCAACAAATAAAGTTGATATGACTGTTTACATACAATTTCTTTGAATCATCTGTTTGTGCTTCCTTCGTGAACGGAAAATTATCCGTAAGTGTCAGGTTAATTATTGCGGCCATTGAACAAAATTTGAACGAATCTATCGTCAATTGGACCATTTCATTTGGCCTTCATTGTCAGACCGGACAAAAAAAAACCAACATAAAACTCCACTTCCGAAACTCCGTTAGCTCATTAAGGACTGGTAATTATCTTACCCAACGCGAACGGTACATTCCTGATATCCCAACCACAACTCAGGTTAGAACTCAGCTCGGCGAAATTGACGTGCCCAATGAAGAACACGAAATACGGTCGATCGATTTGCCAAATTACGACGGAGCGCACCATCTGTCTTTATCTCATCGATGTTGAACCGCCCGAGGGAGGATCGTTCAAGCCTTATCCCGCTATCGCTATCATCGTCATTCCATTTCGGATCGGTCACTGAGCATTGGCTGCGCGATCGGCCAACAATTAACCATAGAATCTTTTCCCCGGTGCTCCGATGATAGCGGTCCAGCAATTGCAGTAAGTAAAGCGAGATAGGTTGGATCGGAATCTGCATATGGAGCAGCATGACTCCGCAGCTCAGCCCACCACCGGAGAGGCGACGGGTAAAACTTTCCCAAAATTTGACCACCAACCGGGCGATTCAGCGCCATCCGAGTTTAATGGTTGAGAAAGTGAGAACATTTCCGAATCATGAAAATCCGTGCGCTTCTGGCATTACGTGAATTGATTACCGATCTGCTACAGTTTTTTTCTATCTCTATCTCTCTCTGTTCAATTCCGAAGACAGACCAATTGCTCGATAATGGACCGAAGTCGCTGAACTCCAGTGCGGTTCGGTTGAAAGATTGCCAAATCGATTGTATGATTTCATGGCGTCGATCGGTCGGTGAAATGGACCTAGCTGTACGCGCATTATGATCGTGTTTTGTGTGGAGGCTGTGCCGTCTGGAAATTCGATGTTTCTGTTTTGACAATTTTCTGGAAATGATTCGACGAAACGCATCATCACTGAAATGGTATGCAGAGCAATTTTGTCATTTGTGTACGGTTGCTTCATTATTAAAATCGTTGTAAATTTTGTACGTAACCAGTTTGACCCGTGCTTCGTCGGAATTTTCTATCAAGGCAAAAGCAAAGGCCTGATACTTTCGATGAAAAATTCCGAGAGCTGTCGGATCAATTGTTGAGGTGGTCGACTCAAATTACCGCTGCGAGAAGGTGTACTAAAGTGAATTTGATATAGTTTATTTACGATCACTTTCACCTCATCTGTTCCGATAGGAAGTTCAGTTGATTCGTGCTTTTTGTGCAATGTAATTGATATGTTGTAACCTGAAATTTGCTTGAATTATGCTTATAACTATTTGAGGGTTAACTATGATGATAGGAAGTTAGAAAGTTTTAATTGAAGGGAATTTTTATTAACTGCATTTTTTGTGGAAAATAATAAAAAAAAAAGTGTGCCTTAAACTCACACGTAACCTTGATGTTGAAATAGAAAGTTTTGATATCAGAAATAATATATTGAAAGAAGCAGATAACAAAGTAAGCGGTATGTTAAAAAGCATGGTTTTGCGATCAATAAAATTTAAAACAGAAAACATGGTGATAGTGGTAGGCTGATAAAATACGAAAATCTGTCGTGCGAACACTATAATGTCGTTTTCGTTTTTAAACTGCACTACACCGGTGGAGTGCTACACCATGGCATGGATAAACGAACGAAAATGATGAAAACATAAACAGTAACCATTGACTACAATAAACGATTCCATTGCACAGAGCTACACCAAACTTTTGATGAGTGCTACACCAGTGGTATCGGTGCAGAAAAAGTGTAGCACTGGTGTAGTGCAATTGGTAAAAACGAACGGTTTCAGTGCAGCTTTCGCTACACCTGTGTAGTGCAATTTAAAAACGAAAACGACATAAGTTAAACCAGCACATAGCTCAGTAGGCGAGGAAAATTTTCTTCACGTGTCATTTTTTCGTTTGTTCATAAATTCAGTATGGACTAGTATAAAACCTAATTCTATTCAATAAAACGGATGTTAAGTGATTACAGTTGGACAGTCTGGTATCCAATTACCCATCGTTGCTGATGGTAAGACAAGTGCCGTGTGCTAGTTTTCCGTACTTTCTTCAAGTGAGTATTAGAACAATAGGACATCAAGGTGATCGATTGAAATTTTATTTTTCTATTTTTATTTTACGAAACAATTTGCATCATCAATTTGCCCTTTTTACTCTAGTCTTACTTTTGAGAAGGGACTAAGTAAAACTCCCTTGAAAATTTTCAATTATATATGTTTCAGAAATGGTGGCTCCGATCGATCTGGTGTCTTCTGCAGAATTATAAGCACTAAGAAAAAAAAAAATTAGTACAGTTAAAAAAATTTTTCTATAAAATTTTTTGAAAGAACGAAGTTTTTTTTGTGATTGGTTGATCATCAATTTTTCACTGTCGTTACTCAATTGGGAAAATTCTTTCCGACTGTACTCGTCAACCTCTAACATCTAATCTGAAGTCAATTCAATCTAAATTTACGATATGCCCGCCAATCGAATACATACACGTACAGAGAGTTTACTACTTCAACTGAACGGACGAACTAATTTGAATCTTAAATGAAATTCGGTCCTCTTGGTACGAAGAAAAAAAAAATTAAGAACTATCATCAATTTTCTCAAATTCTGTAAGGTGGTCAGAAATTTGTATCACTGAATTTAGTCATTTCCGTTCATTTGAAAACCATTCTTCAGCACCGGAAAAAAAGACGGGTGGGTAATGTTAGAGACATAACCGGATGATGTGAAAACGGATAAAATGGGTGGTTCAGTTTTTTCGATGTTAAAGAATCTTAACTCTGGACCGGAAATTCTGAAGCTGAATTGTCGAGCCGAATGCGTGAACCGAATTCTGAAACTCAATTTTGATGATTTATTAAATTTTTAGTTGGTTTGACGTAAAGCTGCCATAACTAAGTCATAACTGAGCAGAAACATATATTGGAGAAGCCAAATGAATGAAAAACTAACAGAAAAGATGATTTATTGGAAAAACATACGCTCAGAGACAGGATTCGAATCTACGTTTTTATGCATTCCGTGCATACGCGCTACCAATTCGCCACTCTGAATCTTGTTATAGTCACTCTAAAACGCCAGTCAGCCAGTTCTAGAGTCCTGATCCGGAATATAGTTAAAACTTCTTTAGAATCCTGAATTTAGTTGAATTTCTAGAATTGTGTAACTGAATTTAGTAACAAAACTCTAGACCAGCATTCTGGAACGGAATTATGAACCTGGATTTCGGGATGCATTTGAGAACAGAATTCTGGAATTACTACTGAGCTCTGGATCCGAATTCCGTTCCTGAAATCTGTGGTCTGTGGTTCAGAACTCAGTTTCAGAATTCTGGTTCTACATCAGAATTTCCGATTAGGAGTTTTGGAATCCAATTCTGAACAGAACCCCAGTTTTCGCTTCGAAATTCTGTTTCACAATTAAAATCCATGCCCGGAATGTATTTTCGAATTTTCCGGGTCTATATCTAGATTCAAGATCCTGGCTTAGAATCAAGTTCTGAAATTCAGTTAAAGTTCCAGAGCTCTGGAACTCGATTCTGGCCCTGGTTTCTGGACGACGTATTGTATTGGTCTTGGATTCTAAAACTAAATTAGAACTGAACTCTAGAAAGGATTCAGGACCTGGCTTCTGGTCTGAGCTGAACGAGTCAACTACACAATGAATGTAGCATCAATTTATGAAAGAACTACGAGTTATTTGTGGTCATATCGACCTGCTGAAAATTATATTCCAAACTACTGATCATATCTCCGATGACTTAAAGAAACAATTATGTTGATACGTTTAATAAAACAAGAGATATTTACAATCAAAACTTATCACTCAACCACATGATAAATTTTGAATAGGCGTCCAATAGTAAAGTAAGACCTATTTACGTCAAAAAGAGCCGAGGAAAAAATGCGAAAATTTTCTTATAGTCTATCATATAGTAACCCTTCACTAAACTGATTATATTCACTTCAGGTTTGCGTATTTCAACAGATAAGTAAGTCAAGGCACCTCAAGGCAGCAACATGGGTCCACTTCTGTTTTCGCTGTTCTTTAATGACACCACTTTGTTGCTTAGTGGAGGCGGCAAATTAGTCTACGCCGACGCTTTCAAACTATACCTTGAGATACGCTCTATTGACGACTGCGACCGTCTTCAAAAGCTTCTGGATGAATTCGTTACCTGGTGTCGTAGAAACTGGCTTATCGTCAGCATTGCAAAATGTCAGGTCATAACATTCCACCGAATATTGAATCCAATACGTTTCGACCATGAAATTGACGGACAAACACTTCAAAGAGTTGATCGTGTTAATGACCTTGGTGTTATTGACGGATTGAATTAAAAATAAATAAAAAATAAAATAACCGCAAGAAGGTCTAATAAGATAACATTTGGAGCCATTAGAAGGGCTGATTTTGTGTAATGTTCCCCCGTCGTTGTTCACTTTTAGTTGTATTTTCAGTGCAAACGACCAGCAGCAGGATGATGCAATCGCTTTTGTTTGAAGTGAAACTGGTTCTACGAACGCCCCGCAGCAGAGTTGCTCACAGTGCCTATTGATTCCATACTGAAACAATTCTGGTTAAACGCTTTCTTTTCGCGTGATTTTGTTTGTAGCTTGGTTTGTAAAGCCTCGGATTCGATTTTGTTCTTCCTAGTTCATCGGGATATTTTGGCCAGTTTTTTTTTAACAACTGTTTGGCGTATGACTACGTTTTCCTTTACTATGCTCACCTGGGTGCAGTTTTAAAATTTCACAACACGAAAGTGTAACGAAATTACTCCTGATTTAATTTCCTAATAACTTTTTCCCTGTTTGAGTATTTTCTCTAATTCTTCAGTTAAACAAATGGAAAAAGGTGTAAGATTACTGTTAATACCATGTTTATTACGTGAACATTGTTTATGTTTTTTTTTATTTTATGTGCTATTGGACGTTTGCAATGTAAGTTTCGTCTTAAACAAAAGCGATTGCGTCGTACAGCTACTGGTCGTTTGCATTGGAGAAACAGAAGACGAAAAGTGGCAACGATGGGGAACAATCTACAAAATCAGCCGTTCTAATGGCTCTAAATGTTATTTAAAGATCTATTAAGATTGCATAAAAAATACATTTAATCGGCCCGAAAAATCAAAAATGATAATCCGAAATGAAGTAATCAACTACAAAATTCTATATTTTGTTATTTTAATAGCCGTTAGAACCGCTCTTTTCAACTTTTGATCTATTATCTTCATCTCGTTCACTCCGTTCACAGTGCGGCTTTCGCTTTAAACAAGTGCGGAAAATTCATCAAAGTACGAACACAACGGAGAGAAAACATATACAAATCGACGTTTCTAAGGACCATAAATGGTAGTGTTATAATCCGCAATTAAGGTTTCTAATCATTTTCAGTGTCTCCACACAGAACCAAGCAAAGAGTTAATTGGATTTTCTTCATATACATTAATTTGATTTTATAAAATTGATTTTCAATCAGAATAAGTGTCATCACTAGTCTATACGACGTCCAGCTTCATGGGTGCCGCAACTCGTTAGCGCCGTAGGGAAGGGCACCGAAGCAAATGGCAGATTCACTTTGTGCGCCGTTCACCAAACGAGAGGCACCCGATTTGTTCGGAATTTTTCTGGCGGAATAATTATTGTCAACTGTGTTGAAAGTTGGAGAAATGGTAACCCTTGGTTCTTTTCAGAGTCCAAAGCATTTTACAAAAAACTAATGAGATTTTACTTGAAATGAATACTTTATTAGTAGAACCTGTGCCATTTGAAAGTGATCTACCCCTTGTCGACAGCAGTTCTACGTCAATCTATTATGTATTATTTTTAACAATAACTATTTGAAAAAAAATTAGCTTCAATGGTTTGGCCCTTTTCAAAAGATAGTGTAGATCAATTTTGGAAAAACAAAGTATGACTTTTTGTAATAAAGTGTCATTCAAATTTTGCGAGGCTGTTACCAACGCCTAATAAGGAGTGTATCGATAAGTAGTTAGCAACATTCAAACAGTTATTACTCTGAAATGGCTTAATTTTGTGCAGCGTGTTCTGCGGTGACATGTTTGTTTACATGTCAATAACAGCTGCGCAATTGATTGGTTTCGCTACGGTTTATCGTTTCAATGATGAGTCGAATTGATCCGGAAACGCGAAAGAATATTCTGCACACTTGGTGCTCAGAAAGTGGTGTCACGTACAACTAAATTGCAAAACGGGTGAAGGTGCACTACACCAGTGTCAAAACTATTATCGAGAAGTTCGATAAAACCCTTTCCATGAAGGATTTGCCCCCATCCGGGAGGAAAACGGGTCTTAAAAGTGGTTTCAGTACATCAGGAAAAACCCATCGGCGTCGACGCGGGATTTGGCCAAGCAGTTCAGCACCAGCATCGGAATGATTCAACGGATCAAAGTTCGGAACTCCCTGAAAACGTACAAGAAACAGAAGGTGCCGAAAAAGTCCCTTGTACAGCAAGTTCAGGCCAAAATAAGAGCGCGAAAACTGTATAACCGGATTCTACAGAATAAAGACGGATGCATCCTGATCGACGACGAAACCTACGCCAAGGAAGACTCTCGACACCACGGGGGCGATGGAAAAGTTTGGACAGAAGGCGTTGGTCTGGCAAGCCATTTGTACCTGTGGTTTGCGGTAGTCGATTTTCTTCACGAAGGGCACAATTAACGTTAAGGTGTACGAGGAAGAATGTTTGAAGACGAGAATGCTGCCACTGTACAGAAAGCATAAGGCTCCTCATCTCTTCTGGCTGGATTTGGCTTCAGCCCACTACGCCAACTCCGTTCTACAGTGGTTGTTAAAAATAATGTACAATTCATGGAAAAGGACATCAACCCACCGAACAGCTCGGATCTTCGGCCAATTGAAAGGTATTGGGCAATTGTCAAGCGGCACTTTCGGAAGGAAGGTACAGTGTCCCAAAACATGCAGGAGTTCAAAAAAAAAAAACTGGACAGCTGCCACCAGGAAAGTCACAAAAGTAACTGTGCAGAATTTAATGAACAATGTCAAGTCCAAAGTGCGAGCGTTTCACCGAAACTAGGATTTTCTTCAATATAATCAGTGAAATGCGTAAAAATGTAATTTTTCTACAATATATCGAAAACTGATGTCAAAATATGTTTTTTTCGCTTTTTTATTCAATAATCAATGTTGCTAACTACTTTTCGATACACTCCTTACGTAACTCAGCGAGGCTTTTTACCGTGTCTTCTCTCCCGAAAGATGTTGCATTTCCCATTTGCAAACTTTTGCAAACAAGCAAACAACCGAATGCACATCGCAATCCGACATTTCGAAAATTTGTCTCCCCCCCCCGAGGAGTTTTACCACCCTCGCATCACATTCCACCACACCACAGAATTGATGGAATGCAGGAAGTAAACCGGTGCTGATCTGCCTGCGGTTTTGCAATTATTTAAAAGGCGTCCTCGTCTCGTAGCGATGGAGAAGCGAATGAGAGATGGAGAGAGAAATAAGGAAACCGTACGGTTGCGCTACAAAACCCCAAACGAATATCCGATGGCGACGATGGCGAAAGCTGCTGGACCAGAAGCGAAACCTGTTTTTTTTAGGCTTGTGTGGAAGTGCGGGTCTGGAAAAGGTTCACAGCAGGTAAAACTGGCCAAATCGACGGATTATCACGACGATCCCGAGCTTGCGCTTGTGTGTGATGTATCCGTTTGTTGTGGGGTAAAGCGATTTGAGGATGGATCCCAACGAGAAACCGATTATGTGTGGATGTTGTTTTCCGTGTGTGTTGGATGGTTGTAAAATTAGCGTTGAATCGGTTAACTAACCTGATATGGTCGATAATCGGACGGTGGGAAAGTTCTTTAGGGCCAACCGAAGATTGGCAAAATTATGAAAGCAGGTCACTCAACCTAAATCTATGGGAAGATGTCATGACTGTCGACGGCGCAATTTTTTTTTTGTGCAGTCTTCTAAAGAGTCAGAATTGCGAAGGTCAGCGAAGACAATCGTTTGCGCATGCCGATGGATGATTTTTTTAACGACTTACGTAAACGTTTGTGGCTGTCACTATGCACGTTCCTCTGTTCCGTTCAAATTCGGCACTTTTTGTTTGCCTAAACTTTAGATTGTAGAAAATTACCATCACGTAATGGTAAATAGCTAATCGAGTTAAGTAAGTAAACTCATGTCCGGATTGGGATTTTCTTGTAATTAGATTCGAAACTCAACAAGGTACTAAATATTCATGTCTATTCGAAAGCACAGTTGTATGACCTTTGCCAAATTAAGACTAACTGTAGCACCTCGATGACCCTTGAAAATAACGTAGCCTCGCTTAACTCTATCTCTTTCCGTCTTGCACTACCTTCGCCATAATTAAGAGAAAAAAAAAAACAAAATCCAATATACAATTTCGTTATTACAGTCATTTGAGGAGGGGCTAATTCTAGCATACGACGCAAGGCTTTCAGCTTGACTGTGCCAAAACAGTTCGAAAGCAATGGTAATGAAAAAGCGTTTACCCGATCGATTGCGTCGGAAATTAAATCTTCATCTCGAAGCATGTATTATGTTGGACACATGCCTCGGTTTGGCTAGGCGCAGGTATCTCTCGACCACAATGGATGTAGGTCACTCTCGAAAAGCACTACCACTACTTCTTGATGTTTCGGCGTTCGACGGCGTCTCTGTTTTGTTCAAATCCGCACCGCACCGCACCGGACTCTCGGGGTTTTCGGTTGTTTTGTGTGCGTACTAATTATGACAGATTATATTCGGCATAATCCTGCACGAGTGTCGACAAGTAGGATAGGTATGTTAGGTAGGTTTCTCCGCAACCATTGAGCAGCAGCAGCAGCGTGTGCCACTAATTCAAGATATTCCATAGCCGGCCGTCTAAACGATGGTGCGTTGGCATGTGGTCCCATTCATCGATTTGTGCCTTGTGCGGCGCGAAAAAAATCGGGTTGGTATGAGCCTATCGAATGCAGTCATGGAATGGTTTCAATGCCAGGCAGTTTGCCTGTCTGTGAGGTTATTTTCGTTGTTCCTATTTGAGTTATGTGGTCTTCAAAATTTAAACCGGTGGTTTTCAAACTTTTTTGGTAGAAAATACACTATTCTTCCTAGTACCCAACAAGTTTAAAAATTCTAAAATGGTGGAGTGACGGATTAACACGGCATTAGTTCACCGACTTGAGGCTAATGTTTGAACTACACCGGCCGTGCACAGTCAGATCATATGCCAAGTTCGTTTTTTTTCAAGTTCATTCATCACATCCAGAGTAGTTCAATTGCTAAAACGATTTAAAAGTGAAGGTTTTTATTAACAACTAGCTGAATGACCCGGCGTTGCTACGAAATGGTATTATTTTCAAAAAGTATCAATTCTATTCAAATCAATTCAAACTAGATAAATTTCGACATTGCCTCCCCAAATGATGAGGAGGTTTTATGCCTACTGGAGGCAGAGATTTAAAAATTCTCAACTCCAATGGGCTTTTCCCTGCTCCACATACATGCATACATACATTATTGTATTTTCGTTTAACCCCCACTCCTCTCCACCATTCTCCATTGGAAACTAACTAGATCCGCCCGCCGAAATTAACCTGGTCGTCATTTCTTCTTTCTCTCTGTCTTCCACCATGCAATCTTCGATCACTAATTAGATCTACATGCCGATTCTAAACCCGTCGTTTTCTCTGCCTTCCACCATCTTTTTGGTCACTAATTAGATCTTCATGCCGATTCTAACACAGTTGCTAGCCCACGCTCGTCTACCACCTTCTCCACCAACCCTTGTATACATTCCCACTCTTTTCTTCTCACTCACTTTTTAAGCAAGAGTACTATTACTGCCATGTAAGGCTTAGCGTCATCAATTAGTTATAGGGTTATAGATTTATTTTTAATTGTTAGTTTTAATTGTTAGTTTCAATTGTTAGTAATAAGTCCAAATGCATCTGTTGGATCATTGTAATCTGTTGATACAAATAATGAGAAGGTTTTATGCCTGCTGGAGAGAGAGAGATTACCAAATTTCATCTCCATCGGGCTTTTCCTTTGCTCCATAAATGAATAAATAAATAAATAAATAAATAAATTAACGCTTGCTACACACTCCCTCCCCTGAAAATGTCCCAATGATCATCTCTGAAGAGCAAGAAGTACATGTTCCAAGTTTGATAGTAATCCGTGATGTGATTTCGGAGTTATGTAATTTCAAACATTACACCCCCCCCGGTTTTAAAGACACTTGCTACATTCATTCTACATATAATCATATCTAATATATGCAAAATGTTTCTATAGTCTTAAAAAAGTATCGATTCACGTTAAATTAGACAAATTTTTTCAAGACCCCCTCCCCCTATTAAGAACACTTACTACACTCCCTCTCCCCTTTAAATAGCAAGAAGTAGCTGTGCCAAGTTGATTGGTAAACGACTGGACAATGCGCAATCCAGGCCCCAATGTGGTTCTTAGCCTCTTGTCCAGTAACTCCTATCCCTACCTCCCCGCGGTCTGGGGTACGAGTAACCATAGGAAAGATCGGGTAACCAACCCCGGTGGGACCTTGGTCGTATGCTGACAGGGAAGGGGGGGGCTTGCCTTCTCTTTACAGAGAGCGAGCCTACCCGAGCGTCTGTTCCCCATGTTGAGGCGGCTCGAAACAGCGTCTATTCTCCATGTTAGGAGCGGCTGATTACCGTCCTTGTGTCAGTGTGGGACTCTAAACAGTGCTGACACGATGGCCCTCCGGCGAGACAGGAGGTTGGTGCAGGCCTAACAAGCCGCCCGGAAAACACATGTTACGTACGATCAAGAAAGAAATACGACTCGGAATAATCGGCAAAGAACTACGCAACGAAATAAGGACTACGATTGGAAGCTTGGCACATGGAACTGCAAATCGCTTGGCTTCCTAGGATACGACCGAATGCTGCATGATGAGCTTCTAATCCGCGGCTTCGATGTCGTAGCACAGCAGGAACTTTGTTGGACGGGACAGAAGGTGTGGAAAAGTGGGCATCGAGTGGCTACCTTCTACCAGAGCTGCGGCACAACCAACGTTCTAGGAACGGGATTTGTAGTGTTGGGCAAGATGCGCCAGCGCGTGATTGAGTGGCAGCCAATCAGTGATAGAATGTGCTTATTGAAGATCAAGGGCCGTTTCTTCAATTACAGCATCATCAACGTGCACTGCCCACATGAGACGAGACCCGATGACCAGAAGGAAGCATTCTACGCACAGCTGGAACGAACCAACGACAGCTGTCCACGGCGTGATGTAAAACTCGTCATCGGCGACATGAATGCTTAGGTAGACCGGGAGGCAATGTACAGGCCCGTGATCGGGCTGGAGAGCCTGCACGCGGTAACAAATGACAACGGCCAACGATGCATGAACTTTGCAGCCTCCCGAGGAATGGTAGTTCGAGCACCTTCTTCCCCCGCAAAGATATCCACAAATCCACCTGGAGATCACCTGATCAACATACGGAAAATCAAATCGACCACGTTCTCATCGACAGGCGATTCTTCTCCGACGTCATCAATGTCCGCACTTACCGCAGTGCCAACATTGATTCTGACCACTACCTTGTCGCGGTTTGTATGCGCTCAAAACTATCGACGGTGCACAATACTCGTCGCACAGGAACGCCGGGACTAAATCTCGAGCAGCTACGTAGCATTCGTACTGCAGAGGAATACGCGCAACAACTGGAGCTAGTGCTACCAACGGAAGAGCAGCTTGGCGCGGCGACTCTTGAAGACGGCTGGAGGAACATAAGGTCCGCCGGAATGTGCAGAGATACCAGTGGTAACCTTCTCACGAACGAACGTGAGGTGATCGACAGGTGGAAGCAGTACTATGAGGAGCATCTGAATGGCGAAGCACAAGCTACAGAGAACGGTACAGGAATCAATCTGGGTGCACGCTCAGCCGACGACAGATTCCCAGCCCCTGATCTGTCTGAGATAAGTGAGGAGATCGGCAAGCTGAGGAACAACAAAGCCGCGGGCAATGACCAGTTGCCAGGCGAGCTGCTCAAATAGGGAGGAGAGGCACTGGCTAGAGTGCTGCACTGGATGATTTCTAGGATTTGGGAAGAGGAGATTCTACCGCAGGAATGGATGGATGGAGTGGTATGTCCCGTCTACAAAAAGGGCGATAAGCTAGACTGTTGCAATTACCGCGCAATCACCTTGCTCAACGCCCCCGACAAGGTACTCTCCCAAATCCTTTGCCGTCGTCTATCACCAATAGCTAAGGAATTCGTAGGGCCTTACCAAGCGGGATTTACTGGAGCCCGCGCTACTACGGATCACATATTCGCGATAAGACAAGTACTCCAGAAGTGTCGTGAATACAACGTACCCACGCATCACCAATTCATTGACTTCAAAGCGGCATACGACACAATCGATCGAGAACAGCTATGGCAGATCATGTACGAATACGGTTTCCCGGATAAACTGACGCGATTGGTCAAAGCAACGATGGATAGAGTGATGTGCTACGTCCGAGTATCTGGGACGCTCTCGAGTCCCTTCTAATCTTGGAGAGGGTTATGTCAAGGTGATGGGCTTTCTTGTATCTTGTTCAATATTGTTCTGGAAGGTGTGATTCGAAGAGCGAGGATCGACACGAGTGGCACGATCTTCCGAAAGTCCATACAACTTTTTGGCTTCGCTGACGATATTGATATTGTGACACGTAACCTTGAGAAGATGACGGAAATCTACATCGGACTGAAAGCTGAAGCTAAGCGTATCGGACTGGCCATAAATGCGTCGAAAACAAGATACATGAGAGGAAGAGGCTCTAGAGAAGAAACACTACGCCTCTCACCACGAATATTGATAGACGGTGACGATATCGAGGTGGTTGACGAGTTTGTGTATTTGTACTCACTGGTGACCGCCGATAATGACACCAGCAGAGAAATACGGAGACGTGTTTTGGCAGGGAATGGTGCGTACTTTGGACCCTTCGGTCGAAAAAAGTACGCCATCGCACAAAATTTACCATCTACAAAACGCTAATTAGACCGGTTGTTCTCTATGGCCACGAGACCTGGACTATGTTGGCAGAGGACCAACGCGCCCTCAGTGTTTTCGAAAGAAAGATACTGAGGACCATCTATGGCGGAGTGCAGATGGCAGACGGAACGTGGAGACGGCGTATGAGTCACGAATTGCAACAGCTGCTAGGAGAACCACCTATCGTACGGACAGCTACAATCGGACGTCTACGATGGGCTGGGCATGTCATAAGGATGTCGGACGACAGCCCAGTGAAAATGGTTCTTGAATCTAATCCGACTGGTAAAAAGAAGAAGAGGAGCGCAGCGAGCAAGGTGGATCGATCAAGTGGAGTTATGTGGAGACGTATTCTTGATAAAGCAAAGGACGCCCCAAGACTATAGCTGTTAGGTAAGGTAAGGTAAGGTAAGATAAGGTAACATTCTGGAATTGTCAAGAGATTTATATAAATATTTTATCTTACATTTTTATTGACTATACCTTTTTATATTACCAGGGACGGATTTTAACAAATCTGAATAAACAACTGATCAATCGAACCCTCAATTTCAAAACTGTAAACAACATCACTGTTTTTTCAAATGTGGAAAGCACGTATCATTTATCGGACTGATCACGTGATACACTGCAGTAGAGTGTTCAGGTTTTAAAAAAATTTGAAAACGTTTAAAATTACTTTTACGAAGAAATTAAAGCTAGAGAAAGTTAGAAAAATAATTCGAGTGCAAAAAATATACAATGTAGTAAATGACGCATATTCATTCCACTTCGGTAGTCTCGAATGACCTCCAGCTGCGGGTAGGTCTGGTGCTATACGGCAACCTCGCCTCGAAGGGCTTCCCCTCGAAGTTAGTTTTCTTTCTTTACGCCATCTTCCTAGGAATGACTCATGACACTAACATTGAGAGGTGTAACATTATTGGATCAAATTTCGTCGGTTCTCACTAACAGTCACTAAATGATGACGAGCGGCTATTGTTGGCACAACCCTTCTGCAAACCCGCCATGTGGTGACTTCTGTTATCTGTTCTTTTTGGCCCAGCCTACTAAGAATCAATATTCTCGCGCATTTTATCCGGCTGTTGGATTAGAATGGCATAGCTGAAAAAATGTTTTATTTCCTATCAGTGTAATGAAGTCTTTCTTTTTGTTTAGGATTTTGTAACAAAATACAGAGATTTATAATATAAAAATGTAACCTGTTATCTTGATATTTGAAGAAAAATATGCATGTGAGAATTATGTTTCTCTTTTTAAAATATGGATAAAAAACGTAAGTGATTAAAATCAGCTAATTATAATAAAAAACTCCACCGGGTTAACGAACTCATAACTCCGAAACTGGAACGTGAATCATAATGTTACTCGACAGTACACTATCAGAACATTGTACCTATCAATGAACTATTGGATTATGAAACTCGGACAAATAATTTCTAAGAAATTATTAAGCTGCGAAATCGACAGAAAACACTCGGCCCTTCGCACCTGGATTCGAAAGTCAGTTTTTACCGCGATTGCATAATGTTTATTGAAAAAGAAAAAGAGACAATGAAACTTGGTACAAGATGTTGTCTTCGGTTATTCGATCCTGTTATCGAACCTCTCCGATGGAATCAATTCCCGGTATTATTATCATTATTTATTAGAGGATTTAACCACTTACCGACCAAATCGGTCTGTTTCGCCGAAACAGACGGCTGCTTATCGGATTCAGTAGATAACCTAATCTTATTGAGAGTGGCTTCAATGTAGGTCAATGTAATAGGATGAGTTCAAATGAAAATCGATAAAATCTCGGAATCGCATTTTGTTTGATTTGTCTTTCCTTAAAACCCGCGGATTCGTGGTAATATCTACTACTAAATTTTTTCGCGAATGAATCTTAATTAATTTGAATTGAATTTTATTGCGAATCTCACAGGTAGCTTTTAGTTTCTTATATGAATTTCTCATAAATTTTAACCAAAGGTGTGCCTCATCGATGAAAACATTTGGTAATCTGATGGTGCCAGGCCCGGTGAGTAAGCGGCATGCGCAAGCGCGATTTTTTTTCTTCAAGATGATGAGGTCGCTCATCAAGTTCGCCTAAATAAGAACTAAAAAGCTGTATGAATGCTTTATTTACTGCAACTTTCCAGTAGGGGGTTCATTATGCGGTATAAATACGCATTGCTTAGTCCAAGTGGTCCAAACGTTCAAGTGATGTGATCACTGTTTCAACATTCTCTGCAAACGCTTGATTTCTATGAGTGAACTCATAGGGGACCGTTCATAAGCCTCCTAGACCAAAACTAGAAACTTTTTAACCCCCCATTCCCCCTTCGTAGACTGTCGCAGACATTTTCGCGATATGGTTCACAGTCTTAGTGTTACTAGAAATACTTAATAAGTGGTCTAGAAAGATTCTGTTGTTCAACAATATGATACTAAAAGACTCAAGGCGAGCGTAATAATGTACAATTTGTGTTGGAAATTAGTTTTGTTATATTGTTCTTAACATTGAAAGTCGTTCACCGGGTGGTATCCTCAATTCTAAGTTATAAAAGATACACAAGCGGCGATGCGATACAATGATTCTCAAATGTCTTTACCGGATGGGCGATAGGAAAGAAAATTGACTTCCTTCGTAAATTGTTTCAAATGAACAATTTTACTGGAAAGATTTTAGTTCAGTCTAGCTTCTGAGATGTATTTTTCGAAAATTTGCACTTGCCTCAGGTAAAGCTTCTTCTGGCGGCTTGTTCTGGCTTGATTGACTGGTTTTCGTAATTTTTTTGTGAATAAAAGAAAATGAAACTACACAGAATTTTCGCAAAACCCCTCTCGTAGACAACCGTAGACTTTCATTAAAGCCACCTCCCCCCAGAGAGTGTACGTGGTTTATGCATGGCCCCTAGGTTGATCTCAAAACTTAAATTGTAGAAGGTACTTTTTCTAAAAGTTTCCTAAAAAATATTTTGTCGTGAATATGTTGTCTTACATTATTATGGGACGCCTTTCCAAAATTTACCCTGTACAAGAATGGGTAGAACTTAATCGTGAAAATCTCTTGGGATACTTAACCCAACTATATAACTTTGTCTCCATGCTATCGGAAATATGATCAGCAATTTGTGATAAAATTTTAAGTCGTATGAAATAACCATAAAAAACTAGAAATGTTTGGTATCATCGAGTATTAATGCAAACATCTCATGATGCTTGTTTGTCTTGGTGTCTCGTGCAGGGACGACGGTTTTGATGCAGGTAGGTATAAATGGAAAAAAATAACACGTTTCATTCGTTCTAACGTGCGCAGTTGTCTTTTAAGATCAGTAAGTTCATTGTTAATGAACTTTTTGATATTCTCTTCCATTTATTGCAAAGATCGGATGGGTTTTCAAAGATTCGCCATTGCTTGAAGGCGTTATATAGGAAAATTCAGCAAGCAAGAAATAGATGGCAATGACCTTCGCTTGCATACTTCGTCCTTCAAAATTCAAGATAATTCAAATGAAAGTTTATTTAGTAAACGACGATCGGTGGAGCGAACCGATCCCAGCATCAGTTTCACTTTGCTCCCCAATTAGCCAGCAGTTAGTTTAATTCACCTGATCATGTCGCAGCAAGGCAGCAGGCCGAAGCCGTCACGAACCAGATCACACTCCGAACCAGGCTGCGTAGTTTGGACTCGTATGCCCACTGACGAACGCGCTGACAAAACCGGACATCGGCGATTCAACACCATAAGCGGATCTTAGCTAGAAGAAGAAAAAAAGATCATGCCCATGCCATGATCGTCTTACGAAGCTCAGGTGCCATGAGTTCTCAAACCTGCTATCCAAGTCGGTTGGATCACGGCATCAGGGATTTACACAAGAAACCAGAAAAGTAAACCCGCCAAACCAAACAACGAGTGCTTCAGTGTGTCACAAACATAAGTTATCCGCATACCGGAGTAGCTTTCCACGTGTACCTTCCCGTTTGTTCGATGTGGTTGCCAGTTTTTAGTCGATCGACGGGGAATGTATTCCGTAGAAAGATCAATTCTCAATGAAACTATTCAAATATGCAACCAACCTGGCAACACTGTACAGTAGAAAGATGAACTCTTTCTGCAGTTATTAGTGTAAGAAGACACCGCTTGAAATAGGACACTGAAAGTGAAACAACGTACCTAGGGAAAGTCACTCGGTGTTCCTCGATCGGGAAAAGTCGAGATCGCATCCAAGTTTTAAACCAACTTAGTTTCCGCCGGTCGTGCCATAATTGTCACACCGAGTCTTCACAGTTTCCCTGCTGAGTTGATCCTTTTTTGTGTCTAAGTCTCGGTCCATTTGTTTGCCATTTGTCGACTTGAGCCGGACGTTGCAAGTGAGTTTATTACGATCGATGCTATTTTTGGTTGTTATTGACGTGACGTGACCGAATGATGGAAGAGACGACGACGACGACACAGAAGTGGTTTCGGAACAAATTAATAAATGAAATTGCATACCAACAGCGGCTGTTCGAATGAGAGAGAAAGAGAGAGAGAGAGAAGAACCATTTCGTTACACAATTGCAATATCAATTAGATTCTCCGACTTGAACGTAAAATGGTTTAAAAACGGTCGGGAATTCCAGTGGTGGTCATTGGTATTCCGCACGAGTGGGCTAGGTTCTTGAGCTCGGAGCCAGAAACGGATCATTCGCCAGTTGTTTGGAGCGCAGAGGTGAAGCGGAGGCAACCGAAGATGTTTTTCAATGTCGTTCAACCAACCAACCAACCGACCAAGTGACTGGCATTTCAAGCATTCCCAGAGCTACAGAGTTGGTCGGAAAAGGTCGCGGTTTGAATTGATTACTGAATTTGTTGTGTTATTTTTTTCGGGTGCAATTCTGTTTGCTCAAGTCTCAAGCTGCTAGCAAAGCACTTTATATGATAAACAGATTAACGGTCATGATCACACGGGAGTGCTCGATGGGCCGTTCTGTTTTTTTTACGATCTGCGATGTATTCGAGGAGAAACCTGTTTGAAGTCGTTGGGCTGGGGCTGTGAGGGTGACACCGATTTTTGTGTACGTTGGATCTTGCCTAACTAACGAAAATTCCGAAAAACACAGAACGCCATAAAAGTGTAACTTTTATTGCACTCGAATACACTGATCATCGTTAAGCAATGATAAGTTTGAATTTTTCAAAATACCGGCACCCTAATTTCTCACGTGAAAGTGGAAAATTACTTCTAGGGGTTTTTAGTCGGTATTTTCAAAACCGGATCAGATCAAAGCAGGCGTGCGGGTTGGTCACGAATACACTCCGCTCGCGTCAAAGTTTTTCCTAGACAAAATTTTCATTTGTTTCAACAATGCTTTGAAAAATTATGTTCTTCTGGTGCGATTTCAAATAAGAAAAGTGTTGCAGTTTATGTAAAATAACGTCGGTGGCATCCATTTATAACCTCCACAACATTTGATGGAAATTTCGAATCTTGAATGCATATCCGAATACAGCTAAAATTTTTAAAGTTTGCTATTAAGGAAGGTACGCGAAGGTGAAATTTCGTACTTTGGAAGCCCGTGATCTGTTTAAACAGACATTTTTTCGGAGAGTAGGGTAAACTTGTTCAAATTCCTGAATTAGTTATAATTTTTTGTCGATGTATTAGAAGTCAATAGAACAATTCCTTAAAATAACCTGATGCAAAGAAACAAGGTGTATTCAGATTATGTATGGAAGAAGTGAATTTCGTATTAACTGTGCCGGTCCCAAATCCGGCAAGGAGGAGGGTTGAGATAAGAAAATTAGGTTGACGAGCATATCGATCATAGTATAAACGAATGTTAGGACAAATTTCGTATTCGCAGTTGGCAAACACTTTCAAATTTGAATGAAACCTTCTGGACAGGTAGACTTTGGGACAAAAAATGTTATCATTACTCTTATGATTATGATCACTATTATTATTATTATTATTATTATTATTATTATTATTACTATTATTATCTATATCATTATCATTATCGTTATTATGTTCATTATTATAATATTTTATTACATTATGTTATGTTATCATATATTATGTGATATTGTATTTCATTATAATAATTATATTATTTTATATAGTATTATATTATATTATATTGTATTATATAGTGTTATATTATACTATAATGTATTATAAATGAATGTTTCTGGACAAATAGACTTAGTAATAAAAAGCCACTTTGCAAACATAGTTTTTGCAAAATTGAAAAGTCAGTTTGAAACGGGTCGACCTGTTTTATTCAATGTTTCCCAAAAAGTTGTTGCGAAAAATGGCAAATCCTACAAAAAAAAATAATGTTTACCACAAAATCAGTCGAATTTCTGAACATTGAAAAACGTTTTATCGAGTCCTACACTCAAAACTTTTTTTGAAATCGATTTACAAAAAAAAACCTTTTTGTCTTTTTTCCATAAATACGTTTAATTCTTAAGGCAATTTACATAAGTTTTTCTTCGCCGTAGCATCACTTTTACATAGAATTCTTATCTTTATATAATACTAATATAGTCACAACGATTTGAGTTCAATAAAACATATGCTATAAATAATAAAATAAGCTAAAATTTGTATACATTTTGTTGTTGGGTTCATAACCTATTTCGAGTTTGTTTTTATCAGCACATCATTTTTATTAAAATTTTGCTGTTGGATAAACTAATGGACGCAGTAGGCGTCAGAACTAGGTCTCAAAAGGGTCAATTATTAAATTAAAACTTCAATTGTCTTTATGAAATGATAAAGAAGATTCATGTAAGAAAGGTCACGACAAGCAAGAATGTCTCGAACTGGGACATTGGATGGTCTACCTTGGGTACGAAAAGAATTTATTAGTTGAGATCTGACATCACGATACTCCACGCATGTCCAAACGACATGATCAATATCGCGATAGCCTTCGCCACAAGCACAATGATTAGTATTCGAAAAAAATTTGTCTTTGATAACAACGAAATAGTTACCCAATTTTAGAACAAAGTATCAGTGCTGTTATCGTTAGAAACACATTTTCCGTGAAAAATGTCCATCCTGCAACATATGGAAGGTTGACAGGAAACATAGTCGTCACCTACCTTGGGACAAAATTTAATAAACTTTGAAAATGACCTTTTTAATGTAAATCGACTTCAAATATCGAAAAAAAAAATTTTCTCGAAAAAATTGTTGTATTTGTGCTGTTCACAAAATTAGTTTAATGTTCGAATCAAAATAATAAACAAAATAGTTATCGAACCCTACACTGAGAAAATCATTATTTAAAATTTGAAGTCAAATTACAAAAAACCAGCATTCTTTATTTGAATGAAATTTTGTCCCAACATAGATATTTATGGTGTTTTTCTAACAAAAAGACGGGTGGGTAGTGTCAGAGACATAACTGGATGACGTGAATACGAATATAGCTGACATGCTTTGCACACCTCGAAATTTTTTTCTTTAGATTGAGAGAATTCTATACCTATGTATTATAATAAGAGAAAAACAAACATAATAGAAATAGATTTATATCTAAATATACCAAAAATTTTGAATAATTGTATCTTTCATGTACAGTATCATGAACGAAGAAAAGAAAAATAACGACGACCTACGTATAACATGTAAAATTTTTCAATTTATAACGCAAAACATTCCTATTTTTTTGTATTTTCAGAGGTACCTTTTGGAAAGTTATATTTGGTAAATTTTTGTATCTGAAACATATATAGGTCATAAATTAAAAATAAGAGCTAACAACAAATTTATTAGAATCTGCTCGGATTTGTCTGCTTGAATTTAGAAACTCGTTATTCAAAAGAATGCTTAAAAAATTTTTTTTTCGGAATTCATAACTGATCGGAATACTAGCAACACTGACAATATTACGTATTTCTATGTGTCGGTTTTAAACGATTCGCTTTGTGCGATGAATCGTTCAATTCATGGGTTTGGAATTTTGCGCCCCTCATTTTGGCACTGAATTTCACCTCAATCCTCGTTCATACCAAACATTTAGGAAAACTTTAACTTTGAGTCATTTTTGGATATCTTATACTATTGAAAATTGTATAATAAATTGCTGAACATATTTCTGATATTAGAGGGAAGAAATTATGTTGCTGCTTTGAATACAACAAGAGATATTTACGATTAAGTTCTACCCATTCGTGTACAGTTTGAATTTAAAAAGGTGTCCCATAGTAAAGTAAGTCGTATTCACAAATATTTTGATGGCCAAATGTTTGCGCAATGTTGAAACTCAAGCATCTATGGTTTTCTGGCACAACAGCTGGTTTGAACGTCCTCACTGAAGTCTTCTTGGACGACCACAATTGAATTTTTAAAACCATCGAAACATCGTGATGGATCGCGATTGGGCTTCAACAACAAAAATTGAACCGACGATCTGTACACTGCTCTCGAGATAAACGATATACAACGAATGTTAAAATTAATTATATACAAGCAACACGACATTTTCTAGGTAATAAATGAACAAGTAGGCTCAGATCACAAAGTGTTCTGAACACGCATACCATTTAAAATACGCAACTAACTAACATATACGATGTTAATGTCTGATTTGACGTATTCCAATAAGTCTAACCATATCTCACCAGTACTTTCCGAGAAACTCTTGAACTACTTTCCGAGGCGAAAAACGGAGCGTCAAGTGTAAATAAGGGAAGGAGCTAATAGAAAAAAAAAACGTTTAGAGAAGCTTGTAGGATCAAGTTTTGTTTTTTTTACAAATGTCCATTTCCATTTTTTTTTTTTTGCAAATTTGAATAGATATAATTATATTTTCTTGAATTACAGTTGAACAAAATAAAAACAGCTTTCTCATAAAACAATAAGATGATCGCTGCCGGAGAAAAAAATTTGCTCTCCTTAACACACACTGACGGCAGCAGCCGAAGAAAAGAAAACCAACCGAAGGTCAAACCCCAGATCATATTGGCGAAACAATAACCGGTTCCAGTTCACCAGCTAACCGGTTTGGATTTTTGTTTTTGCTCGCATAATTGTTATCAACCCGCCAAATCTGCGCCAGGAAAGTTTTTCAACTCAACTCAACTCGTCCGTTTTTTTTTTGTACATCATCATCCACAACCAACACCTACCTGAACGAGCTGATCGGTGTCCTCCCGGGAGTGTCCGAAACTCGAGACGATTGTCCCCGATTCGGTAAGCTTGAAATTTACGATTGTTCGGCTTGTTTGATACGACACTTCACACGTTTCCTCTGTATTCTGTCGACTTCTCTTGCGGCGATTGTGCAATTCAATTTAATCTCACGAGAGTCGCGAACCAATCAATCGCACTATCGGTGGAGAATCACTTTGTAAATTATCGAGCTTTTGGAATGCAGGTCACACAAGCACATGCAGGCAGCGGTGAGATATTTTTGTTGTTTTGAAGCTCACAACGCCGCCGCCTACGTCGATTTGGTTGATCTTTTCGAACCACTTATCCGTAAAACACAAAATTCTTGTATGAGTAGAGTAAAAAACTCGAACTTGGTGCACTTTTACTCGACTTCCCAACTGCACCAAACACCGCGACATTCGATACAAACTGCTCACCGAAGCCAGGTGAAATTGGAGATCAGGATGACTTCATGTCTGTCGGAACCACTACGCAAATGAACTGACCAGGTGCGACGAAAACTCGACGGTCGAATTGTCATCAAAGACTGTCACAAAAAACACAAACTTTTTTTTTCACGGCCAACTACAAAGAACAAAAGTAGCACACAAAAACACACGCACATACACATGCACACGTTGAGAATGGCTATTTCATCTCGCACCTTTTCAACTTCTTTCGGAAGAAAAAAAAAGGTTAATCGTTAGTCACTTTAAGACACTCTCGCTAATCTCCCCGGGCTGTAAATCCGAATCCTTATCAACGGGTTTCCACGAAGCGAACCTAAAGACTCGGGTTCCTACGAATTCGCTGCCCATAATTGATACACAGGTCCGACAGTAGAAACAATTCTTCCGAATCGATCCGGTACTGATAAACGTGCGCGCGCGCGGTCAACAAAACGGTACCCACGCGATATCTTCCAAACCGCCGTCTGATGCGATGCAAAAAAGAAGACTGAACGAACGGTCAAACAACCAATCCGCTGGGTTGTCTTCAGTTTTGAACCAAGAGAGCCTGCGAGACGAGGCTCTCCATCGAATCGTGTTCAAGTTTTAAGGCCAATCTGCAAGAGAGAGAGAGAGTCTCACGTTGTGGAGAGTTTGCAAATTTGCCTTCTCGATCCGGTGGAGCATGGATTGCTTCGGTAGGGGTTTTATCAGTGCCTCTCTGTGTGTTAAAATAGCAGCGGTGGATCTTCTATGGGATGCTAATGCGCTGATCGAAGGAGTGCAAAAAATTGAAGAGAGAATTGTTATCGAAGTAAGCGAGGAAATCATGACTTGTAAACCGTGGCACAGATAAACAGATTTAAACTATGAGTTAATTTGGAGGCTTTTGTCAGATCTGCAGAGTATACGAGTACGAGTACGAGTAGAATCATTCAATTAGCAGTAGCTTTTATTGATTAGAGTAAGCCAAAGATTCTTGAGAAAAATGAATGCGGTCTAAGAGTAATTTCATACAATTAACGGTAGGGGAAAAAAACTATCAAAAACGTGAGGAAATATTTTAAAAGTTAGTATTTACAATGCAAAATTTACCGTAGATTCGATTGATGATAGTTAGAAGATCCGCAAAATTTACCATCAGTCAGCTTCAATTTCTCTTTTTATCTTTTTTTTTATGAAGAGCAATTCCAGAAATGCTTAGCAGATCATCAGACTCGACCTTCTCCGATTTGGATGAAACTTTGCACATGGCTTCAGTATGGCAAACCATAAGTTTTGAACCGATGGAGACGTCAATCCGACTCACGACTGATTTTTAAAAAGGGCGTATGTATTTTTGCATTTCACAAAAATTGCCTTTTTCAAATCGTTCTAACTCGGAAACCGTTAATTGTACAAAAATGGCGTTCAGGAAGAAGTTGTAGGGAATTCTTTCGTTCCGATTTCAGAAACCACAATCGTCACAATACTGTATTCCAATGACGATGCACGTAGTACTCATACAATTTTCAAAAACTTAAAACCTTAAATATAATTACGAATTATTTATGTACATGTAATAATTGTAGATTTAGCAAGCAAATAAACAATTGATGGAAATATAAAAAATGGTGTTATAATTAAATATCCAAGTATCTCAAGAACAGCTACTTTTAGAAGAAAAGATATCATGAACAAATTTATTGTCTTTAACCTGTAGAATAAAATTCTACTGTTTAAATGATTATCTTTCAACGAGAACTTGAAATTTCGAATATATCTGTAAATTGTTTCAGCTGTAACTTCTTCATTTTTCAAAAGGCAGATTATTTATTAAGAGCTTTAAAATAAAAATTTTCAAAAAAAAATCGAAACCCTCATTTTTTTGATTCATTTTGAAATTATTGAGAAAAAAAAATCAATTTTTTTTTCAGTGTATATATTTTTAGAGTCCCCAATCAAATCCCTACAACTTCTTACTGGACGCCATTTTTGTACAATTAATGGTTTCCGAGTTACAACGTCGTGAGTCGGATTGACCTCTCAATCGGTTCAAAACTTATGGTTTGCCATACTGAAGCCATGTGCAAAGTTTCATCCAAATCGGAGAAGGTCGATTCTGATTTTGTCACTTTTTCGTCTACTCATTTCTGGAATTGCTCTGTAAATAATTCACAAGTGTTAGATAATCAAATTTTATTCGATATACTGATAATATTAGACTACAACAACAGAATATTATTCTCAACATTTGCTACTTAGCCGTTGTAGACTAGCTGGTGCACCTTCTTGCGAACGTTCCTCATTAACTTCCGTACAGACTTCTTGACGACAAGTTTTGACACTTTTTTCCAATCTTTTTTGAACTGTTGAATGCCCAAAATTCCTCAATTGGTCGAAGTTGTGAGCAATTTGGTGGATTCATGTCTTTTGGGACGAAGGTGACATTTTTGGTAGTATACTATTCTACCGTTGATTTCGAGTAGTGGCAAGAAGCAAGATCTGGCCAGAAGACAACAGGTTCCTTGTGGCTTCGAATCATGGGTAGAAGTCGTTTTTGTAAACATTCCTTGATGTATATTTCGCTGTTCATTGAAGCAGTGATGATGAAGGGTTTCGAAATCTTACCGCAGCTACAAATTGCTTGCCAGACCATAGCTTTCTTACCAAATTTTTCGACTTCAATCTATGTCTCGGACTGGTTTAACACTTGCCCTTCTCGCACCGTATAATATTGTGGTCCCGGCAAGGATTTGTAATCGAGTTTCACGTAGGTTTCATCGTCCATGATTATGCAGTTCAAATTTCCAGCAAGAATCGTATTGTACAGCTTTTGAACTCTCGGCCTGATCGATGCTTCTTGTTTCGGACTACGTTTTGGTTGTTTCTGCTTCCTATAGGTTCGAAGATTCAAACGTTCTTTAGCACGAAGAACATTTGACTTCGAAATGCCCACTTTTTGGCCACATCTCGAACTGAAACCTCCTTTTTTTGCTCGAACGCCTTCAATCCACGTTTATCCAACTTAGAGTAATTAGGACCTTTTTTCGACCCGTTTTCGTTTTATCCTCAAAGGTTTAATCTCACCGAACTTCCTGATTGCATTTCGCACGGCTTTTTCACTTACTCCTTCCATTTTTGCTATTTTTCTCAGTGACAGTCCACGTATTTCGAAACAAACTAAACCGGCCGCAGCCATAAAAATTGACAGATTCTGAACCATTGCGAAATGGCAGCGGTTTTTGGTTGCGTCCATACTTTCTGGGACAGTCTTTACCTAAAGCAGTAACAATCTTTTGTTGGCAAGAAAAACCTAGTATTCCGAGCGCATGATAGATGTTAGTAATTTTCGGATCAATGTAATCAAGTGACTTGAGCCTGTGCGGTCAAAGTGACATGGATAGACTCTAACTAATAAGAAACGGGCTGTCATAGTCATTGTTGTGAACATTATTTTTATGCCTTCATTGCTTTTTGAGTCACTGTGTTGGGTACCTTTTGGTACTGTTTGTTTAAAGCCATCATCGTTGACAGGTTTATACAGTTTTCAAACTTCAATTGATGTGTTTGAGCCGTACATTACGAGATGAACGGCCGGAACAAAAGCAAAGACATGATAAAATTGTTCTCCTGTATGACAACGCTCGGCCTCATGTCGCAAAGGTTATGAGAAAATATTTGGTGAGGCTCAAGTGGGACATTTTTGCCGTACCCGCCGTATTCTCCAGACATTGCCCCTTCTGATTAGTGGTTGTTCCGATGGATGCAGCACGACTTCTTTCGTAGAAATATAAAATTGTCTCACCTCAAAAAACAGGCCATTTTTTCGAGACGGAATACGCCTGAGAGGTGGGAATTAGTAACTAGCAATGGATGAGATTTTGATTAATCTTTCGATTCTTTTTATTTTGAAATAAATGCATTTTTGTCTCCAAAAAACGGACGAATGAATTTGTACTTTCAATAATGGCCGGAATACAAGCAAAGACATGGTAAAGTTATTTTCCTGCATGACAACGCTCGGCCTCATGTCGCAATAGTCGTGAAAAAATATTTGAACATGCTTAAGTGGGACATTTTGCCCAGCACCCGCCGTATTCTCCTGACATTGCTCCTTCTGATTCTGATGGCCATCGGTTTACTGCTTTCGCAGAAATCAAAAATTGGCTTCAAACTTGGATCACCCCAAATGACGAGACATTTTTCCGAGACGGAATTCGAAAATTACCTGAGAAGTGAGAAAGATTAGACCGAATTAATTTGTACTCCCAAGAATTTTTTGAAAATCTATCCAGCCGTTTCTGAGAAATTCGACTGAAATCATTTGATGACTCTACGACCTTGTCGAGATCCCTTACATTTTGATTGTTCTTGTGTGAATAAATCAGCCAGAAATGAATCTTTTCAATCGAAACCCGAAAATCTGGTTGTCGTATAATCTTCGACTAAGGTCGTAGAGATCGAAATGGGCGTCAAATGATTTCAGTCGTATTTCTCAGAAACGACTGGACAGATTTTCATAAAATTCCTGGAAGTACAAATTAATTCTGTCCGTTTTTTTACCTATTTTTATATATATAAAAAATAGGTATAGAATTCGCTCAAACTTTCGAAAATTTTTCCGAGGCCCGGAGGGCCGAATGACATATACCAATCGATTCAGCTCGACGAACTGAGCAAATGTCTGTGTGTGTGTGTATGTGTGTGTGTCCGTATGTGTGTTGTCAACTAAGAGGTCGAGATCTCAGAAATGGCTGGACCGATTTTCATCAAACTAGTCGCAAATGAAAGGTCTCCCCGTCACCCAAAACGCTATTGAATGGTTTTGAGATCGGATGTTTACTTTTTGAGTTATACAAAGTTTTATGTCAAAATTTTCAGTTTTTTGACAGTATCTGTCACAATTGACCTTGAAAACAGAATATGTTTTCAGACTTAGATTCCGCACGGTAATACCTATCCAACAAGCCATAGATTGTTAAAATCCGTCCATTTTTAACGGAGATATCGAAATTTTTCTGTAAGCGACTTTTCCCCCTATTCCAGCAGTAGGAGTTTTGAGCGCTGTATGACAAAGAAATGCTTGGGAGCAACGGAAAACACGATTTTTTATACTGTTACATACAATTGTTTCTAAGAACCAAAAGGATTGTGTACAGCATTCTTTTTCGTGACATTTAGCCTCGGACCGATTTTGGCACGGCTCGTTTTTGGCAACATAATCGTTCGAATATGACATATATAAACCAGATGATGGCAGAATTTTTTTTAATTATTTTGTTTTAAACTACTTACAGCAATAAATGCTGGAACAACATAACATCCATATACCATTCGAATCAGTTCGTCGAGATCAGCAAATGCGTGTGTGACAAATAACTTCAATTAATTTTCTCGGAAAATTTCTTTTCTACAAATTCAGATTCATACGAAAAGTCGTATGCTCCCGAACAAAGTTCCTGCATTATGTTTGGTTCCGACCTCTGGTTTCGGAACTACAGGATGATATGTGAAACGAAATCAAAATTGTGTAACTCATTTTTCTTGAAGATGGCTGAACCGATCTAAGATGCAAATGAAATCTAAGAATCATCTAAGATTCAAATGAAAAGTTTCAAAGTTCTATAAAACATCTTGCTTTTCAGTCAGATCCAACTTCCGGTTTCGGGGATTGTATAAAAATGTCTATTCCACATAATTTAATCAGGTTTATCGGGTTAGCAGATTTGGATAGTCGATAAAAAAATTAACTTTTTTCAGTTTTAGTGGTATTCAGTTGTCGATCAGAAGGCACCTAAAAATTTAATTCGTGCTATGATCTCTCAAAGATGTCTTAACTGATTTTCAAATGTTTTGAAACAAATGTAAAGTGTACAGCTACTCAGGTGAATTTATCTGACTTCGGCCATACCGCTTTTAGAATTCCGGTTCCAGTATAAAATCGTTTCTCAAAGCTCAATCGTTTTCTCAAAAAAAGCCTAATCAAATTTCAGAAAACAAAAATTTTAATTAAAACAAACTTATATACAAAAATTAATTATTTTATCCAATTATGACTTCCGGTTCTCGAATTACATGATGATGAATTTTTAAAATTCAAACCGATATAGAAGATGACAATCCCGAAAAGCTTCAAAGTTGAACTCAAAACTGTTGTAATTTATTCGTCATATGGCCATACGAATCGGTTTGGGTTATGCTGGTTCCTGAATACCGGCTCTGGAAGTACCTTAAATTACCGTAAACTCTAGAGTGGAACTTACATATCATGGCATGTTTAATCGATTATCACACTTCTAGATTCAAATTCGATCCGATTTGCAGTTTCGACATTACAGAGTAATGAGTGATTAAAATCTCAAATTGTCGCTTAAAACGAGGGTCATTAAAATAATGTCATGAAAACTTAAACACCGAAGAATATTCATGCAAAAAACACATGCGGATTGATAAAAATAGGTATCATCTCACTGCTAGGTGGATTAAACACGTTTTTTGGGTCAAAAATGCATTTATTTCAAAATAAAAAGAATCGAGACATGAATCAAAATCTCGTCCATAGCTAGTTACTGATTTTTCCTGAACTGAATATTAATGACAGATGTCTAACCTTTTGAAACTATCGACATCAGCATGTTACTGTTCAATATTCATAACAGCCAGAGCCATCTTTCGAAAACGGACCGTACTAATTTGTACTCCCAATAGATCCAGTAGGTTTTCTTTTTATGGTAGTTCGGTTCCGGAGTTAAGGGTTTTCAAAATATCAACGGACCAATCGAAGGGAATTATAATTTTCTTGGACGGAAATGGAGCCCATTTCTCGGTTTCGGAAACTTTGGAAGTATTAACCGAGAAGCTCCTGATACTCAAATCAATTTCCACAAAATTGTCTTCCAGTAATAGGAGATGTGAACAAATGAAACGAACCAATTCCGTCAAAACCCTCACAATCGTCTACATCTGATTTTAGTTTCGCTGTATCATACAAAAAAACTTCTGTTTTGAAAAGAATCGACTTTTACTGTACGAACACTAGTAAAAGGAGCCTACTTTTACATCAAGTTTTCAAATGCCGGACTCAAAAATATGGCAATTGGCATATAATATCAGTGCCCTATTTTCAGAATCATCAACTCAAGGCAATTCATGCAATTTTATTGAAGTAAACGGCCCAACCTTGAATGAAAATACCCTTTTTTAAACGTTCGTTGTGTACGTGAATACTTAATTCCTACCGTTCTGTTATTATCATTGCAGAAATTTACCTGGAAAAGAACAAGAAAACTGGAATTAGATTTCATTGGAAACATCAGTGAATAGATTTATGATTAGCATGCGCTCAAAATACTAGGTGACCTCACAATCATCTTACCAAATTGCACGAGTGAGTAGCAGATGCTTTATAAAGAATGTAAAAGTTCTTTAAACAAGACGCGTGTTTTGATAGGTAAGATTAGCATCCTACTGTACATAGAATTCATCATATCATGAAATATGGAAAGAAAACATTTACCAGGTTCTAACGTAGACGAGAGCTCAATTTCCAAAATGAACAGTTGCATATTTATTCAGGAAATCTGTTACCTAATGTCAATATTTTGTTCAGAAAATAAAATATTATGCCTTTGTCTGTGATTCTCACACGCTCTCAAACAAAAGAACCTTTCCAGAGCAGTAGAAGTGTTACTCATTGGCGTTCGTTTAGGGATCGTGTTCAGACGGACAGGTTCGTACAAAACAAACAAATTCAAGCCCCGATGTTTGCATACGATTCAGTGAAATCCATACTCTTTGCGACACCCCGGCGACTAATAAAGACGCGTGATTTATTTATGAATTGTAATATTTACGATCGTATGTCGGACTATGTTTCCACACATGCATTGGTGTTTGGTTTATACAAACATCTCCCTCACTGATCGTCGTCGGATCGAGAAGTGATTGCGAAGTGGCAACCGGCAAATCTGCGATAGAAAGCCAGTTTGGCATGATTATGATGTGATCTTTCATCGCAACGCTGGTCACTCGACAGGCGTGACGACGGGTGGCAAAACAGGCGTGAGGACGAGAGGCGATAATGATTAGGTACTTTGAATGCAAACAAGTCTTCGGTGACATTTTAACGGGAAGCTAACTGAGCATCTGTGACGCGCACGGCACGGCACGGACTGTCTCGAAAGCAGGCGACGAACGCTGAATGTGTTCTGAATTGTCAACAGTTTCTTGTTTGCAGAAATGAAATGAAAAAAATCCGATTCTAGCTATTTCACCAGACAGCAGCTGAGTGTAGTTGATTTATGACAGCTCGGTTAATGATAATAATTTGGAACGAATGCCGGGGATATCAACTTGCCACTTTAAAGCCATAAATGATACACACAGAGCTCATGAAACTCGAGTAGTATCAGGATCAAGATGAGATCACTACAACGATATTTCGTAGTGATGGAGAACTAATCGTACCAAAATGATTTGTGATGGTAAAATCTATGGTACTGGTTTGACCACACATGTTCAGTAGACAGGGATAAGTATCAAAGCTGCGGACGGGAATAGTGTGATGGGCTAGTCGATGTCTTTCACGCAGTCCACCTGGGTTCGATTACTAACCCCGCGCACTTATCTTTGATTTTATTTAAAGGGCATTGACAGGATTGAATTGAATGCGCATAGGATTATATCATTATGACATTATCAATATGACATTTCTGCATAAATATCATCAAAGGATAAATACAGTAATGGACAAAATAAATCATACATTCTAAGAAAAAATCAAATTTACGCTTGAAGTAAATGCAAGCATGCCGTAATTTCATCGGTGATGACACAATATAACATCTATTAACACATAAAAAAAATATTTGTGTCTTTTATTTTTAAGTGTCTGAAGACGCATCATATGAAATATTATTCTTATTTTGACAGCTACATTTGAGGCATGCATGGTAAGGTTTGACAATTTTGTGTATTAAATAAGTAGGTCAATACGCAAATAATTAAAAAAAATTGAATATCTCTTGTTGTTTTTAAGGAAGCAACATACAGGAAATATGTACAGCAATTTATAATAAAATTTTCAGTAATATGAGATAAATAATTCAAAATTTTTGTCGTGATTTGCTTTACTTTGAGGCGCCTTTTAAAAATTTGCCCTGCACAAAAATGGGCAGAACTTAATCGAAGATATTTCTTTCTGTATTCAACGCAACAACATAATTTTTTCTTCATATTATTGGAAATTTGAAAAAAGCAACTCATGATAAAATTTTCAGTAATATGAGATAACCACAAATAACGCCAAATTGAGTTTTCTTAAATGTTTGGTATGAACGAGCATTATGGTGAAATTCAGTGCCAAAGAAGGCATGAATTCCGTCATTTAGAGCAACGATGCAAAAATGGGTAAAATTCTTCTAGATTTGGCTCACAACGAACCGGCTTCAGCTATATCGGTTCCCAGTTCCCGGTTCAGGAAGTATCGGAAATAGTGGTCAAAAAACGAGACTCACTCAATTTTTTCAGATATGCTTTGATAGATTTCCACAAACTTAGGATCAAATGAAAGTTGCTATAATCTCATAGGTTGCTGTTTAATTTCATCCGAGTCCGATTTCCGCTTCCGGAGTTATAGGATAAATTGTGTTTAATCATTTAGTGCGACGATGCAAAATAAAGAAAAATTCTGATTAACTTGCCATAACTGTTTATAAATTGAAAAGGTAATGTTAGATCATACCCAATGAAAGTTCCTTAAGGTTTGCTTCATTTAGAATTGCAACAAACTTTTGTTCATATTGTGGCGCTCCTGGTTGACGGATTTGGAAGCTCTTGGCGCCCACGTGTCGGGAATTTTGTCAGCTTCACGTATGATTTTTGACACTCCGCAAATCGACTGTACTTTGTAAACAATCAACATGGAAACCGAAAGAAGGGAAAAAATTGTGCACAGTTATTTGGAAAATCCATTGCGGTCTGCATCTAGGCTAGCTAAACAGCTGAAATTGCCTAGAAATACCGCATGGCGCGTTATCAAACGGTATAAGGAAACATTGACGACGATTCGGAAGCCTCAAGCCAATCGTCGGAGTGGAACTGTCGACCGGAAACTGCGTGGAAGGATTTTAAAGACGAATAAGAAGAATCCTAATCTGTCGGACTGTGATTTGGCCAGAAAATTCGGTGCTGCCCATAGTACCGTGAGGAGAACTCGACTCCGGGAAGGAATCAAGTCGTATCGAGCTAGGAAACAGATAAATCGGACCATAAAACAGAATAGTGTGGCCAAAATTTGTGCTCGGAAACTATATGACCAGGTGCTGACCAAGTTCGACTGGTGTCTTCTGATGGACGATGAAACCTACACAGATAAAAATATTTTGTGAATTTACATTTATTTTCATGCACATATTTGGAGCAGGTAAATTGAATGGAAAGTTACATTACAAAACTAAGCGATTTGTAAAATTACAGCCTTGTTCAATGAAAAAGTAAATGCATTTCAATGTAATTTTACATCAATCATGGTTTTAAATCAGATTTTCGTTTTAACCGAAGTCTGTTTAATAGTACTATTGGTTTACATGTCGTGTAAGTTTCATCTTTTTTTTCTGTGTATGTCAAGGCTGACTTCGGGCAAATCCCAAATCAAAAACTTTACTTGGCAACGGCTCGGGGGGATGTTCCAGTCAAATTTAAATTGGGTTTTGCCGACAAATTTGCAAGAAAATTTATGATTTGGCAGGGCATTTGCAGCTGTGGCAAAAAACGAAAGTTTTCGTTACAAATAAGACAATGACATCGGCACTATACCAAAAAGAGTGTCTCCAAAAACTAATTTTGTCTTTCATTCGATCCCACGACCATCCCGTAATGTTTTGGCCAGATTTGACAAGCTGTCATTACAGCAAAGTCGTTCAAGAATGGTATGCAGAGAAAGGGGTCCAGTTTGTTCCGAAAAACCTTAACCCACCCAACTGCCCCCAGTTCCGCCCTATTGAGAAATACTGGGCAATTATGAAGAGGAGACTCAAGGCAAAGGGAAAAGTTGTCAAAGACATCAATCAGATGACGACCTGGTGGAATAAGATAACTAAAACGATGGACGAAGAAGGTGTGCGCCGCCTAATGAGCCGTGTTACAGGAAAAAATTGAGAATTCCTTCGAAACCGTGATGAATAATTTTATCCGTATTTTTTCTTAAAAGTATGAAGAAAACGCTACATTTGTATAAAAAAGATCTTGAATTCTATAATAAATAGCTGAAATACAGGCAATTGTCTTTGTTCCAATTCTATCTGAAGCAAGCTTTATTTTATTAAATTTGGAAAATAAATTTCTTGACAGAATCTTCTTTTGATATTTTTGAAAATATAAGTAATATGAGAAAGACACCATTACACCACTAGGTGGATTGATGAAGGTTTTCTCCCTTCATATTAATTTTCGTTCTTCGACACTATATCATTTGGTGAGCTCAATTCATACGCGTTCCTCATCGTTCACTTTCATGTATTAATTCGTTAACGATCCCTTTATTGAAAGTATTCCGCTTAGTTGTTTGTAGTTTTCTTTATTTCACACACTTCTTTTGTAAACATAATTTAAATTATATAAGTTTATAAAAGTATCAGTATTGGGTAAAAATAAAAAAATCAAAAATCGCGAATGAAATTTTTCACAAGTGATTTTCAGGTAAAATAATCATCGATCAAACACTGTACAATACTGTAAAATATTGTACGGATACGAACGTTAAGAATTCGGAGACGAGCAAAAATTGAACCTTTCTGTTTTCAAATCACAAGTGGTGATGTATTCGAAATTTATTCGGCACTACCGTGGTGGTAGAGTAATATCATCAATAAAAGCAACAAGTGTTGTGATTAATAATAGTTATAATGATACTAAAAATATTATGCAGCTGATTAAAAAATATTACCTAATTTAGCTTGAATAACTTACGCAGTAGTAACAGGAGTGCAGGTTATCGCTGCACCAATTCAAACGCACCATTCAAACGTTCGCCTGCTGTGTGTTCGAGACATACTGAAAATGCTGCGCTCCTGTTACTTCTATAAATCAAATTCATGCTAAATAGCGTTTTATTCGGTTTAATCTAATTCGTATAATGTAATCAACCAGCTGGAATTAAAGTAAGATTTCGTTTTCATAATCACTGTTTGGAATGTGGAAAAAATATTGTTCTTAATATTTTCCACACTACGTGCATCGAAAATATCGCAGTCATTATTTCTCAGTAGTGGTTCAGTTGCAAATTTATTCAGCAGAGATTTTGATACCGTTTGACGGTGTAAGATTTTATAGTGATGAAAAGTACAAATAGGTTTCCAAAGAATGCGTTTGTATTATAGGATGTAGAGTAGCGATTTAAGACAGTTTCCTAAAAAAAATCTTTACGTTACTTTTGGGGTCATGAAAAGGACCGTTAGCAGCATTGGAGTCCTAGAGAAGACTATTTGGGGACGGATGATTACGTTTATATTCCACGAAGTAGGGCGCCATTCCAAATCATTTGCAAGTTTGAACCTAGATGATCGTACCACAAGTCGTACAATCGTTCAACTGTTTCAATATTTTTTATACATATTAATATTTCAGTAAATGAAACTATCAACATGCTGCACGGGATTCATTTCTGGCAAATTGTAGAATTCTTTACGATATTAAACACTTTCATTCAGCATTTTTTCTCGAATTGGATGCAGTCAAATGCTAGCATTATTTGCTAGCTCGTTTGGTGTGAATTTTGTACAGTGAAAAGTGCAGCATGCAAATCAAATTATTCAAGATTTGCACTAAACTGATGTTTTGCCTTTCTCATATAGAAAGGTTATGCAATCACTTGAAAAACCGACTAGTGAAAATTGGCCCGAAGGGCCAAGTGTCATATACCATTCGACTCAGTTCATCGAGCTGAGCAATGTCTGTGTGTGTGTGTGTGTGTGTGTGTGTGTATGTATGTGTGTGTGTGTGTGTGTATGTGTCAAATAATCTCACTAGGTTTTCTCGGAGATGGCTGAACCGATTTTGACAAACTAGGATTCAAATGAAAGGTCTCGTGGTCCCATACGGAATTCCTGAATTTCATCCGGATCCGACTTCCGGTTCCGGAATTATAGGGTAAAGTGTGTTCAATATTGTACACCGTCACTGAAACCGGCGAAGCAACTTTGACTATACCGGTTCTCGGGTTCCGGTGCCGGAAGTGCATATAATAGTGAACCCACTTCGTTCTCTTAAGGATGGCTTACGCAATCAAAGCACTGTTTTATTCTGTATGTTATGCATAAACAATCACTTGGTTTCTTTCAAAAATCGAAGAGAAAATTTTTGAATAGAATACCGCAATAATAAAGGGTGATTTTTTAAGAGCTTGAGAACTTTTTTAAACAATAAAACGCATAAAATTTGCAAAATCTCATCGGTTCTTTATTTTAAACGTTAGATTGGTACATGACATTTACTTTTTGAAGATAATTTCTTTTAAATGTTGACCGCGGCTGCGTCTTAGGTGGTCCATTCGGAAAGTCCAATTTTGGGCAACTTTTTCGAGCATTTCGGCCGGAATAGCCCGAATTTCTTCGGAAATGTTGTCTTCCAAAGCTGGAATAGTTACTGGCTTATTTCTGTAGACTTTAGACTTGACGTAGCCCCACAAAAAATAGTCTAAAGGCGTCAAATCGCATGATCTTGGTGGCCAACTTACCGGTCCATTTCTTGAGATGAATTGTTCTCCGAAGTTTTCCCTCAAAATGGCCATAGAATCGCGAGCTGTGTGGCATGTAGCGCCATCTTGTTGAAACCACATGTCAACCAAGTTCAGTTCTTCCATTTTTGGCAACAAAAAGTTTGTTAGCATCGAACGATAGCGATCGCCATTCACTGTAACGTTGCGTCCAACAGCATCTTTGAAAAAATACGGTCCAATGATTCCACCAGCGTACAAACCACACCAAACAGTGCATTTTTCGGGATGCATGGGCAGTTCTTGAACGGCTTCTGGTTGCTCTTCACTCCAAATGCGGCAATTTTGCTTATTTACGTAGCCATTCAACCAGAAATGAGCCTCATCGCTGAACAAAATTTGTCGATAAAAAAGCGGATTTTCCGAATGGACCACCTAAGACGCAGCCGCGGTCAACATTTAAATGAAATTATCTTCAAAAAGTAAATGTCATGTACCAATCTAACGTTTAAAATAAAGAACCGATGAGATTTTGCAAATTTTATGCGTTTTATTGTTTAAAAAAGTTCTCAAGCTCTTAAAAAATCACCCTTTATATGTACATGAGAAAGGCATCATTACACCACTAGGTGGATTAAGACAGGTTTTTTACCTTCGATTTGCATAGTTCTTTAGATAACATTTAGAGCCATTAGAATGGCTGATTTTGTGCGATGTTCCCCATCGTTGTCCACTTTTCTTTTTTTTTCTTCCAATGCAAACGACCAGAAGCTGAATGTGGCAATCACTCTTGTTTGAAGCGAAACTCACACTGCGAATGTCCACCAGTAGATATACTTACAGAAGAACAGTTTCTGCTTTTCTGCATTTAATAGTTCCATTGTTTTGACGTAGATGGCGGTCTGCGCACTCGATGTCCCTTCGTTCATGGATTTTTATAGACTGAAGCTAGAAAACGTACAACAGGGCCTATTAATAGATTCGGTTGACTTTGATATTTTGGAACTAATTTTTTAACTGTTTGAACAATGTTTACATAATAAACATGATATTAGCAACAATCTCACACTCAGATCTGGAGTGACATTTTGAAAATGCACCCTTGTGAGCATAGTAAAGAAAGACGTAGTCCTACGTCAAAATCACATGTGAACTTGTTTCACGAGTGATAATGAACTGAACTTGTTTTCATCATGATTTTTCCAACACGGAAAAGCAGTACAACTTTTTGTCACATTTAAAATTTTTCGATTATATTTTTTGTAGCGGAAAAATTACACAAAAAAGTCTATCCGTTTTCAAAAGACGGTCGGGATCAATTTTGGGAAAATAAAGTACGCAAAGTAGCTTTTCTTTTTGACAAAGTCTATATGATCAGAAAGTTTCGATCAAATCTGAGAGAGTGTTCCAAAATATTGTATTCTGGCGTGAAAGTTGTCTATTATTGGATTATTCTTATGCAATAATTGTTCTCGATACCGCGTTTCGAGGTATGATTGGGAGTTTCGTTTCAAATCGAATGACTACCGTCCAGTGAATTTGAACTGTACGTTGTTAGTTGGTATTTTAATGAATAGTTCATATATTTTATTCGATTTGAAGTCGCCAACATTAATACCTTCCCCGCGACAGTCTGATGAGTCGTTATCTTTCCGTAAAGTAGGTGAAGCATTGAAATTTTCTCTATTCCGTACCTTCCATCCTTTCCTGTGAATGATGAAGACAGAGACGATCGACAGAAAACTTCTTTGGCTCTAAACATCATTTTCGGCAATCCGCTGACGTCATTCCTTCATCACACATTCGCTGTCATAACGTCTTGATATTTTGCTTCCTCACGGAACACTCGACGCTTCCGATTGCGAATTGCGTGATTGACGTTTCGTCGCATCAACCGAAACCCTTGTCTCCGGCTTGTTTTTGTCTCGACCTTGTTTTTGTTTTGTGGCTGCAAACAGGTCGGTCAGGCCAGGCTGTTCGAACGAGAGAAAGCAAACGCAACAAGGTTATGGGATCATCCGGCAGCAGCAGCGAAAGAAATTCCCGTTTCCTGACCGACCGGGGCTCATCTAAATTAGTTTATTGGAAAACATGAGGCGCCCAAGCTGACGGAGGGAGGTTCGCAAATCGGAAACCGCACGGACCACAGTCGAAGCGGGTGCTTGATGCGCTTGATCGGAGCTATTTATTGAATTAGAAATGCAAACCAATCTAGTCTAGGGGGTAAAGTAGTTCAAACTAGCAAACATCCACGGCGCGTGTGGCTTCCCGGTTGGGTTGCGATGGTGATCGAAAGCGAGGTCCAATTTCAAACCCCATCCCAATACGTACTCGAATGAAGATCGCTCGCTGAACGTAAAAACAAACCTGTTTACGATAGTGGCACGTCCGAGCCGGGAAAGACGACCGTCCAGACCGGTGCTGATCTCGGAAGAAATACGATAATTTACGAGACTGTGCCAGACTAATCTGGAATGCTAATCACAGGAATTTTGTTTTGTTATTTTCAGTAGGAATACGAGGTTCAATGATCAACAATTTATCGATCCTCCGATCGGGTCGATTATTCCACTAAAATTCAGGTCATTGTTTCAAATCAATATTGTAATGCAACGGAACCAAATTTCCACTATATTTTTAGCCGACCGTCAACATAATCGGATGCCGAATGAGATTATGTCATTTTGTAGTTCACATGACGCTGATAGGCTCGGTTTCCATTATTCATACGCTCGGCCAGTAGACGAGTATGGGAATCATAACGAGGCCGGACCGGACCGAGCTGAACCCCGAAGGGGGTTGTTTTGACGAAATTGATTAGTAATGAGAGGCTTTTGTGTCGACTGCATATCATTATGCACTTTGGAGCTTTATGGTTATGATGTTCACATCATCATCAGGTCGCCGTACGATGATACGATGAGAATTGATTTCGGTCCACTAATGGGCCCGATTGAACATTGGACAGCTGTTATGACAGGGTTTTGGAAACGGCAAAAAAGGGGTGCGCGAATTAGAAATTTGGTCGACAAAAAATAAAAGGCAAAAATCACTTTACCATTTTGCAATGTTTCAACGAAATGAATGTGTGTGGTTTGTGGTAAATGAAATTACATGATGGGGTTTGTTCGTAACACGGAAACAGGTTATTGAGTCATCGATGTGAGATAATAATGTCATACATTACATACCATTAACACTTACAGCAATAGTTCTTATGATGTCCTTATTGATAGCAGTGATGGGAAAATCATGATCAGAAAAAGTTTATTTAATTATCACTCGTGAAGAAATCAGTTTAAGAGATTTTCAAAAAAATATCAGTGACTGGAAAAATCACTTTCGAGATTTTCAGCCATAAAACAAGTATCCATAAACTCTAAACCTCGAAGTTCAGAAGTGGTTTTTTGTGTTAGCGAAACTTGGTGACGAGTTTTCACCTATAGATATAATTTTCATATTTTCATCAATAAAAAAACTACATTGATTACACTGCATTATTTACATTAAACCCAATCAAACGCTAGTTAGCATGAATTTAATTTATAAAAGTAACAGGAGCGCAGCATTTTGCATGTCTCGAACATACAGCAGCCTAGTGGTTGCCTTTAATTGTTTGGCGACCTTACCATAAACTTTTCCTTGTTGGTGTCTTCTGCAAAGGTGTTTGACGCGGTTTTATGTGAATGAACGACCATGTTCCAGCACGCGCGAAAAGACAAACAGAAACATTACCTTTTTACTGGAGGCAGATAGAGAGTTTTCGTCCTTGACAATATTGTAGCCATTGCAATTTCCGGTAACTTTGCTGGAGAAAACATTTCGATAATTATAACCGTTAACTCATTATTCGGTAATATTACTAGAAGGTTTGAAAAAATCACTTTTTTCGTTCCAACTTCTTTCACATTGATTGTAGAGAAATGATTTGTTCGACAAAGGGTTAGATTTTGTAAAAATACGTGAAGCTCTATGAACAGTAGTGATTTTGAGCTAAAATGATTATTGATTCATGAAAGATCAATCATTGGATAAATCGATCAGCTTTGAGCTTTGTGGAAAAGAATCACATATGATCAAGTTCAGACATGAGTGCCGATTGATCTACGTCGGAAATCGTTGATCTCCCGCTGAGGGGTGTGAAAATTAGTAATAACAGTAATCCTACAGGATTTAATAACTACAGGTATTAATAACGCGTGTCAATGAGACTTTCAAAATCATGGAAAATTGTCAATTTTGTATCTTTGGGGTAGGCTCCTCTAACACTCTTTATCGCCAGAGTTTCGTCTGGAAAAATACCGGTTTCTAGTTTCAACATATGTTCTCGTTTGATGCACCCCGTGTTCGAATTCGCAACCGATTGTTTGATTCACAATAAAAAGTATGATCATACACAAATAAAAATCACTTTGTGATCAGATCACTTGTGATGAAAACAGTAGTGATTTTTTATGAACGAGATCTTAAGATCAGCAGTCATCGGTGGTTTCCTCAGTCCTGTTAATAACTAATGATATTAGTGAGGATATCTACAGTGTGAGTTTCGCTTCAAACAAGAACGATTGCGTCATCCAGCTGCTGGTCGTTTGCATTGGAGAAATAGAAAAACGAAGAGACTAAGATGACTTCTTTGCAAATCGAAGGTTAAAATCATCAGTTCAGTGACAATCTAGAATAATTTGACTAACTTTTTGCACTTTGCGCTGTGCAAAATTCGCACCAAACGAGCGCAAATAAAGCTAGCATTTTACTGCATCGCATTCAATTCCTCCATTTTGCCCCTTCTGAAGGACGGAAATGAATCTCGCACAGCATTTTGATAGTTTCTTTCACTCGAATATTGAGATGTATGAAATATATGATCGATTGTACGACTTGTGACACGATTATATTTATGTAATGATTTCTTCTAGGTCAAGACTCAAACTTACAAACTGATTTGGAATGGCGTTCTACTGCCTGCAATACAAACGTAATCATCCGTAACATAATAGTATTTCCCAAGACTCCAAAACCACTAACAGTCCCTTCCAGGACCCCAAAAGTAACGCAAAGAACTTATTCGGAAAACTGCCTAGAATACAAACGCAATCTTTTGAAACCATGCAACAATGCAAGTCTCTTTCTCTCTCTCTCTCTCTCTCTCTCTCTCTTCACAAAGTTAGATTCAAAAGAAAGGTCTTATAGCCTCATATATTTTTCTTGAATTTCATTTGGATCCGACTTCCGGTTCCGGAATCATAGGGAAATATGTGCAAATTTATTAAAAAATGCGCACCCAATTTTCTCGAAAATTACACAACCGATTTTCACAAACTAAAAAGCAAATAAAACGTTTTAAAATTCTTTAAAAGATTTCTGCTTGCTTAAATGACCCTCTGTCACGTCTCACTTTTCCGTTCTATATTTTCACTTCCTTGCTCTCCCTTGAGTACTATCATTCTATAATTTTCATTGTCTGTTTCTACAAAAAAATGGTCTCTGGGTAGGAGAATATCGCAAAAAGGAAATAATCTCAAATTATTCAAAATTAAACTTTTTTGGAAATGTTTGGTATAAACAAGTATCAAAGAGGATAATTCATAAGGCGCGTTTACCTTTCTCCTATTTTGAAAGCTCATAGCTTGCATTGAAATATGTCAATAGTACACTATTGAAAAACCTGTCTCATTTGACCCATGTCAGCACCAGCCAATCAGAACGCGTTCTGAGGAAGAGAACAAAATATCTGCTGCTGTACAACAAATCGTTCGAGAAAAATGTTCTGAACAGTGCTTAATATCGTAGTGAGTTCCACATTTTGGTCCTTCTGAAAGGCAGGAATGAATCCCGTACAGCATCCTGATAGTTTCTTTCAATGAAATGCAAATCCAAAATGAAATAACCGACATTAAAATTCTATATAATGCTTTTTTTATAGCCGTTTGGAAAAAGCTACAAACGAAATCACGTAAAAAGAAACCTCTTAACAAAAATTGGATCAGTTTATATTCTATCGCCACTGCGAGGAGATGTATTGTGTGTCGTTTGCAAAGCTGGTTTCGCTTCCGATAAGAGCGATTACGTCGCAGCTGCCAGTCGTTTGCATTGGTGGAAAAAAAAAAAAACGAAAAGAGGACAACGGTGGAGAGCATCACACAAAATCAGTCGTTCTAATGGCTCTAAAAGATTTCTAAAGAACTATTAGGATTTCTTGTTCGCAAATCGAAGGTAAGTATCCTCAATTTAGTGCAAATCTAGAACTGTTTGATCAGATTTGTGCACTTTTCGCTGTGTGAAATTCACAGTAATCGAGAGCAAGTGAAGCCTTCTTTGTTTTTGCGAAAAATGTGAAAAAGGGGAATGCTTGCATAGTTCATACAATTGATCAACTAATTGATATTTGAAAGTATTAAGGAACATGTCAGTTGTTTTCGTATTCACGACATCCAGTCTCTGACATTACCCACCCGCCTTTTTTATGTACGCAATGTTCAACCAAAATTTTGCACCCTAGTGCACAAGTTTGAACTTTGCCATTTGTATCCGATTTTGCACCCTGCGATAAACTCAAATCGTACATGTGATGTACACTCTCGTGCACTCGGTTGGGTTCGCACATGGGTTCAGATTTGGGATTGAACTACTTGAGTTCGACTAAGGGTTTGAATTCGCATTGCTTGAATTGGCAATTCAACGGGACATTACAGTCATTTTCGAAAAGCATAGGATTAGAAGCTATTGTTTGTTTGGAATGTTTGTGGAATTTCTATCGATTGAATTGACAACTGAATAGAAAAATTTGAACATTTTCGCAACGCGTAGGATGATCGGTATGAGAAAATATATTGTTGGCAATCGATAGTTAGTGAAACTGATGTCGATTGAGTTGGTGACTCATATGAACTGTTAACAATTCAATTTCATTTGAATATGAAATTAATTGGAACAATTCAAACTCTTCAGAACAGCGCAGGGTTGTCGATATACAAATAGGGCTTATATTCGAAAGTTTGTGAAATTGGTTTCAATGCAATTGGCGATTCAATGGGACAGTTTTTACGTCATTGTATCGCGTAGTGTTGTCAATTTGAAAAAATGATATGAGTCTCGGAATTGACGACTTTATACGACAGGTTTAAAAAAAATATCTTTGCGAATTCGAAGGATTAGTTCTGTGGATTCAAATATCAATATTAAAAACAATCTTAGCAGAAATCACCTTCACATTAAAGATAAGGATTCGCCCCACTTGCTCGAAGCAGAGCACATATTTGATTTGATTTACTTTTCCGAAGGTAACCGCGGCAAACCGCTTTGACCGTAGCGAAAATCTCTAGGAGGACGGTCAATGGAAAAGGTGGTGATTTATTAATCTCGAAACCGCATCCAATGCTCGGTCGATTGTGGTCCCTCAACGGTCAACACAAGCGGTAATCGAAAATCGCAATCAGATTTCATAATGCAGTCAATATTTTACGGGGTAAAAAGTTCAACAGCAGCTTCATTTAGCGATGAATTAAATTTAATCCCAAGGTAGAATGGAAAAAAATTACAACGCCTCTCCGTCTCTCCTCCTCTTCTTGTTTCTCTGTGATCGAATAGATCGAATTCCTAGCAAGCTCTTCGAGGTTCGATCGTGGCAAGAAAAGTTACAAGAATTAAAATCCATCACATTGTGTTTGCCAATATTGTAACTTGGATAATCTGAAAAAAAAACACCAGGCAGCCTTCTTCCATGACCAGTCCCTGAATGGTACTCATTTTCGCATTAGCAAACTCGTACTTTCAAACTTCCACGGCCAAGCTTTACTTACTCCATTATCCGTGGAACAATGTTGGGAAATATGCGCCAGCAACCACCACAACAAAAACGGCAACAGAAAAAAAAATAATACTGATCAGTGCCACCAACGCAACTCAAAACGGCAGCAACGCGAGAAGAAATTCAGCATCGGCAAGAAGAAAGATTACCGCCCGAGTGCTACCTTCATTAGGTGCTGTATTTTTTTTCTCTATTTCTCTTCGTGGCCGCTAGGCTAGCAAAGTGTTGAATTGAATTAAACCTAACCGTCCCACCGTGTACCATTCTCGGTCCGAGACACCACCAGCGCTCGGGGGGACTGTTGATGGTCATTATGCGAATGACTTTGGCCGGCTCGCCGTGTCAACTCCCTTTGGGGGGAGGAAAACAAACGGAACCTTTTAAAACTTGATTGTAGTAGCAGCAGTCGGAGCCGTTGAATTCCGCGCCGAGTCGAATAACTTCCCGCGAAGTCGGAAAAATGATTTACGATTTTGATCATTGAAATTCATTTCTCCTCGACGAGACGACGGCAGCATGGTGGCATGGAATTCAATTTGTACGGGACTGTTTCTGACTTCGGGACGAATTGATGAATATTCCAAAAAATACGTCTGATAAACATATTTATCAGTTGTCCTAAAACGGTGACTTCCGCAACATTTGGCCCCTTGTCGTGATTTTTCTAAAATCGACTGAAATCCCCGCCGGAGCCAAAGCTCTCACGAACAAGTGCTCTTCAAGCTGGGCACCGATCGTAGCAGTCTTCGACGCGAAGCAGTCATGCGTTTGCGTTTTCTCGTATATCCATTCGGATGCCATTCGATCGCACAGGATGGTGGTTCGATGAATTTGAATATCTTGACATTTATCGAAGCTGGCTGTGCATTCATAGACAGCAATGCAATGGGAGGAATAAGCGCTGCTGCTAGTCTGCTGGATGTCGTGAATAGTCAATCGTTAAAGAGAAAGCAAATCTTCAAGGGCTGCTGTGATCATTCTCACTTTCAGTCGTAAAACTGGGCTCTTTATTCCGCTTTGTAGAGTTAAATAAGTGCAATTTGTTCCATTTCCAGTTCCATGTTCATTCGAAAATTGATCAGAGCCTATTTTTTCAAACTTTCCGACAACCGGACCCTTGGGTTACGAATCTTAAAATCACAAGACTGCCTTGTGTCGCCATCTGTGAACTACTGGATGCAACAAAGGAATGAATGTGGCTTCTCTCATACTATCGTCAGATTGGACGTCGAAACAACTCGAAGAAGAGAGAAACTTTGTTCTCTCTCTCTCTCTATTAAACGTGAAAGCTTTACAGAAACGTAACTCAGCTAGATTACCGTACTCAGAGGAGACTTTGGCCACTTTCGGAGGGTCTAGTCATCCGAATCTCGAACGGAATGAATGAATTCTCTGAGTTTGAAATTCGTACGCGTTTCGTACAATTTAACCCATTATGTCCTTGCAAGTGATATATCATACGCAAAACTTCCTATATTTTAATGAATGCTTGTTTTAGACGTTTTATACCTTTACTAGAGAACTAGTTGATAGTTTACACTTCTAATTTCTTTGTATATTGAAATTGTTGTCATGTGTCAACATTTTATTTGTATTATAACCTTGCAAAGTTCACACGAATCACCAAAGAAAAGTAAGCAACATATTCGTTTGAGTCCTATGTTCGAAACCATAATACTTCCATCTTTTGACAAACCATTGCCAAAGATTCAAATTAGTTATTTCAGAAGTGAAATTTCAAAAATATATGTTAAACAATAAACAAATTGTTGTTAACATTTGTACGTATGATATATCATACGGTGGGATAATACCGTAATGTTTCAAAAGCATTCAAAATTTTATGATTAGTTGAAGTCTTTCGAAAATCTCTTGCCATCAGCAAATCAAATCCATTTTGATATATCTTAGAAATGTGGAATATTCAAAAACATGGCTGCAAAAAATAGTGATAAGGATAGGGACCCTATAATATTTGACGAGCACGTGAATATAGAGTAGAACGTTAAAATAGAAAAATTAATATGAATACCTCCAAAACTTATCAAACATTGGAAACACTATCAAATGAGCTTATGATACTCCCAACAAATCGTACAAATATCTCAAATATCATACAAATACAAATAGGTAATACATTTTCTTAAAAATGAAGAAATGAAAATAAATTAAGTTATTTTTCGTTTTCTCGATTAGATAGATTTTAACCTTAAAGTCATTCACCACTTCGGGGCAGAAAATCCTTCTGATCCTGAGTGCGGGGTTGGGAATCGAACTCAGGTAGGCTGGATGAAAGGCATCGACAAATGAAGTTGTTTATTACAGCTTACAGTAGAATATATACAAATAATTATATAATTAATAATAACCCACTAAAACCCGAAACGAAGGTATATTTTGGACGAAATGCATCAAATATTTCTATTTATATTGTGCCCTCATCTCCGACAGTACTTCTACCAGTACTATTTAAAAGAAATTGAATCGTATACATAAATACCACTCTCAAGATATAGGCATATCTCTTATAATTTTGTTGCTACTGTATTGTTCCAGCGTATGATATATCATACAAAGGATAATTTCGTTTGGAAAAGATTTTTAATAGTGATTTGCCATTTTCCAACATCTACAACATAAAATATGATGATATTGATGATATTTACTTATTTGGTTAAAATTTGAGAACCCCTGGGTTATAATGGGTTAAGGGTATAACACTTTCGAAAAATCATTTATTATTTCCTTTATGCTTTCTCATAGTAGAACATCACAAGAATATTCTGAGAAATTTTCAAGTCTATCGGAACAAAACTCAGCAAGTTATGGGCCTTTTAACTTGCCGATCTCATACTACGAAGAAATAAGAGCTGCGTACACAGGCCCAAGATTTCTTCCTCAATCGACTTAAAAACTTGACAATACCTTCTTGAAATGTTTCATTACAACAAATTATAAAAGAAAAAATATGATTTTTGAAAATGATAGACCCTACGGGTTTCCTTGAACAATAAATTGTTTACATTGATTTTATAGACAAAAAACGTTAAACGCGATTTTCTCGAAAGCAAGTTTCGAAAGTCCGTGTCCATCGTCATTCAAAAACTTACTGAACCATTTTTTTTTCAAATTTTAGACGCACTTTAAACATATAAAAATCAGACCCCAACGTTTTCCTTTTCGTTGTTTGTTACTTTGGGGTGGTTTTACAAATTTAAAAAAACTTGGGGTCTAGAAAAACTTTCACTCTATCTATGTTGCTTTGATTTGTTCACTTCTGCTTAGTCTGCGCTGAGATACAGTGGATACCGAAAATCATGATTTACAAGAAGCGTTCTCAAAAGTACCTCTTCACCGGCTTATTACTCAATATTTTCTCACGAAAAAATTACAAAATGTTATTCGAATGATGCTTATTATCATGCAAAACATTTGAATTTATTTTGTTGCACGATAATTCTGAAAAAAATCTCAAAAAAGATTTTTTTTCATCATTCAGACCCTCCTTAGTTGCAAATCAAAATAACCTTTTTGAATGAAAAAAACAAGTCGCGGTCCAAAATTACAGTTCTAACCGAAATGCAAAATACAGTCTGAGTCTGAAATGTACTAATTTACTAATTTATTTACTAATTTACTAATTTATTTACTAATATACATAATCAACAGACAAAATATGGTCCTAATGATTATTTCTAAGTATATTTAAAAAACTAGTTTTAATTCGACTGCGCGGGACATGGAAATCGAAACCCGTCGAAACAGCATTGAAAGAACGTTGCAATCCAATGATGGCGCCATTGATTCCATAATTAGTGCGGCGTAAAGGCATTCTGAGGAGGTTGTTGTTGCGAAGAGCTCGTGCGCGAACTTTTATGTTTATTTGACAAAGAAGTGCTGAACAATCGACATTGTTCAACAAAACATCGGCGATTAGCAATGCACGGGACAGATCACGTCGCACCTTCAGTGTATCGAGTCCGATAAGCAGTCCGCGGCTTTCATAACTCGGCAACTGATGAGGATTATTCCATGGTAACTGGCGAAGAGCGAAACGAACAAATCTGCGCTGTATTGATTCGATTCTGATATTCCCATTATGGTAAAGCGGGTTCCATACCGCCGAACAGTATTCGAGCGTTGAACGTACAAGCGAGCAGTAGAGAGACTTCAAACAGTAGATATCTGTGAAGTGCTTAGCAGTTCTCATTACAAATCCCAGGCAACGTGAAGCTTTTGCAACAATGTACGAGATATGTTGCTTGTAGTTCAGTTGTTCGTCAAGAAAAACCCCAAGATCCTTGGCACATGTGACTCTATCTATCGTAGATCCTCGGAGACAATAGTCGAAACGTATAGGTGTTCTTTTCCGTGTGAACGTGATGATCGAGCATTTACTGATATTTAATGTCATTCGATTAATCTCGCACCACTCCGAAAAAATTTCTAGTTGACTCTGGAGAGAAATGGCATCCTCAGTTGTCTTAATAATTTTGAATAACTTAAGGTCGTCGGCAAATGATAATCGTGGGACACTCAGTAAAAAGTTCACGTCATTGAAGTACAGGAGGAAAATCAGTGGTCCGAGATGACTGCCTTGTGGAATGCCAGAAAAAGCAAAAAAATCATTAGATAGATTATCACCGATCTTAACCGCCAACCGTCGATTGCAGAGGTACGATTCAGTCCACTGAAGAATACAGGAACCGAAACCAAGTCGGTCCAGTTTGGCGATAGTAATAGCGTGATTTATTTTGTCAAAAGCAGCGGAGAGGTCCGTATATAAAACATCTGTTTGAAAACCGTTTGACATAGCATCTGTTATAAACGTCGTAAAGCTTAATAGATTAGTAGCAGTTGAGCGTTTCGGCATGAATCCGTGCTGAGTTTCTACGATATACTGCTTGCAGTGATTGAAAATGGGTTCCAGAACAACCAGTTCGAACAGCTTAGGAATTGCACTAAGTAAGGTAATGCCGCGATAGTTGTCGATATTCTTCCTGTCTCCTTTTTTGTGCACTGGGAACATATAAGAAGATTTCCAAACAACAGGAAATACTCCAGTCGTGAGTGACTGTTGAAACAGTTGACATAAGGGTGTTGCAATACCGCTGGAACATTTCTTCAAGACGACAGCGGGGATGCCATCGGGTCCAGGAGAATATGAAGACTTCATTTTAACGATAGCCTTTTGGACAGAGCTAATATCAACATTGATGAAATTCAACGATTGACTCAAAACAGGAACGTTCCGTGCTGCCTGGGAGATTTGATCCGTTGATAAAAAATCTCTAGAAAAAACCCCAGAGAATTTCTTCATAAACATGTCGCAGATTTCTTGCAAGCTAGAAGTCGGTTGATCGTTGTAGTACATAGACGAAGGAAGATCTGGCTCTTTCCTTTGCTCATTAACGTGCTTCCAGAACGACTTAGGGTTAGATTTTAATTTCCTCTGCACACTTCGCAAATAGTTGGCATAACATCGTTTGGCTGTAAAACAATTCAAATGCGACAGAAAATTTCCGTTCTTTGCCAAACTAATCTTTGGTATCAAATATACCTTACTTTTCGCTATACGGAGCCGGGTGTCAATTAAAGGTTTAAAAAATAGCCGCATAATTTTGAACGATAGTAACTCAGTTATTTGTTGATGGATTGATATAATTTGACAACCAATCATCCTCTTGATTTTTCGTGCACGGCTGACGGTTTTGATCGGTGGTCTACACCTCGAATTTAATTTAGTAGCAGCCGCCAACGAAGCAGATAGCTTGTCTAGTGAGTGGATGACGTTTGCTGGAAAACTTGTTCGCTTGAGTATATTGAATACTAATCAGCTTTTGATTTTACGGGAACTAGCAGGCCAATTCAGAATTTTCGGCAATAGATTTTTTGGACCTAAATTGAAGCGCTTGAACTCGATAATTTGTTAATGGATTTGCTACATTTAACATGTGTGCACTTGGGCGCCAAATATGTGTTCATTTGTGTAGATGTTCACTGCATTGCAATTCACTATTAATGTTGATTCGCCGATGAGCGATGGGATTGCAGAAAACACTGTACTTATAAAATAAGAATTACCGTAATTTTAAACGCTTCTCACTAGGTGATTTGAAGATGGACTTACAGTATTTCTCGATGAACATTAGATTAAGTTCTAACTGTAAATGACAGAATCTCTTTGTTTACTTCCATTTCCGTTTATTATGATATTCTTAGCAATTCTCTTATAACTCAGTCTAATGTTCATCGAGAATAATATAATCCCATCTTTAAATAACCTTAAGTCCAAATTTTTGAAACAATGAGATAAAATCACCACACTTGCTTGCCTGTTTTTGCACTCGGGCGACTGTTTTAAGATAGTCTTACTCGAGCAGCAGCAAAATCAGACCTGCGTGATATAAAGCCTTATCTTATGGAATGGATTCTGGAACTGAATTCTAGAATTGAATTTTTACAATCAGAGGTTTTTGGAAATCAGAACCTGGATTATGGTCTACCTGAATTCTGAACTTATCTTAAGGTTTACAATTTAGGTTCAGAATGCAGTTTCAAGAGTTAAAATTGGAATTCAATCTTAATTCTAGATTCTGGAACTAGATTTTTGGAACTGGTTTCTTGAATGGATTTTTGGACTGACTTTGCAGCTTAAATTTGAACTCGGAACTCTTATCAAATCAAATTGATCATGTTTAAAGGGCATACAACCTACACTTTCGGCTTCGGAGATATAAACGTATAAATGACAAATCCGACTCACCTAATTTTTAACTATCCACCCAATTTTCTCGGAGATGGTTGAATCGAATTAGACAGCCTAAGGTACGTTTTAATCTACTATCAAGTTCAACTTACAATTGAGTGACACTTCTTGTTCCGGAGATATAATCATGTGTACACTCTGTTAGTTAAGAGCGTGTCCAGCATAGTTTTGAAATTGTTTGTTTAATAATAGTTTTGGACTTATCAATGCATTATATACCATATTAAATATAACCAGCATCAATTAATGCTTGGTATCTCCGGGGCATACCTTCCACTAAATTTTCGGTGTATTCGAGGGGATGTGCCCTCCAAATGTGCAGAATTTAATTGAAAGAGCTGCTTCAGTGTAAAAAAGATTTCAACGGACTTTCGGTTTGATGTAGGCCCAGACGTTTTTGATAGAATTTGCATCAGGTGATTACAAAGTCCAATCAAGTGTCACAATGCAGTTATCCCGTTTTCCATTCAGTACAGAGTCGGCGTTAGAGATCATTATCTTCTTGCATGATGTAGGTCTCGTTTTTTGTGATAAAATATTTCTGGCAGTCGGTAATAGAGCTTCTTAATAGATTTCAACCATTTTTGAAGCATTTGACCTAAGGACAAAGCGTGAAAATAAAACTATGGTTCGTTTTTCGTCCTTTATGATAACTCTATAGATAAAAAAATAAAGACCGATAGTAAGGTAATTTACCGATCGCAAGTTATGATGAACACGCATTTTTTGCTGCTCGAAAAATGTTCTCAAAGTTGTCTGAGTCAACGTAATTCAAGTTGTTGAAAACAAGTTTAAATGTATTTTTGTTGATATATTGGATACCGGATAAGTAACAAATCCGTTAAAAAGCACTTATGCGAATTACCCGGATCATTCTGGAAATTGCTGGGAAGACAAGGGAAATGCATTGTCATATTACTAAATGGAAAAAGAAACGATTTCCATATCGGTACTATAAACATCGGTTAAAAGTCCTTTCTTTTGTCTCTAAAAGTATGTGAAAATCAATTTAGTCACCTCGGAAAAGTCGAAGTGTGAAATATTGCTGTTAGGGCGACGAGGTACACACTTAATTTCGTTCGGTAATTCTTGCCTCTTTTGACGAGTTTTGAACCGCCGAATTACCGAATATTTTCATTCTACTGATATTGCAGTACAAATGAACATTTGTTGAAAGCAGTATTTCAAGCTATGTTAAAACGTTATTTTTACTGAGAATATCGCCTTGGCTGTAGCTGAAATGACAAGTTATACCATTGCTCTTTACACACACAGACATTTTGTAATTTCCACAAACCTGATTGAAATCCTTTCTATATCAGAAAGGTAAAATGAACGGTTCATTTAGTGAAAAAATGAAACAACACACAATATTGGAATGAACTGATATTAGTCTCCCCCCCGGTGAACGAGCAAAAGGTTAAAGCCGGGGTAAAATAAATTATATTAATAATAATAATGATATTAGTCTCATTTTTTTTTATTTTAATTCGGGACACCCACGCGAAAAGCTCTGGGCAGTGAAGTATGTTGAAACAGATGGCCAATTTCCTCAGAAGGAATGTTATATCAAGCCTTTGCTTCGTGTTCCAACATTGCAATTGAACAGAATGATTGCCTTAGATGGAATCAGGTACAAATGAAACAAACGCAGTATTTTCGGATAATGATATTGCCATCAAACACTCATTCAGCAAAAACAGCGTCTGAAAGCTTCACTTGTGAGCCTGCAAGCAATCATACCGGACACTGAAATGGAACTAACTGACCAAAAAGTATAAAAAGTGTAATGTCAGAGACATAACTGGATGTCGTGAACACGAATAAAACTGACACGATTTCTTTATACTTTTGAATTCAAACTGATAACTGATCGATTGTGTGAATTGTGAAACTTTTGACGTCGATTGGATCATTTCGGATTTGCATATTTCATTTAAAGAATCTATCAAGATGCTGTACAGGATTCATTTCTACCTATTAGAAGGACCAAATTGTGGAATTCTTTACGATATTTAGCACAGTTCGGAACATTTTTCAAGAACGATTTTAGCACAGCAGTGCACGAAGCTAACCAATTATTTTAGATTTTCACTAAACTGATGATTTGTACCTTAGATTTACAAAGAAGTAATCTTAATAGTTCTTTAGATAACATTTAGAGCCATTAGAATGGCTGATTTTATATAATGTTGTCCACTTTTCGCTTTCTTTCTCTCCAAAGCAAACGACCAGCAGCTCTTTTGCATGAGGCAATCGCTCTTGTTTGAGTTGAAACTAGCTTTGCGTACAAACCGCAACACATCCGCTCGCAGTGCCAAATGATGCGGATCTGTTTTAATGCGTCTTCTCGCCTTGACGACCGGAAGGCAAATGAGAACTACGGCCTGAGCGTTTGAGGTTTTAACCACGCAGAAGGTGCGCTCTCCGATGCCGCTGTTTGAATGTGTCTTCTCGCCCCGACGTCTGCTTCCATCCAACGCACAAGAAGAAATAATCGATTTTCGACTACCTAAGCGAAAGTAAAGAGTTTTCAGCGCTGTTTTCAAATTTTGAGAAAACTTAATTTTTGAGTTGTTTGTGGTTATTTCACACTGTTCAAAATATTATCCTAAATTCCTGATCATATTTTTGATGAAATAGTGAAAGAATTATGTTGCTGCCTTCAATACAAGTCGAGATATTCACGAGTAAGTTCTGCCCATTCTTCCATATGGCTAATTTTGAAAAGGAGTCCCGTAGTAAAGTAAGTCGTATTCACGACAAAAAAGAGATCGGAAGTGTTATATAGAGGTAATCGGGTTCCCAGAATGCATACCGATGGACGACGAAACGTGAGCAAAGCTGGACTTTGAACAAGTTACAGGGCAAAAGTTAGTATTTAGAGTTAGTTAGAGTTAGTTAGAGGTATTTATTCGTATTCACGTCAATCCGGTTATGTTTCTGACATTGCCCATGCACCTTTGTCCTTTATTCATGCATACATATACCATTAAATCCAAAGTCCGGTTAGACTTTGGATTTAATGGTATATGTATGCATGAATAAAGGAAAAAGGTGCATGGGCAATGTCAGAAACATAACCGGATTGACGTGAATACGAATAAATACCTCTAATCACTTGCTTATTCTGAAGTAAGCAAAATGCATTCAATACACATAATGCATTTTTAATGAAAGCAAAGCACTGCACACGATTCACTGAACTGAATATTTTGACTTCCCTTTGTGAACATGTAAGGCAGAAATAAGGTGTAATTTAACACCATCGTCGTCAAAACGGGGGCGACAAAAACAACCACGAGCCATGAGTTTTCCTCTTTGGTACTCGTTGATTCCATACTTCAAATTCAAAAAAACTTCAATTTTGTTTATTTTGGAGTTATGTCATACAAATGAAAATTTTATCCTAATTATCTGATCATATTTTCGATCACATCTTGCAAAAAAGGGTAAATTTTGAAAAGGCGCCGCATAGTAAAGTAAGACGTATTCACGTCTAAAAAGTTTTCAGAAACCATGTTTTAAAGGTTTGAGAGCCATTTCATTAAATACCGATTTTCAGCTTCTGTGTACGTGCAATAATTCAAAATGTCCCACTGTTATAATATTATTCAGAAATGCAGTTCGCTGAGCTGTACCCAGTGATTCGTAAGCTAGCAAAAAAAAACAAGATAGTTAGATGACGATCAACTAATAGAAATCATCAACTATCACGTTTCGCCAAAGAATTCTGAGACGTGCCGTTTATCCCATTGTAAACAACCGCAGCATACGCGTCAGGAATGTCTCGATTGGCTACCACAGCGAAATACGATATGTATCCAAAATACTAGTTAAAAAGTAATCTTTGACTTAAAGTTAGTTGATATCTAGTTACTTTTTGATTCGGAAACTTAGAACAAGCGCGCTGGGTTACCACCCATACAGATTATTCTGTATTTAACAGGATTGTACGATGAAATATGTTACCAGTATTCTGTAAATACAGATTACAGTTTTTTTAAAAACATCGGAACCAATTAAAAAAAATAATTTAATAAAAGAAATGAACGATATGAAAAGTTTTCAAAAAAATACATGCAGATTTGGCAACCCGGCATACATTTGAGCTTGAGACCAAACGTTACTCATTTTTTTGCTCTCTCTCGGAGAGTGAGTGCCAAGATAAAGCTCGCTCGTTCATTGGGAGCTTTCATTTCTGGAGCAATGTCATGTGGAGGTTTTTTTTTCTTCTTTGCATTTGAAAGCTACTAGTTCATTAATCCGTCGGAAACGTTCAGCATAGGTCACGCTTTCCGCCGTGGCATAGAAAAATGCGTGGGAAAAATGCTAATGCCGCACCACGCTTATGTTGTTTCTATTAAATAGTGTGTGTTATTACTATCAATTTGCTATTGAGTGGAGTCAAAATTTAATAATTGAATTTCCTTACAATTATTAATCATTTCAAGTACTGGTCATAGCAATTAAATATAACAGAAATTAACATAAATTAACTACATCTTGATGACTAGCCTAGTTCCGATACAAGTTTTTTTCCTCTTTCCAACACGAAAAAAAAACTACATCCGTGGCCGAACCAAACTCTCACTTTTGGTTGATTTGCTTGGAACTTGGAAAAATTATTTCGTCAGTAAAGTACCCGCGGCATTAAGTGGTTTAATTTGTGGGCCTTTCCCCTTAATAGCCGTGGCCTAGCGAAACGCCCTTAATTCGAAAACGGTGGCCGTATCTCATTTTGTATCTCATCGTTTTTACTACTTATGACATCCGTGGTGACAAGTTTCGGTTGCTTTTCGTTGAAATTATATGTCCTTACTGGGTGGTTGGTTAAGTAATCAGTTCAAACCTTAAGTGCAAAATGAGTTAAAAATATGCAAAATTGATTTGGTTGCGATCGGACGTAGACGACCCCGGAAGCGTAAATCGTGCGTGAACCTAAGTTATTTTTAATAAATGATTCGGTTGGAATTTGCTATTCGATCGATCACGAATATTTGCAGAAACGCAAATGCTAATAGATTTCCGGCTGTTTGTCAATCACGAGTTTTTAATTCTCGTTCGACCATAAAGTCAACTTGCGATGAGTAATGTTTAGCCAAATTTCTAAAAAAGAACACCCACCCTACTGTTTAAAATTTCCTATCAGTCGGTTTTCAACACCGAAGGACTAGGATTGGGTACGAAGCGGTTAGGAAGTGACCGAAGGAAAGATTTCTCTTTCCCTTTCGGAAGGCCGTTGCGTTGTGATTGTCGGTAATTTCAATTTAACGAAGCAGGCGTTGCGCAGGCATATCAAGAGAATGTCGATTGATGTGATTGTGTTGATGATTATTTCGAGACATTCGGTCGCTACTGACTACTACACAATTGGTTGCGAAATTCGACACGTACGTGATCGGCTGTCGAACTTACCTTGATGTAGTTATGTCAGATGACATAACTTTGCGCAGATTTTACTTCTTGAATTGGGTATTCTGGATATGATTCATTATGAAAGTTTTAAGACGAAGTCCATTATCAGACTTATACGGCGTTTGTGAGGAACAGAATTTCGAAATTTTGATTTTTCCAGACATAACAAGTTTATGGTCAATGGTCAAAAAACAAAAAAGTGTGTGCTTTGAAGGTTCAAAAAATCAAATTTATCTCTACATTAGTACAGTAAACCTCAGTAATATGCATAATTAAAACAGGATAACTTCTAAAATCTACATTAAAACACAATTTGGGAAAATCGCATAACATGAAAAATCCGCCTAAAATGGCTTTATTAACATACTGATGATTTATTGTCGTCAAAAATAGGGGTAGATGGGGTAAAACGTACCCCCTAAGGAAATGTAGCTATATCTTAACTATAGAGAATAACACGGAAGAATTTCATGCATGACTATCTTCCGTAATCATTAGTTCTCAAAATTACGTACAAATACTCGCTGAATGCATTAAAAAATACATAAAATATCTTATTTCCAAAACCCTTAAAAATTGTCTATAGAAATATATGCGGGGCATGACGCCCGATCGTGGAAAGCATGAAAAATATACATTTTCATATAAGCGAAGTGACGATTATCTGAACATAGAGGCAGGATGATCTTAAACAACGGGTAAACATCAATCAAAACAACGGATTAAAGCTCATGACAACCTTTAGCTTTAGACTTTTCGTTGACGAAATATTTGCCAGGTGGAAGATTGTTCACTATTATTCATTAAATTGATAACTTATGGATAATTTTTGTAAGCGAATTCTTGAGCATTTTGCCTCACACAATTCGAGTCGTTTTGCCCTCAAAATTATGAGATGATATATTTGACCATTGTTCAATAAAATTGCAAATACATCGTCTGTATTAGAACTAATTTTAGAAACCCGAACGAATGGCAAAGAAATTCACTGGTTACAAACTTAAAATCGTCTTCCTCACCCTAGAAAATTACTATGGAACGAATATCAAAAATTTCTTATAACAGAGACATAATTGGTTTTTTAAATTTTTTCCAGATTCAGTTCATTAAAATTCAGTTTCATTAAAATTTCAGTGAAAAAAATTGGCAACTTTTAAGAAGAGCAAAAGGTGCATTATGCCTCGCGGGTACGTTTTACCTCATCTTCCCCTACTTGCTTCACTATGGGGAGCCTTTCCAAAATTCGCCCAGTGGAAGACCGGGTAGAACTTAATCGTGAATATATAAAGTTACAGGGGAGAGTGTTCGGTTACCGGCACCCTTTTATTTTAAGCCTATAACTTCTGACTAAGAGCACATTATGCGGACATATATATGTACATCAAGGGAAAGCTAAAGTCCCAAGCTAACAACTGAATAAGACAACTAAGTTGATTCAATCAATTGAAAAAAACTTTATTTACAATTTAGTAAAGTGATCAATTTTGGCCATTTTAAAAAAGGTGTTCGGTTACCGGCACCCCAAGAAATTTCGTTAAAAATGGAAAAAATATAAGTAATAACTGAAGTTATTTCTCCAAAGAAAAAAAAAAGTCTTCATTGTCTGATGGCGACTTCGCCTTGGCTCTCTTGGCCAATGTTTGGGATGGTGGCGTCTTTGGTGTTGATTCGGCCGGTCTTCCACCAGCTTCGCGGGAATCAATACGTTGCTGCAGTCGAGTTTATTGACTTCTTATCCACTAAGCAACGTTTAATGGCATTAATCAGTGCATTAAAGCTCATTTTCCTTGACTTGGACGATTTGTTTGAAGTCGCCATTGCTAACAGAACCAGAGAGCCAAAGTTTTTACTTATATGACGAATGTATTGAAGCCGTCAAGTTGACCACGTGTTTGCATATTACCAGAGCTGCCAGGTAATATATAATAAGTTTACCTAGCAAAAAGAAAAGATCGCGCCAATTTTTAAAAGTTAGTAATTGCTGACGAATGTCTGCAAACAATCGAAGTTTCAAAAGTCTTTAGACGAAAAAAGTTACATATTAACTCAGAAATTTGATAATTTACAGACAAATTTGCAGACTTGGCATCTCTGCATAGCACTGAGCATTTTTTGCGATTTGTCGAAAAAATGGGGTGCCGGTAACCGAAATCGGTAGACATTTATAATATAACAAAAAAACTTTGGTTGCGTAAATTTGGATAACATTCGATATTAAATCACAAAAAAGATCGATTACACCTTATTATTATTCAATCCACTAACCTTTTCGATGGATGCTTCTCAATTTGTGATACTATAAAAAAGTCAGAAAAAACTTTTGTGTTGATTTTCACACAATTAAATTTTGTTTTAGGCGCAGCAAAAAGTACAAGCGTCTGTTTGCTTTGGTATTCGGCACAAAAAGAAAGTGCTTTACCATCGTACTCTAAACGACGGTTTAAATGTTTGTTAAACCCAAAAATATGCAGTAATTTTTGGTAGGACCATAAGACCTTTTATTTGACTTTAAGATTGGAAATATCGATTCTGCAAACTCTGAGAAAAGTGAGTGAGATCCACTTTTGATCATATGACTATTTGCTCCCGCCGTTAATCGAAAACCGGGAATCAGGATAGCCAGAATCGGTTAGTTCAGCTGCCTACTGATAATGACCATCGATTTGTGTAGTTTTGAGAGCAGTTTAGAAAAAGTTTTGTGGTTTTTGTTTCGCCAGTTTGAGTGACGGTGTACAATGCTGAACACACTTTACCCTATAACTTCGGAACCGGAAGTCGCATTTGGATGAAATTCAGGAATTTCGTATGGTACCGTCAGGCCTTTCATTTTAATCTAAATTTATATAAATTGGATGAGTGGTCTCTGAGAAAATCGATTGCACGTTTTTAGCCATTTTACACATTTTACCCCATAACTCCGGAACCGGAAGTCGGATCCGGATGAAATTCAATAGCAACCTATGAGATTACAAGGCCGTTTATTTAAATCTTAGTTGAAGAAAATCGGTTAAGTGGTCTCTGATAAAATCGAGTGCTCTTTTTCTTCATTTTTTGCACATTTTACCTCGTTACTCCAGCACCCGAAGTCCGATCCGCGTAAAGTTCAATAGCACCCTATGGGATCAAGAGCCCTTTCATTGGAATCTAAGTTTGTGAAAATCGGTCCAGCCATCTCCGAGAATATCGAGTGCACATTTCTGTTACATACACACACATACACATTTGCTCAGTTCGTCGAGCTGAGTCGAATGGTATAAGACATTCGGCCCTGGGTTAAAAAGTCGGTTTTCACAGTGATTGCATAACCTTTCTATATGAGAAAGGTAAAAACCGTTTTTTAATCCACCTACTGGTGTAATGATGCCTTTCTCATATTACTTACATTTCCAAAAATATCACTAGAAGATTCTGTCAAGATTTATTTTTTTCAATTTTGAATAAAATAAGAAACTTTCTTTGGTATAAACTAACATAACCTTTTCAATTTGTAAACAAGTATGTCAAGTTATTAAGCATTTTTCTTTGTTTTGCATCGTCGCACTAAATGATTAAACACACTTTACCCTATAGTTCTGGAACCGAAGTCGGATTCGGATGAAATTAAACAGCAACCTAAAGAGACTATAGGAACTATTATTTGAGCCAGTTTGTGGAAATCGATCAAATCATTTCTGAGAAAATTGATTGAGTCTCGTTTTGGAGTTCTTGACCACCTTTTCCGGTACTTCTGAAACCGGGAACTTGGCACAAGTATACTCAAAGTCGGTTCGTTTAGTAAGTGTATATTGAATCAGTTTTAGGGCAAATCTTGAAGAATTTTACCCTTTTTAGAAGTTTGCATCGTCGCTCTAAATGATGATGTGAAATTCAATAGCAACCTATGGGACTACGAGATTTTTTATTTTATGAGTGACATTATTTGACATATACTCACACACATACACGCACATAAACATACATTGCTCAGCTCGATGAACTGTGTCGAATGATATAGAACACATAAACTTTCTACAGAGAAAGGAAATAAGTGTACTTTTATAGGAAAGCATCGTTATCATGATCTTTTAATAACACTAACAAGTAAGTACAAATTGAATAAAAGATTTACAAATTTACATTTTTTTCATCTGAAAAGTATAAATTTCAATGTGGCAACCGTGCACGCCTTACGAAATTGAAGAAAGGACGCTGCGAACGGATCAAAGACGATAGTATTTTCTTCTTCTAAACTAAACCAGCAAGTTTTGCATCGTCATTTTGAATGACGATTTGAATGTTTTAACGCTCATCGTCCTATAATTTCGGAACCGGAAGTCGGATCTAGACGATATTGCACAGTACATTTAAAGACAATGAGAGCTTTAATTTAAATCATGATTCGTGAAAATTGGTTCAACTGTTGCTGAGAAATCGAAGTGAGTACCGTTTTTAGAGCTTATCTGCACTATTATCGGTGCTTTCGAAAGCGAAAACTAGTAGTCCCAAAGTAGTTGAAAATTTTCACTGTAATACCGGAACCGTAATCGGATCTGGATCAACTTTTCGGGGACTTTCAGAAGAATTTCAAGGATTTTTTTGATTCTTTGCTAGTGAAAATCAGTTAAAAAATTTCCGAGGAAATCGAGAGCGTTTTTTTTTTTTTTCATAAAGTGGCACATATTATCTCGTAATTCCGGAACCGGAAGTCGGATCCAAATCAAATTCAGGAAAATTGTATGAGACCAGTTGAATCTGAGTTTGTGAAAATCGGTTCAGCTAACTCTGAGAAAATCGAGTGCCATTATTTGTCACATACACACAGACATTTTGTGATCTCGACGAACTGAGTCGAAATGGTATATGACACTCGGCCCTCCGTGCCTCGGTTGTAAAGACGGGTTTCACAGTGAATGCATAGCCTTTCTATATGAGAAAGGCAGAAAGAAATTTAAAAATTTTAATAGTAAGGCACCTGAATTAAAAAAATAGGAAAATATCTTTTGACTCCGACAACCTACAAACTTGATTTTAGCGACAAATGAAATGTTGCTAAAATATCTATCCGTTGATAAATAGAAAGTTACAATTGTTTATCAATTTCGATTGAGAGTTGTCTGTAAAACTTTAAAATGGACAATGTCACCATTTTTAGGATTTTTATCCAATATCTCAATAGCTCGATGACCACAGTAAACCGGTGCATAACTTTGAAAATTTGATAAATTTGAAATTCGTATCCGATTTTATCACGATTCGTTGATTGAAATTCCAGTAATCTGCAAAATAAAACCGCGACTCTACTAATGAGATGACTTTTGGTACCATTTTTGTAACGTTTTGCGTGCGAAATAATGTTTTGAAAATCACCTTAAATAGCGTTACTATAGTGACGAAACAACAAATTTGTTGAATACCTCCGCTCACTGTTACGGTTCATGGTGGTCAAGATTCAACGGAAACGACCCGAGGGTCAAATAAATGTTTTTTTATCCGAACCCGAAACATCACTACGCTGTGACTGCGATTAAATGTCTGTCAAACCGTCAACGTCGTTTTAAACTGCAGAAAAGCGACGGATTCCGACGGACTCGGCAAACATTCAACCATCCAAATTAAAAATTTTATCTGATAGTGCACCTCGCTGTCGGCGTTTAGCAACGGGCTGAGCAGCCAGTTCCCATCGCGTTTCTGCCGGTAGCTCCGTGAACTTTCACTTCCATGCTGCGGAGCCGGTGTCGTTGTGGTTGTTGGTTTTGTTGTTGTAATTTGTCAACAACTGAGCCTTCAAGTTTTTTTTTTTGTTATCGATTGGCTGGTCGTTTCCCGCAACGAAAATGTTAGTTTGATTAGACATTCGAAATGGCGCGCTTTGCGGTCGCAAAAAAAAACTAGCTATTTAAAGTTGATTAATCGTATCCAGTTATTGCAGTTATGATGGTCGGTGGAGATTCGAACGGTCGGTGGAAGCATGCAAATTATTCCGGTGTAATAAATTGCTTCAGCATACAGCAAAAGTTATGCGCACCAGGGTCAAGTTCGCGAGTGATGAATGCTATGAAACGATTCGATTCGCATGGATTTGTTCACTACGAACAGTAGGCGAGCCAAGTTTTGCGTCACCGGTTTCAAAGCGAACGGTTCTAACGCCATCGCCTACCTTGGAGGAGTTTGAGTGGCCTACTTTTGTGCAGACACAAAAAAAACAACAACAATTCACAATCGAAAGATTTGTCAAGAGACAGAAACCAGTTTTTTTTTTTGGCGAGTCATTTCGGACCATTGAATATGTCTGTCTGTGCGTTAGTAGCAAAGTTTTTGGTGTAAAAATATAAAAAAAAATACCCGCGGATAACGGAACTTTAACACGACAACGACTTTTGTACGGGCAGAATTTTGTGCGCGCGAAAGATTTATCCTCATCCATGACTTATTCGGAAGTCGCACCGAACGCGGAGGCTGTTTGCTTAATTAATTTGAATGTTTATTAGATTACCTTCGCTTTCACTTTTAGAAGTGATTTTAAATTCAGATTGGAACTTGACACGGTTGGCCATGGTTTAATGATTTGGAACTATATCGATGACATTTAATATTTATTGACCAAACAAGTGATTACAGTTTCGCTAACATGGCTGATGAAAAGAAAAACGAAGTAAACAACAAATTTCTTTGTTTTCCAAATGTTTACAATATGCAGCACAGCAACTGTCGCTATTGGCTGAAAAACAGGAATGTCTTCGAAATCACTTTTCGAATTAGTAATTTCAATAATGGCACGGTTCGGCTTCAAGCCTCATTTACGCAATGACACCGATTTTGCGATTTCTCCCACGTGACCACGAGGTGGTTGGAGTGAATTGTGCTCACGCACAGATTGATCGAAATTCCACCACTGTTATTATGCTGCTGATGTACCCGATTTAGTCGATTTGCATGCGACCACCAACAGGCCGATTTGAAAGGTAGGTACTTTATTTCTTTCTGTCGCCGAGGGATGACACATTTTTGCGCGTATTCTACATAAATCGATCCACGGAGATTGAGGTTTGTCTCCAATCTCATCGTACGTGACTTGTCCGGAGCAACCGATTCTAGCTGTCTGAGGAATGATGTAAGATTTTTGACGGCCTTCGCCAGTGAATGTGCTGCTGCTTTGTATGCGGATCATTGCATATTGCAATTGTTTGGAGGTAATGCTTGAAATTGAGCTTCTCGGAACGGTGGAAACCGGCGAGGAGCAAAATTAGTAAATATATGTTAAACGGATTCAACCTTGCGAGTTGTCCTCAAAATCTAAATTATCGTTACATTTAGATGTATTTATTATACTACAGAATTGAATGTAGATGCGAATTTTCAAATTGTCTGAAAATCAATTTCGATAATCTTAAAATTGTCTGAAAATCATTCAGGACAGAGAGGACGTTTTGGGAATACTTAAATAGCCCAATGATGTATATTACTGTAGTTCGAAAAACAAAATGCTAATTCTTGGCAATCGACTGCCCAGAGTATTATTGAGAAACTAAAATTTCTATATTCATGTCTGATTCTGATAAAGCAAAGATTCTTCAATTTCTGTTGACTATTCAAAGTGATCATAGAAATATTTTTCAGTTTCTCATATAGATAAGCTATGCAATCACTGTGAATCGACCTTTGAACGGAGAAATTTTAGCAAGCTTAGGCTCATTTCAAATCTACTGTTAGGTCATTAATCAAGTTTGAAAATCAAATGGCTGTGACCTCTGGTTGCGGATATATGATGGTACAAGTGACGTAACCGACAAAACGTATTGTTTTTTACCGCTCTAATTTCGTAAAGCGCAAGTACTCAAAAGTTAAAGCAGCTCGGAAAAAGTCCCCAAGCTAAATTGGAGCTAAATCGGATATGGGGAAGGGGTACTGCCCGGCGGTGAGGTTTAAGAGTTAGGAATAGAGAATAGAGAATAGAGAATAGAGAATAGAGAATAGAGAATAGAGAAATAGAGAATAGAGAATAGAGAATAGAGAATAGAGAATAGAGAATAGAGAATAGAGATTAGAGATTAGAGAATAGAGAATAGAGAATAGAGAATAGAGAATAGAGAATAGAGAATAGAGAATAGAGAATAGAGAATAGAGAATAGAGAATAGAGAATAGAGAATAGAGAATAGAGAATAGAGAATAGAGAATAGAGAATAGAGAATAGAGAATAGAGAATAGAGAATAGAGAATAGAGAATAGAGAATAGAGAATAGAGAATAGAGAATAGAGAATAGAGAATAGAGAATAGAGAATAGAGAATAGAGAATAGAGAATAGAGAATAGAGAATAGAGAATAGAGAATAGAGAATAAAGAATAGAGAATAGAGAATAGAGAATAGAGAATAGAGAATAGAGAATAGAGAATAGAGAATAGAGAATAGAGAATAGAGAATAGAGAATAGAGAATAGAGAATAGAGAATAGAGAATAGAGAATAGAGAATAGAGAATAGAGAATAGAGAATAGAGAATAGAGAATAGAGAATAGAGAATAGAGAATAGAGAATAGAGAATAGAGAATAGAGAATAGAGAATAGAGAATAGAGAATAGAGAATAGAGAATAGAGAATAGAGAATAGAGAATAGAGAATAGAGAATAGAGAATAGAGAATAGAGAATAGAGAATAGAGAATAGAGAATAGAGAATAGAGAATAGAGAATAGAGAATAGAGAATAGAGAATAGAGAATAGAGAATAGAGAATAGAGAATAGAGAATAGAGAATAAAGAATAGAGAATTTAAAATAGAGAATAGAGAAAAAAAGTTTTTTGAAGCCGAATGCCTTAGAATTTCATGAAATTTTTCCTTAAATCGACTTTCAAGAACTTAAGCTGAAATGTAGCTAAGTGAGCACTTCGCGTTTTGGATCCATTATTGAAAAATTAGAGAATTTCGAAAAACCAAAACCACCACCACCACCAAAAGTTTTCGCTATTAAATTTATCACAACTAATTCTAATGTATTATTTGGATTTCGAAATTTTGCTTTGTCGAGCCGTAATTGATTTTTTAAATGCATAAACAGTTACGATTCCGTTCTACGGGGATGATTTTGGAACTAAAAAATGGCGAGTGGATAATGTTAGAGACATAACCGAATGATGTGAATACGAATAAAATGAATGTTTCAGTTTCTTTGAAATTAAGTAATCTGAATTTTAGACCAAATTTTGAAGCCGAATGTGTGCACTGCATTCTGAACCTAAATTCTTAATTTTGATGTTAGATTCTGGAACTGAATTCTGCATCTGGATTGAGGAACTGATCACTGTACCTGTGATCTGAAACTGATTTTTGGAACAGAATTCGAGATTTGGATTCTGGTTTGAAACTGAATTTTGAATTTTAGTTATAGAAGTTCGATTCAGGACTCAATTTTTTAATTCGAATCCAGAATTCAGCTTCAATACAGAGTTCTATCAACCAGATGTGGCATTCAGTTGAAAAATAGTCAGAATCTAGACTCCGAATTCGGTTAAATTTCTAGAGTTGTGAAAATGAATTTTGGATCCTAATTCAAGACCTGCACTCTGAACCTGATTTCTGAGATGCATTTTAGAACAGAATACTGGAGATACAACTGAGATTTGGAGCTGAACTCTGATTTTACATTTCAATCTGCAGTTCTTGAACTTCAGGTTTCCGATTTTAAGTCTGAAATCTGGACAGGAATTTTGGAACGGAATTCTTGTCTGAACCTCAATTCAAGTTCCAGAATTCTGTTTCAAAATTCAGATCACAGTCCAGATAAGTCGAAAGTTTATGTCTTCGACAAAGTAATTGGATTTAAATTTACTCGAAACATTGCCCTGAACGTACACTGATTCTGTACTTCTTCAAATATTTGTAGCAATGGTGATATTTTGCGACTAGAGTTTTATATAGCTAGGAAAGGGCTACTTTTCAAAAATCACTATGCGATCCTTCGCATTTGCGTGCCTTAAAAATATTTTCAATTGTTCGCGGGGTCGGGGAAAAAATTACAAAAGAATCTGTTTAAGACAATCACAATAATGTTCATAGAGCGGAATTTTGAAATACCCATCATTTAGAGTTATAAAAAAATGTTATGTAAAAAATGGCCCAAGGCTGCCGACTCTACTCTTCTGTTTTTTTTTTTTCAAAGTATAGTTCACGTACTACTTTCTGCCTATAGCTACTATAGCTCGGATACCTCGTTGAAAAAATTCCATTTTTTCAGGCTCGACCAATGAATCGGATGGAGCAATGTATGGTAAATATAGCGGGTGGGGCAGAGCTTCGAATTGCAGGGTTTTCAAATAAGCTTTTGCAACTTGAATTGTTATGAAGTAGAAATATTTTGTCGTGACGATCTTTATATGGCGTCCACTTTTCTTGCAATGCTCTGTTCAAACGCATTCAATGTCATCTGCGTATTTCAACAGTGATGAGGTCACTTGTTTGGGCAGATCATAATAAATAACAGATCGGTTGAAAAGTTCGTATCGTTTCTATGAGAGGGCGCCACTAGAATTAAATCCATACCATTTTCAGTTAGTACCAACCTTCAAAAGATACGTGTATCTATTTGACAGCTGTCTGATTATTAGTTTGTGAGATATTGCACAGACTCTGCACAGATATTGCACAGACTCTGCACCGGGCGAAGCAACAATTCGTAAGTGGTTTGCAAAATTTCGTACTGGTCATATGAGCACCGAAGACGATGAACGCAGTGGACGTCCAAAAGAAGCTGTTACCGATGAAAATGTGAAAAAATCCACAAAATGATTTTCAATGACCGTAAAGTGAAATTGATCGAGATAGCTGACACCCTAAAGATATTAAAGGAACGTGTTGGATATATTATTCACGAATATTTGGATATGAGAAAGCTTTGTGCAAAATGGGTGCCGCGTGAGCTCACAATCGATCAAAAACATTGATGATTCTGAGCAGTGTTTGGAGCTGTTATATCGAAATAAAACCGATTTTTTCGTCGATATATAACAATGGACGAAACATGGCTCCATCACTTCACTCCGGAGTCCAATCGACAGTCAGCTGAGTGGACTGCACGCGATGAACCGAACCCAAAGCGTGGAAAGATTCAACAATCGGCCGGTAAGGTTATGGCGTTTGTATTTTGGGATTCGCATGGTAACATATAATTTTCATCGACTACCTTGAAAAGGGAAAAACCATCAACAGTGACTATTATATAGCGTTATTAGAGCGTTTGAAGGACGAAATTTAAAAAAAAAAACGGCCTCATTTGAAGAAGAAAAAAGTTTTGTTTCATCAAGACTATGCACCGTGTCACAAGTCGATGAAAACCATGCTGAAATTGAACGAATGGGGCTTCGAATTGTTAGCACCCAGTTGATCTCACTAAATGCACGTTTTCGGTTGGCCGGGACATTCCTCGTCTTCCATGTCAAAATTACAATATTTGAGTGCCATAAGCAACTTTTTGCATATTTGCTCTGTGTCATTTTGAACGCGAATACGTCTTACTCTACTATGGGATGCCTTTTCAAAATTTATCATATGGGTGAGTGATAAGTTTTTAATATCTCTGGTTTTATTTGACGTATCAACATAATTTTTTCTCCACTTCTTCGGAGATGTAATTAGCAATTTGTGATTGAATTTTCAGTAGTTCAAATAACCACCAAAATTTCTAACATGTTCGATAAGAAGGTAAATATTCGAATCTTCATTCATTCTACCCTGGGGGGGTTGACTTGTTCAGTTCAGATCAGAATATGAGTTCAGAATCCAATTCTAGATTTAGGTTCTGAAATTCAGTTTCAAAATCCTAGACCAGATTTTCTGTTTTAACTTCTAAAACTCAGTAGCTCGTAGAGAATCCAAGGCCAGAATTAAATTTCAGTACTTGATTCTGAGCCTGAATTTTGGAATTGAAATTTGGAACTGAGATAAGGATCTTGAAATTTAGGATCACTAGAACTAAATTTCGGAAATGAATTCTCTACAACCAAAATCCAGAATTCAGTTTCAGAATTCAGTTCCCGATTTCAGGTTCAGAACTCAGTTCCAAATTCTCGCGTCAAAATTTAGCTTCAGAATTGAGGTCCAAAATTCAGTTCCATCATTCGTTTTAAAAATTCGGAATTCAGATTCTTCAACATCAAAGAAACTGAACCATCCGTTTTATTCGTATTCACGTCATCCGGTGATGTCTCTGACATTACCCATCCGTCTTTTCATTTCACATAGTTTAGTAATAAATCATAAATATTCGGTAGTATTTAATGTAATTTTACTATTTATCTATTATTTTTCCTTCTTTACTGATAGTGCAATACACTTCATCAGTTGTAAATTACAACATATAAAAAAACTAACCAAGATAATCCTTTTTCGAGAAAAATTGTACTGAATTGGTATTTTCAAAAACATTCATAATTTTGATCGATATTTTCAAAAAGCATTTTTTTTCAGTGTAAACGTTTTCCACAGCTTACTTGAAACATTACTGAAAACATAAAATCAAACAAGAAAAAAATACATGAATTAATTTATAAACAAAATCATCATTTTCCCCTTTTAGGGGGATCGAATATTTTCATCACATAATATCAAGATAGAAGTATATTCATTGATCTCAAGTTATTAATTAAAACTCATCCAGCAGACTTTTGTCAACATATTTAAAGTTTGGCATCACTGTGCAGTTGAACCAAATACCACGTGGATCAATGAGTCTCTGGACTGATATACAGATGGCGTTGTTGCCAACCAAATTTCCGTATTATTTTTCTGGAGTGTCAACCTTTCATGACATTCCGATGTTTGGTCTACAAGTAGCAGTGATTTGAGAGACGTTAGTCTTGACACTCTTGAACCAATTTCGTGTGTTGATTTTGAAAAAATAAAACAGTTCAAGCACAGAAATGACTTTAAAAAGACTAAGGGCACTAGCATTTGTCGGTGATATACTAAGTTCCGATGACAAAAAAAACATTAATGCGTGCGATAGCTGACATTTCAATCATACGGCAGTGTGTACACTATTTTGCATGAGGAAGCTGTTGTCAGAGTGGGTTGTTTGTTCACGGTGGACCAAAAATGACAACGGATCATTGATTTCCAACGCTGTTTGGAGCTTGGATTGGGATTTGAACTACTACCGCACCCGCCATATTTACCAGATATGGCTCCCAGAGACTGTTCCCTGCTTGCAGGTCTCGAGAAACATCCCAAAGACAAAGATTTCACTCCAACTAGAAAGCCATCGCCGAAACGAACGTTTATTTCGAGGCCAAAGATAAAACGTTCTACAAGAAAGGTATTGAGATGTCAGGAGCGCTGAACTTTGTTAGTCCCGGAAGTTATTGATTCAATGATACAATTGTCATTTTGCAGTTTCCGAAGGTTTGTATTGGAGTTAAGCGTAACAGTACATTTCAAAGAACCGTTTGGAACTTGATAATTCATCCGAAAGAACTAGTTCTTCATTCGTTCTTCAGATTTTGAATGTTTCTGCCAAACCTAATAATTATATTTTGTTGGTAACAAACACTTTAATGGAAATGCAAATTCACTGTTTTGCAATAGTTATTCTGATGTTGCTATTACATTATGGTATTGAAAAAGTGCTCGAACAGCCTTCTGATTCCACTGTCGATACTGTTTAGTATCTCACTCAACTCAGGAACTCTTCCGGATATTTGGAAAACACGAAATATTTTTCCTGTTTTCAAGAAGAGAAATAAAGTTGATGTATCTAATTATCATATCTTATTGGTCGGAAAATGTTAGTGAAAATCGGTGAATGCACTACAACACCGTTAGCCGTAGATTCTGGAGTCCCTCAAGGCACTCACTTGGGGTAGTTTTTTTTCTTGCTCTACCTCAATGATTTTAACTTTCTATTGAAATGCCACGAACTATCTTTCGCATATGATTTTAAGCTGTATCATCTAGTAGGATCACCCGACGACACTATATTTTTACAATCACAGCTTGAATTATTCGTAAACTGATGTAACGACAATAGAATGGTTTTAAATGTCTCGAAATGTTCCGTTACGTCGGTTACTGACAAATATTCGCTATTTAGCTACGACTATAACATTTCGCAGAATGTACTGAAACGAGAGTCTACCGTTAAAGATTTAGGTACCGTTCTTGATACCAATTTGAATTTCAAATGCCATATCGATTATGTGATCTCTAAGGCCTCCAAGCTCTCCACCGGGCTTTTCCCTGCTTCCAAATAAATAAATAAACAAATAAATTTTTATCTTATTTCTACTGCATTTTTGAAAACTACGACCGTTTCAAACTATACATTTAATAATACATCATCTCAAATATTTCAATTATTGTTATTTAATTTAAAAAGATTCGAGATCGTTCTTTAACAAAGAACCCTTGTTCACTCATTCTTCCACAAGAACTAGATCTTTTGAACCATTCGCGAATGGATTTCCCATCACTTTGTATATCCGAAAGCAGTCAGTTTCCCTATTTAAAGAAAAGTGAAATTGTGGGGGAGAAAATATGTTGTTTAACTTCCACAAATTGCTTTGGAGTGATCAAACTAACAAAGAACTATTGCATCGAATCTCAGTAGTAAAAAAATGAAGTGCAATTTATCATCACGACTACGTTCGGCCCCTTGATAAGGCTAAGACAAAATGGCATTACCTTTTTACCTCACCCGCCTTACGACTCAATTTTCGCCCCATCTAGTTACCACTAGTTTCGATTGATGCCGATTTAGTTTTTTGGCAAAATATGAATCACTTCTGTCGAGAAAATTGAAAATAGCAAGCATTACGTTTTTTTTCTCCATTCATAAATTGCCAGTAAAATTAGGAAGGTGGTGTCTCATTTAAGGTATTTTGCTCCATACTATTTGACTAATACAAACCAAACACCAAACTGCCCATGTTGATCGTTTAATTCAGCTTCATCGGGTTTGAATCAATAACGAAAATAAAAATATACTCACTTCATAAGAAGTGAAAAATCAGTTCACGGTCGTAAAGATGTTATCACTACGATAACCGGTCAACCGAGAATCATGTTCAATCAATGTCAAGCATCCAATAAAAGGCTCACAAATTTCAACTCATGTTCCTAGATTGAATAGCGGTTAGCGGTGGCGAACCCTTAAAGCAGGTTTCGTCTGGATCTGAGAGGAATCGATCAGTTGATTGGCGGTGACTGCCAAAGTTGTTCGTTTTCGAACACCATGAAATGGACCAAGGTTGTTTCGGTTTAGAGACACTCCTTATTGATGATTATTCGATGGACTTACCTCATGATGCTACCGTTGAAAAAAAAACACACCGTCAAGTTATTTGCTTTGTGATTCTCTGCTCGCAAAATCCACCGAAACTGCTAATACAATTATCAGGCTTCCTTTTCGTTGCACACTTCCTCGTTGGTTGGTTTAGAGGTTATAAAAACTTTTAAATTTTGTTATTCGTAAAAGGCACCACACTCGTCAAAACACTCTTAGCGATCTTAGGTCGACTAAAAAAAACTGCCACAAGTTTCCACTCATAGCCGTTCATTCAAATCACGCACGGACACACCTTGAATCCAGCATCCTTCCACCTTTATTTTTGTACGGGGTTGCGGTTTAACAAAAAAAAACGTTGGTTTCCGAGACGCACTCCGCACAGGGCTCCGACGCAATTGTTCTGTGTGTTTTTTTTCTTTCTACTATCGAGTAATAACAGTATATTTCTAGCTTCAACAGCAACGGCGAATGTCCCACAAATGATAATTCACACCTACGTACCGCGAGTGTGAATGCTCGAATGGCCGAAAACAGCCGAAAGCTACAAAAAACGTTCTTTGCAGCAGCCGACCCAGATCGCACTCAAAACAGGGGGTTTCGTTTTTTTCTTCTCTAACCGATCCGTTTTCTACTTCGCGAGATGACAATCACTTAACTTTGGGTTGTAAATCATCAACGATGTCTGGCACTACAACAAGCTCACTGGTTAATTTGTCTGTTTTAGAGTTTCTGAAAAAGATAAGAAAAGTAAAGAATTTCGTTTAAAAAAATTGTTCAATAGTGTCAATTATATTCAATTTCCACTTTAAATTCGAGAGAAAAGATTAATTTACCATTTTAATGACGTTCAAAGCTTGACATTGAATACATAGCTGCAAACTGCTTCCCAAATAAAAAGTTTTTATTTAAATTTATCAGCTCAAAGAAATGTACAGGTTGCCGATTTAAATTTCTCGGTTTGAGAGATAAAAATGGTCCGGTTTTTAGAATAGGCCCAAATCGCCTATTATCGCTGGCAAACATTGTTTGTTCAATACACGAAACCCTAAAAAAAATGTTATACTCTGATTTGATGGGCACTATAAATTCTATTATTGACAATAGCATGTCCGACATTTAAAATCATTATTTATCAGTTTATTTGTTTATCTATTTATTTACATGTAATCAACAGACAATGTGTAATCCCAATGATTGATAGTTATTAATATTCCTAAGTATGGTGAAAAAATTCGTTGTAGACCAACAATAGCTTCGTATCTTAGTGCTACAATAAAGCCGATATGCAGCTTAAACATAATTTGCTTGTCTAAAATTGTACCGAGATCCTTAACACATGTTGTTCTGTTATATAACGCTTTATCAAGACAGTAGTTGTACCTTATAGAAACTTTTTTGCGTGTTTACGTGACAACTAAGCATTTGTCAATGTTCAAAGCTATTCGATCCCAATTAGAAAAAAATTCAAGTTTCGAACTGTTTGGAATAAAGCTAAACAAAGTTTCGAACAATTTGGAATAAAGCTAAATTAGCGAAAGATAATCGTGTACATTCCAAAAAAACATACCCATCATTGAATTACAGAGGGAAGAACAGAGGTCCAAGATGACTGCCTTGTTGAATCCATGGTGAAGCCATAAACTCTTTGAATACAGAGCCATTTATCTTGATCGTTAACCGACGATTATTGAGGTTAAAGCGAGCGCAGCTTGTTAGAACCAAGGCCCAATCTGTCCAACTTAGCGACTGTAATGGCATGATTTTTGTGATGGATGCAATGTAAAATAGCTCAACAGGGCTTGGGAAATGTTGGAACAGGTCATAAAACTGAATCGATGCCGGATTTAGCCTGGTTGCATTTGGCACAGTGATTCTCAGACCTCGCCGGTACCGTGTTTTATCGGGGTCACTTATTGTTTAGATAACTGTCCGACGGTAGCTGATTGTAACCATCGATGACTTAAAACACTACACAAACAATGTATAAAAAAATACAAGCAATGGTCGAATTTTATACAATAAGTTGATGCGAAAATAGTACAAAAACGTTAAAAAACTTTCGGACAACCTCATACAATAAGCTTCAGGGCTGAGGCCAGTAGGTCGCGTATAACCACGTGTCTCGCTCTGCGTATTACATTTCGCCCCATGCTCTCTCGCATATATACAAAACAACTCTCGATGGGCCGGGTGACCAGAAAAGTTTCGATATTTTCGGTTACAAGTTTGCATAAAATGTGTATGCATCAAATAAAGCTACCGCTTGTTTGGCAGCCTTGCTGAGCCGATTTTCTTTCTCTCTTATGTTTCGTTACGTTACCAGGGAGCTAAAATGGCACCGCCATAGCAATCGACTTACCTTCACAAAAATAACTTCCACTTCATTTTCAGCGCGACAACACCTATGTTTTTATGCACCAATCGCTTCGAAATTAAATTATCAAGACATTGTCAGGGTAGATTTTTGATCCACGCTTTTGAGGGCGAGATATCCAATGAACAAGTTGAAAGACGGCGTTTTCAGCTATGCAATTCTTCCTTCAGAAAAAAGACTTTCCCAACCGCTAAAGTCAATGAATCATTCTGAAATTTTCACAGAATAATCTTAACTAATTTTCTAAGAGATTGTCAGTTCTGTTTTTTTGATATTCGTCACCGTTTCTGAGAGAATCAGATTTGAAGCGTGAAAATAACCTTCTAAACACTGGCCTCAGACCTAAGTTAGCGGAGTTGGCAAAAGATTGGATGTAAATGTGCCTAAACTTTAGCAAAACCGTCCTCCTGCGACACATTTACAATTTCAATGGCGTTGATGAGTAAATGAATCAAATGAAAGCACAAGATATCGATGTATTTTGCTTCCCCTTAATGGGGCTCTAAATGCTGAGCATCTCTCGTGGAATAACCAAAAAAAAGATCAGAAAGTACGAGTTCTTCATAATTAATGCACTCTCCGCTGGTTTCTAACCAGTTTTATTTCCAAATAGTCCAACTAGTTTATCTTCCGCGACAAATCTTTCTACAATTGATCTGGTTCTAGCAAATGAATGTAACATTTGTAGTGAACTGATTACACCCAAACCTTCGTTTACGTAAACATTTTTTTACGTTACCTCTTTTTACGTAACTCTTTTTACGAACCAAATCCCAAATAACGCAGACTTTTCTTACGAACCTACTTCGTAAAAATAGGTTTTTGCATACTGCGAAAATAATTTTCGGCTCATTTATATTCCATGGAAATTACTGCAATATGTGTATTTTTAAAACGGGTTTGATGAATGCATGTCGAAAAACGATGTTTGAAGTGGTTCTGAATTACAAGATGGCGACTTCCGGTTTATAAATATTATTTGAAAACCCTTATAATATGGGTATTTTCGGAACGAGTTTGATGAATGCATGTCGAAAAACGATGTTTGAGGTCGTTCCGAAATAAAAAATGGCGGCTTCCGGCTATTCCTTGAAAACCCTCACAATTTGTGTCGATATTTCCCGAATTGCTTGAATATTTCCCATCAGAAACGGCCGAGATGTCGGACTAGTTTAGAAACAAATCGTTTACCAATTGAAAAGTGACTGAGTGAGCCGTGAATAATCATTAAAAAAAAATTTTCAGTCGTTCCAATCACCTCACATAAGCACAAGTATTTACTCAAGATGACATAACTGAGTCAAATTTGATGAAATTAGTGCAATGATTAGTAAATTTACTGAAAAGCTCACCCTTACAAAACCGTTGGACGAGACGTGGGGTGTTGCCAAATTAACAATGGATTGTTCAACATAGAACCACTAACACTTTTACTAAACTTCTCGCTCAAACGCAAAATTGGGTGTTGGCTCGAAATTTTCACTTGTTGAATAAAAACAAATCATGATTATGAAAACGGTTACTCATATTTGGGCTAGTAATATTTTTCACGGTTTTGCACTAAAATTCCTGGCTTTTTCCTAGTTTTTCCTAGTGGGTTTCGTCTATAAATATTTGGATATATTTCTTATATTATGTCGTTTCTCTACCTACAGGTTCGACAATAACATCCGCCCAATTCTCTCGATCCCGAATGTCGTTTTCAGACATTTTGTTCCCACATCCCCTTTTTACCCCGTTTCCACAATATTTACTTTCTTTTTCATTCTCTTCCGTAACATCACCATCACTGCCCACGGAAGACCGCTCCAGTCGAAAACCAGCATGCGGGCCACCCGCCGGACCTTCGTAGCCTGGGGGTGTTTCCCCGCGGACCCACACGGACCGAAGGATGCGGCCAACATGGATATTCGCCAACGCCATATGGAAGACCCTCATGCAATATTCAATTCACCGGCCACTGCCGATCGCCAGCTGAAAGCTGGATTTTCGAGAACCCGAGATGACATAGTCTAATGATACTATTCTAGTTTTAAGTTAGTCGTTAATTAGGATTAGAAAATACCCTTGGCAACTTAGAGCTTAGTAAGCAGTGTGCCTAAAATTATATTACATTATTGAATATATTATGTCGAGAAAACTTTTCCAATATTGCACAAAATTAGCCTAACCAAACCCTTCCACAGTGCTCCAAGCAAACTACGGTACATTCTCACCATTTAAATAACTCATTTTACATACAAACAGATAAATTCACTTTCTACGACCGATTACCGTGCTGCCGAGTGTGTTTCAACCGAAAACAAAAGTTGGCCAACATCCGCGCGGCACCGGTGCTCTATCTCTCTCTTTCTCTCACTCTCTTGGAAATAAATTTCATGCAGTTAAAAATATGTACAATGCTTCCAGAAGACACCGCGTGGCCCACGAAATTTTTCCTGCTCGAAACGTCGTGACTCGTGAGAAAACAACCAACAAGTTTTCTCACCGCCGCCTGTGATTGCAGTCAAACACGAACAACAGGTTTTTCGCCAGCGAGAATCCCCAACATAAGCATTAATTTGTCAATTCTGTCAAACGGTTGCGATGTTGGATCTTCGTGATGGTGGAAATTTTTTTCAAGCACGTTTCGGTGAAAACGGTTCGGTGATCCGGGAAAGTCGATGCAGGTCAGTACCGTTGCTGTCTGTCTGGTTTATTCAGCATTTTCAACGTATTGAACAAGCGAAGCTCTTCTCTTTCAGTGGTGAAATATGGGAATTCCGGGAACGAAATAAGTTTGTATATCAACGTTATGTTTAGGAAAATTTACTATGTGCAATGTCCTCAAGCGTTTTCGAAAGATTTTAAGGATCATAATCATCATACGATCAGAAATGGCATTGGATTGTATTGAAGGATATTAAAATTGTTGTTATTGTTCTTAGCAAGCAGTCAAAAGCACAACGAAACATTTTCGTCTGGCCAAATCACCATCTCGTATGTTTTATACAGAGGTTCTCATGAGATGTTAGGCACGAAACCATGGACTTTTCAGTTAAAAGTTTAATACGGTTTGGAGAGATATTTTTCATCAGATATGAATTCAATTTTGTAGAATCACTGGAAAATATCCAATTTGGCAAGCGATTTTCAGCTGGATAAAAATAACACAAATTTTAGTTACAAGTCACGATTATCACGAGATAAATTAGATTAATTTCGTCCAGATTGTGCATCAGCCGGAGCGGAAAAAAAATTTGTCATAGGCCGAGTTGAATCGATGAAAATTTTTCTCAAAACACACCCGTTTAGTCATCAGACAAAGATCTCACGATGTCTCCTTGACCTACCGGTGAGTCATATTATGATATTTTGCATTGGTTGGATGAAACATCAGGAAACAGTTCAAATTGCATCACCGGTAGCATTATTATAAATGTGCATTCGATGATATCCCGAGATGAATTTTGCCTATAACGAAGGATTCAGCCGAAATCAAATGACTAACAGAGATGCTCACGTGAAGAGGTATGTCAAATAAATTATTCTTATAACTCCCAATTATGGATTCTGTACTGTTTTATTTCTTGTTGGACTACACTGCCATTTATACTCGCAGTGTCAGTGTCATATCGATTTTCGTGATTTTTAAGTTACCTTGATGAATAAAGTCTATCATTAATATACTTTCATAAATTGTAATAGAAATTTTGGATTTGTTCAGTAAAATGTGAGAAAATATCTAAATTGCGCGCCAAATCGTATTTGAAATTGGCAGCACTTTCTCAGATTCGAATAAAACTTTCTGGACATGCTTTGCTTCTCCAAAATTTATCTAGATTGTGTTTTTTCAAAAGGACCAAACGATTTTTATCTTTTGTCGTGAATACGACTTACTTTACTATGGGGTGCCTTTCTAAAATATATGGATATGGAAGAATGGGCAGAACTTAATCGTGAATATCTCGACTTGTATTAACGGTAGCAACATAATTCTTTCACCATTTCATCAAAAATAGGATCAGGAATTTAGGATAATATTTTGAACAGCGTGAGATAATCACAAACAACTCAAAAATTAAATTTTCTCAAACTTTGAAAACAACGCAGAAAACTCTTTACTTTTACTTGGCTTTTTCACGCAAGGACGACGATTTTGAGGTATTCAAGCACATATCTTCAACTGACTGCGTATAAAAGGGAAACCGTGGTCAAAAATCGACCATTTCTTCTTGTGCGTTGGACGGAAGCAGACGTCGTGAAACCAGCAGCTTCGGAGAGTGCACCTTCTGCGTGGTAACAAACCTTAAACGCTCAGGTCGTGCTCTCATTTGGACTTCAGCCGTCTGGAGCAGCGGTCGTCAATAATGAGAGCAGACCTTTTGCGTCGTATGTGGACTTCTATCGTCGAGAGGAGCAGTCACTAGTAATGGAAGCAGATCTTTAGCGTTGTACAAAATCTCAAACGCTCAGGTCGCAGTGCCAGTTTCCCTTCGAAGAAGATCGATTACAGCATCGTGTTGGTGGTCGTTTGCATTGGAGCAAAATACAACGGGAAATGGACAACAATGTGGAACATTATGCAAAATCAGCCCTTCTAATGGCTCTAAATATTACCTAAAGAACTATACTGGTTATTTTCTAATATTTGTGTGTCAGAATGTTTTTATGTAACTAATCTGTACTGTAGTTTGGGTGAATCGTTTCAAATTCTAGTAGTGAAAAATGGGAAAGCTTGCACAATTAACACAATCGATCAACTAATTGATACTCGAAAGTCAGTGTGTGTCAGTTTTATTCGTATTCACGGCATCCAGTTATGTCTCTGACATTACACACCTGTACTTTTTTTCCACAAACGACAAATCTTACAGAAATATTTTATAGTTGTTATAATAGTATATTTTACTAAATCAGTCTGATTTTCAAATAAAAATACTACAAAAAATTCTTATCGAGTTCAACACTGAAAAAACATTGACTTTAAACATTTATTATTTACTTACAAAACAAAACATTTTTGATTTCTAAAAAGTTTTGTCCAAAGATCTCCAATGATTCTGCTCTCTATCAACCGTTCGTACATTTCAAGATGGGCACTTTTAAGGAAAAAAATTGTTTTAACCAAAACTTTTTCATGTCTGAACTGATTTTTTTCAGTGTCTCTTTATCGAAAACCAAACTTAACTGAAAGTCATTATCATTCAAAAACTCAGTGAAACTCAATTCGTAAGAAAATTTTACGGAATACTCTATCGCTAACAAGTTGCCCGATATTTGCAAAAAAAAGTCATTAATGGACCAGACAAAATTCTAGTTTGACTTTTCTTTAATGAAAATACACATCGTGCAATGTATTACCCGTTTGTTAGTGGACATATCTTGGGAAAGTTTTGAAATTGCCGAGCATCGAGCGTGTTAAAAAGGTTCAAAGGTTAGCTAGAAGTAAATTTGTACGCACAAAACGACTTGTAATTCGTGATTCGATAGCTTTAACAAGCTTATAAATGGTTGCACTTTTCCTGCATTTGTTGGATGCCCTTGAATGCACTACCGCTTCGCAGATGTCGCTGCATGGCTATTGTATTTTTGGTCTGAATTTCAAGTAGTTCAGAAAATTTATTGGCTTGCGGTCGAAATCATAACACTTTGGGACTACCTTGGAGTAGTGGCAGCTGACCAAATCGTACCAAAATATGACTTTGGGCCCCTATGCCTGTGGATGGACAGCAATGCATGCTTTTCCGGGCATTCTTTGATGTACAATTGGGATGTCATCATCGAGGATGTGATGAATCCGGTTTTCAGGCCACAACTGCAAATTGCTAGCCAAATCGTGATCATTTTTGCAAAATTGTAAGCATACACGAACTCGAATCTTCCTGGCTCATCTCCACAATGTCCAGTTGCGATGTAAAATTTTCGTCCGGGAAGCTACTTAAAATCGAATTTGAAAAACACCGTCGTAAAAGAGCTTCACTCACATTTTGGTCGCGGAATTCTGTCTAATGTGTCTGTGCGGATGTTTACTGGGTTTGTACGTATTGTGTGCTTCCTTGGCAGTGATGTTCCGCACCGTTTGAAAGCTGGCGTTGTATCTTCTGGCCACATCACCCTCTGTGCTATTCACACACACACATTCGAATGTCGGGTAAAATTTATAGCGCAACCAAAACAAGACGAGCTGCTTCGATCGTTCATTAGTTCATGAATATGTGCGCCAGCTGATGACTATGCTTAATGAGCTTAGCATTTGATGAATGGTTCTCATATTGAAGATGCCTATGAGGAAACTAGATTCATAACTTTTAGTTTCGATAAATATTAATTTGAAGACTATTGCTTTTAGTGCTTCTTGGATATATACACATTGTATACTCTCAACAAAAAAAGTTGATTGTTTTGAAAATAGGCTCAAATGAAAAATTTATGCTATACAATGCTTAGAAGGTTTTTGAAATGTGAACTGGTCTGCTCAGTAGCTGAAAAGTCCCGGACCTAACAATGAGAACACGATTTTGTTGGTTTAAAATTAACTTTATTCATCAACGTAATCTCCATCAAGAGCAACGCAATCATTCCAGTGCCACTCTAACATTTCAATACCACTTCTGTAGAACGATTTATATATTGCCTCAAAATAGGCCTCAGTTCAGTGATAACCTCTTCGTTTGTGCGAAATTACCGGCGAGGTTTTTTTTTCAGGTCTGCGAACAGCCAGTAATTGCTGGGAGCCAAATCTGACGAATACGGTGGATGTGGGAGCAATTCGAAGTTCAATTCATGTAGTTTTGCCATTGTTTTGATTAATGTGTGATACGGTGCGTTGATGAAACAATTTTTTTTTCTTTGCCATATGTGGTCGTTTCTTCGCAATTTCAGCCTTTAAACGCTCCAATAACGCTATATAATATTCACTGTTAATGGTATTTCCTTTCTCAAGAGAGTCGGTAAATATTTCACCACGCACATCCCCAAAATATCAAGCCATAACCTTTCCAGCCGATTGTTGTTCTTTTGGGCGCTTTGGAAAAGGTTCACCAGTTGCTGTCCACTCAGATAACGATCGTTTTGACTCCGGAGTGAAGTGATTAATCCATGTTTCATCCATTGACACATATCGACGCTAAATTTCGGCTTGTTACGGCCAAACACTGCTCAGAATCATCGACACGTTCTCGTTTTTGGTTTTTGGCAAACGCGGCACACACTTTGAACAGAGCTTTCTCATAGTCAAATGCTCATGCAATATAAAGCCATCACGATCTTTTGATATCAATATCAATGTTAGCTAACTCACGCTACTTCACTTTTTGATCATTCAAAACGATTTTGTGGACTTTTTTATGTTTTCTGGTGTTACCGCCTCATTTGGACGAACACTGCGTTCTGCATCATCGGTGTCTCTACGACTACGTTTGAAATCAGCAAACCAACGTTTTATTGTTGTTTCTGATAGAACAACGCTTGAACGGTATTTTTTCCCAGCAAGAACCAGTGTAAAATTAAAACACGAAATTATTATTTATCCATTGTTCTAGAAATAACAAAAGTAGCGTCACACTTAGCACAATAACTCACAAACCAATGAATAAAATATCATGAAATTTAAACAGCTGTATTAACTGAAAAATGATGGCTGAAAAAAAAAAACTAACGACATCTATGTGTCAGGTCTGGAACTTTTCAGCCCATGAGTTAGGTCTTCAATTCTGTAATCTCAACGGAAGTGTTCACAGCGGATGTTTTTTTTGTTGTTGCTTCATTCGTTTGAGGATTCACAATACAAGCCCTGCCACTGATTGCTTTCCACACTCACGAGGTTCCTTGTAGGTTTTGAGCACTCGACAAATGAATGTCCCAGAAAGTATGGACGCAACCAAAAACCGCTGCCATTTCGCAATGGTTCAGAATCTGTCAATTTTTATGGCTGCGTCCCGTTGTTAATACTCTTCTCTAACCACTTGTGCAGTTGTTTATTCGTTTTCATTAGTTTGTTTGAAAATGCGTGTACTTTCAGCAGAACAACGTCGAAAAATTGTGCACAAATGGTGCACAGAACGCGGACTGTCACTGAGAAAGATAGCAAAAATGGAAGGAGTAAGTGAAAAAGCCGTGCGAAATGCAATCAGGATAGCTTTGAGGATAAACCGAAACCGGGTCAAAAAAATGGTCCTGCTAACCCTCAGTTTGATAAACGTATACTGAAGGCGTTCGAGCAAAAGAAGGAGGTTTCAGTTCGGGATGTGGCCAAATAAGTGGGCACTTCGAAATCAAAAGTTCTTCGTGCTAAAGAACGTTTGAATCTTCGAACCTAAAAGAATCAGAAACAACAAAAACGTAGTCCGAAACAAGAAGCATCGATCAGGCCGAGGGTTCGAAAGCTGTACAATACAATTCTTGCTGGAAATTTGAATTGCATAATCATGGACGACGAAACATACGTGAAACTCGATTACAAATCCTTGCCGGGACCACAATATTATACGGTGCGAGAAGGGCAAGTGTTAAACCAGTCCGAGACATCGATTGAAGTCGAAAATTTGGTAAGAAAGCTATGATCTGGCAAGCAATTTGTAGCTGCGGTAAGATTTCGAAACCCTTCATCACCTGCTTCAATGAACAGCGAAATATACATTAAGGAATGTTTACAAAAACGACGGTTCGAAGCCACAAGCCACCTGTTGTCTTCTGGCTAGATCTTGCTTCTTGCCACTACTCGAAATCAACGGTAGAATGGTATACTACCAAAAATGTCACTTTCGTCCCAAAAGACATGAATCCACCAAATTGTCCACAACTTCGACCAATTGAGGAATTTTGGGCATTAACTAAGGCACATCTTAGAAACCATGTCTCGGCAGCCGAAACCATTCAACAGTTCGAAAAAGATTGGAAAAAAGTGTCAAAACTTGTCGCCAAGAAGCCTGTACGGAATTTAATGAGAAACGTTCGCAAGAAGATGCGCCAGCTAGTCTACAATGGCTAAGTAGCAAATGTTGAGAATAATATTCTGTTGTTGTAGTCAATGTTATCAGTATATCGAAAAAAATCGCTTGTGTATTTTAGATTATTGAAATAATGTTTTGGACGGGATTTTTTGAATTAACCCTTAATTGATGATTTTGTAAAAACAACCGGAAATTTTTTTTCGATACTTTAAGTGGTTCAGAAGACGGGAAAAATACTGAAAAAATCCCCAACAAAGCTAACTCTTCAGGGGTGAAAAAACAGTCTGTCCCATGTATGGGACATTGTGCATTAAATTATCTGAAAATCACGAAAATCAAAAAAATATTTTTTTTTTATTAGTATAGTAAGTTACAAACCAACCAACAAAAAAAAAGTTTTTTCATTAGTATAGAACGGTACTGAATCTTTTTGAAAATAGCAGAAATCTGCTGTGTACGAAATTCTCGTTTTGTGTCAGGTAGATGCCGCTATGAATTCTAGATATTTTTGTTTTTGTGAGTTGAGAATGCGTCCCAAATATGGAACATCATGCAATCGGTGGAAAATATACATTACAACGCTTTGAAGATTTTTTTGAAATGTGTGTCCCATATTTGGGACTCAATGCAATTAAGGGTTAAACTTATTTCGTATCATCGATACAATAGACGAATTCGAAATCAATTAAACCACTTCGACGTTGCAACTGAGACAGCAATTTGTTTTCAATTTCTATAAGCATAGGTCACAGAAGGTGTGCATACAAGTGCTCACTGAGCCAAACGTGACAGAGAGAACAACAAATATCAGTTTTGAGCTGAGTAATTCCCATTTCTTCTTGAATCTGTGCCGTAACTCAATTTACTTTTAGTCAACCTTTATTGCTTCGTTCTGAGCAAAAGAACTTAATTTCCAACAAAGTACTAGATATCGATAGACTCACAATTGGATGTGTTTTCTACAGTAGTGTAGTGATTACTAGGGTAAGCGTGATTCTGATTTTTTTTTTCATTCCAATCATAAGACAGACCTGTGCGTTATTTAGGGCCACATTCGGCTTAGAATCTACGGAATGTAATTGATTCGGTGATGACGAATTAAAAGTTTTGTAATCGATGGAGAATGATTGTGTTCTAGTTATATAAAAATTTCATTTCTAAACATTGGAGACACTAAAACAGCGAACGCAAATTTCGTTCTCACTAACGTCCGGCTAATAAAATGGAAAAAAGTTCAGATACCCTACTGGTAATGAAACCATAACAAACGACCTTGACGCACGCTTACGCTCATATTTTATGTCTAGCTACCTTTAGCTGCTTATAGTTGCACGTGGGTAATGCCACTAAGCGATAGCATTGAACAAAACAGTTGTTGCTATGCTCGTTTTGTTATGATTTTCCTTCCATGCCTACTTCGGGTTTCTATTTCCCTCTCTCTCTCTCTCTCTCTCTCTCTCTCTCTCTCTCTCTCTCTCTCTCTCTATCTTCTGAGTTAGTTTACGATAAAGTTTACGTTTAATGATTATTGACTGAAAAAAACGAGCTCTTGATAATAATGGCACATTAGATTTTATGATTGGATTAGAACTGCTCAACCGGCTAAGTCTAGTGTATTTCCTAGCTGAGAATACGATTCCGTGAGTGATCGTTTTAACTTAATCCTTCTGTACACGGAGATCTGCTAATGGTCGCTCATTACAAACTGGTCGCTCATCGAACCACTTTCGCATTACTCATGCAAGTGGCATGTTCGTCGTAGTTTCAGCTCTCCTTCTGGGTCAAGAATTCCTGCTAACGTACAGAGACACGCATGATTCAAAACGGCGGCGGCGTACGGAAGGAAGACGCAAAGTAGACGATTGATCATCTCGCGAAAACAGGTTCAATTTATCCTCGCACTACCTTCGCGTACCGAGCTTTTTACCTTCCGACGGACGACGGCTGCTAATGGCCATTACCCTTGGCCATGGTGTGACTCATCCTGTACCTGGTTTGTCTTGGCCAATAAGTATCATACTCCGAACACAGCCACAGACTAGTTATTTGTTTGCCTCCGTCCGTCCACTTTCTATCATGATTCCACTTTATGACCTTGTTGGTGTTGTTTGGTGGAATCACCTCCGGCACGGGCTGTCCCATTTGCGCCAGGGGTTTGATAAATTGTTGAACAAAATGTCATTTATTTGATTTATTTGACTCATACCCGGGATGAATTGACATAAATTTCAGCGCTTTATGACTTCGGGATAGTTATGAAGATTGAACAGAAAAATAAAAAAAATGTGGATAGTTAAATTTGAGTTCACAAGATCAGGGGTTGGCCTAATTGGTCAGTAGTCGCATGATCGAGTCCAACTATTTTTTTTTTTTTCAGATAATACGAAAACCGGTAAATTTTTCATGATGAATCATTTCTTCTGGCCGAATTACGCTGCGCTCTCACTTTGATTGATTAATACCGAAACAGGTTTCCGTAAATCTGCACTCGGAACGGATACAGAAGTCGGTGCAAAAATTGCGTAACATTTCACCACGTTTATTCATAATCGTGCCGTTTCCGTTTTGCACACTTAGTCAAAACTAGGTCATCATGCGGTGTTGGACCTTCACTTTGCTACCGTGCATTGGTCCGAAATTAACATCGCGGTGCGATATCGTGAGTCATTGTTAAACTTTTAGTTGAGATTACTCACAATCGTCCATAGTCTGCAAGATGCGCAATAAAATGAAAGTTGAAATATTTTTTGACCTGTATATAGAGACGAATTTTGGCATTTGAAAAGGGCCAAACATCTTAATTTTTTTTTTAAATAGTCATAGTGAAAAAACGACAACCGTGATGTACTAGTGATTTTCACAAAAAGTTAAGTTAAAAATATTCAATCAAATCCTTATGGAGTCCTACACCGAAAAAATTGACTTTGTAAATTTAAAATCGATGTATAAAACTAAAACCATTTTTGACTTTGATCATATTTTGTCTCAAGATGAGTGATTATGTTTCTTACCAATCCTTTTTCTAAGTTCGAATTCTATTTGTAAAGCATTATTTAAGCACGTTTTTGCATCCTGACATTTATAATCTATAGTTGGAAAAGTAGATATTTATATTAATCATGTGCAATTCCCGTTTCAACTGTCAGATCCTAGAAGAGTCTAATAATCGCTTTATAATAGCATTATAGAAAACATGTATAACTCTGTTGCACTTTACCAGTTTTAGTATCATTCAAAGTATCAGTGTTGAATAATAAAAAGTTACTGTAACGAAAAATTTTTTTCCCGGAAAATACCCATCTTTCAACATATGGAAGGTTGACAGAAGATATAATTACCTGCCTTGGGATAAGGTTTAGTTGCATTCGAAAATGGTGTTTTTTCCTTTCTCATATAGAAAGGTTATGCCATCACTGTGAAAACTGACTTTTAAGGCACAAATCTACAAATAACCTGGGGAACGTGCCTCTTGAGCCAATTGGTTCTGATTCCGGGATCCGGCTTCCGGATCTGGAATTATGAGGTAAAATGTGCAAAAACATTGTGAAAATAAGTACACCAACTTTTCTAGAAGATGACTAAACCGATTTTCACAAACAAAAGTAGATGTAAGCTCTTATGGTCCCATACAAAATTCTTGAATTTTGTTTGGATCTGACTTTCGGTTTCAGAGTTAAGAGAGAAAAATGTGCAAAAATATCTTTACACCATCACTTAGAGGGGCTAAACAGAATACAAAAAAAATCTAAACTGACCTCAAAACTACTCCATTCGATAGTCATTATCAGTAGACGGCCAAACAAACTGATTTACGCTATCCTGGTTGCCAGTTTCCGAACCCGGAGGCACAGGGAATAGTGGTCATATTTTCTCAAATGGATCTCACTCACTTTTCTCAGTGATGGTTGTACCGATTTTCACAAACTTAGGTTTTAATAGAAAATCCTGTGGTGTTGTACGGAATCCGTGAGTTTTATCCGGATCCGACTTCTGGTTCCGGAATTATAGGGAAAAGTGTGTTGAAAATTTCATATCATCACTTAAAGGGGCGAAACAGAAAACGTGAAAAAATTATAAATCGGCCACAAAACTATTCCAATCGGTAGTCATTATCAGTAATTGGTTATTCTTTCAAGAATCGAAGGAAATTATTTCGAAGAATACCATAACTCTGTGGTATGATAGTATGTTTGATATGCGAACGGCTTCATTACGCCACTAGGTTGGATTAGAACAGGTTTTGCGAATCGAATTTTAATTTTAAAAGTCTTTTTTTTCAGTGTAGGATTCGAATAGATGATTTTCGCACCGAATCGTATTGGTTTCAGAATTGAACGAAACTTCCTCGACTTATGGATTTATCACAAAAAGCCACTTTGCTTTCTTTTGTTTTACCAAACTGATCTGGATTGTGTTTTGAAAAGGATTAGGCTTATCTTCACAAATTTTCTTATAAAAAACATGTAGTCAAAAAAATACAGAAAAATGCTGTGATTGTGATGGTTTTTAATGCTCAGATCTCAGCATACTTTGCGTTTGCCTGTCAGCTTTCTTTTGTGTACATGTTAGTGCGGTTGAAATTCTGCGTTTTCAAATATTACGTATTGAAAAGGAAGTGAAAATTAAGGTTCTGCACACATGGATAAGTGAGAAGGGTATTACTATGCGAAAATTGGCGAAGCGGTTCGGAATTCATCATGCCAGTGTTAAAACTATCATTAATAAGTTTGGGGAACACTTTTCTTTGGATGAGCTACCAAGAAGAGACAGAAAACCCGGTTCTTCTAAAGACTGTCCCAGAAAATATGGACGCAACCAAAAACCGCTGCCGTTTCGCAATGGTTCAGAATCTATTAATTTTTATGGTTGCGTCCTGTTGTTTACACTCTACTCTAACCACTTGTGCAGTTGTTTATTCGTTTTCTTTAGCTTGTTTCGAAATGCGTGGTTTTTCAGCAGAACAACGTCGAAAAATTGTGTACAAATGGTGCACAGAACGCGGACTGTCACTGAGAAAGATAGCAAAAATGGAAGGAGTAAGTGAAAAAGCCGTGCGAAATGCAATCAGGAAGTTCGGTGAGGATAACAACCTTTGCGGATAAACCGAAAACGGGTCGAAAAAAAGGTCCTGCTAACCCTCAGTTGGATGAACGTATACTGAAGGCGTTCGAGCAAAAGAAGGAGGTTTCAGTTCGGGATGTGGCCAAAAAAGTGGGCACTTCGAAGTCAAATGTTCGTCGTGCTAAAAAACGTTTGAATCTTCGAACCTATAAGAAGTAGAAACAACCAAAACGTAGTCCGAAACAAGAAGCATCGATCAGGCCGATGGTTCGAAAGCTGTACAATACGATTCTTGCTGGAAATTTTACCTGCATTATCAAGGACGACGAAACCTACGTGAAACTCGTTTACAAATCCTTGCCGGGACCACAATATTATACGGTGCGAGAAAGGCAAGTGTTAAACCAGTCCGAGACATCGATTGAAGTCGAAAAATTTGGTAAGAAAGCTATGGTCTGGCAAGCAATTTGTAGCTGCGGTAAGATTTCGAAACCCTTCATCACCACTGCTTCAATGAACAGCGAAATATACATAAAGGAATGTTTACAAAAACGACTTCTGCCCATGATTCGAAGCCGCAAGGATCCTGTTATCTTCTGGCGAGATCTTGCTTCTTGCCACTACTCGAAATCAACGGTAGAATGGTATACTACCAAAAATGTCACTTTCGTCCCAAAAGGCATGAATCCACCAAATTGTCCACAACTTCGACCAATTGAGGAATTTTGGGCATTAACTAAGGCACATCTTAGGAAACATGTCTCGGCAGCCGACACCATTTAACAGTTGGAAAAAGATTGGAAAAAAGTGTCAAAACTTATCGCCAAGAAGTCTGTACGGAATTTAATGAGGAACGTTCGCAAGAAGATGCACCAGCTAGTCTACAATGGCTAAGTAGCGAATGTTGAGAATAATATTCTGTTGTTGTAGTCTAATATTATCAGTATATCGAATAAAATTTCTAATATCTAACACTTGTGAATTATTTACAGCGAAATCAAAGTGCGTCCATACTTTCTGGGACAGTCTTTAAATAGTATGGATACGTAAGTACGTTTATGAAAGGAAAAGGATATCTGCTAACGGAAAAATTCTGTGAGCAGCATACATATACTAATTGCCAAAATATGTAGTTTTCTTTGTAATGATTTGATGATAAGGAAACTAATTTGTAAGTATTCATTTCATTTAAAATTAGATGCAGTCGAGTTGCGGAAAACCAAACTACAAAAATGTTGAGACCTCGATAATCCAAATTAATAAAAAAGTATTCATTCGGAAGTTCAGAGAGGCGACTGCTTTCCGGCGCAATTGATACGTGCAGCGCAAAGTAACTGCTGCTGAACTGCTGATTCTATGAACAACACAGGTATTTAGCATTAAAAATGTCTTACTCTTCAGAGTACGGAGCCGGGTGTCAATTAAAAGTTTTGAAAAATAGTCGCGAAATATTTTCTTTGTCATAATAACTCAGTCATTTGTTGATGGATTGATAGAATTTAACAACCAATCGATTCGGAAATATTCGATTTAAACATAAAGGGCAACGTCGTTTCACGATTTCAATAGCAGACTAATAAAAAAATTATTTGAATCGACCCATTTTTTCACGAACCAATCACAGCATGCCACCATGATGTCATCCGTTTGATTTCTCTCGCACGGCCGACGGTTTCGATCGTTGCTTGAACTTGAACTTCATTTAGTAGCAAATCCGCTTCGATCGGTATAGGGAAGCACTGCGTCATGCAAAAAATACCGCCGAGTAGTTTCTACAACCGTGAATGAACAGAAAAGTTTATATGCGTTTCAAAAGTGAATTTTATCTTTATATTACTATTACTTTTTTTTTTGGGGTTTTTCAACTATCCAAGCGTAAGTATTGATAAAAATATTAGAATAACATTAGTTTTCCTCACAACAAATATTTGATTCAGCTTATCTGTCTTGACCGGACTGAAAGGGCACCGAATCATTGGATACTATAAAAAGTATTACACTACGGCTTGATTGTGGTATGTAAATAATTTGAAATATAATAATTTTCAATTTCAATTTTACGTAGTTGCTTAAAAAAACTGAAATACATAAGTTTTAAGAAGTAGATCCGTGGAAATAGTAGAAATCCGTAGTTATTGGTCAGTGTTAGAAATTTTCACAACAGGCTTGTCAGAAATACAAATTCATATTCATACACCTTCCGTGTATAACTTTGTAATCAAATTGCTATATTATAAACATTTTTTAACAACAGAAAATTGTGTCAAATAGTTTGCACAGCATTCGGATAACTAGACAAATATAAGATATTATTTGAAACATGGTTTATTTAATAACAATCAAATGTGCACTAAATTTTTGTTGAAAAATTATACAAATTCATGTTCGTACAACGAACGAAATCATTGGGAAAATATTTTAATTGAGATTTTAGTATTTAGTATGATATCCTTTACTATCATAAACTGCCTTCAAACGACGAGGGATGCTGTCTACTAGTTTTTTAGTGTATTCAGTAGATATATTGTTCCATTCGTTGAGCAAATGCTTCTTCAGATAATTTTTATTAGAAATCTGATGATTTCTAAACTTTTTATCTAAATGCTTCCATAAATTCTCAATTGGATTGATGTCGGGTGATTGTGGAAGAGTTTCTATAACTTTTTGCCTTTCTCATATAGAAAGGCTATGCAATCACTGTGAAAATCGACTTTTTAACCGAGGCCCGGAGGTCCGAATGTCATATACCATTCGACTCAGCTCGACGAACTGAGCAAATGTCCGTGTGTGTGTATGTAACAAAAATATGCACTCACTTTTCTCAGAGATGGCCAAACCGATTTTTACAAACAAAGATTCAAATGAAAGGTCTCATAGTCCCATAGCCTGCTATTGAATTTCATTCCGATCCGACTTTCGGTTGGAACCAAAAAAGTGAAAAAAATATGCACTCACTTTTTTCAGAGATGGCTGAACCGATTTTCACAAACTAAAATTCAAATGAAAGGTATTATAGTTTGCTATTGAATTTCATTTGAATGTGACTTCCGTTTCCGGAGTTATATGGTAATATGTGAAAATTTGAAAAAAAGTTTAAACTCAATTATCTCTGAAACAGCTAAACCGATTTTCGCAAACTAAGATTCAAATGAAAGGTCTTATAATATCCTAAAAGTTTGTGGAACATTTTATCTGGATCCGACTTCCGGTTCCGGAACTAAAGCGTGATAAGTGGAAAATCACCAATTTTATTAGTATTTTTCCACGAACGATGATTAAAAACAGGTACAAATCCCATAAAACTGTCTGATAAATTCTTCTAGTGTGCAGAGTTTGTTAGTTTGTGGGCATGAAAACTTAATTCGGCACTACTGGTCCCCTCTTTTCCTGTTCCGAGAGCACCGAAAGTGGAGAAGAAAAACTCCTAAAACTTAATTCACTTCGATTTCTCTGCGATGCTTGAACCGATTTTCACAAATCTTGATTTGAATTAAAGTTCATGCTGTCTTTAAAGCTACTGTGAAATTTCATCCGGATCCGACTTCCGGTTCCGCAGTTACAGGGCGATGAGTGTCAAAATTTGAAAATCGCCATATAGAGTGACAAAATGTACAACACCGAAAGAATAATAATAATCCTACTACATGTTTTATGCTGCTGATTCATGCTGTTTAGCTTGACTTACATATGCAGAAGTAAAGGAAACGCAGGTTAATTTCGTTTGTTAGTTTTCGTTTAATTTTTTTAATCGAAATAGAGCATGAGATAGTAAGTATAGATTTAACTACGTTCAAAACTGTTCCAATTTGTAGGTCATATTTGTTGGAAGCAAACGAACCAACTTCGGCTATTTCGTTTATCTGGATCCGGTTTCGGAAGAACTGGAAATAATAATTAAAAAAAAGGCTCTCACTCACTTTTCTTGGAGATGGCCAAATCGATTTTCACAAACTTATAGGATCGAAAGAAAAGTCTTACAGTTTCATATGGAATTCCTTAATTTTTTGTGGATACTACTTTCGGTTTCGGAACTACAGGTTAAACAGGATTGATAGAGTTTGTGAGATCAGATCCGAACAAATTATCCTATTTCTATTCAATAAATAATTATTTTGGCGAATTTCACGGTTATATTTATGATGTAATGAGTAATATGAGAAAGGCATCATTACACCACTAGGTGGATTAAAATAGGTTTTTACAGTTGTATAACAACCATAATCGGACACTGTATGCCTTGTGCTTAGGATCGTTGTCTTGGTAAAATTTGAAAGCATCGTTTAAGCCCATTTTCGGCACTTGGTTTAAGATTTTCTCTCAATATGTCTGAATACACTTTTTGATCCATTATTCCATCGATTAACACTAAGTTCCCAACTCCATTGGCTGACATACAACCCCATACCATAACCCTTCCACCACCGTACTTCACGGTAGCTTTTAGATTTTTTGGGTTCAATTCATCACTGGGTTTTGTCCACACGAACCGACGTCCATCAGAACATATTAAATTCTGATTCATCAATAAAAATAACATCGTACCATTCACTTGCTTGACGATTAAATAAACTGTGTCGCAAAATTTAACCGTTTCACTTTGTTCTTAGCACTGATAAAAGGCTTTTTCCTTGGAGCGCGATCATTAAAGTTGTTCTTCCTCAACACATTTCTTACCGTTTCGGCACAAACTTTTACTTTGTTTCGGTTATTCAGTTCTTTAGTTATTTCCACTGCACTGCTTTAGGGATATTCTCAAATTTTTCTCAAAACAAATCGTTCATCATGCGGAGATAGTTTTTTTTCGGTTTCTTGGAACATTTGCGATTCGCCTTTCTTCAACAAACCTTTTGATCACGTACTGTACAGTGGATCGCGGTTTTTGAAGAATATCTGAAATCTCTCTTAATGATTTTCTATCTTTATGATTAGGAATCATCAGCTCACGTTGGGAAATATTTGTTTCTTTACCTTTTCTTCCCATTTCAACGCTTTCGACGATACAACAGATAAATTGTTATTACAATCAATCATCTTAAAATCCAGACATACTTGTATACCTTAATTTTAGCTAAACTTGACCTTTGAACGCAATTCGTAGTAGTAAATGATGAAAAACTACGTTTTCGACTCGCTGTACGAATACGATTTTGTCGCTGAATCTTTTCGTTTACGAGATATATTATCATAAGATTGGTAAAAACTTGACATTTTCTTGAAATAGTGTGCGTTTCGCATTGGAAAATGCACAAACATAAAATGTACATGGTACAATTATATGTAGACGAAAAACATTGTTTATCCAAATATATACAGGTGTACGAATACGACTTTGTACCACTGTATGTTGTGAACTAAACGTAAGACAATTATTCAACGGTACACTGGGGTCTCTTTTTACGCGGGGGATACGTACCGCATAAAACAAAACCGCGCAAAAAAAAAAATAGCGTAACTTCGGAAATCCGCGTAAAAAAAACCGCAAAACTTAAGGAAAATTTTTTCTGATGCTAACTAAATGGTCGTAGTAAACGATAAACGAATAATCAATTACTCACTCTATATCTTACAAATGTTTAATTTTAAATCACGAAAAGAATGCAAATTCTCTATAATAGCGGTGATTCGAATTTTCTCAAGTTCTATTTTTATTTTTATTACTCTACGTATCATCTTCGATTTGTTTGACTCTTGCATTAATATATGCATAGCAGTTCAACTAGAGCCATAACACAAACGTGAAATATCTGACAAAATTTGAAAAAAAAAAATCCAACGTTTTTAGTTTCTTTCGACTTGTTGAATTTTGATGGATGTAAACATCCACCATCCAGTTATAATCTGACTCAAATTAGACGACAATGAATAGTTTATTGATGTATGCTGAAATTTAAAAACTATGAGGAGTGATTGGTAAAATCAGATCTGATTTGCAAGTGTGTCTGTCGAAATCATAAGATGGCAAACGTTAGATGAATTTGGAAATAAGGCAACTCTGGTAACCTGTCAACCAACTGTCTTACACTGATAGAAATCGACACGGTAGACGGAAGTACTTTACACTTCATTTCGTCGCATATGACTCGACACTTAAATTGCAATATAAATCTTTCCATCAATCGAACAGTAGATATACTACAAATGTATTACAACCCAACATTCAATTGACTTGACACTTGCGATTTAGTTGTCATTTAAACTGCTGAAAATGCTTAGGCTTAATTATGTGGAATGCATGATGATGTTGTTTGCATAGCTTGAAAATGCAAATACATCTTATCAGTCATACAAATAAAAACCAGTTCAGTTCTTAATGGATTTCACAAAAGGCTGCAGTTTATTTTATTTTCCGATTGTTGAGAAGCGATCACGAACGTTTTCATTAATTTCCCACTAATAACTTATATAAAGATACTCACTGTTCCAGCCTCACTTTCACGTATTAATGGGCCCGGGGGCAAGATTTATTTGGGTGTCCCAAACAGACGGAATGACCGCGTAACTTGGGGAATCAGTGTCAAAAATAAACCGCGTAACTTCGGAAATTCGCGTAAAAAAACCGCGTAACTTCAGAAATCCGCGTAAAAAAAAACCGCATAATTTCGGAAATCCGCGTAAAAAAAGCCGCGTAAAAAGAAACCGCATAAAAAAACGCGTAAAAAGAGCCCCAGTGTACTCAATAACGTGCATCAAACATAGCAAACAAATCCCCGGTGGCGCTTGTCGTGAACAGCAATCTCTCTTTACGTATGTAAGAGGAAGTTTGCATTTATAACACTATTCAATCGCATTTTGTTTTGAATGCTTGACTATGATATTCTAGTAACTGATGGTTCTTACTTCCTGAAATCTTCACAATAACTTTAGAATCCCTGATAGTGATGCACTATTATTGACCAATTTTTTAAATTTAAATCTGTTGATGAAAGTTTGAAAATTGCATTTTTAATGTTACCATGATCGGTCGTGTCTCGTACACAACCCTGTAATTTTTTGATCTGGTTTAGTTTGAACGGAACGCACCCACTTGTAAAAAAAGGGGAACTTGTAAACAAAAAACTTAGTTTCATTTGATTGATTGCTTGCTATACTGCCCGTACTTGCATATCAGTCCCATATGGAAAAACGGCATGTCGAAAAAAAGGCGATCAAAATTTGAATTCCGATTTTTTTATGTATTGTGCTACCTAATGCCAAATCATGGTATTATTACATGAAATATCGGTAATACACATTTGCTTTTCCAATATTGCAACAAATCAAATTATTGAAATTTACACTGAATGGGACTGATATGCGGGTACTTTCCATATGGGACAGACAAGAGTTGAAATTTTTTTCACATATCACTGAACAAACCCTCGACTTTTATTGCAATTTCTGAGAGTATATTGAGAATAGATTTCATTCCTTAAGTTAAATCAAATTTGACGAAGATCGACATGGGACTGATATGCGAGCATGAGCAGTAGGGTGGGACAAAATATTGATTTCAGCTCCACCAAACTTTTCCTGTTCCTTTTGGGTCCCACAAGCACCATGAAAAATTTTAGCTCGATCGGAGAAACTATATTGTCGCGCCCGAGGTTTAAAGTTTGTGTGGGAGTATGGAGAAATTCACTTTTCACAAAAGATCGGCTGGAGATCAACCTATGAACTCTAAAAATCAGTGCATGTGTTATTTTCGTAGGAAATTTAACGAGGAAGAAAACTTTAGAAGACCGCAAAACAATCCGACGTTTGTAGAAAAGTTATTAAAGGAAAACTTAATACATCTAGCACCAAAAGGTGGTCAATCAACCTCTCGATGCTGATGTGTTAAGTTCATCATGATTAAATTTTTTGCACAAGAAACCTTGAACCATAGAATATTTCGAAAGTCAGTTTCATCAAGTCTGTATAACATCTTCATGGGATCGCAATCGGTGAAGGTTGCAACAGCAGTAAATCACCCAGGTTGCTTAGATTCTTACGGAGCAGTAACTAGTGCAAGAATCATCACAGACTAGTGTTGCCACATTGATTCATAAACTTTATTTACTCGAAGTAGCCACTGTTTTTTCTCACACAAATCCAACGGCTCCGTTTCCTTGATGCTAACAAGCCAACAAATAGAAAGACAATTAATGTAGCGAAAATGGAAACAAAGCTTCAGCGTGCCAAATTTTGCAACATGTGACCTGCGACTGACGACACTGCAGCCGAACAATTGCAATTCCTCCTCTTCAGGCAAAGGCCGAGCTTGCCGTGCAAGAAGTTTGTTCGAAGAGCGATTTATCATTGTTGAAACAACGACCAGAGCTGCTGATCTCGTGGGAAGTGCGGACACGATTTCTGCTTGACAGCATTTATAGTTCATCGAGAATGGCAACACCGTTGGTCGGCTCGATGACAATGCGCCAATGGAATCCAATGGAGCCGCGTTATCAGCAGATGGTTTTCAGACGCTACCGCCACCGCACACTGCACTGTCAACAAATGATAATGAGCTGTTTGTTCTGTTGGAAGTAAGATTTCCTACGACATCGATTTATTGTTTCGCTTGGTCAAAATGAAGAAGAAAAAAATTAACACCATCGCATTACGTGATGCGCTTAATGACTCTTCGGATTCGCGTCATCACCGCTCAAACATGCCTAGTCCAAGCCTCAATTTGGCGGAGGTTCAACCTCAACCATCTACGGAAACGTGAACAGTATGGTTATAATGAGGGCTGTGAGCGCGCATGGTTTCCGAGACGAAACAGCAAAATGCATCAGCTGGATTTGATGCAAACCTCCGAGATCAGCACTCCGGCATTCCACGGGCTGTTGATCAGCCGCGACTTCTGTACTGCGAGAGGCTCCTATACTCGGTGGCACCACCGTGATCCTCCTTACAGGGCTTTTGCCTTTGCTCTATGATTAGATCATACACGAGCGAGTTGTGTTGAGTATCGAAAAAGGAAACGCAATTCGCAATTACGAGTAGATCCCGGTTTCGGTTGATTCATACTGAATTTAGACAAAAAAAAACATGCTCGAGAGAAAGGCCTAAACAAGAAGGAACACAGGCCATGTAATCTAAAACTGATGAGATTTTACAAGAATTGCATATTGCATTCAATTCAATCCTTATCTCTTCACAACCCACGCATTTGAATACGAATTTTGACAATGCACTGTCCAGACAATTTAGATGGTGCTATTTGTGGCCGCAACACGTCATCTTCTTATCTCACGAAAAACATCGTTATCACATTGTACTACTATTCCAAGCTACATAAATTCGTTGGCAGTATCGTGTTGGACTGTGTCGTCCACTACCTGCCACCTATTCTTCGTTTCATACCTTCACGCATCTCAGCCAAACAAATGCAGAGTACGTCATTCTCCTTCAATTCGTTTAACCACACACAATGTCACTGCTTCCGACTTGTTCCGACCATCACGAAGAACCATTGTACCAACCCCAAACAAGCGGACATCGAAAGAAGGCGAAGGTAAAAATTTGAGACCGAGCCCAATGAGGCATGGCTACGTAAGTTTCCAGCACGACAACGATCGGTCACATCGGTAATGGAATACACTTCACTACAGCTTAACGCGGTTTTTTTTCTTGGGCTCGGATGAAATCGATTGAATTGCAATTGGTAAATTTGTGGTTCAAGTAAAGCAAAATGTTACGTTTGTTGCAATTCCTATTTCAACAATGATTCTCTGGTGTTCAAGTAGTGAATCGAAAAAATGAGTTCGATGAATCTACTTTTGCTTTCCTTTTTTTCCTGTTCTCATTACATAAACTAGGTTCAAACTAGCCAACGAAAAACTCGCAATAGAAATTTACTTCTATTCATTTTTGAGTCCGGAAAAAAATCGTCGTTACTTATTCAAAATTAAATTTTATTCCTTGGACTTGTTATATTCTTATGTTATAACTTTTCGGTACACTCCACCCGTTCATGTATTACTGTACACTTTTAAGCGAATTCTTTCTCATTATTTGATTTACTTTACTTGAATTCTCAAGGTTTTACGCCACGATGCACAGGGGTTCAAAAGTTCTCTTTTTACGCTCTTTTAATTGATAACACGTTAGAAACGTGGTTTTCAATATACAGGATTTTCAGCAAAATTGCTCAGAATGATAGACGCCATTTTTTGAAAATTTTATTGTTGTAATTAATACCCCCCAAATGTGAGATAAAAATAATATTTTAGCTCAAGGTAAACAGAAAGTTATTTCAAACAAATTTGCTGAATGAACTATTCCCGTAACTTGAGTGGAATTCATGGGATCAGGGTCATTTCGCCGAAAGGGTTATTTCGCCAAATGGGCCACTTCGCCGAATGCCATTTCGCCGAATGCCATTTCGCCGAAAGCCATTTCGCCGAATGTCATTTCGCCGAAAGCCATTTCACCGAAAGCCATTTCGCCAAAAGCCATTTCGCCGAAAGGGTCATTTCGCTGAATCCTGAAATCGTCTAAAATCGTAATTAGAATTGATTTAAAATAAAGACAAATGAAAGATGATAGCGTTAACGCCCGATTTGTTGACCTACAATTGTACTTCTTGAATAAATATTGATTCATGAACCTCAGAACGGAGTTCCCAAGAAAACTTGTTGACTACTTAGCTACTAAGCATCAAAGCAATTGCATAGGTGTATCTACCAGGCAAATGTATGTGGTATTTTCCGTTTATTAAGTGAAAATGAAAAAAATATCTAATGCGGCTACCCCACATTGTTTTGGATTGGCGAAATGACCCTTTCGACTAAACGACTTTCGACTAAACGACTTTTGACGAAACTACTTTCGACGAAATGGCATTCGGCGAAATGACCCGCTCCCGAATTCATGATATAATGTATTTTCTGAAAAGAGGTGCCCTAAAAGTTTTTGTATAAAAACTTATATATTTTAATAACTATGAGTTTATCATGTTATACAAAGTTTTTCATAATTAAAAACTCCACAATTTTCTCAAATATACTATACCGCTTTTCAGTTCAATGAAATAACATAGAGCTATTTTTCATGTTTTGTTTTAACTTGTCTTTCGTCAAAGGCGCAGAAAGGTGCAGAAAGGTGCAGATGAGACCAATTACATATAAAACTACTTCAAAAGAGCATTCATACCGTGGTTGAATTACTCGTGTGCAGACGAGATATGTTCTATTCAAATATCCTTGTTCTTTACATTTGCAATGATAATGTCCTTGTATCAGAATTGACGAGACGAAAAATCAGACCAAAACTACCCGGATATCGATGACATAAACTCGTTTTTTAATAGTTCACCTGTAGTTATGAAGCGCATCTCTTTTGCTTTTCAACCCACAACAACAAATAGCCTGCCAAATAATGTTATTTTTAAAGCTTGAAATGATGGTCGATCTTGCCACGTGACAAAAGCGGTACGAAACTCAAGAACAGAATCCTGCTTTGACGTTTGAACAATTCCAAAAATTTCATCAGACCTCACATACTTTGATTAAAATGATATCTCCAGTATGACAAATTATTTATTTTTCACAAACTCAAGAATGAGTTTCGAAAACAGTGAATAATTTTTTGTATGAACTTTTTTCTTATCACTGCTAGACGGAAACTTTTAAATGTAAAAACCTCTTCCTAATCCACCTAGTGGTGTGATAATGCCTTTCTCTTTCAAACAGACTCATAACCACATCTTTTTTCGTTACGATAATTTCTGACACAACTTTTGGACTGATTTGTAACAAAAATTCTTTCAGATTCAACGACTTGTGTTTTAGTCTTTGTTAAGACGTAGAACTGCCTTGAGCTAGTTTTAAAGAAGATCAGTATCTAACGGGGTAAACAGATGGGAAAATTGACATATGAATACAATTATATAATGAAAACAGCGAAAATGTTACCACAGAGACGAGACTCGAACCCCTAGCAAGCTCCTAACCAGGAAAACAGTTTTATCAATTAAACTACCCTACATATGAAAATACCTGAAAAGAAAGTTCAATTGACTAGGCGTAACCAAGCATGATTCGCAATACTTGGTCACCACGGCATTCACTTCACAGTCCTATATCTACGGAAACAAATTCAACAGAAACACATCGATCACGAGTCTATTTTCCCTTTGTACTTTGCCGACACTAGTTTAAATTGTAAAACAATTTCCTCGATAAGGAGTTAGCTACGGGTTCGAGTCCCGTCTCTGCGGTGTAACATTTTCGAGGTTTTCATTACATAATTGCATTCACATGTCAATTTTCCAATCTGTATTCCCCGTTACATACTGATCATATTCATTCAGATTGTTTCGATTAGTTCAGAAAATCGTGACTCAACGCTTACGTTGCATTCTCGATAACATTTTCGAAGCCAAAAGTATCAGAAATAATACAGTTGAAGTTACATTTTGAAAAAAAATACGAATAGAAAACAAACGCGTTTTGTCGGTTACCTCTCACATACCGTTATATCTCCGAAACCGGAAGTGACAACCGACAACCACTTGATCTTCGAACTTGATTCACAACCCAATAGTAGCTTTCAAACGAGCCTAAGTTTGTTAAAAGTTAACATACATTTTCCAATCTCGTCGAGCTGAGTCGAATGGTATACAACAACTAAAAAAAAAACGAATGAAAAAAAGGTAAAAAAGACCTCAGTGTAATTTGATTAGCGTGAAATAAAAAGTAAATGAACTAGTCGTTTAAACAATAGCATATAAAAAGCAATACATCTAACCATAATGACCTTCCCCGTAGAAGTAACCGTTATCAAGATATTTAGACATGATATTCAAAGAACTCCGGTTTTTAATGATCACCCAAATTACTTGGTACTTCGGTGCAAAAATTTTAAATGTAAATAGCATTAACTTTACGTCAGCCTAATGAATTTTGTTGAACCGTTCCCGATTAACATATCGTATCTAAATTATTTCTCTTTTTGATACTTGTTAGAAAATTTTGATATTTTAACTACTAATGAGACCAGGCATATTTTAGCACTACGAAAACATCTTTTTGTTATAAACTTGTTACGGCTTGTTGATCGGGTTACGTTGCTTTAAGAGTACCACATAAACTGCTAGTGTACTGATGGGACGAAGACGAAACGTAAAAATAAGCTAACAGGCATATGTACTTAGCACAAACACTGGTAGTCCTGTGGTACCTTCGGTATCGGTACCTTATCCTTCAAATTTCAAAATTTTCATTATGAAATTTTTATTATGTCTTAAAACGTTTCGATAAAATATCATTCATCTTCAGGAAAAACTCTAAATTCCCTTACACGATTTCAATTTTTAGTGTCGGATTTTGGTCTGATTTGGTCCGTGGTAAGCTTTTTTTTCGATATTTTATTTATCAATCGTTTTGTGGTCTGTCTCTGTGTCTGGATTCGGATGAAATATGAAAAAGTTCACAGAAGTTTGAAAGTTTTCAGTTTCAAGTCCTGTTTCTGGACAGTAGCATTTTTAACTTTTTATTCATTTCAAAACATCAAAGCAAAGCATTGCAATAATAGACTGCATCGAATTGCCCTCTTTGAAGTAAGATTTTCTTGTATCTTATCAACTATTTTCGAAAGATAAGTATCTTTGGCTCTACATTCCATGGGATTCCTAAACCATATAGGAGAAATAAACCTAGAACGGCAGTCTAAAATAGTCGTAGTTCACGAACACTATCAAGAAGTTTGCCCGGTGTATCGAATTTTGTTTTCCTGATAAGCCATGGTAAATAATAGCAGCAATTTTTGTTTGCCTCCTCTAAACAGAATGTAATACAGATGTATTTCATGTTACAGTAGTAGGTGAAATAAACAAAATATTTGATTCCACACAAGGGCTTTTCATGAAATAAAATACGGCAAATCGAAATGAGAATTGATTTGTTGTTATTTATAGCTGTTCTAATCTTCTAACTATATTATATGTTTCATTACTAAAAACACGGATTCGAACAGCATTTGCAAACTCTTAACATGCCTCATAATAAACAAAATGAGTTGAAATAAGGAATGAAATAAATTGTATCTGTTTTCTATTTGTTAGATTATAGGAACAATTACCTCGAGCACATTTTGAGGCAGAAAAACATTCTAATATTTCGTCTGGAAGCTATAAAATGAAACCCAAAAACAAGTTCCGGTAAAGCATAGTAATTTCACAAGACTATAGTGCCGTTCTTTCCATATTCCATCTCCGCATAACTGTCCCATGTTCTGTCTTGAAATTCACTTTGAATTACTTCACTATAATCCAAATATTTGATAATAATTTCTTCAGTACAATTAGAATGGCAGTTTTCGTCAGAATGTTATTAAAAGTGTTTGAGTAAAAAATAACCAATTGTAAAAAAAATATCCCAAGGAGAACCTAGCATCTGCAGATAGGACCTTTTCTAATATTTGCAAAACCAAAATACTTACATATTCCAGTAAACAAGACTTCATATAAAATTCGATTCCCGATCTTCTTTCGAACTTATCTGGAACAACATTTCAGTATACATTCGATCACCGTTAATTGATGAAGAAAATATCCAATTCTGGTCTGATGTTTTTGGAACGAATGCCTCCAACCGAGAACTAACGGTCGTCCGTAAGGGAATTCTTTTCCGTGGTCGACACACGAGCCAAAGATAAGAGACAATAAAATCACTAAAACACTGCGAGCTTCGCGGCGCTCTTTCACTTTATCCAACGGGGATTTTGAGGTCAATGTGATCATTTACCAAATACACTCGACACTCCGGCGCGACCACTTTTGAGAATAACTTCGAGATTGGGACTACGATTCGAAAAAAAGAACACTTAGAACAATTAACAGTGGATTTGCATTCACTCGAACATGATTCACGTATTTCTTTTATCAGTTCTTCACAAGCAGTGTTTTTCGTTGCTTACTTTCCATGAATTTAATCACTAGACGATTAACGTGCTGAGCCGTCTTCCGAATCATTTCACACACCCACTTAAACCGAACGGATTTCGCATTTAAAAAATCAAACTTGATTCGTCTAATTGATTGCGCTTGCTGCTCCAGAAGCCCTTTCACTGTCGAGTAAAAAATCAATAATTCACACGCAACTCGCGGATGTTCCGCGAAAGACAGTACGATAATCACAATAAACTGACTTTCATCGGGTGACAGCTTGCAGTTGTACTGACAGAACGGACAGAACCCACTGCTTCTCACATTCACAACACACCGCCTTATGTCGCGCGCGCGTTTGTTCCACGCAAAGATCCTAGCAAGCCGCGAATAACCATTCCAACCGCCTTCGTGCACAATTTCGTACTGAAATGTAAAGCGCGACGAACGAAAGCTCGAACCACTGGAAAGCACCGCTCCTCATCATGTGATGTGACGTCTGTTGTTCGTCGGTTTGTTGTTTGGTAGTATTTTTACACGAACCGAATCAAAACAACAACACGACGACGACGACGAGCACTGAGGCAAATCCGACCGGGCACAGCTTTGTTCCGCAGGCCAGTGATGCCACTTGCTGCAGAAATGAAGAATTTATTATTATTTATCAATGCTAAAAAATAAAAATATTTTTAAAAAGTGTTCCTCTACATAAGTTTTATGTCTAGGCAAACTCAGAAATCAAGTTTACTTCATTTGTTTCTAGAAAGTTTAGCACATAAATATAAAGCGTGTCGTCATATCGATCGTCCCACGACAAAAGGGCCTAACTGCAAATGACCGTTTCTCTTTGTTTACTTTTTCTTTCTCGATTTACCGAACCGATTTTATATTCGACGCTTTACTCTTCGCAAAACTTTCAAGGTAAAACTACAAGCTTTCGATTTATACTGGAAACTTTAGAGAATTTGAAATAATGGCTCCGTAATAATCAGAAGAGGAGGTAAACAAAGAGAGGCTCTCATTTGCAGTTAGGCCCTTTTGTCGTGGGACTATCGATATGACACTTGCGAGTGTCATCACATTTGAATCTTAAGTGTTAACATGTTGATATCGAAAATCAATAGCAACATGTCGCCGTATTGAAGTTTGTTTTCTCAATAATCTTCATATTATTTGACAATTGCAGCAATATTGGCCCTTATTACCGTTCTCACTTACACTTTCACATTCGCTTCATTTACATGTCACTTCAATTTATTTTAATTTACTGAATTTTTCTCACGTTCTTTATTCAAATCTTTGTAAATTGAACGAAACCTGATATTATCGAGAATCGGTAATTACTGGGAAATTAACACAGCAAAAGGGAAAAGGAAGTAAACTTATTGGCTTATGCAGCCTTTCGTTAAAAAGTGCTATTTTTTTGTTTTCAGGCAATGGAATTGTGGATAGTCGAACAACATCATTGAGTTCATACATGGCAAGGATTTTTTGTAGATCGAAATTGTAAATTTAATTAACCTGAATCTGAATTTTTTATGAAATAAAATATGTTTATCATTTTGTTTGAAACCTAATATCAAATTGATGACATTTCAATATGAAGAAGTATTCTACATGACATTTAAGTGTAATACCTATTGAAATCCAAGCATTTTCATCAATTAAAACGTATTTTTCTGACTGTTAAATTGCAAGTGTCAAGCTGATTAAATTGCAAGTGTCAAGTGTGCACTATTAATAGGTTTTAATGTGATTCCATTTACGTAAGCTTTGAAGTGATTAACACTTGCAATTTAAATATCGAGCAATATGCGGCGCAATTAAGAGTAAACACATCAGTCTAACGTGTCGATTTTTATCAATGCAATTGAGGAATACACTGCTAAAAATCGAGATTTTTTTAAATCTGTTTATATGGTTTCTCAATAACCTTTATATTCGCTGACAATGATCACATTACTAAGTGTCAAGCATATAATGTTGCACATATTCTTCGTGTAACTATTTCATTCACGCATCCTCGCTGCGATTAAACTATCTTCGAATATGCCCGTCTCGAACAACGTAGAACTATTTGTGGTAGAATAATCCAGCCACAAAAGAGAATAAAAAAAATATACATCGTGAAATAAATATTATTATAATTGAATTACTTAGTAATCCAAGTACAACTCAAATAATATTGTAAACAATAATTATATTGTTTTACTAAATGACGCAAGGTAGTTTTAGCATAATTATAAATTGTAGCCTAAATTCTATAAAACAACGGTAATTATTGCGATACAGACAAATCTCAATCTAAGTAGTCTGGAAGCAGAAAGAAAAAAATGACAGGATTGACTCGACGAGTTCCATGAAGAACGGGTGCATTTTCCTCCTGAAAATTGAAAGGATGAACAAAGATAGCAGAATTTCAAGAAAAATCACGACACTATTCACTGCACTAAAGAAAGAAGGGTAAAAATAAATAAGCAATAATCGTAGAGAACCCGAATCTACTAATGCAATCTTCGCTGCTGGTATACATCGTGCATGTTCGTTTTATACATTCGTTGATTTACTTTACTCTTCAAATTGGTTCGAATAGCGTCACTGCGATGATCGTAGTGTTCCATTCTTCGCGAAGCATTCTTCATCTAATTAATTCATCATATCTCGTTAGGTAGCAGCAATGGGGGAGTGCTGGGATATGTTTAATCACACACACACACACACACACACACACACACACACACACACACACACACACACACACACACACACACACACACACACACATACACACACACACACACACACACACACACACACACACACACACACACACACACACACACACACACACACACACACACACACACACACACACAAACACACACACAATATTCGTTCCATATTCGCGTTAAGTCATTCGGGGGTATGTTCAATGCGAATAATAACTGCAAGGAATAGATCGACTCGAACGAATTGAATACTAAGTGTCATACATTTGGAATTTTGTGAGATGGCTATGCTTTTGACAGTTGACATAAGTTCTCAATACACTCATAAAAATCAACAAGTGAGGCTGAAGTGTTTACACTTAATTTCGTCGCATTTGACATGATACTTTAATTTCAAGTGTCTTCAAATCTCATTCAAAAGAAATCACAACCTATAGATAATTCATTTAAATGCCATCAACCAAACAGCAGATGAATTCAAAATGTAATACATTCAATATATAATTGGAAAAATACTTACAGTCGAATTGTCATATAAGTACATAAAAACTGATCAAAAATTGTATTTCATTAATTTATACACTTGATTCTCATGTTGAATCCTTTTTCATATTAAATACATAGAAATTTGATCTTGAAATGTCATCATTGAAATATGAGAATGAAAATAATTGGCTAAATACAGTTACTATACAAATTAAATGTAAAATCCGTATCTCTTTTTCTGGAGACTGATGCAAACATTCTGAATGAAATCAATGATTTTGCTTTACGACCCTTCATACCTGAAAACACAAACTTTTTATGTGACGTACAAAAAAGAATTAACCAATTCCTGGTGAGATTGAAGCTTGTTTCATTTAGAATTGGAACAAACTTTTGCTCATATTGTGGTGCTCCTGGTGGACGGATTTTGAAGTTGTTTTGCGCCCACGTGTCGGGAATTTTGTCAGCTTCACGTATGATTTTTGACATTCCGCAAATCGACTGTACTTTGTAAACAATCAACATGGAAGCCGAAAGAAGGAAAAAAATTGTGCACAGTTATTTGGAAAATCCGTTGTGGTCTGCATCTAGGCTAGCTAAACAGCTGAAATTGCCCAGAAATACCGTATGATGCGTTATTAAACGGTATAAGGAAACATTGACGACGATTCGGAAGCCTCAAGCCAATCGTCGGAGTGGAACTGTCAACCGGAAACAGCGTGGTAAGATTTTGAAGACGATTAAGAGGAATCCTAATCTGTCGGACCATCATTCGGCCAGAAAATTCGATGTCGTGTAGGAGTACCGTGAGGAGAACTCGACTCCGGTAAGGAATCAAGTCGTATCGAGCTAGCAAACAGCTAAATCGCACCATAAAAGAAAATAGTGTGGTCAAAATTCGTGCTCGGAAACTATATGACCAGGTGCTGACCAAGTTCGACGGGTGTCTTCTGATGGACGATGAAACCTATGTCAAGGCTGACTTCGGACAAATCCCAGGTCAAAAATTTTACTTGGCGAGCCGGGGGATGTCCCAGCCAAATTTAAATTTGTTTTTGCCGACAAATTTGCATGAAAATTTATGATTTGGCAGAGCATTTGCAGCTGTGGCAAAAAAACGAAAGTTTTCGTTACAAATAAGACAATGACATCGGAACTATACCAAAAAGAGTGTCTCCAAAAACGAATTTTGCCGTTTATTCGATCCCACGACCATCCCGTAATGTTTTGGCCAGATTTAGCCTGTCAATACAGCAAAGTCGTTCAAGAATGGTATGCAGAGAAAGAGGTCCAGTTTTCTTAAAAGTATGAAGAAAACGTTACATTTGTATATACAGCAAAGTCGTTCAAGAATGGTATGCAGAGAAAGAGGTCCAGTTTTCTTAAAAGTATGAAGAAAACGTTACATTTGTATAAAAAAAGATCTTGAATTCAATAATAAATAACTGAAATACAGGCAATTGTCTTTGTTCCAATTCTATCTGAAGCAAGCTTTATCTGCATGCTGAATCAGCGAGTGACAGTTTTTTCTATTTTCTTTTCCAGTACTAACCGATAGTTGATGATTTCAGGCTTCGTGTTATACATAGAGCTGAGAGGTGACAAATATCACTTGATGATCAGTTTTTTTTATTCACCGATAATTCAATAAATATACTATATACTTTCTGTGTCTCGCTATTTTGAAGAAAAATGGATTCAAGAAATTTTTTCTTCGCCAGTGAAAACCCTAATGTGTGAATTAAATACTTTGCTGGGTAAAATATGATGTTCCGGTCATTGAACGTCATCGGAGTATTCAAACATACCGACCTTTTTTTTTTTTCTTCAAAATAAGAACTGCTCAACGTAACGCTTATTATTATGGAAGTCTGTCAGGTTTAAATGTTATTCAACTAAAACACATTTTTACAGTATAATCGCGTAATAGAATAATAAATTTTTGACACAATTAAAGTCGCAGTAAACTAGAGCATTATGTAAAGAAATGAAAATAAACTACCACAGTAGGCATTACAAAGGCAATGAACAGTTCTCACAGAAATTCTTTTAAATGCTGCTGATGTGGCTACTGCGCTTCAACTGATCTTGTTACAAAAAGAGTCCCATAATTTTTAAGATTGATTCTTATGTCGAAAAGAACAAGGAATCGAATAAAATCGTTAAATTTAAAATAAATTTTGAGAAAAAGTAGAAAGAGTGCAATTTTTTGAATAGTAAGCATTTATTATTATTATAATATTCTGAATTATAAGTATTTTATCATTATTTTTCAATTTTCAAAATATGTTAATCAAAAACCTGAGACATTTTTACATAGAAATTCATATATTCATATATTCATATATATGTTGTTGATCCCTATAGAGAATAAGAAAAAAAGTAGTGATCTTTCTGTTAGGTCGAAGACAGATTAAAACGTATATATTGGATAAGTATCTTGGCAACACTGACTTAAATCCCACCTCTTGTGAGCTGCTTGGTAGCTTTCGACTGCGGGTTGCTACGTTGCGTTACCAACACTACCGACCTAAGGCGGAACGGAGCTTTGAGTGTGGAACTGTGATTTGTGAACCTTACGACTTACGATCCGAATGAAGCCTATCTATTTGCGATGGTGCGCTGTTCGGATGTGGTGCGTGGGTGATGTTAAGTTGTTCTGAATTACTGGTACTATGCAGACTTCTACCAGCTCGGCATGAAATCCTCACTAACATTTCGATGATGTTTCGGTCTGACGCGGTTTTTTATCTAATTCGAGGAGCGCAGACAATTAACTGGTACTCACTATTTATATTGATAAATTTTGCCTTCTTTTTAGCAAATCATCTCCTGATTACGGAAGAATTTCAGTGGCAATCTAGGACTGTGTTTATTGTATAAATAGTCTTGCAGTGATGTCATACAAAGCATTTATTTTGCACGAGAAAATGCAACATCACATACCGAGAAAGAAATTGTTTCCACTTAGCAATTCAATATCTTTCTGACCTTTTGACACAGACAAACAGACAGTACAATTGAAATATGATTTGGGGTGATCTATTTTATGTATGGTTTTGAGCTCTCTAATTGATTATTTCTACAGATTTCCGAATGAGCTCATGTATTTGCATTTTTTCCGTCGACATTCTGCATACCATTTTAATCCTGTGTGTCGATGAATTTTCATAAGAAATCCTTCTTGCGAGACCCGTGTGTGTCACTGTACTCATCGCCTTAATGCTTTGGGTACTCTTCATTCGACGACCTAAAATACATTCAACCAAGAATGTATTCAGCCACTTAGCACATCTGAATCTGCCGGATTGTGCTGAGATCATACCTATTCGTGTAAAGTTTCTATCGTTCCGAATAACGGCTTTGTCAATACACTGCGTCAGAGAGCTTTTTGTTTGTAATGTTCTTAGAAAAACCAGCTTGTCAAATGTAATTTTAGCTTGAATTTCAAAATAAATTTGTACTCTGCATTCTGTACTAGGAAGGTTTTGGTATTTTGTTTGTGCTAGTCTAAAGCTATTACAATATCGGCTTTTGATTCTCCACACGGAGAACCCGCAGATCACAAAATCACAATATTGCAATTGTTTCACGCTCTGGTTGTTTCAACTAAAATGTTGTTGATTTAACTAACATATCTGTTGATTTTGACATAACCATTCAGGTAACCGAAATTGTTGTATTCAAATGCTGTCACTTGGCGGAGAACGAAGACAGCAAAACGCTGAACAAAAAACCTCTTCATTTCACCAGAAGCGTTTCATATTGAAAATTTTCAATGGTAAATGAACGTCATTTATGTTAGTTACGTAGTGGTCGTTTTATGTAAGTGAAAGTATGCAGAAGAATATAACAGTTAATTGTAAAACAAGTTTTCCATGTCTTAAATAGATATTCCTACAGTATAAATGTTTTAATTTCATCTGAGAGTAATGTATTCTAGGACAGCTCATGTCAATGTTATTAAACACGCTTAGCGCTTAAAAATTTGCTGCTAAAGTTTGTATTTTCTTGAAAGTGTATCTGTAGCATTAGGTTTACCAGCGAGCCATTCTGCAAGTGAAGGAAAAATTTCCTAATTCCCTGTGACCATTTTTCTGGTGAGTTCCCTTTTGAGAGTTGTAATCGTTTGGTTCATTTCTATATCCTTTGTGAGTTTAGTGATAAAGATATAAGCAGTTAATTAGGTAAAATTTCGTTGTTCAAGCAGTGAACGATTAGCTGCCCCCCGAAGAGGCTAATAGTAAAAAATATTTATTGCAATTGGTGTTTTAAGTTCAAATAACTGAATAATTGGTTGAAACAACTGAGACATTTTTTTGCTTTCATGCATACAAGTAACTTTGCTGGGATTGTGTCTTTGCTCAATTGCACGAATGACATCTCATTGAAACGTTTCATTGTTCGCTCAGTGTGTTTGGCATTGCTCAACTGAAACGTTTCATTACTTGTTTGTGGTGCGTGTCTTTGTTGGGTGTCGTTGCTAAGCTGCCAGCACGATAAATCAAAAATGACAGATTAGTTAAAACAACAGTCGATTAGTTGTACCAAATTTTAACCAATCAAAATCAGAAAAACAACTAATATTTTAGTTGTTTTGCGATCGCTGGGTTTTCCGTGCAGTTTAGAATAGTGAGACTTTGTAAGGTTGGGTGCAATATATTTTCAGTACTATCATATTCTCGACCAACTTATAACTTAAAAAACAGTAACGCTTTGTAACACCGATAACCACCAAAAAATGTTACGCATGTAATGCAAATGGTAACAGTTTGTAGCACCTATATCGAACAAAAAAGTAACGCATGTAACGCTTAATAACCTTTGTACTTTTCGAAAAAGTAACGTCCGACTGGATATTAGAGTGACGGTGTCTCAGTTGGAGTGATATCTGCAAAAAAGGCAAAAATTTGAGCGTACACAAAAATTTTTACGACCTCCAATTGCGTAGATTTATTTGCATAAAACATAAATGTTGAAAAACCAATGTAACTACTGAATCACAGATACACTTTTAGAATCTTAAAACTCACTTGTTTATCACGAAGTGCACAAGATACGTCTGATGAATTCGACTTCTAATGAAAAAATGAGATGAAGCTGTAAAATGACAGAAAATTCGTATAGATCGATAACAGATAAGACTAATGATTTGAAATTCTTTACTTTCCCTTAAGTTTGCGACGTTTCCGTTTTCGGAATTTGAAACTTTATTGACATAAACTGGCCAAGAATAGATCTACTGGGTTTCTGCTTCCATGTCGTAAAAGGCGACAATTGCAGGGGTTTATTTTTTTTTCAGTTATCAGATATTTTCAATATTTTACTTCTGATTACTCTATTTTACTAAATTATCTCTTCATTCAACTTATCAATTTGCGGATAGCTTCCGAGAGAAGTTTTATTTGGTTTGTTTTCTTCTTCTATATTATTGCTTGTCTTTTAAGATTATAAATTGAATGATTAAAACCAACTATTCCGTAACTTCGTTAATATTACGAAGTTAATAGCAGAGATAACATATATCGGAATATTGAATAAATAGTAAAAAGCAATACTTGTTTGTTTGATAAATTAATCTTATTTTCTCGGTAGCCGGCTGCCCAGATCAACCAATTAATAATTTTAATAAATTATCTAAATAATAAAGTGGAAAAAGAAAAAGAATAGGGAAGTTTTTATTCGTTACGCGAAAGAATTCAATATTTTCCTTCAGTTTTCACGAATAATAACTGTGAATTTCACATTTTGTTGCTATATCTTCTTGCAGAATTTGTTAGAATTTTTGATATTTTACCTCTTAATTCAAACTAAATAAAGTTTATTTCTACCATTGAGATGTTTGGTTTTAATAATAGAATTTGTTATTTATTGTCAGTTCCATTTTTGGAGTTTTTGATCATTATTTCATGTACAGTCGAAAACGGGAACGAGAAACCGAAATTGGCCAGCAACTATCATAGACTACCAAAAGAAACAGCTTTGTGCCAAATTTAGAAGAAAATTTCCGAGCTTCCGGAACCGGAAGTCAGCTCTGAGTAAAATAGAACAGCAATTTATGAGACCGTCCGAAGTTTGTGAAAAATAGGTTTGGGCATCTGTGAGAAAATGAAGTAAGTTACATCTTTCGCGCTTTTGATCACTATTTCCGGTACTTCCGGAACAAGGAACTGGGATCCGATATATTGGAAATCAGCTTTTGTGGCCATCAACTACCAAAATACGCACACTTAATTCGGTTTTAAGTCGCCATGTATAGAAAAATATTTCGGAAATCGATTTACTTGTCACCTCGTTATTCCTAAACCGGAGATCGAATCAAAACAGAATTCAATGACGTTAAAGACTGTCCCAGAAAGTATGGACGCAACCAAACACCGCGGCCATTTCGCAATGGTTCAGAATCTGTCAATTTTTATGGCTGCGTCCTGTTGCCCTCTTCTCCAACCACTTGTGCAGTTGTTTATTCGTTTTCATTAGTTTGTTTCGAAATGCGTGGACTTTCAGCAGAACAACGTCGAAAAATTGTGTCACTAAGAAAGATAGACAAAATGGAGGGAGTAAGTGAAAAAGTCGTGCGAAATGCAATCAGGAAGTTGAGGATAACCGAAAACGGATCGAAAAAAAGGTTCTGCTAATCCTCAGTTGGATATGAAGGCGTTCGAGCAAAAGAAGGAGGTTTCAGTTCGGGATGTGGCCAAAAATGTGGGCACTTCGAAGTCAAATGTTCTTCGTGCTAAAGAACTTTTGAATCTTCGAACCTATAAGAAGCAGAAACAACCAAAACGTAGTCCGAAACAAGAAGCATCGATCAGGCCGAGGGTTTGAAAGCTGTACAATACGACTCTTGCTGGAAATTTGAACTGCATAATCATGGACGACGAAACCTACGTGAAATTCGATTACAAATCCTTGCGGCAAGTATTAAACCAGTCCGAGACATCGATTGAAGTCGGAAAATTTGGTAAGAAAGCTATGGTCTGGCAAGCAATTTGTAGCTGCGGTAAGATTTCGAAACCCTTTGTCACCACTGCTTTAATGAACAGAGAAATATACATCAAGGAATGTTTACAAAAACGACTTCTACCAATGATTCGAAGCCACAAGGATCCTGTTGTCTTCTGGCCAGATCTTGTTGCTTGCCACTACTCGAAATCAACGGTAGAATGGTATACTACCAAAAATGTCACTTTCGTCCAAAGGACATGAATCCACCAAATTGCTCACAACTTCGACCAATCGAGGAATTTTGGGCATTAACGAAGGCACATCTCGGGAAACATATCTCGGCAGTCGAAACCATTCAACAGTTCGAAAAAGATTGGAAAAAAAGTGTCAAAACTTATCGCCAACAAGTCTGTACGGAATTTAATGAGGAACGTTCGCAAGAAGGTGCGCCAGCTAGTCTACAATGGCTAAGTAGCAAATGTTGAGAATAATATTTGTTGTTGTAGTCTAATATTATCAGTATATCGAATAAAATTTGAATATCTAACACTTGTGAATTATTTGCAGCGAAATTAAAGTGCGTCCTGTTTGAAACAACTGGACTCCTTTTTTGACATTTTTTGTGATATCCGACTTTCGATTTGCTCTTGAGTCAGTTTACGGCAAACCATCCCCGAACGCTTTCATTATATTGATGAGTGTTATTTTGCCAACATTTTACAATTTCGCAGTTTGTGAGTGTAAGTAGTTCGGAATTTCGCGATGCGCGAGCGTAATTTTGACGCGTTGTTGCTCTGCTTTCGATGCCATCAGTTTGTCGAGATGTCGGAAAATGTCTCTCTTTTCTCAGAGATAGCTTGACCGATTGCCTCAAACGTAGGTTCCTGTTCCGGAACTACATTTTTTAGAAATTATTTTTTGGAACGGTTATTGGATTGAGCTAAATTGGTTCCATTTAATTTATTAACACTTCAAATGCCAAGCCTGAAAATAAGTTGGAACGGTAACTTCGAGCTGTCATAGCTCAGCTGTTTTTCAACGAATCTCAATCAATTTTACACCCTCGAATTTTGTGAAGTTCGCAGATTGATTCAAAAACTTTGTAGCAGACGATTGGTAAAGAAAAACCAATGAAAATTTCATTTTTCCCGTTCCAAGTTTTTTTTTCAAGTTCAAAATATGCCCAGAATTTTTAAGATTGTCAGTGAAATCCAAGTTTCAGTTTTTTTTTGTAAATTTTGTTCATAATAAATGTCCAACTAAAATAATATAAAAATATATGTCATATATTTAAAAGTTTTGATTTGATTTTGTTTGGCAAAATATTCCCTATAATAGAAATTCTCTATATTAGTACCAAATTTCTTGAGATTCTTTGAACGTATATATATAATTTTGTTCATCAATAAATTGTTTCTCGTAATGATTCCAATATTTTGGAGCAGAAAAATGTACATGTCATCGCTTTAATATACAAACATGTGAAAAAAATGAAAAAGTCATATATATTTATAAATTTATCGATTTTTTAAGGGTTTCTTTTGATAGTGCAAGAATGGTAGTTGGGCGAGAATTGTAGCTGGTATCACTAGCAATCGAATGATGTGTAAAAATAGATAGGTCATCGCTTTGAATTTCAAGATATTTACGATCATTGTAAAAAGTCTCACCTTTTCTATGGTCATATGTCTACAGTTTTCATTATAACTATGGGTAGACAACCCTATTTTTCGGGATTTTCAGTTCATTTTATTTCTGGAAGTGGTACCTTTCCAATGGTGAACAAATTTCGAATATCGTTTGACTAAGAACAAAGTTATGACACGGTAAAGCTGAAGTTCTCTATATCCGATTCGCGATGCAGATGCCGCATAAATGCAGATAGGGCATATTTTGAGCTTGAAAAAAAACTTGGAACAGGAAAAATCAGATGTTCATTAGTTTTTCCTGAGCGATCGTCAATAATGACATACTTAAAATAATCTACAAACTTCACAAAATTCGAGGGTGTAAAATTTATCGAAATTGGTCAAGTAACAACTGAGCTATGAGAGCTTAAAGTTACCGTTCCAATTTTTTTTCAGGCTTGGAATTAGGAGTGTTAATGTATTTGGCCTATGAAATCACTTCGATTGTACCGGTTTCCGGATTTTGGATCCGAAACTACCTGAAACTCACTTCGTTTTCTCGAACTCGACCTGAAAGCTGTTTCATTTTGTAGGTTATAGTTGATGCACAAACATTCTTTTTTCTTTCAAGAATCAAAGAAAATTATTTTAAAAAATTCCATGGATTGCTATGAGAAAGGCATCATTATACCACTGGATATAAACAGGTTTCTTATAGAAAATGTGCAATCGCAGGTTGACAAAACATATCAAAAGTCCCTATCATAGCTCCCAGTCGATGGACGATAATTTCAGTTCAACTTTGCTTTGATCTTTTCACTTCAATCTCGGCACCTCTATCTATCGAGTGCCCGGAAGATCGATAACTCTGAAGTGCTTCAGAAACCTTGAACGCACTGGTTTCTTTTGGAGTGTCTTTTCAAGTGGCACATTAATTGGCGTTAACCTGAACGACTGGCACAAACACAAGGTCGTAAAAGTTTGCCAAGATATTGCACTTCACTTTTTGCATTCCTCTAACTCCACGTTCATCAAGTGCCTAACAATACCGGCCTGCAGATCCGCGGAATCTCTCCGCTAAATCTGTTGGTATCATCACCTTCCACAACTCTCTTGATGAGTAGCAGATGGGTTTCTTTTTCCAATAAGACAATTCAGCATCAGCACATGGTGCACATGCACGGCGGTCTTGGAATCTCACACATTCGCCGGATGCGCAGAAGAAGTAAAAAAAAGAACCTCGATAATTTTTACCGTGAGGTGAAACAGCAGACCCATCAACTAATGGAGCCCGTTTAAATTGAAAACGAATGTGTTATTTTTGTGTGGTTTGCTTCCACTGTATGAACGTTAGCGATGCCGTTGCTCGTCAGCTGGAAAAACGGCTCCGACACGATGCCTCCTATTGGATAACGATATTGGATTTGGATATCACCTGTTTTCTGGTTGGTGGCATGGAAAGGACGGAAACGGCACAGTGTTGAGCTTCAGTGTAATTGATGTTGTAGTCGATACGGTAAGCTTTGGTTGACAAACGATGCTGCTCATAAAAATGTGACACGAACCGATAATCTTTAAGCACATCATCGGTGAAAAATGTGTGCCTCCTGAAGGAACAACTTGCTAACCGTGTCGATTTCCCTTTCTCAGTGGTAGTTAAACTGTCAGTTTGATACCTGCTGGAAAGAAAGAAAGTGAATCGTACTTGCCGACCAAACAGGCTGCTTCCACTGATGATGGGATCAACACATCGCACCGAGGTGGGCCGGCGAGGTGTCCGTTTGTCTGTGCGTTAATGACATGCTGATCAGCCTACTTGGGTTTTATAAATATTGATTACCTCGTTCAGTGAGGTGGTATTTTCTTCTGCCCAATGGGAAACGGCTTCCCAGTTGGCCTTGATTTTCTATCGGTGGATGCACGTTGTCAGTTCAAAGGGTTGCGAGAAGAGAGATAATAACTTGGTCGCGTGCTGATAAAGAAAGTTGGCATTTTATTCACGCTTTACTCTCGCTCTTCACGGCGACCGGCTTGGAAACTTCGGTACTAAATAGATTAACTTAATGATAGGTGGCACACATTAGACAGGAATGTGATGGATCTTAATGTGATATATTCATTCCGGTAAGGATTTGCGTGTCAATGCAAAGTTAATGTCAAGTGATGAGTAAGAATATTCCGTCCGCAGCTGTACTGTTTCGAATGAACACGGACTCAAACTTAACAATCCAATCGCTGGCGAATGACGGGTGACAGAACGCAAGTCGCAAGTAGTACGCAAGTCTGCAGTACAAATTCATAACACCTTTGTCCATCGATTCTCTTCTACTTACACAACTAGCTGAAACTAAACATGGGAGGGCAAAATAATCCTTCAGAACCGGGTTTGCACCTACAACTTTGCATACCTACTTGTACTCACCCGTAGATTGAAGCTGGTGCGATGGATTAGAACGTTGCCGGCCTGAGGACTTATCGATTACCCTTCGTCATCTCCGCAAACATTTACCTAACCGAGAAACTGTCGACTGAATGTAATGTGAGCAGGCAAGAATGACAAATGGGAAGGAAAACGTACACACAATACGAATGGAGGCCATTGACTTGAATGTACACCCAGGCCCAGCAGATCACGAAGCGACCGCACGTCCTGTATTTACTCTGTTATATAGTAGGCATGGGATTTATTCAGTATTAGTGATTGACGATTGGCCTTTCGGAGTCTGGTTCCAGCTAACTAGATTTCCGATGCAGAATGATGTTGGATGATGACAAATCACTGTTTTGACATTGCAAATGTTTCAATCTGTTCAGGGTCGTTTTTGATCAGTAAGTAGATCGACCCGATCAACAAAGCATAAGAGGATGCTCTCAAAATTTTGTCCGATTTTAGTAGCTATATCTCATTAAATTAACAAATAATCAGATTGTAGTAAGTCTGAATATTAAAACAAGAGTTGTTATATTTCAGTTAAAACTATACTGGAGAATTGAAAAACTATACATTATTAGAAAAATTTTGCGTCTTCGACCAGTTTATGTTGAACTGTTAGGTCCCCAGTAGATCGTCACAAACCGCTAAAGTTTCTGCTACATGCTATTGTTGAAAATCCGTTAACACTAGATTGTCCAAGGAAGTCATTTTGACTGCTTTTAGATGTCAATTAGAAAAAACAATATGTACACAGTGGTAGGGGAGAGTGTTCGGTTACCGGCACTCTTTTCTTTTAAGCTTTTTACTTCTCACTAAGTGCACATTATGCGGTCATATACACTTCAACGGAAAGCTAAAGCCCCTTACTAAAACCTGAATAAGAAACTAAGTTGATTCAATCGATTGAAAAAACTTTATTATCAATTTAGTAATGTGATAAATTTTGCCCATTTCAAAAAAGGTGTTCGGTTACCGGCACCCCAAGAAATTTGGCTAAAAATGGAAAAAATTTAAGTAAAGACTGCAATTATTCAAAGAAAAACTGGAATTGGACAAAAGTCTTCATTGTCTGATGGTGACTTCGTATTGGCTCTCTTGTTTGATGACTTGGATGGTGCCGCTTTTGGTGTCGATTTGGCCGGTCTTCACGCTGGAAAAAATTCTGGAACTTGCTGTTAAAGATCAGCTGATAAACTATTTGAACTCTAACAGTTTGCTAATACCGGAACAATCGGGATACCGTAAGGGTCACTTATGTGAAACCGCTTTGAACCTAGTACTGGCAAAATGGACGGAGAAAATCGAAGCCAAAGAGAGTGTTTTTGCTGTGTTCTTGGATCTGAAGAGAGCCTTTGAAACAATTTCAAGACCTTTATTGTTGCAGACTTTACAGCGTTTTGGCATCGGGGGAATGGCACATGAATAGTTTGAAAACTATTTATGTGGTAGATCTCAAAAGACTGTTTTCAACGATGTAGTGTCTAGTTGCCTCGGTAATTCACTTGGTGTGCCTCAGGGAAGTGTGTTAGGTCCTATTCTATTTATTATGTATATTAATGATATGAAGCGAGTCTTACGTGTCTGTGATATAAATTTGTTTGCTGATGATACTGTTCTGTTCATTACGGCTAAATATTTCAATGAAGCTGTTGCACATTTAAACGAGGATCTAAGTTCGCTGGTTCGATGGTTAAAAATTAAGCAACTGAAACTAAACGTCGCGAAAACTAAATATGTATATGGTTATTTCTTTTGTTACCACCGGTCATGACGCCAATGTGGAAATTGATGGTGAAACTATTGATCGCGTTAGAAAAATGAAGTATCTTGGAGTAATAATTGATGAAAAGTTAACATTCAAATCTCATATCAATAACGTCATCAAGATTGCCAAAAAGTATGGTGTATTATGTCGTTTGAGAAATGACTTAATGACCCATAGTAAGATTTTTTTGTATAAAACAGTCATTTCACCACACATTGACTTTTGCCCATCCATTCTGTTTCTTGCTAATAACACACAAATCTCGAGATTATAGCGACTGCAGAATAAGATCATGCGATTAATTCTAAAATGTAGTAGATATACCTCGTCAGGTTTTCTACTGAACGCATTACAATGGCTTTCAGTGAAACAGAGAATTTCTACTTAACCATGGTATTTATTTTCAAGATATTAAACGGCATGCTGCTTCGATATTTGTGTGATCGAATTGAAAGAGGAACTGTTTTGCATAGGTACAATACTAGATACGCATCTGATGCTAGAACACAAAGCTTTCTGTTAGCCAGATCGCAAAACTTATTATTGTACAAGGGAATGAGTTTTTTCAATTCGATGCCAAGAGAAATCAAACGCGCAGCGACATTGGTGGAGTTCAAAAAATTATGTATTTCACACATAAAGTTCGCTTTGTAAGCAAATATTTAGTTAGTTAGTTCAATTTTTTGAGATTTTTTTTTTACGTATTACGAAGATTGTATTTTCTTTTTGTTTGACGAATTAAGTTACTGTGTTCGGTATGATGATGATGGATTTTTAGTTTGTTTGAGAGTTAAAAATAATGAGCAGTCTACAAACGTTTGAGTCTCGCGCGCGAAGCAGGTAGTGACTATTTGGAAAGCGAACAGGACTGGCCGAAGAGCCTTAGCATTCAGTGTGTTAAGTTTGCTCTTGACCTTGATCGCAAGGTTTGATTAATATTTTAAGGAATAGATTCGGGAAACCAATTGGGATCGACAGTTGTTGATGGAATTGGGCTTGGCTCTGCTCATCCGCAGTCTCGTTACTCCATCGTAGCTGATGTGTGTAGCGATGAACTGGTCCGGCGGGAGGGGCCAGGTGAATTACTGTCTGATACTGGTAAAGATATCGGGTTCGATTCCTGATGTGATCAAGGATCTTCCCGGGTTGGAAATTTTCTTGATTAACCCTGGATAATAAATCCTAAATATTTGAATGTTATTTTGTGGTCAGTCGTTCTTTTGAAGAAGACTCAATACCTGCTAGATTAATCAGATCGTTTTCCTTTGTTTGCTGGTTAAGATATGTGCAAAAATATTAATTATCATTTAGATAACTCTTTCTGCTCACACCTTTGTAGGGGTATGAGGTGGGACCATCATCATCATCTTTTATAACGGATGTATTGAAGCCGTCAAGTTGTCCACGTGTTGCATATCACCAATTATGCCAGGTAATATAAAAGTTTAGCTAGCAAATACGAAAAGATTTGGAACAATCGAAGCTTCAAAAGCCCTTAGACGAAAAAAGGTTTACATGTTAACTAAGAAGTTTGATAATTTACAGACAAATTTGCAGACAAGGCATCTTTGCACATCATTGACAATTTTTCGCGATTTGTCGAAAAAAATTAAATGCCGGTAACCGAAATCGGTAGACATTTTGATAATGTCTAGAAAAATTTCGGTTGCGACAATTTTGATAGCATCCGGTATTAAATCACGAAACAGATCGATTTCACTTCCTAAATAATCAATCCACTCACCTTTTCGATTGTTGCTATTCAATTTATGATACCATAAAAAAAGTCATAAAAAACTTTTGTGTTGATTTTCACACAATTTAAAATTTGTTTTATGCGCAGCAAAAAGTACAAGCGTCTGTTTGTCTGTTTATTTGTCGGAATGACGCTATCTGCTTTTTGTCAAAAGTTACGGTGGGGTGCCGGCAACCGAACATCTTCCCCTATGTATCTAAACTTCATGTACGTTTAGCCATCAGATGGCATGTATCCATTTGGACCACTAGCTCCTCGATAACCTAAGGCCAATGTTTTATTACGCATTACTAGTGTTGTTTCCACATACTGTGTTAGCATATATCAATAAAGAATTCCAACTACGTAAATATTTGAACTCTTAGTGCAAAATCTAGCTGTACCCAAAGGAAACTTCTTGGTTCCTTGTGGAACAAGTGTAAGAACTGCTAAAAAATATTCAGGCAAAAATATAGTAAACGATATAAACGATATAAACGATATAAACGATATAAACGATATAAACGATATACACGATATACACGATATAAACGATATAAACGATATAAACGATATAAACGATATAAAAGATATACACGATATAAACGATATGAAATATATAAACGATATAAATGATATAAACGATATAAACGATATACACGATATAAACGATATACACGATATACACGATATAAACGATATAAACGATACAAACGATTATTAAATGTCATGAAAACGGTAGAACAGATAAAAACGATAGTGCTTAAGTTTTTTCATCTATTTTTACATTTTTATTGTTTCAATCGTTAAAATCGTTTTTATCGTTATTTGAGTAGTTTTGCACTGTTCTTCGAGCAGTTTTTTCAAGCAAATTTTTCATCGTTTCTCGAGCAGTTTTTAATCGTTTTTTAAGCAGAATCTGCTAGAAAAACTGCACGGGAACGATAAAAACACTGCTAGAGAAAAATGCCCGAAAAACAGTAAAAAACAATTGAAAAACGATTAGAAAATTGCAGATTTTTATAGTTTTCGAATTAAAACGATAGTTTTTTAATCGTTTTCGAGCAGATTATTAACATTTAACTGCAGTTTTGATTTGTGTTCAAGTAGTTTTTCTAATATTTTCATCGATTTCGAGTAGTTTTACCTTTCTCTATAGAAAGGTATTAGAATTGCTGGAAAAACCGACTTTCGAACGGAGCCTCGGAGACCCATAGTGTTATATACCATTCGACTCAGTTCGACGAGATCGGAAAATGTCTGTGTGTGTGCACTTTTCGAAGATATTTGAACGCGCTCAATTTTCTCAGAGATGGCTGAACCGATTTTAACAAACTTGGACTCGTTTGAAAGCTACTGTCGGGCCAATGATCAAGTTCGAAGATCAAAAGGCTGTGACTTTTGGTACCAGATAGATGATGGTATATGTGACGTAACCGACAAAACACATTGATTTTTACTGCTCTTATATATAAGGGTGCCAAAATTTTGGGATCAACTCTATTTTCGTAAAGTTCTAGTGCTAAAAAGTTTAAGCACCTCGAAAAAAGCCTTCATGCAAAATTTGACCTAAATCGGACATGCTTAAGGGGTGCTGCCCGGTGGTAAAGGTTTGACAATTTTCGATCTTGAAAAAGCACCATAAGGGGAGTACATGAAATTTCCAAAATCGAAATTTTTTTTTGATGCCGAAACTCTTAAAACTGCATGAAACATCGAAATTTAGTGTCATCTCAAAAAAAAACTTTCTGGGACTTAGAAAAATTTTCATATTTTTTTTAAGTCACAAAAAGTGGACTTTTCATAAAATTTTTTTTCGAGATGACTAGTGTGGCATCAAAATTTTTTTATCGATTTCGAAAATTTCATGTACTCCCCCCTATGGTGATTTTTCAAGATATATGAAAATTTCACTAAGTTGACTAAGAAGGCTTTTTTTAGATTAGCATCACTGTTCTCATACAAATAGGCAACGCAAATGTCAAGCACTAGTTTGGAAAAATGATGCTGACTGTGTGACATAAACACTGAAGCATGCTTTTGCGAACTACTCGAAACAATCTGAATCAATTGGTGTCAAAATTAGTATCCAAAATTATTTAATAAAAGTATGAAACATATTTTCATGAGACTGTTATGAAAGAAGAGAAAGGTATTATCACACCCTAGGTGGATTAAGAAGGGTTTTTTCACTTTCAAGCAGCTTTTAGAGTAGTACATTGCTCGACGTTTCATGCAATTCTAAGCCTTTTGGCATCAAAATTTTTTTATCGATTTCGAAAATTTCATGTACTCCCCCCTATGGTGATTTTTCAAGATATATGAAAATTTCACTAAGTTGACTAAGAAGGCTTTTTTTAGATTAGCATCACTGTTCTCATACAAATAGGCAACGCAAATGTCAAGCACTAGTTTGGAAAAATGATGCTGACTGTGTGACATAAACACTGAAGCATGCTTTTGCGAACTACTCGAAACAATCTGAATCAATTGGTGTCAAAATTAGTATCCAAAATTATTTAATAAAAGTATGAAACATATTTTCATGAGACTGTTATGAAAGAAGAGAAAGGTATTATCACACCCTAGGTGGATTAAGAAGGGTTTTTTCACTTTCAAGCAGCTTTTAGAGTAGTACATTGCTCGAAGAAACTGTTTGAGGAATGGTGACAAAATGATCGAAATGGCTTATGGCCGGGTAGGGTCTAACACATTTGAAAAATCATTTATTTTTTTCTTTATATTTTCTTATAGTAAAACATTTCAAGAATATTCTGTGAAATTTTTAAGCCTTTCGGAACAAAACTCAGCAGGTTACGGGCCTTTATCTTTGCTTATATCATACTGCGAAGAAGCAAGAGCTCGGCACACAGGTCCAAGATTTCTGCTTCGATTGACTTAAAAACTTGACAAAACATTCTTGAAATGTTTCATTATAACAAATTATAAAAGGAGAAATATGATTTTTTGAGAATGTTAGACCCTACGGGCTCCCTTTGGCAACAAATTGTTATCATTGATTTTATAGACAAAAAACTTTGACCGCGCTTTTCTCGAAAGCAAGTTTTGAAAGTCCGTGTCCATCGTCATTCAAAAACTGCTGCACCAATTTTTATAAAATTTTGCACACACTACATATAAAAAAACAGACCCCAACGTTTCCATTCTGTTGTTTGTTACTTTGGGAAGGTTTTATAGCTACAGAACAACGACCAAAAATTTTAAAAAAAAAATTAAAAAATCAAATAGAAACGTTGAGGTCTAGAAAAACTTCTACTCTAACTATGCTGCTTTGATTTGTTAACTTCTCATTAGTCTGCGCTGAGATACAGTGGACACCGTAAATCATGATTTTCAAAAATACTTCTTCTCCGACTTATTTCTCAATATTTTTCCACGAAAAAATTACAAAATGTTGTTCGAATGACGCTTTGTATTACGCTAAATGTTTGAGATTATTTTGTTGAACGACAGTTTTCAAAAAAAAATCGAAAAAATGTGTATTTTTTCATCATTTACGAAACGGTTACGGATGTCTGCTACTAGTGTGTGATATTAAAAAAAAACGATAAAAATTTTAGCTATTTTATGATAAGTGGGACCGAAACAACAAAAGATTGTAAAGTCGGGGTAAAAAAAATGATATAGTAAATGTAAATGTCGTTTCATGTTGGTTGCTGGCAAACGAATTAACTTCGACTATTCCGGTTTTGAAAAGAACTTGAAATGGTGATTAAAAACCGCACATCACTCCGAACAAATTTTCCTACTTCTATTCAATGAACAGTTGTTCTTGTGCATTCCATGGTAATATTTATGGTGTTATGAGCAATATGAGAAAGGCAGCATTACACCACTAGGTGGATTGAAACAGTTTTTTTCTGCATGCCATCATAAATATAATCATTATTTTTGACAAAATTTTCAATTGTATGACACAACTACAAATGATTCAAAAATTAAGTTTGCTGAAATTTTTCGTATCAAATAATGACACGGTTGTATCTGTTTTCCAGTATCCAAAATTCAGATACTGAATACTGTTTCAGGTTCAGGTTGTTATCGTGACATGACGGGTTTCATGGAAATTTGAATTAAACAAAGGGGTCGTCAAATGTTGGTTTGATGTCAAATTTCAAATTTGATGTCTTTTGAAAGGTCATCAAATTAAATTAAATGGTATAATTTAAAATTATTACCTTTATTAGTAAGTAATTTTTTCCAATAGATAAATAAGAAATCTGTGAAAAAATGGGGGGGGGGGGGGGTTGAGCCCGAAACCCTTTCCCCCTCTTTCGGACAGGCCTAATTCTAACTCATATTGTAGTCGTTTATATAAAAGACTAATGTCGTTTTCGCTTGAGAAAACCGAAACTGTGTTGATTTCGCACTCAGCAACGTGGGTTTGAGCAAACCTGATATAACAACCAGGTTCGAAACTGACTCGGTTTCCAGTTCAACAATATTAAAACTAGGTTCGAAACTAGCTTCAAACAAACGGTTTGACAGCAGTTAGGGTGGAAACTGGGATAGGTTTGGCATCAAGCGAAAACGACATAAATGATACGGAAGAGAAAAAAAATGTTTGCTCTAGCCAATGCCTACTAAGACTGTGAACGAATAATTTGAATTTTTGGTTAAAGTCGGACAAGTCAGTAGTTGTTTTTTTTTCTTCAGTAGTGTTATTAGCTATTGAAAAGCATGTTTTTAGCAGTTCGATCGTTATATTCAGATACTGAAACTGCACAAAATAAATCCAAAAACCTTTCCTTGAATCAAATTTTTGAATGAGTCATAGTTTTAGTTAATTTTAATTACTCGATAAAAAATATCTACAGTAATGTCAAATATCAGACAAAAGTTTTTCAGTTCACAAAATGGTTTGGTAGTTTTTCTCTTGCATTGATATGTTTTCCATGATACGGAATTTAATTTCGATCTACCGCTAAACGAAAACAGATTATGCCTTATGCATGACGCTAATGTTTATACTGTACCGTTCTGTTAGCTTCGTCAGAAGATTCAAAACATAACATTTTCTTCATGCCCCGCTGGAAAACCAGTTTTCCATCGTAAACACTTTCCTGCTCCGGTAGACCAGCTGACGGCCGTGGCGGTAAAAAGACATCGACAGTAACATATTGAAAACCGCAAATACCCTACCTTCTCCGGTGCGCATCAAATCATGCGCATCATCAACAAATGGTAAATGCAACAGGTTCACCCTTTTCGCGTTACCACTGGCAACCAGATGCAGTCAAACAAAACAGAAAGTTAATTTTCCATACTGGTTTCTAGTTCAATAAAAGATATTTGTGTAGAAGTATAGCAAGAGTTTAGATTCAGTCCGTCCAAGAATAACGCGGTTAAGCCGGCATTATTGACTTAGTTTACGAAGTGGTACAAATCGACAAATTCGCTACCAACGGTCGGGTATCGATCATGTTTCTGAGGTAGGTTACTGGCACCTGGGAAAGATTTTCAGCTTCGACACCTCAGCTGACGGCAGAGAGACCGGGTGGATGGAATCTTTTGCGTGAGGGGCTAAATTGGATTCGTTACGCAACTGCAATATGGTGGCAACCGGCTGCTGTTAGTTATTAATAAACGGTGAAGCCTTTTCTTTGCTCTGCTCGATTGGATGCTTTCTGTTTTGGCACACGGATGGTCATTACGGTGCAAAGTTTACTGTTTTCGAGCGGGAGACTACCGTCCAGGAAAGAAAGTGAATCGCTGTGTGTGCCTGCTAGTGACGGTTGTTGGGTCGTTTGCCCTTCGGGTAAAGAGGAAGCTGTATGAGTGGGACTAAATCACTGTCACCTAGATCTCGTTACTGTTTAACAGTATGCGTGTTTGTGATCGTTCCGAATCCAAGATGGCCTTTTCCTGCCTATTGAAATTCCTTGAAAATACTTACAATACAAATATTTACAGAACAGATTTAGTGTGTAGATACAAAAAAAAAATGTTTGTAGTCATTTTGAAATTCAAGATAGCTTGTTTTGAAAACTCTTATAATTGAGATACATGCAAGAAAATAATGTTTGAGGTTGTTCCGAAATCTAAGCTAACGACTTTCGGTTTAACGATATTTCTGGAAAACCCTTACGATACAGAACCATGATCAATGAATTTTAGTTGGCAAATCTTGAAGATATGGATGTGGACGAAATGTGGTTTCAACAGGATGGTGCCACTTGTCATACTGTAGCCAAAACAATCGACTTATTATTGTAAGAACATTTCAACTATAACATTATTTCGAGGAATGGAACGGTGAATTGGTTTTGACGTTACTCGATTACGTGAAGCCATTGGTTTGTATGAGTAAAACAGCATCGATTGATGTTTTTACAATCAACACTCAACGTGTCATTGCTGAAATACGCCCTCAAATGCTTGAAAAAGTGGTCGAAAATTGGACGAAAAATAGTCGTGGGCCATATGCCCGAAAGCCAAGAAATTATCTATCAAATAAAAAAAATTGGCCGTTTTATAATTTGGTATGCGTTTAATTGAAATTTCAAATCAGCAAGTTATGGAAATGTTTTGTTGTGAAACCGCGAAACAGTCGTTTTCGTTTGATGCCAAACCTAACCCACTCTAACTGCTGTCAAACCGTTCGTTTGAAGCCAGTTTTGAACCTAGGTTGTTGAACTGAAAATCGAATCAGTTTCGAACCTGGTTTTCATATCAGGTTTGCTCGAACCCTCGTTGCTAAGTGCGAAGTTTCATGAAAAGTGTTTGTTTGATGAAACTACCCTGGGTTAGATTCAGTTTACTCAAGCGAAAACGACATTAGATCTCGAATTCAAAGTTATGGTATCATAGTAGGCTGATTTCTGTACCATAGCTGTCAGTAGAACGCCTAGCTCAATAGCCTCAAGGTCGATCAGTTTTACGAACTGCTTTTCGTCTAAAATTCGAAACGAAATTGACAATTATAGTCTAAAGTTTTCTAACATTGGTTGGATCGATTTTCCTCATTTTTTCTTCAGCAAAACCAAAATAACCGAGAAATGGTTGGACGCTCAGAGCGATGGGACGGCTGCGCTTCACACACTCCCGTCCTGTATGTCGTTGTGTGATCTGAAAAACGACAACTACTACCAGTTGGTGGTGGTTGACATTCCACTGTCCGATTTCGACTCCAAACCGAAACTGAAAGTCTACAAAGGAACAAACCTGACCAGTGAACACAATCTCCCCGGAATACCGTCCGCCGTGGAAAGTCTCTACATCAACGATCAGGAACCTAGAACTCCTAGTATCTTACACAGTAAATTCTTAATAGGCTATGGAAATTCTCAACGGTATCTTTCTTTCCAGTAATTGCCGTAGCCATAGGGCCCTCGGTGCTGTTCTACCGGAACATGAAACCCTACTACAAGTACACTATTCCCGGATTGAGCATCGATCCGGTAGAAATTGACCTGTGGAAAAAGTTACCAGCCGAACGTCCGGAAAATGTAGATAAACTGATCGATAATCTACGAACTCTGAACTTCAGTCAATTGACCGAACTGTCGCAAGAGTTACTCGTAATGACAGAAGACAAACGGGACGGCTTCATCCGGGAAAACGCCGATCGTCAACTGGAACGTCTGTCTGTGATCACCGCAATGGCCTCGTTGAAAAAGGCAACCAATGAAAGTAAATCCGTCTGTTGTCTTATTCTGGCTACGGAAGCAGGTGACATCTTGATCCTGGACACGCAAGCATTCGGAGTTCTCCACCAGGCTCGTGCTTGCTCTTTTCAGGGAACCCCGAGTATCATATCGGCCAGTGGTCAGTATGATATCGACTTCCGAATGGTGATCGCCACTCGGGAAGGGTCCCTCTGTCTACTGCGCAAAGGTTGGCTGGTTGGTCAGCACATTGTGAAACTGGAACACTCTGCTTCCGGTTTAACACTGTTGCCAATTGATCAGACAATCGTCGTAGTTTGCATGAACAACAGTTTGCTTTGCTACTCCAAGAAGGGCAGGAAGCTCTGGTCGGTGACGTTGTCACAGCCGGCGGTTTGCATGACTCCGGTTTGTCTGCCGCATCTCGGTATTACTCTGGTTTGTGTGGCACTTCGTGGAGGTCTCGTGCAGTTTTACTGTCAGAAGAAGCTAGTCGATCAGTTTTACGCTCCGGAGACGGTTTCGGCGTTGACTTTTGGACGACTCGGTCAAGAAGAACATGTACTGATTCTTGTGACATCTGACGGGTCGTTGATTGTGAAGATTCTGAAGCGCACGGCCGAATTCGCAACTACGGAAGATCCCTACGAAATCAAATCGGCGAATGAAGAAGCCTCCGGAAACCTGCAGATTCCGAAGAAGACGAAGGTTTTTGTCGAACAAACCTTACGGGAGAAAGAACACGCCGCAGCGATTCACAACTCTTTTCAATCCGAACTGTGGAGGATGCGGCTGACAGCAGCACGCGCAACGGTGGACGTGATCAGTTCAGCCGACAGTAACATTTCGGGAGACGTTGGGCTGGCAGCGATCAAGCTGGCCGCCGAAGTACTGGGATTGGGACCGGTGTTCAAGTTATTCCTAATACTGGAAAACATATCGACCCGGAAGGAAGCTAGCGGGTTGAACATGTTGATACAAGCGGACCATCGTCATTACCAAGTGGAAAGACCGTACTTGCGGCTACCAATGCTGGTACCGGCGGCACCGTTGAAGCTGGACTTCAAGGTGACAGTCGTTATCGATCCCAGCGATGGTCTGGCGCCGATTGATTTGACCCCGGAAAACTCCTTCGTTCGGGTGCTGGTCTTCAAAACTGGACATGTAAGTGTGATTTTTAGATTGATGAATTAGTTTTATGTTTTGAGTTTTAAGATAGGTTCGAAAACTATTCCCTCGGTTCAGTGTTGGTGATTGCCGAAAAATTGACAGAAGCAGCGGTATTGCTATCTATATTGTATACAACATTTTCAATCCGGTAGAAGATGCTACAAGAACTCGTGTCTCTCAATGCATGAACCTTGAGAGAATTTTGCTATATTTCATACTCTGAGTATTTCACGCCCTTAAAAAAAATTTACAGTCTGATAATGATCGTTTCTGTGTGCAATTTCCCAAGAGAGAATCGCAAGTTGACAATTATCGCAGAAAATCGAATCGATGATTCGACTTGATGATTCTCATACTAGGTGGCAATATTTCAAAACTCTTGTGTGGAGCATTCACAGACATTTTCATAGACACAACTTATACAATTGATTGATTCCATTGCAATTATCAACTGCCCATACAGAATCGGATCGCGGAACAAGAATAAGCGACCGTTTGTTGTTTCAGAGAGGAGCACAGCAGCGAACTAACCTTTGATTCTCAGAAATGTCATCGAGAGAAATTCGCTCTCGCACTGGTGTCGATTCTATGTTAAATGAGCCATGCCGGGTTTTTGTTGTTGCGATGATATCCGTCTCTCTTTGATGGCACTGATTCAATCGTGTGAAGAGTTGCAGAGTTCACTAAAAATCATGAAACTTCAATAATTTATTCCAACGCTTGATATATCTATCTATCTATATATATATATATATATATATATATATATATATATATATATATATATATATATATATATATATATATATATATATATATATATATATATATATATATATATATATATATATATATATATATATATATATATATATATATATATATATATATATATATATATATATATATATATATATATATATAAATGCAGAGATCATTCTTTGTAATCGCATCACTTGAGAACGGATGGACGAATTTACACGATTCTTTTTTTGTTTGATCAGTTTTTACCCTCACCGGGTTCGTATATCAAAAAAATTAGGAAAACTTGCCAGAAAAGTGGGAAAAATCTATAAAGTTGTTTTGTATGGACAAAGGAATTTTCCGTTGAAAATGTCGTCTATGCTTGCTAGATCTTCGAACGGATGTTTGACCGTCGAAGAAAAGAATACTAGATCGTTGAAAAAATCGTTTGGCGCGCAGCGAGTAGTTTTGTGTGGAGATTTCACATGCATACTTGATCCATTCATTATTTCGAGCCACGTGCTTAATTGTGTATCAAAATTATTGCTTCTCAATCTACCGAATCAATAATTCTTGAAGAGAAACTCTTCAACATTGTGTTAGGTTTATCAATACAAAATTCTGGTTAGTGAGCTTTTTTATCGATTATCGAAAGCAAGAATCACATCTGGAAGAGAAAACGTTGCACCTTATATCCATTATGTCGAAGCCATTAGAGTGGAATCTCTGTTCAGTGCTTTGATTCAAAGGATGAGATGATAATCTGTACATTTGTTCAATTTTTGTTTAACAGAAGTATTTCACATTTTCACATTAATTTTTGGTGATATTTCGTTTTGAGCTAAAGTGAATGTGTGTCGAATTCCATTGATTTTAGGTTAAGTAATCAGAAAAATAATGGAGAGAAACGTTAACAACTTAGCCGGTTGACAATTCTGCTGTCCGAAAACATAAATTTGAATAAATATTTTTTGGGCGAGACGAATTTCGATGGGTCAGCTAGTTATAAATAGATTTATATAACAGCAGTATTTTTTGTTATGCATGTTATAAATATTCTGATTTCACTTATCATAAAGCCGTTAATTTAAATTTTACTGACACCGACTTCAGTTACAAAAGTCTGGCCCTTGTTTCTGTGATTTTTATTGTCGACCCCGCAAACTATTGAAAATAACCTTGAAGGTACAGAAATGTTCAGGATCGTATAGTGGTTTCTGAAAAGTGGAGAAAAAATGTTATAAAATCAAGTACTATTGAACAGTGGCAGCCCTTTCCTACTCTATGGAAGGATGATAATAAAGTTTACAATACCCTATCTTTGAGAGGATATGGATAGATTTTTTTTTATTCAAATATTTTTATACTTCAACTGTAATCCTTCAGTTATCTGGGAATTCAAAAAAATTAATACAGTGATTAATACAGTGATGGAAAAAATGAATTTATTTTTTGGATTTTTGCCACCATGGCATCACTGTGCGATGCTCTGGTGATTTCAGCTCTCGCATCCTGGTTTTAAAAATATCAATGCACACGTGATCAGCACAAAAAAAATTGTTTTGCTCAATCAATAGCAATTCAAATGGTATTATTTTAGACGATATGGAAAATAGTAAGTTTTTGATCTTTTGCAAATTTTATGGTTTTTGGTTAAAGTTATTGTTATTGTTATTGTTATTGAAACAATAAGAATTGAAGAATTTGGAACATTTCCAGCGAGCATATGGTGGCTCAATATGCAAAATGTGTAAACTTTTTGACTATAATTTGGACATTTTCAGTAAATGTAGAGTGGCTCAATATTATAGAAAGATTTTTTTTTTTTACTTTTGAAAATTTGATGTTCTATTGATTGGTGAGTCAATTCCAGATCGACTTGGACAATTTTAGACATTTTCAAAGAGCGTTGAGTGGTGCAATTTCAAAATAGTAAAAATAGTTGTTTGTTGGATCAATAGTAGTTCGAATTGAATAATTTTAGGCATTTTCGATGTTTCACTTAATAGTGAATTAATAAGATTTACAAATTGTTAATTTTTGACATTTTCAGGGACTATAGGGTGGTTCTACCTGTAAAATTGTAAAGTTTTGATTAATGTCAATTCGATGCTCTAATGGTTGGTGAATCAATAGCAGTTCAAATAAGATAATGTTGAACATTTTCAGCGATCGTTTAATTCAATTGATGAGCGAATCAGTAGCATTTAGAATTGAACGATTTTGGACGTTTTTAGCGAGAGGTTAAGGGTGGTTCAATTTGAAAAATGATGAACATTTTAACTTTTGCATGTTCGATGCTATATTCATTAGTGCATTAATTGTAATTAAAATTTTTAATTTTGGATATTCTCATCGAGCGCTGGATGGTTTGATATAGACACTCGTAATTTTTATACTATTTCCAATTCGATGCCAGTGGTGGTTTCCCCTGAACACCAATATTTTGTACATATTTGTTCAGAAATATTTTCCTAGCAAAAATATGCGAAAGCTGTTCATTCGGTTTACGGTAAAGTTCGCGTGCTGTTCGTCGAAGCAATATGTTCTAAACCATTCAGTTGGCAGACCATCGGCGAAGGTCAATTGAGCTCTATTCGATGCGTAGTTTTATTATTTATGGTCCGATGACATGCCGACCTACAGCATCAAAACTAAAATTCTATTTCGGTTGATGAGCAAAGCAATAGCACGTTAAAACTACAGTCAAAATCACAGGCACTTCGACGATTTGTATTTTTAAATCCAATGGTTCACCACCACTACTATTGAAAAAAATAATCAATATAGCATCCAATTTGCCAAAACAATTCACAATTTCTCATATAAAGCTGCCTCACCACCGAACAAAATGTTTAAAGTTCTAATATTCCAATTGCTATCAATTAAACATTGAATTAGCAAAAGGTAAAATATTCCCTATTCTTAATTCAGGCCACGCTACGCCCATTGAAAATGTCCAAAATTATCCTATTCGAATTTAATTCATTCACCTATCAATAAAGCACCGGATCGGCAAATTCAAACGAAACGTAAACATAATTCAGACGAAACGTAAACATATCAAAATATGCCGTATGCGGTTATGTGCCCTAGCAGAAAATTTGGCTAACCCCTGAATGACCCTACGGTTGCTGAACATGTTCAAAATTGTTAAATTTTAATTGCTTTTGATTCAATGTTTAATGAAACATCAAATTAGTAAAAGTCAAAATATTTACACTTTTTAATATTGCGCCATCCTTTGCTCTTTTAAAATGTTAAAAATGTCCAATACAATCACCAATCAATAGAGCATCGAAATGACATTAGTCAAAAAAAAATCTATTTTCCATATACAGGCACCCTACGCTCGTTGGAAATGCCCAAAATTACTGATTTTTAATTGCTATTCACTCACCAATTTATTCAACATCGAATTAAGGGAGATCCTCGTTGTACGTTTTGTTTTTCTTACAGGGAGCTAACGCTCTTCCACTTATAAGCTTTGTGCTAGAGCGTTTCCGCCATGTCCATGCCTACTTTTAGGCTCATTCGTTATTGTGTTTTCTCGTTTCAGACTAAGCCCCTGATAGCTTCAACCGTGGTGATGCCTCAACCGGAACCGCAACTACTGAACACTTTTTAATCGGAGCAATCGATTTGTCGCGGCGTTCTTCTGATTATTTTACTGCAAAACTACATTTTTTCAAGACAGGCGATTTTTATGTATTAGATATAGGTATATATGGTAAGTGCGTCCAGACAAATAAACTTGGGTGAATGAATTATTACACATCGTTTTATATTTCTTTCAAGATTCGTATCGAGATCCACCCAAAAACAGAAACTCATTTTTTTCATTCTATATTTCAAATCTAATTAAAATAATCAGCACAATGGATATGTTTAATTTCAGACTATATTGGTCTGATTTTCATCTACTTAGCTTTGTGTGGCGAAAGATATTTATTTTCAACCTCGCGAACAATTGAAAACAAAAACTTCAAACAATTCTGAAGAGATTATTTCTTATACTAAAATTAACATCGCTGTCATCCATCCTGCGTAGCTGCCCGGTATGGTGCACCGACAAAATTAAGAAGAACAAATTTTCTATTACGACAATAATTCGGCTAGTTTTCTTTTTCGCAAAGCTAAGCGATTTACTGCCATAATAGCAGAATCAGCCTACTTAGCATGCGTCTCGCGGTAACTGAAACCAGAACTGCCAGCGTCAGTGGTGTCTCTATGGTAACAGTTAAATAACTTCATCCGCTTTCTAGTCGTCGGTGGTGATCCAGTTTCAAGTGTTACGGCAACGCTGTCCTTTCGAAAGTTTTTACTCAATTAGTTCTTGTATAGGCAGTGGTATGCGTAAAATAGCAGTTGGTATAAGCATACCTAATGTACGATATATTCAACATAATATTTATCTATAGTACATCTAATGAGCACATCGAGATTTGATCAAATATTCTCGTAGCATCAAGCTTAATAATTTCTGACGAACACTAAAAATAGACACAGTTCATAATCACTTGACCTTTGGCAACAACAAAATAAAAATTTGTTTTACGATGTGGCTTTATTTAAGTTTCATGATCACTTATCGCCTTTTTATTTACCATACTGCTTTCCTAGGAGGGCCTTAGGGTGCCCTTTTTGTGACACAGCTGGGAGTACCGAAAGCAATTTGGACTTGGTGTACTCAACAGTTCACCTCGTTCATGAACGGCAGCTAGTTTACTAACTATCCGAGGTTGTTTCGTTAAAACCATTTATCACCAATGACGACACTCGTCTCTAGTACCTACGCCACTTAAGAAGACATAAGGCGTAATGTGTAATGAGTACTTTACGCGGTTTATCTCATCACGGATCAGTATGGACGTCATATGCTCGGAGAGACCGTGATTGTCGGAATGGATGATGTAAGACCGTACGAAGGTCTTGGCGATTTATAATCCGGGCGTGAAGTCAGTTTGATCATTGTTTAGATTTGACTAGTTTTTTTTAATACGGTTTAGTCCTAGTAGATTGAACAATTTCAGTATAGTGATCGGTATAGGTGAGTCCGTTCCATATTGGGATACTAGTATTACATGCTGTTTGGATTTTATTAAAAATCCTTGTTGTCTGGACGCAGCTATCAAAATAAGCCAATCAGAAACTGGAACACTTCGACATAAAACTGGATCAAAACCAGCCTTTACAGTTGTCTCCATCTTACACTCTGAGTGTTTCACACTGTGTGGAATTGAGCATTTAGAGAGAATCGCAATAACAAACAACGATCAAAATAATAACAAATGTTACCATCATATCTTGTCTTGATGTTTCTGTGCTGTCATAGCGATACTTGATATTTTCTTCATATCTCACCGCAGGAATCAAGAAATTGTACAATATCAGTTTTGCATCAAAATTAGTTATACTATATCTTACTTCGTTATTGAAGAGTTTGACGTCAATTGATCCATTAGCTTCATCTTCAAATAAAACACTCTAGAATAAACTACATCAGCATCGGATAAGATGAATGCTTATACCAATTAACTGAAAAGTTCGTCTTCTATAAATATTTCGTTCTTGCTTTGTTATTGCAATGACAAAATTTTATATTTTGTTGCTATTTTCTCATGCAGACTTTGTTATCATTTTTGATATTTTAACTCTTATTTCAAACTAAATAATGTTAATTTCTGCCATAGACATGTTTGGGTTTAATAATAAAAATTTGTTGTTGGTTTTCGATTGGATTACTTCTACCCGGGATCTTGACAGTTATTGCAGAAGATTGAATCGATGATTCGACTTGATGATTCTTGATACTAGGTTCCAATATTTCGAAATCCGTGTGAGGAACGTTCACACAAGCATATTCATAGACACAACTTATACATGGTATACTAATACTTATACTTATACTTATACTTATACTTATACCTATACTTATACTTATACTTATACTTATACTTATACTTATACTTATACTTATACTTATACTTATACTTATACTTATACTTATACTTATACTTATACTTATACTTATACTTATACTTATACTTATACTTATACTTATACTTATACTTATACTTATACTTATACTTATACTTATACTTATACTTATACTTATACTTATACTTATACTTATACTTATACTTATACTTATACTTATACTTATACTTATACTTATACTTATACTTATACTTATACTTATACTTATACTTATACTTATACTTATACTTATACTTATACTTATACTTATACTTATACTTATACTTATACTTATACTTATACTTATACTTATACTTATACTTATACTTATACTTATACTTATACTTATACTTATACTTATACTTATACTTATACTTATACTTATACTTATACTTATACTTATACTTATACTTATACTTATACTTATACTTATACTTATACTTATACTTATACTTATACTTATACTTATACTTATACTTATACTTATACTTATACTTATACTTATACTTATACTTATACTTATACTTATACTTATACTTATACTTATACTTATACTTATACTTATACTTATACTTATACTTATACTTATACTTATACTTATACTTATACTTATACTTATACTTATACTTATACTTATACTTATACTTATACTTATACTTATACTTATACTTATACTTATACTTATACTTATACTTATACTTATACTTATACTTATACTTATACTTATACTTATACTTATACTTATACTTATACTTATACTTATACTTATACTTATACTTATACTTATACTTATACTTATACTTATACTTATACTTATACTTATACTTATACTTATACTTATACTTATACTTATACTTATACTTATACTTATACTTATACTTATACTTATACTTATACTTATACTTATACTTATACTTATACTTATACTTATACTTATACTTATACTTATACTTATACTTATACTTATACTTATACTTATACTTATACTTATACTTATACTTATACTTATACTTATACTTATACTTATACTTATACTTATACTTATACTTATACTTATACTTATACTTACTTTGGGCCCAAATAATTTCCAATCGATAGGCTCCGTTAGTTGATGGCCAAATGTATCCATTCCGGCTATAGCAGTCCCCGACTTCCGGTTCCTAAAACACCGGAAATAGTGATCACAAACTCTAAAATGAAACGAATTCAGCGATGGCTTGGTCGATTTTAACAAACTTAGGAAAAAAATGAAGGACTCATGATTTTATACATAATTGCTGAGTTTTATCCGGATCAGACTTCTGGCTCCGAAATTAGAAGGTGCGTCCAAAATTTCAAACCTTCTTATAATGTGCACCAGTTCTACATGCGGTAGAACAAAGCATAATACCGTCTCTACGAACGAAGTACGTTGTGTGTAGTGTTCGATTTCGAACGCGCAGTAAAAAAAAAAAAAAACCAACACCGAAGCTCGATTTTGAAAACACAAGCGAGTCCATCGGCACCGAGAACACTTGAGTCCGGCTTCTTGCAACCGTTTTGAAGGAAACAGAATCAGCAGGGCGGGACACGTATTGAATTCTGATAGCAGATCTATACTCGATATTTCAGTTGGGTGTTGATCAGCTTCAACTGTATAATTTTATTTTATTATTCGAAATCAATGCTACATCATTGTACCTACAATTTTGAGTATTTTATCTTGCCTTGGCGCTTTGGTTTTTAAACCGATAATATAAACACTTTCAAACTCAATTTGCTGGTAATGTTTCTAACGATATGTTCCTGATTCAATCAAAGGAGAAAGTATAATAAGAAATATTTGCTAGTGTGATTCGTATAATATAAACTGTCACTGTCACAACCTTTTGGCGCTACTTCATTTCTAGGGTGACCAAGAGCGATTATTGTGACAGTATGTCTGTTACCGGTGTGTGATTTTTGTTGAGTACGGTGCTGAGGTAGAGCCAAATCATAGCTACCTTACGCAATATGCCCCCGAAAAAAAGAAAGAATTTCAATAGATTCAAGTTTATTTGAAAGGATATTTGCATCGGAGCTGCATGCGATCAATGAAAACTGTAAATAATATTTATTTACATGTGTGATTAATTATCCTATCACAAAGTGGTATTATGCAACAAATTTAAAAATAATACCCTGTTTCGCTACAATTTCATATACAAAAGAAACTGATGTGCAGAATTTCACTTGGTTCGTTTATTATCGAATAATTGTTTTTATCGAAAATCAAACAACTGGAATTAAAACAAGAACTTTGTTTCTTTAATCAACATTCAGAATGAATTATTGAATAACAATAACAATTTTACAATCACTTTTAGTGCCTTTTTGTCTTTCTCATATAGAAAGGTTATGCAATCACTTGAAAAACCGAGTAGTAAAAATTGGCCCGGAGGGCCAAGTGTCTTATATCACTCGACTCAGTTCATCGAGCTTAAAAAAAAAATTAAAATAGAACAGCACAATATTATACATGAGAAAGGCATCATTACACCACTTGTCAGTTATCGAAAGGCGCAGAAAGGTGCTTATGAGACCACTCACATATGAAACTACTTCAAAAGGGCATTCATACCGTGGTTAAGTTACTCGTCTGCGATCGTTTGCAGGCGAGATATGTTCTTTTCAAATATTCTTATTCCGCCACTATGATGATAATAATTTAATAACGAACGAAAAGATACTCGCATATCGGTCCCATCGTAGCATGCTATGCGTGAGACAGCTATGCGATTACTTTCCATAAGGGACAGACCCGACTTGATATTTTTTTTCAAATTTTACTGAACTAACCCCAAATTATTTTTGCGATTTCTGAAAGTAGGGCTAACTCAAAAGAGGCCAAAACCCCAGTAAAGTCCATGGCGAGTATGGGGAGTAAAGTCGCCGTTTTATCTCTCTCGCCTGATAAAATTTTAATGCTGATTCCCACTGAATTGTCATGTTTCCAAACTCTTTGCTTTGTTAAATGTATAAGCAAGAGAGAAACAATTCGACAAGATCGTTATCGCAATTTATCACTGAATTAATGAAAGAGCTCCGGCGTAACAACACAGAATATTGACATGACACAAAACAACAACGATATTTACATTGCTTCTTCGGGATAGAGGAAATTACAATGTACATCTAAACAGGAAGTATTTAATTTATTGGAATTTAAATATGATGAAACATTCATCTACATAAGTTTGAAATCCAACTCATGGATTCTGTTTTTTTAACCCTTCTACAATACCTCAAATACCAGAAGTACATAAGTGAATATAATAAGGATTAGCCTAGATGCAATATAGAATATAGTAGACTTTTATTGGAAAAACAGCTTCAGAAATTGTTTATTATTTATTGGAGATCTCTTGAGTTGACCAACTACTAGTACTTACTCAAAAGGGCGCAAAACCTCCTCATATTTTAGTACCAACAGATAAGGAGTGTATCGAAAAGTAGTTAGCAACATTGATTATTGAATAAAAAAGCGAAAAAAAAACATATTTTGACATCAGTTTTCGATATATTGTAGAAAAATTACATTTTTATGCATTTCACTGATTATATTGACGAAAATTCTAGTTTCTGTGAAACGCTCGCACTTTGGACTTGATATTCTTAATTAAATTCTGCACAGTTACATTTGTGACTTTCTTGGTGGCAGCTGTCCAGTTTTTTTTTTGAACTCCTGTATGTTTTGGGACACTGTACCTTCCTTCCGAAAGTGCGCTTGACAATTGCCCAATACCTTTCAATTGGCCGAAGATCCGGGCACATCGGTGGGTTGATGTCCTTTTCCACGAATTGTACATTATTTTTTGACAACCACTGTAGAACGGAGTTGGCGTTGTGGGCTGAAGCCAAATCCAGCCAGAAGAGATGAGGAGCCTTATGCTTTCTGTACAGTGGCAGTGGCCTCTTCTTCAAACATTCTTCCTCGTACACCTTGGCGTTAATTGTGCCCTTCGTGAAGAAAATCGACGACCGCACACCACAGGTACAAATTGTTTGCCAGACCAACACCTTCTGCCCAAACTTTTTCATCGCCACCGTAGTGTCAGCGTCGTCCAGGTCCTGGTACACCGATTTCGTATAATATTGCGGTCCGGGCAGCGCTCGAGAGTCTTCCTTGGCGTAGGTTTCGTCGTCGATCAGGATGCATCCGTCTTTATTCTGTAGAATCCGGTTATACAGTTTTCGCGCTCTTGTTTTGGCCTGATCTTGCTGTACCAGGGACTTGTTCGGCACCTTCTGTTTCTTGTACGTTTTCAGGGAGTTCCGAACTTTGATCCGTTGAATCATCCCGATGCTGGTGTTGAACTGCTTGGTCAAATCCCGCGTCGACGCCGATGGGTTTTTCCTGATGTACTGAAACCAGGCCGGGCTGGCTGGGGCCCGTTTTCCTACCGGATCGGGGCAAATCCTTCATGGAAAGGGTTTTACCGAACTTCTCGATAATATTTTTGACACTGGTGTGGTGCACCTTCACCCGTTTTGCAATTCAGCACCAAGTGTGCAGAATTTTCTTTCGCGTTTCCGGATCAATTCGACTCATCATTGAAACGAGGAAACATGTCACCGCAAAACACACTGCAAAAAGTTAAGTCATTTCAGAGTAATAACTGTTTGAATGTTTCTAACTACTTATCGATACACTCCTTAATACAAAATCCAAATGATACACTTTAGTTAAAACTAATACAAGCTATACTTAACATACAAACATGAACTACATTACATTGCATAAACGTTTGAGAGTGACACGAGATAGATTAAAATCGAATATTGTATAACACCGATTAATATGCGAGCCATACCAGACAGAGGTTCATTCTTCGCGTAATTTGTTCTAGTAAACTGGATGACGAGGAAAGAGTTGCTCCGGCGAGTTCTGCGTCGGATGTTTATATCCATTTGTCCGTGAAGATCAGGACAGTCTACATGACCAAGTATCAAATCGGAAATAAACATTGCTTTAGGGACGTTGCGTGGATCGCTAAGAAGCTCAAGTCCAATTAGATTACATCTGTGTTAATATCTAGGAAGATTTTAATGGTCTCTCCAAGACAGTTGATGTGGAGCAAACCGGACAAATTTATGCTGCACTGGTTCAATGCATTGTACTCCATTACGGTAATAAGGTGACCCGACTGCTGCCGAGAACTCGAGTACATAGCGAACAAAGGCTAACTAATAATGCTTTTAAGCAGTTGATGTTTCTGTACGACTTCATCATTCGGAAGATAAAACCGAGTTGCTTGTATATTCGTCTACGTATGAGAGCTTAGAGCACTTCAACGTGAGATTTACGTCATTAATGTAAATTAGAAACATAGGGGGTTCAAAGTGACTTCCTTGTGGTACGTCAGATGTAATAGCAAAGGATTGAGAAGTGATGTCTCCAATTTTTACCGACACTTCGCGGCCAATCAGATACGACTTTATCCAGTCAAGGAACAATCCCTGGAAACCGATACGCTCAAGTTTTGCTAGGATGCAAATGCAGCTGATAAATCAGTATAAATAGCATCTATTTGATGAGTTTTTTTTTCATTTCACTGATGATAAATGATGTATAACGTACTAGGAACAATTCTAAGAGAAAGTTAGCAAGCTCGACTTCTATCTTTGACGTACGATTTTTCATGCTTTCCCATCCCCACTCATCATCTAAAGGTTTTCTTAGGGCACTGATTGATAGCTAAGCGTCTCTCGTTGAAACGATATGAATCTTCAAAAGTCACCGGTAGTCCGGCAGCTACTACTTGGCCCGACACTGCCAGGTGGTAAGCCTAAGTACAACCCTAATAATCTATATCACACTTTTTGATTTCAATCTCTCTCTCTCTCTCTCTCTCTCTCTCTCTCACGGTAACTTTGAGCTATCATAGCTCAGTTGTTACTTGACCAATTTCTATAAATTATATACCATCAATTTTCGTATTTGTAGATTATTTTGAGTATATCATTATTGACGATCGATTAGGAAAAACTAATGAAAATCTGATTTTTCCCGTTCCAAGTTTTTTTTCAAGCTCAAAATATGCCCTATCTGCAATTATGCGGTATCTGCATCGTGAATCGGATATTGACAACTTCAACTTTACCGAGTTATAACTTTGTTGTTAGTCAACCGATTTTCGAAATTTGTTCACCATTGGAAAGGTATTACTTCCATAAATAGAATGCACTGAAAAAACCCGAAAAATAGGGTTGTCTACCCAAAGTTATAATTAAAAATGTAGATAGATGACCTCAGAAAAGGTGAGACTTTTTTACAATGATCGTAAATATTTCGAAATTCAAAGCGATGACCTATATATTTTTACACATCATTCGATTGCTAGTGATTTTTTTTTCATAAATACGTTAATTTCAGAGGCAATATAGATAAGTTTTTCTTTGCCGTGGCATCCACAATACATAGTACTTTAAACCTAATACATTTCGAATATCATATTAGTATGTTGGTATTCATTAGTTAATCTAAACACTGTTTTTATCAAACTAGTTGCTATTATAAATTACATTAAATGAAATACATTTATTTTGTGCATGATCTTATACCTATTTCAGGTTTGTTTGTATCAGTTCATCACTTTTATTCAATATAAGATAGCTGGCTATTGGTTGAACTCATGGAAGAGAAAACAGTCTAACATAAAATAAAATTTGAATCGGAACTCCAATGGACTAAATGGAATGATAAAGAAGTTTCATATAAGGAATGTCTCGAACTGGAACATTGGATAGTCTGCCTTGGGTACGCAAGGAATTTATTAGTTGAGATGTCGCATGTCCAATCAACATGGTCAATTTCGCGGTAACCTTCGCCACAAGCACAATGATTAATCTCGGAAAGTCCAATTCGAAGGAGATGTGCATCTAACGTGTAGTGATTGGACATGAGTCTGGACATCACACGAACGAAGTCCCTACTCACATCCAGTCCCCTAAACCATGCCTTTGTCGATATTTTAGGAATAATTGAGTGCATCCACCGACCTAGATCATCTTTATCCCAAGAAGCTTGCCAGCTGGCAAGTGTTCTTTGGCGGGACGCGCTATAGAATTCGTTGAAAGCAATCGGTCTCTCATAAATTTCACCCTCAATAGCACCACGTTTGGCTAAACTATCGGCTCTTTCATTGCCTGGAATTGCCTGGAATTGTCGGTTTTTTTCAGTGCATTCTATTTATGGAAGTAGTACCTTTCCAATGGTGAACAAATTTTGAAGATCGGTTGACTAACAACAAAGTTATAATTCGGTAAAGTTGAAGTTGTCAATATTCGATTCGCGATGCAGATGTCGCATAAATGCAGATAGGGAATATTTTGAGCTTGAAAAAAAACCTGGAACGGGAAAAATCAAATTTTCATTTATTTTCCTTTACCAATCGTCTCCTACAAAGTTTTTGAATCAATCTACGAACTTCACAAAATTCGAGGGTGTAAAATTTATTGAGATTCCTTGAAAAATAGCTGAGCTATGACAGCTAGAAGTTATCGTTCCAACTTATTTTCAGGCTTGGTATTTGGAGTGTTATTGTACTCATATACTTTTCACATGACCATGAATTATAATCAAATTCGATTTTATTTAAATTCAAGCATGTCCTTGTGTTCATGCTTCTGCAACGAGGCTTTTTTGTTTTCATACAGCATCTACGAGAAAGTGAAGGAAATCAAGTTCCTTACGGGGTCGAAAAAAGAATTAAACCAAGCTTCACGCCATGGCATTGGGAATCAACGGTGAAAGTACAAAAGCCGTCGTAACATTCGGTGTGAAGTTTAATATTTTTCTGCTTCTGTACATTCGAATTAGAGTAGGGATCCATCTCAATGATTGCTTTCCATTCAAAAGTGAACTATTTTCAAGACCAATAAAATTAAACTGCGGGTTCCGGCTTCCCAGCGTTTGCCGAAACAAGAAGAAATTCCGATTAAAATTCACTCAATTACGTAAGCAACGGTCCAACCATTTAGAGGTCATCATTCCGGTATCATGCCGCTGTTCTCGTGCAGCGCAAAGAACACGATGGCACGGTGGCCTGATTTCCCTCTCGTTTACTGATATGAGCGCGCACCGTTCAGGTATTGTTACTTAACTTACTTAGAGCATTGCGGATTGAGCGAGAGCATTTCGTATCGCGCACAGCAGCAGCACGATTACTGATAACGGTGTTACGGTCGGTTTCGCGGTGTCCCCGGATATTGCACCGGCTAATGGCTAGATTGGTTTGGTTCTGTATGTACACAAACACAAGTTCAATCAGTAGCAATCAGCCATACGCTCAGACTTCAGTGACCTGGCGTTTACCCGCGGGAAACACTAGCCCCAGTTGCTAGTGGTCTGACAGGCCGAGACCGATTCAGTTCAGCTCAGTACATCGGTCAGTGAAGGTGCGTTTTTTGTTTTGTCTCTTCTTTTTCTACCGAGGTGCAATTATTGTTTCCAAATGTCTAATCATATTCATTACCAGCAATCAATCGATGGTTGGTTATCTCCGATCACTTTACGCACCGATGGCTAGTGCAATTTTTTCCGTTTTGGCCATTATGTCAGTGTGAATTATGTGTACTTTTTGTGTATTGTTTCGAGACGAGTACTGGTGGTGCCGAGGTTTTTAAATTAAATAAAGAGCCATGCGTTTGATGAGTTCTCGGTCGGAGAGCCCGATGATGGTGGGGTAGAATATTCAAATTTAAAAGCGGAAAGGTTACGAGATTCGGACGTCCGAATGAGTATGATCAATCACTTTTGATGTTGTTTAATGACGGTTAATAACGTGCGTATTTCGTTACCTTAACACAAAAATTAGTCCTGTGAGAATGGCATAAACAGTATCTAGACTAGTGTGATTCGTTTCTTGTGGAAAAACAAGAAACTGTGTGTGGTAACAAAAACCTATCAAATTTGTTATTAAAGTTATTTATAAAGTAAAAACTAAATTTTATGTTGAAACGAAATGAAATTCATTCTCAGCAGAACTGCTTAACACAAGAAGTTCAAGTTCGATTTTTTCTGTTAAGTCGCGATTCAGTTGGCATTCATCTCCATACGTGCTCTCAATGGCAAACATCCTGTTTTTTCAGTTAACAATATAATTAACGTTGATGACAAAAAAAAATGTTACCTAACTGTTGAACTAAAAAAAGTGCCCTAAGTAACGAAGACCAGTAAAATAAGACATAAGGTTCTACGCTTGGTGGCGAAGTGATGATTATTGTGACGTAAACAATTTTTTTCCTATCGTTAAGACAGCAATTCATGTCAGAATTAAGTAATCGGATTTAGCCTTCGAGCACTTATCGTTGGCCGCTGCCGTTAACTTTTTGTTTTCGTCTCGTTTATTGATCATGATGTTTCACATTGTTCGATTGACCTCTGCATGCTCTCAATACATGAGAACAATAAACATTAGATGCTTTGTAACAATTGCGAATGTTAAAAACTAAAGCATAGATCATAAAAAATGCAATGAGCTATACCTGATATTGACTAGAACGGTGATTCAAAACTGGTCCCTAGTCCCTACGCAAATAGTGGGTTTCGACACTTAAGGAGTGTATCGAAAATGAGCTATCCACAAATTTTTCATTCAAATTATGATAAAAAACGACATTTCAATCAAACTAAAAATTGATCCTTTATTGTACGAGGCTAAACTTGAGCATAATGGAAACCGGATGAAATTTAAGTTATTCCTTCACGAATTTTCGAACTTTTAATCGAACGCTCTTCATCAAGTTCCGGACAAGTGTTGCATTGCACCCAAGTAGCATGTTAAGTTGCTGTCCTGAATTTTTCTACAGATTGTGCAATTTATCAAATTAGTTTATATTACTATTTTAGTAACTGTTGTGTTATGGAAAAAAAAGCACAATTTTTTCTGTGTTGTGCAACATATCATTAAGTTCTTCCGTTGTAACGAACATTTTCTCAATTATTGTGCAACTGATACCTAAACTCATCCATCGATCCCATTACAAATGCTGCAATTAAATCAGCGAAAAACGATTGTGAATCTCATGGAAACTACTAAGTAATGTAAACAAGAATTGAATTGATGTTTACAAAAATATAGCAAACATAATTCCTAATGAATAAGTTTCACATTTGATTTTCAATACAACTGCCCGTAACACAAATATGGAACTTTAAAAATATTCTGCACATAAATAAATTGAAATTGTAGAATTGAACTTTTATGTTTTAGTAAATAAAAAATCGACAACGAACTGCCTTTTTATGGTGAAACATGTCTTCGTATGCCTGAAATTTTCAAGCGCCTTTGAATGTACGTGTTTTGATGGTTGCACATCAATTTCTATGAAAATAACAATCTATTCTTTTCAATGAATAGTGTTCAAAATATGTAAAGGTTGATTTTTTAAGAGCTTGAGAACTTTTTTAAACAATAAAACGCATAAAATTTGCAAAATCTCATCGGTTCTTTATTTTAAACGTTAGATTGGTACATGACATTTACTTTTTGAAGATAATTTCATTTAAATGTTGACCGCGGCTGCGTCTTAGGTGGTCCATTCGGAAAATCCGCTTTTTTATCGACAAATTTTGTTCAGCGATGAGGCTCATTTCTGGTTGAATGGCTACGTAAATAAGCAAAATTGCCGCATTTGGAGTGAAGAGCAACCAGAAGCCGTTCAAGAACTGCCCATGCATCCCGAAAAATGCACTGTTTGGTGTGGTTTGTACGCTGGTGGAATCATTGGACCGTATTTTTTCAAAGATGCTGTTGGACGCAACGTTACAGTGAATGGCGATCGCTATCGTTCGATGCTAACAAACTTTTTGTTGCCAAAAATGGAAGAACTGAACTTGGTTGACATGTGGTTTCAACAAGATGGCGCTACATGCCACACAGCTCGCGATTCTATGGCCATTTTGAGGGAAAACTTCGGAGAACAATTCATCTCAAGAAATGGACCGGTAAGTTGGCCACCAAGATCATGCGATTTGACGCCTTTAGACTATTTTTGTGGGGCTACGTCAAGTCTAAAGTCTACAGAAATAAGCCAGTAACTATTCCAGCTTTGGAAGACAACATTTCCGAAGAAATTCGGGCTATTCCGGCCGAAATGCTCGAAAAAGTTGCCCAAAATTGGACTTTCCGAATGGACCACCTAAGACGCAGCCGCGGTCAACATTTAAATGAAATTATCTTCAAAAAGTAAATGTCATGTACCAATCTAACGTTTAAAATAAAGAACCGATGAGATTTTGCAAATTTTATGCGTTTTATTGTTTAAAAAAGTTCTCAAGCTCTTAAAAAATCACCCTTTATAAGAAAGCTATCAAACATTCATACACCTTTTCAGACGATTTTAATCATGTTGATGTTTCAATTAATTTGAAAAATCTTGAAATTAAGGCCCTTATTCTGCGAGTCGAGTGACGTGACTCGACAAATCTCACCTCACTGTCACATGACTGTAGTCACCCTATTCTAGGAGTCGACTCGGGTGACGTGACAGGTTCATTCTATGGTGAGTGAGATGGTGAACCTCAAGTGACGAACGATTCATTTTCCCAAACGTCAAAACGAGTGGGAAATGTTGCCGGTTGTGAGGTTAATTTTGGAAATGTTGCCGGTTGTGAGGTTTAAATTTTCTCGATATAAATCTTTAGTGTTGAATTTGTTTTCGGATTCCGGTTCGTTTTTTTTTTAATCACGAGTTCCGTTGCCGTTAGTTAGTATGAATTGCCGTTAGTTGGTATGAATAATTAATGTCGATAATCCTGGAAATCGCTACAAGTTACTGGCCTCAATATATTTCTGAATCGTTTGCAACGATCGGTCTTATTTGCAAAGTACGCTTCTGAGGAGCGAAATATCAACTGTATGATTTGTTTATTTGATTTAAATTAGGTATTAAGTTTACCTACATTGCAGTCCAGACCACTGTCACTCATTCGAATAAAATGCTTACCGGTGAACAAAGACCCGTTGTAACATTCTTGTTCAAGTTGAAAGGATCGTACAGGATTCCTAATTGTATTCTTCCCAGCTAACCTCTCAACAATATCGAGTAGTTAATAATGGCTGTGGTTTAGGCAAAAACGAGTCCAATTGAAGTGTTGGTTTGATTATGGTACAGTGTGCTGGTATTAGAGTCTTCATGAGGCACAGATGCCCTGAGTATAATTTTCTATCTCGTTATCTGAACATCCTTCCTCTCACAAAATAATTCATACCAAGCCACTATGCTGAAGATTGAATATTTAGTTTTCGACTGACTGATGATTGACTTTTAACGGTCAAATGTTTCTGAGAGTTTCGAATGACTTTGGGCCACATAAACTGTTGCATATCATTTATTTAATTCGTGTCAAATTAATACTGGGTAAGAATTCTTAGTTACACTTAAATATTATATATAGTAGCAGGAGCACAGAATAAGCGATGGCGATTTGGCGATCTCAGAAAATACTGCAAACAAACTAGCACTTTGTCTGCTAGCTACTCGAGAGAAATCAGCTCCTGCACTCCTGTTACTTCTACAAAATCAAATTTCTGCTAAATAACTTTTAGTTCGAATCGAAATCGAAATAGTGCATGAGACTAAATCAACAGTCTGGATGAAAAATAAATATATAATGATTAATATTGAGCATGGAATATTTTGTACATTTTTGCAAATTTAGATTTTAATAAAAAGTTTTATGGTCTGCCGTTGACTTTTTTTTATGTCACTTCGGGTTCTAGAACAACAGGGCAAGTGTGTTTAAAATGTATTCCGCCATGTAGAGCAAAATGCAAAAAAAGACAAACTTCTGTAAACTTGCCTTAAAGCTTTTTATAAATTATATAGGTTGTGCTATATGCTTAAACAACTTTCCTTGTTCAAAATTCAAAGCTTTTTTTCCTTAGTAACATTTATGAAAACATGAGTTATATGAGAAAAGCATCATTACACCACATTATGTGGGTTAAAACAGTTTTTTTTACAATAATCTGTGCTTTCGCGCATTTTGTGAGTATTAGTCCTTTCATCCCAAAGTATTATGAGCCTAGTCCATCGTGCTCATAAAGTTGTATATAATAATTTTACAGCTCAATCTCTCTTCTAATTCTCTGGAAGTATACATTTATCCTAATGTATGAGAATTGAATTGTTCATAGGAAATCTAAAAAGTAACAACATAATTGGTACAATTAATTTTGTTGTTTAATAACAACATCAAACCATGTTAAAAAATTCAAAGATTCGAAATTATCTAAGATTTTTCGGTTAATATTCCTCCTGTCACTTGCTTTACCGGTACCGACTTTAAAACTCACTGCGTAGTGACTCTTGTTACCAAGATTCGACTGCAAGAATACGGTGAGTGTTCATCGAAATTCACCCTGGTGACTTTTGTCACTTCATTCGACTGTCAGAATCGCGTGACTCGGGTGACTCGACTTATCTCACCTCACTCGACTCGCAGAATAAGGGCCTAAGTTTTCTTCAATATTTTCCAATATGGCATCGAAGGTAACAGTGTGTTGAAAAGAAAATGGTTTACGTAACGTAATGATTTATTTTATCTAAATAAAAGGAAATATAAACATGTAAAAATTGAAAAGAGAAATTTTTGTTTTTATTTTTATCAAACCAGTTGACTTAATCAACAATACAGTTTAGTCATTCATCGTAGTGAACCCGACTTGTGTGATACGCACTGTAGGTATTATTTTGGTGAGCTCATGTGCTGTAGTTGCAAAAACAAGTTACTCAAGCGGTAATATATAACTATGAGAGTAACTATGATGAACTTAACATTTCGTTCAAAATCTTTAAAAAGTGATGTCAGGTCTGTTCATTTTTCTCGCGAGATGAAACCCGAATACAAATTATCTGATTGATTTTTGTTTTCATTGCATATGTAATGCTGTATTTCTGAAACTTTTATAATAAGATTTTCATATCGGTAAGTTTTGCGTTTTTTTCAAGCAGATAAATCTGGTACAACTTATTTGTAAGCTTCGAATTATTTTTTTTTAAATGAAGAAAACTGTTCACACTGACCTAAAATAGTCTTTACAGTGAGGTTTTCAATTCGACTTATCATTTTTTGCCTTGCGGAGAGCATAGTTTCACTATTTTTTCTCCTTCACATGAGATATAACCAGCCATTTCGGCATATATTGAGTCCGATACAATTATGACAGCCACTTGGAAAATTTTTGATAAGTTGAACAATTGTTTTCGTTACTTCGTTTTTACATGACGATGTGAAAATTTTTGCAGAGCTTCTATAACTGCTAGTGCAACGTGGACAAGTTGGTGATTTGCTGCACAATTGTTTTAGATGTACCTTAAATTGCAGTGATTTTTCGGTAGTATTGTAAAACTTAACAGTGATAAGTTGCACAACCGATTTCAATATATTTAAAAATCTTTTTGAACATATCTAACATCAAAAAACAATTCTAAAACAATTGTACAACATCTTGAAATTTCAATAAGTTACATTTGCTACTTGGGCATTTTTTGGACGCTTGAGCTCAAAATTTGTTTGAACTCCTTCATGTCCCCAGCTGCCTTACTTCACGATTGTCCAGTAACGTTCGATGGGGGTAATTTGGTGGATTGATATTTTTCTCAACGAAATTTATACCCTTTTCCGCAAACCAATTGAGAGTGGTTTTTCGCATAGTGAGCCGACGCTAAATCCGGCCAAAATAGTAGAGGTGTACTATGCTTCTTATACAAAGGCAGCAATCTGTTCTGCATTTATAGTTCCGGTAGTGTATAAAATGGTTGACTTAAAACCACAGGAACATATTGCTTGCCATACCAGTACCTTTCGACCGAATTTCACCACTTGAATCGACCTGTCCGCATAGCTCACATCCTCCCCAACGGCGACAGTAAAGTATTGTGGACCTGGAAGGGTTTTTGAGTCCTCCTTTACATAAATCTCATCGTCCATCAAAACGCATGCATCCGGACACTACAAAAAAAGCGAATACAATATCCGGGTTCATGTTGCTGCTCGCTTCTTCTGTTTTAAACTTTGTTTCGAGATTTTCTGCTTCTTGTTGGTCTTCAGGTGATTTCGCCTCTTGATACGCTGGATCATTCCGACACTTGTTCCTGCTTTTTGGCCAAATCACGTATTGAGATTGATTTGTTCTTCATGATTAGAGATACCACTTTCTGGTCCAGTTTCGGGTTGGAAGAACCGGATTTTCTGCCTCTTCCTGGTAGCTCATCCAAAGAATAGTGTTCCCCAAACTTATTAATGATAGTTTTAACACTGGAATGTTGAATTCCAAACGGATTCGTTAATTTTCGCATAGTAATACCCTTCTCACTTAGCCATGTGTTTAGAACCTTAATTTTCACTTTCTTTTCAACGTTTATTTCAACGCAGAATTTCAACCGCACAAACAAGTAAACAAATAAAAGCTGACAGCCAAACGCACAGCATGCTGTGATCTGAGCATAAAAACCATCACAAATACATACGCACAACACAAATGTATGTGGATAGCTTATTTCCGATACACTCCTTAAACAGTCTTTCTGCGAAAGGCCCTGAGTGAAATGTATGCATGACAAGTTCATATCGACATGTGGGTAAAGTTAAAACGTTTAAAATCGTCTAAAGGAGCTGCGTTGAAAAAATATTCTACGCGTGAACTACGTACACATCAACTTCTCTGACGCTTAGAAAATTTTCGATGTAAAATTTTTTCTGGACGTTTTATGCATTTACAAGACATTTTAAATCAACCAAAATTTCTTCATTTTTTCGTTTTTTTTCTATCGCTTTTCGTTTCGATTTCCATGTCGTTTTTTTTATCAAAAAAAACTATTTTAGAGATTTCACAAAATCTGGACGTTTCATGGATTTCTAAGACATTTGACATCAAAAAAATTGCTTTAGTTTTGCATTTTTTTCTACGCGGATTTCCTAAGTTATCCGAATTTCTTGTTATGTTTTAGAAGTGCATGAAACGTCGAGATGTGGTGTTTTCTCAATTTTTTTTTCAAATCGATTCTGACACTTAGAAAATATTCGATTTAATTTTTTTTTTGATTACATAAGATCTGGACGTTTTATGCATTTCTGAGACATTTGAAATCAAAACAAAAAAATGCTTCAATTTTGCGGTACTTTTTTGCGCCAATTTCCGATGTTACCTGGTCTCAAATTCTCTGTTCTGAAGATGTTTTGTTTCAAAATTTTTGACATAAAAATGCCTTACTCTTTTCTATACAAGGATAAGTGTCAACTTAAAAAATGCAAAATTATCCGCTTAACCTTTTTCTGTAATAATTTTGAACGCTTATAACTCAGTCATTTGTTGATGAATTTATATAATTTAACAACCACACATTTAATTTAAACTTTTAGGATAACGTCGTTTAGGTATTTCAATTGCATGTTATTGCAAAATTAGCTTGAATCGACCTATGTTTTCACGAGCCAATCACAGTAGCATCGCGTGAATGATGTCGTCCTCTCGTCCGATTTGCGAAGTATGAACTATCGCACAAAAGGGAATCTATAAATATATGCCCGAATACATATCTGCTTTAGTTAACCCCTGGCAGTGAGCGAGCATTCCTCGTGGGCCGGTGAAGGTGTTTGAGTAGTGATTGGTTGGAAGTCACATCCATTCGCTCGCTTGATAGTCGCTTTTGTATATGTGCGGTGTGTTGATACCGAATTCACTGTAGTATTGAATACAAGTTAGCAGATTTTTAATTCTCCGGTAACTAGCAGGCCAATTTAGGATGATCGGCGATAGATTTTTCGAACCTAATTTGAAGCGCTTGTATCGTGATGATTTGTTGATGGATTTACCTCATTTAACTTGAATTGAAAAAGTTTAAAAATGCTATAATTTGTCATACTGAAATCTCCATTTACATACGAACAACAAGGTGGCGTGCGAATAGATTCAGTATAAAGTTGTGTTATGATGATAATAATAGATACTTATTTTCCATTAAATGTGACTAAACAGAATGAACAATCGCTTAGCATAATTCCTCAGGCCCTATTATTGAACCAAACAATAATCGTGTAAGATAATTGCATTGTTAGAATTTGATTTAGTTATAAGACTAATAAAATTTTGGTCTAGTCTTGCTTCCAAAAATCTCATAGAAGGGATCCAGAGTAAATGTAGCAAAAACAATACAATGCAAATTGTTATGCAGTATCAATTTGAACAAGTTGTTATCCCACCAGGAATCAAACGCTTCAAAAGATTCAGAGCTTCATCGAAGATAAACTCAAGCGTCTTATCACTGCATGCGTTGTAACTATGACAATATTCGTTCATGTTTCAATAATATCAAGCTAAAATATGAACAATATAAGGGATTTAGTTGTGGTTCCTAATATGCGTAAGTGAAAATCAATAAAAGTAACAAAATACTTTGTGAGGATCGTAATGGATCTTTTAAGTCACTTTGAAATCATCATAATTGACTTCCATTTAAAGGATATTTTTCAAAATCTATAAAATGTGAAACAATCTAATGGTCAATTTTATAAATCACAAAAAATCTAATCGATTAAAGTAGAGTATCTACCAAAATTTTACTGATCCTTTGAGTTCTTTTATAAATGGTAGTACATGTACCTTATTTTTTAGAGCATTCAAGTTCATTTACTTATTTGCAAGTAATCATTCGTAGGAGCTTTAAAAAATCTGGATGGATAGCTAAAAAACTTCTACCAATAATAGATGATAGCAAAATAAGAAGCGAGTCCAAACATTAAGGATCAAGTGTAAACCAAGTTTACTGGTGTTAGTTAATTGTATATCATGTACTTTATGTTTAGGCTGTGAACCATTTTGTGGTTAATTTCAACTTTTAGTTAAAATGTGACACTTGAGTGGTTATTTTGTGTCGAGTAGTTAAATTTAACTAAAATTGCGGCCCATTTCAAAATTTGACGGACGGAAAGTTATTTGGGTTTATTTTCCACTGGAAGTAATTTCAACTAAAGATTAAATATTAGTTCATGTACTATCATACACCTGAACAAAAGCGTTCAGAATCGTTTTATAATAAAGGTACAGCCATCAATTGATGACTTCAGTGGTGTGATACTTTGTTTTCCATTACAGCATAGGACGCTAACACTCATGTGATTCAATCGGCACTTCACCTACTGATTCTGCCGAATTTATATGTTCAGTGCAATCAGTTTGTCAAAGGCGCGTGCACAATTAAATATAAAACATTTTGAACTATTTCTTCAATAGTGTATGCTGTATTTGGGTTAAAATACAAATTTGGATCATTGTTTTATGAAAATCTGCACACATTTTGTTACCTATTAGGAAGTTGAGCAACACTGCTTCAGTGCATTTGTATTAGAATGTTTTATACAGAAAACAAATAAAAGAAATATATTTTGTAATAAGATCCGAATAGTTGTCCGAAAGAATGAAGAATTCTTCGACAACAAGTCGTGCCAATTGCCTTTGCCTTCTTGAAGCAAAGGTTTCTATTTCGCTGGAATAATACATAATATATGTAAATCTTTATTTTGCAACCAAATATGCAGGAAAAAATTCATATTGAAATGTGTTAGTAGTAGAAGGAGTGTGTTAGTCCGTGGAAAATGTAACCAAAATATCATTCACAAGTAGTTTTTAGCAAACTGAAAAGGTTTCGTCAAACATTTCTACTTTTTCTAAATTGCAATAGATCCGTGTTATTTGATCAAATCTGGAAAAAGACGATGGAACTTGTTTTACGCACTCATTGTTCACTTGCAAAGTGTCTTGTTCCTTAAATGCAGTAAGCGTTACTCCTCGAAGCCTTCGTACTACAAACGATTTAAAATTATACTCAACATTCGTTGGAACCAGTAATACATTTCCGCTTGCTTGTGATATATTTCCCCGCAGTAGTACAGCAAATAGAACAAAACGATTATCTATGTTTCTACAGCTATTTTTTTTACTTACTTACTTTACTTACTTTTTACTTCTACTACAGTGATTTTCATTGTTAGTTTGTTTTTAATCGTTTCGAAAAGTAAATGGTAAAAGACTTTAACCTTCACTTTCTGACATATCAGAGACTCGGATGATTTGCATCGATGAGATGCCTAAGCTCGACTCCTCTGGTAGAAGGTAAAAGTTTAGTGACTCTCGTCACGTTTCACCTTTCCGTGCTTTATCTACACATTTCTGCTCACCCTTGAGTGCTATGACTTTATAATTTTCATATTCTTTCTCCTCTTACAGTCTCTAGTTAGTTTGGTATCTACTGCTCATTTTTCGGAATGCCTTGTTTCGCTATATTTTTGATGATAGATAATGCTACAAAAGTGTGCCTCTACGGTAACAATAGTTTGCATTCAATGAAACTATTCACCGTTTACGACTCATTTTATTGTCCACTGAACTGAATGAAATACATCAAATACAAAGCGTCTATCCAGTCCAGATCAGTTCTTGGGTGGTCTCCTCGAACGGACGTGTTGAATAATTACAGTTTGTTTTTATTGATTGATGGTTCGTGTAGAAGGTTTTCGTTTTATAGCATGAAGGGTATTTATGTAAAATTAAACAGATCATTTACCACGTCCTAGCAGCACGAAAATACTATTAAAGTCAAATCTTATCAGGCGGAACTAACCCACCCTGTTTTTCCATCATCAATCAACTAGGGTAACAGAGGTATTTTGGCCACTTCATATATTTTGGCCCACCTTGCAAACTTTATGGATTTAATCGATGTTAAGTAACCCATGTTGCATCAATTTGAAGCTAATCACATCAAATTACCTATTGCGGAAGGGGTTCTCAAAGATATTACAATATTTGGTGGATATTTTTACAAAGTGGGCCAAAATAAAATTAATCCTAAAGTGGGCCAAAATACCTCTGTTACCCTACTGCTGCATCGACCATGGGCGTTATTAAAAAAAAAGTAGTGTTTGACCGCCAGTGTAGCAAAATCCGTTTTCAAATCGAACTTTAGCTTCTGCTTGCCGTGCATATTAATGACTGTATTATTTTGAAAGTCACTATCAGGTCCCCGGTTTTTTTTTTATCCTATCCGTCTTTGAATGCAAAACCGGCTAATGCCATTCATGAAACTTTTTTTTTGGTTCGGCAAAAGTCATTGAATCGTACGATTTTGAAGATCCAACCGTCGCACGTAAATCAAATGACCCCTAGTTCATAAATCTGACTATGACGTACGATTTGTTGATATGGGAAAAGCGCAGCTACCTACGATCGGCGTAAATTAACCTGTCAGTGTGTAGTCAGCAATCTACAGCCGTGTGGACTTTGTTGTGAACCACAATAACTACGCCCCATGATGGCAACCGTAGATTAGTTATTCTAATCATCTGCAAAGAGCCGAGTGCTAGGAACTGTCAAGGTTTTGTTTGTTTCTTTTGTTTTGAACCGGGTGAATATCGGAAACGGGTAAACTGGGTAAACTTGAAAGACTTACTCAGCCGTTGCGTGTGGCGTGAAAAACAAAAACCAAAGTAACCGGCGTGTATGTTTTAATTTGGTCCGCTCGCAGCAACCGGTCCGTTGATGCTCGCGCTTCCACTTATTATAACATATAGCATGACATACTTTGACAGGTCAGCGTTAGGCCAAAGTCAGGCGATTGGGGTCTTTCGAGTGTGCAATTCAAAACGAACATGCGGAAATTTGATAAAGTGTAAAGCTTGTAACTCACCTTCTGTAATTGGAATAAATACTAGTTTCAAATCCGAATTGAACGGTTTTGAAAACAAGAAACATTTGATGAAAAGATTACAATAAAAGGCCAACGAGAGATAACGTCACTGCGCCAGGGTTAGCCAATGTTTGAATATTAACACAACCACAGGAAATTTACACTCGATTGTAATGACGACAATTCCACTGATGGGAATTTAAAATTTGTTTTGGAGAAGGTTGATTTGATTTATTCAAATATCAAATTGCGTTTACATCTCATGGTTTCAAGTTACAAGTTTGTACCCGACCTTATAAGTACCAATCATCTGTCAATCTGAAATGTTTTCAAAATATATCAAACGAGGATAGCGGAGCCAGTTACGTAATCGGTACCGGTTGCGCGTCAAATATTTATTAATTCGCTTATTTAAAACGGCTCCAATTTCTACAAGTTATACCGAACTAGATTAACGCGATCTTATGAATGAGTGTTACTAGATTCCTTCTCTGGTTTGGCTCTATGACTTTCTCATTATTATTCAACCAGAGATGATTGGCAGTTAGTTCACAGATCGCATCTTCGTCCGTTTCTTTTTTTTGTCGTCGACTAACGTGGGTTTATTTTTCTAGGGGTTGGAGTCGATTTGAACTCTAGTAGACATGATAATGGATTGCAACCTACCTTTTTCGGAGGTTGCAATATCAGTTGCATATTTGATCTGAATCGGAGAACGGCAAATATTATTGGTTTACAAGAGTCCTGCCTTACTACTGAAACAAAGCCAAAATTATAACAGATTGATGCAATGACTTGATATTTGAAACCATCCGTTTAGTTATATGATTGCTGTCACAATTCATTCACAAATCATCAAAACCAAAATTTCATTTACGCTCTTATGACGTTACTTTTCTATTCCAGATTCGAAACAATTTGCAACTCCAAAATCCTCTTGCTCAAAAATGTCTCTGGATCAGGTAGGTTATCAATTATTGAATGTAAACATTTCCAATTGCTGATTGAATACAGGAATCGCCACTATAATTTGTGAAATCCGTTTTTTGAAAAAAAAATTTCTGCAGAAAGGTCGGTTAGAAACTTCGGATGGCAAATTCGGTCCGAAATTTTGCTGTATAAAATTATTCACTGGGCTTCGAATTGTGTTGAAACATATTTGAAAGGGGGGCTTCGCTAACTTCATTTGAATTCAGCGAACGACTCAAAAAAATCTAAAATAAATTTAGCAACAAATTCAAAATTACCGTAACTTATTAGTAAGTTATTAGCAACTAATTAGCAACAAATTATTCACTGGGCTTCGATTTGGTTTGAAGCATATTTTAGAGAGGGGCTTCGCTAACTTCATTTGAACTCAGCGAAGTACTCAAAAAAATTTAAAATAAATTTAGCAACAAATTCAAAATTACCCTAACTTATTAGCAACTAATTAGCAATAAATAGCAAAGTTCTCAAAAAAATTTCAAATAAATTTAGCAACATATTCTAAATTACCGTAACTTATTAGCAACTAATTAGTAATAAATAATTAATTGGTCTTCGATTTGTTTCGAAGCATATTTGGAAGGGGGCTACGCTAACTTCATTTGAACTCAGCGAAGTACTAAAAAAAATTTGAAATAAATTTAGCAACAAATTCAAAATTACCGTAACTTATTAACAACAAATTATTCACTGGGCTTCGATTTGTTTTGAAGCATATTTAAGAGGGAACCTTCGCAGATTTCATATGAACTCAGCGAAGTACTCAAATAAGAAATTAAAAAAAATGAGCATCAAATTCACAATTACAGTAACTAAATAGCAACTAATTAGCAACGAATTAGCAACAAATTATTAACTGGGCTTCGAATTGTTTTGAACCTTATTTGGAAGTGGGGCTTCGCATGAACTTATGAACTTACTGAGGTACACAAAAAAATAAAAGAAAAACTTCGTCAACAAATTCAAAATTACCGTAACTAATTAGCAACAAATTATTCACCTATTTTCGTTATCATCGGCGAGCGATGCCTAGCTAAGCTCATGTTCATCATTTTTGTCGTTAATAAGACTTACTTTACTATGGAGCGCCTTTTAAAAATTTACGCTCTGAGAGAGTGATAAGTTTTTGATCGTTGATAGCTTTTGTATCTCTACCGTATCAACACAATTTTTGCTACATGGCATCGGAAATATGATCATCAATTTATGATCACTTTTTCAGTTGTGTGGCAGCCTTCCTCGTACCCGAGTGAAAATTTTACGAATCAGCCCTTTCAAGGGCTGTAAATGTTAACAACAGAACTCTTAAAATTACTTACCTGTTGAAATAAAAATGGAAGTAACGTGGAAGTCAGTATAAACGTTTTAGTGCACCGTTCACAGTGCGAGCTTTGCACCAAAGGGACGCGAAGAAAGTCAGCATTTGACTGCTTCGCGTTCGGGAAAGATGTTTCCAACAATCGGCGCTTCTGAAAACCAGAAATGAGTCCCCCGTACAGCATTTGGTTAGTTTCTTTTACGGAAATATGCAGATGAAATAATCAACATCCAAATTCAGTCTTTTACTATTTTGCGTGCTGCTAGGGTAGCCGATTTGTGAAAAAGCTGCAAACAAAATCACGTAGAAAGAAAATCCTTTCACAAAAGATGCTTCGGTATTGAATCAATCCAGAACAGGAATCAGTTTTGCTGCGGGACGTTTGGAGTGCGAGTTTCGCTTCAACCAATAGCGATTGCGTCGTTCTACGAATCAGCTCTTTTGAGGGCTTCAGATGTTTACAAAAGAACTATTCGAATTACTTATTTGTTGAAATATGAAAATAGGAAGTGAAAATAACCAGTTTAGCGAAGGTTTACAGTCTGATAGATTCTAGTGAAATTACTTATCTGTTGAAATATGAAAATAGGAAGTGAAAATAACCAGTCTAGCGAAGGTTTACAGTCTGATAGATTCTAGTGAAAAGATTTTCGCATACTTTTCGTGGCTTTTTTGAATTGGATTGGAGTTTTTGGATTGAAAACCGACTTTTGAACCGAGGCCCGGAGGGCCGAGTGTCATATACCATTAGACTCAGTTCCTCGAGTACGCAAAATGTCTGTACGTGTGTGTGTGTGTGTGTGTGTATGTAACATTTTTTGCACTCATTTTTCTCAGAGATGGCTGAACCGATTTTCACAAACTTAGATTCAAATGAAAGGTATGAACGTCTCATACAAAGTTCCTGAATTTCATTTTAATCCGACTTCCACTTCTGGAATTACAGGGTGAGTAGTATAAAAATTACAATTTTATATTATTTAATCACTTTTCTCAGAGATGGTGTGACAGATTTTCAAAATGACGTTCAACTGAAAGGTCTCATAATCCTTTACAAAACTCCAAAGTTTCATCCGGATGCGACTTTCGGTTCCGGAATTATAGGGTAAAGTGTGTTAAAAATTTGATACCCTCATTTGAAGTGGTGGAACAAAAAACATAAAAGAATTTTAAACTGACTATTCCAATCGGTAGCAATTATCAGTGGACAAATAAAATAAACCGATTATGGCTATCCTGATTCCCGGTATCCGTTATCCAGAAGCATCGGAAATAGTGGTCATATATTTCAAAATGGATCTCACTCACTTTTCTCAGCGATGGTTTGACCGATTTTCACAAATGAATATAGGTTGAAATGAAAGGTCATCCGGTTGCAGAATTACAGGGTGAAGATTATTAAAATATTTATACCGTTACTAAAAGTGGTAAGTAAGCCACGTAAACTAATTTCTAAACTTACCTCAAAACTATTCCAATCGGTAGTCATTGTCAGTAGACGGCCAAACTTTTCTCGAACCAACTTCGATTGTACCGGTTACCGGATTCCGATTTCGGAAGTACCTGCAAGTCTGTAGGTTATACTAGTTGATGGAATCAAACAAAATTATTTTGCGAAAATCCACACATTTATATATGAGACTGTGAGAGATATGAGAAAGGCATCATTACACTACTAGGTGGATTAAAACAGGTTTTTGTGTAATAGTTTAAATACGTTTTGTTGACTTGAGCGTTCATTGCATCTGCATTAAATTAGAGGAAATTTTTCGAACGACATTGAATAAGGAAGTTTTGGGACGTGTCTTCTTTTTTTTCTTCCCGAACATTTGTATATGATGGTAAACAGGATCCATTAGAAAATATCGGCTTTGTACGCAGAAAAACCTAAATAATAATGAATGTGTTTTTTATATATTGCTGGTGTACTTTTTTAACTTGAGTAAGAAATACATAGTGCCGATGTAGCGATTCCTCATTCTGGCTAGACTATTCATTGGAAGTGTTTGCTAACCATCGCAAAAGGAAGAGACAGATGCCTCCAAAGGAACCTATAGAAGACGAGCCGAGTTGTTTTTGGAGACCAGTGCATTTTTAGCCACTTGCAACAAAAAAACTTACGCTTCGCAATTGTTCAATGTCTCTTGATTGAGTAAAATTTGGGGTTATTGTGTTTGCTTATGTTAAACATAGGTTTTTACCAACGTAGTTTCATAATTATTGTCAAAATTTAAGGGAACACTTGATAGTCAACTATCTGCTGGTTATTTTCTAGTTCTATCTCATAGTAGTCCTACTTGTTTCTCTTCCGTGAGAAACCCCTCTGCGATTGATCTGCTTCTAGCAGATGAAAGTCACATTTGTAGTGAACCGATTACTCATGCTGACTTTGACTCAGATAATCTTCCTGTAACATTCACACTTTCCAACGAAGCTATAGCTAATCCAATTAGTTCTATATTCAACTATCATAGAGCTAATTGGTTCGAATACAGATCTCACATTGAAAATCATGTGGATCATGAAATTATTTTAGAAAATTCTTCGGGCATCGACGCAGCAATAGATCATTTGAATCATTACATTATCAAAGCAAGAAATCTTTCAGTTCCCAAATCTCAAACTAAATTAAATTCTCCTATCATCGATGACAATCTTCAACTGCTCATTCGGTTGAAGAATGTTCGTCGACGACAATATCAACGTTCTCGTGATCCTGCTATGAAAAACATAGTTAAGGATTTACAAAAAGAAATTAAACATAGATTTACTCTTTTGCGAAATGAAAATTTCGCTAATGAAGTTGAACAAATTAAACCATATTCTAAACCTTACTAGAAACTTTCTATGGTTCTTAAGAAACCTCAAAAACCAATTCCTGCTCTCAAGGAAGGAAATCAAATACTTCTTACAAATGACGAAAAAGCTCAAAACCTTGCTCAGCAGTTCGAGAGTGTCCACAATTTTAATTTGAACGTTGTGAATCCTATTGAAAATGAAGTCTCACTGAAATATGATCATATTTCAACTCAAGTGTGAATACAAGATGACATTATTGAGACGAATTTTGATGAAATTAAATCAATTATTAGGAAACTTAAAAACATGAAGGCTCCTGGTAATGATGGAATTTTTAATATTCTTATTAAAAATCATCCCGATGTTGCCTTGAGACTCCTGGTTAAAATTTTCAACAAGTGTTTTTCATTAGCTTACTTCCCAAAAAGATGGAAAAACGCTAAAGTAATTCCTATCCTCAAACCTGATAAAAACCCAGCAGAAGCATCAAGTTATGATGTCTCATATAAATGAAAAAACCGGAGCATTAGCATTCAACCTAAGATAAACTTAGGATGGAGTGGTCTGCGATATCTTATGTATCATTTTCGAATAGGATCCCTCGATGAGTTTTGAAGCAAAACAACAAGCGTCTGATCGCTAGATGCGTCGTAACTATGACAAAGATTGCTTCTGTTTGAAACCATATCGATTTACAGTTTGAATCATATTGATCGAATTCAAATTGATGATTCCACAAAACAAGAAAGTTAAAACTACTTACTATTGCTTAGAATTTATTTACTTTGTTATTGCTCATCCCACGAAGCATTAAAGTCAAATGAAGTAATAAGAAGCTTAACATTTTCAGTATTATTCCGTCAAAATGGAAAATTGCACCAAATGCCACAAAAATGCAGTTTATTATCTTCCCTCACGTTATCAAATTGAATGGCTTGGAATTGACACGGTTTGATCAAGCAAAATTCTTAGATTTAACGTATGACAAAAAACTCACTTTCAAGGATCACATTGCAGGAATCCAGGCAAAGTGTAATAAATATATTAAATGTTTATATCCTCTTATAAACAAAAAATCTAAGCTCTGTCTAAAAAACAAATTGTTATTTTTATAAACAAATTTTCAGACCAGCCATGCTTTATGCAGTACCAATTTGGTCAAGTTGTTGTTCCACCAGGAAGAAAACGCTTCAAAGGATTCAGAATAAAATTCTGAAAATGATTTTGAAGCGTCCTCCCTGGTTTAGTACAAATGAATTACACAGACTCACAAATATAGAACCATTAGATGTAATGCCACATAATATTATAAGCAAATTCCGACAAAAATCGATGTAATCTTCAATTGAATCGATTCGCTCTCTGTATTAGTTAGTAAGTTAGTATATAAGATTCTTTTCCTTCATAAAACATAACAAGTATTAAAAAATTCACAGAATTGCGGAAGCACCAGATGTGACTGAACCAACTGACCCAACTGACCCAATTTACAATTTAATTTTAACTCATGTAACACATTTAAAAGAAATTACAGGGAATTTCAATTTAAAATTCAACCAATCCTGCTAGACAACATAGTTTCATTTGGTATCTATACTCAACGAAAGATAGATATGAAAAAGATGGATGATTGAAATTTCGAAAGTAAAAATTTGCGAAAAAACTGTTCCAGATAAGAATTTATTAAGAATTTTCTCCACCCCATGAAATTGTTCATTTGAAGTGCTACACGAAGAAACACATTTTATTTCCTTTTGTTTGTCCGGTGAAGACAATTTAGAATCATGGTATCTCTTTGATGCTTGAATCAGCAGCAATTTGTTTGTCATTTAGGGGTTTGGTACTTCATATGTACCGGTTTGTGCTAAAGAGCACATGACCATTTTTAATTTTTACGTTTCGAGTAAAGACACGTTCCCAAAAAAAAACATTTTTTAAAGACTTAACAGAATAAACGTTAACCGGAATCCATTCCGTTTCGGAAGAGGCCTTTTTGTAAATGTTTGTAAAGGCAACACTACGAGAAAAACATGTAAATTTACGTCCCAATTTACTTAAATTTACGACCAAAAGCATATACAAATTTACCAAGTCACTAAATTAACTTACAACTTTTAATTTGCCAGTATCGGATGAATACAATTATATTTAGAAATGCAGTTTAAGTATGTATATTTAAATAAAGAAACCGACTTTAAACTTAATATTACAAAAATCGTTTAGAAAACGTCTATAAATCTTATCCACGCTGCGCTCCGGAATGACAGGCGGCCCAAAAGTAATCGCATAATGGCATTTGTTTCGGAAGAACCAGCTTATCAAAAGTTATAAACAATTTTTTGTCGTGAATACGACTTACTTTACTATGGGGTGCCTTTCCAAAATTAGCCATATGGAAGAATGGGCAGAACTTAATCGTGAATATCTCGATTTGTATTAAAGGCAGCAACATAATTCTTTCACCATTTCATCAAAAATATGATCAGGAATTTAGGATAATATTTTGAAAAGTGTGAGATAACCACAAACAACTCAAATATTAAGTTTTCTCAAATTTTGAAAACAACGCGGAAAACTCTTTACTTTTGCTTGGCTTTTTCGCGCAAGGACGACGATTTTGAGGTAGTCAGGCACATATCTTCAACTGACTGCGTATTAAAGGGGAACCGTGGTCGAAATTCGATCATTTCTAGTTGTGCGTTGGATGCAAGCAGACGTCGCGGGACCAGCAGCTTCGGAGAGTGCACCTTCTGCGTGGTTAAAAACCTCAAACGCTCAGGTCGCAACTCTCATTTGGACTTCAGTCGTCAGGTGGAGCTGTCGGCAATGAAAGCAGACTTTTTGCGTTGTATAAAGCCTCAAACGCTTAGGTCGTGCTTTCATTTGAACTTCAATCGTCGGGAGCAGCGGTCGTCAATAATGAGAGCAGACCTTTAGCGTGGTGCCAAACCTCAAACGCTCAGGTCGTGCTCTCATTTGGACTTCAGTCGTCAGGTGGAGCAGTCGTCAATGAAAGCAGACCTTTTGCGTGGTATAAAGCCTCAAACGCTCAGGTGGTGCTCTCATTTGGACTTCAACCGTCAGGTGGAGCAGTCGTCAATGAAAGCAGAACTTCTGTTTTTGGTTCTAAATTTAGTTCTTGAACTCAGGTCTAGTTCCTTATTCTAGAATTCTATTCGGTTCTTTTTAGAACCATAATAATACTCTCAAAGAATTATGCGAAATTTTGCTTTACTGTACTCTATACGGCCCATTTTTATTATAAAGAACTATCTAGTTATTTCATTATATTTAATTGCGTTTCAGAATGATTAATGTAACTAATCTATAATTTAGTCTAGGCGCATCGTTTGAAATTCTAGTAGTGAAAAAGGGGAAAGTTGCACAATTCACACAATCGATCAACTACTAATTCGAATTCGGAAGTATAAAGAAAGTGTGTCAGTTTTATTCGTATTCACGACATCCAGTTATGTCTCTGACATTACACACCCGTACTTTTTTTGTCCGGTTCTAGAAATGAAGAAATTTTCCAACAATTTTGTGCACTAAACATACGATCCGAGTCTGTTTTTACATCCAATGCTTTTATCCGGTGTTTGTATTCAAAAATATTTAAACGAAAATATAACAGAAAAGATGATTTATAGGAAAAAGATACGCCCAGAGACAGGACTTATAAATTCTTATAATAAGAGTGTTTTTCATAAGTGACCGTGAGCTGCGATTTCTATGAATTCTTGAAACATTTCACAATCCATTGCATAGTGGGAAAAAACCCAGGAAACCCGCAAAGAAATCGGGAACCATGAAAAAAGGCGACAAACAAGAATGTTTTTTATGTAAAAAAATCCAAAAAATGGTTTTTAATGGCCGCACGAATCGCCATCCAGCACGTTTTACCTTAAATACCCTGCCGTTTTAGGGTTTTCTGTAGTATTTGTTCTGTAACTTGAAAAGAAATCAAGTGCGGTTTACTGAAATAGCTTGATTTTATGTAAAAATGTCTGGAAAATCGAATGAAAGAGTGTTCATTGACAGCACGAAACGTTTTGGTGGCTAAAGTAACTCCCATCCCCAAACCCGATAAAAACCTAGCAGAAACATCAAGTTATCGACCAATTAGTTTACTTTCTTCTATCAGTGAACTTTTTGAAAAAAATGTCTTGTTAAGGATGATGTCTCATATGAATGAGAATTCAATTTTGTTACCAGATAAGTTTGGATTTCATCATGAGCGTTCAACCAAAGTTAAACTTAAGATGGAGTGGTTTGCGATTTCTTATGTATCATTTTTGAATAGGACCCCTCGATAAGTTCAGTTCACTGTCCGTTTCAGTCTCCTAAAGCAAAGCAACAAGCGTCTGATTGCTGGATGCGTCGTTACTATCACAATGATTGTTTGTGTTGGAAACAATATCAAGTTACAGTACGAACGATATTGAGCAATTTTGCTTCACATCCAGTGATTCTTAAAATAAGAAAGTAAAAACTACTTAGAACTATTGCTTAGATTTTCTTTAGTTTATTAGTGACTCATTAAGCATTAAAGTCAATTGAAGCAATATGAAAGCAGGATGTTAGTATATTTGCTTCCTTCCTAACTTATATTGTTGCCATGGCATTTTTTTTCCGAAACTAGTCCTCGCCGCTTACTAACGAAAGGTCAATCAATTACATTGTTACTGAGCCAACCGGTTCACGATTACTGATCACTGAACCAAATCATGTATAAAATGGGGCTGAAAAGTCATCACTTATGACTGAATTTCTAACTGAAATATTCACATCTTAAATTTAACTGAACAACAAACAAGTAACCCAATTTAGAGGGAATTACAATGCCAAATTCAACCTATCCTACTAGAAAAATTTATTTGACTGTTTCTGTTATGATGTGAAGCCGTATTCACTATGTTTGAAATTTCGAACATAAAAATTGTTCCGGAGAAGAATAACCCAACCCGGTAAACTTTCTCCTCTCCGTGAAATTGTTCATTTGAAGTGCTACACGAGGAAAAAACATTTTGATTTCTTTTCGTTTGTCCGGTAAAGACAATTGAGAATCATGGTATCTCTTCGAACATCAATTTGTCTGTGTTTAGGATCATCAAAAAAAACCTAGTGTTGCTTTTAATAAGTCCCAAATCTGTTAAAGCCTTTGCGGTAACTAATGAGAATTATTCAAAGAAACGAAGTTTACGATCATGTATGATGGGTAAATTTCTAACTGCACTGAACCAGCCATCATGGAGTATTCAGACTCGATCGTTGACTGTATTCGTGAGAAAGCTGGCATTTCACACGCAGAGAAAAATATTGTAAATGTAACGGAACTTGGATTTCACACAACGATTTATTTTATTGAAACAGTGACAAGAGAACATTTAGTTTAATATAGCAAATATTATTTGTTCAAGCTACAAAACTGGATATTGGATTTTTCTTAGTGGATAAGTTTGTTTCAATAAATATTTTGATAAAACTGACAAACATTTTACTTGTGCGTTTCTGTCAATTTCTTGGCAAAACAGTTTCACAGTAAACTCAATTCGCCAAATCAGTTTAAAATGAACTAACTTGAGATACAGGTAATATTCGTAATGCTTTGATTTCATAAATTTGGCGGTTGAAATAAATGATAAAATGTTAACTTAAAAAGATTAGTACTTCAAATTACGCTTTTGTTTGTTAAATTGATTTTTTTTGTTTTGTTGTTAATAGTAAAATGATTTCTTTTGTATTAATTTGAAGGCTTGCTTTTGGAACATTTTTCTTCGATTAATATATTTGTGAACAATTTCAATTACATTTATAATATTCAAAACAGCTGGCAAGAGTGGTGTATTTTTGTATTATCGAATGATTCGGTGCCCTTTCAGTCCAGTTAAGACTGAGATAACATGCATCATATATTTGTGGTGAAGAAAACGTTTTATGGTATGCTACTCTTAATTGTTGAAACGCCCCAAGAAAAATAAATAAGCTGAAAATTTCACTTTTGAAACGATTAAAAAACTTTTCTGTTCATTCACGGTTGAAAAAACAGCTCCGGTGTTCAAGATACAAAACTGATACGGTTCAATTGAACAATAAATTTTGTTGCATAATTACACAAATAAGACAACAGATAAAATGAATCATTCAACTCTACTTTTGTTGATATTTCATCGATAATATCAGCTGATACGGTTCAATTGAATTTATTTTCTTCGTTTAACAAGACCGAAATTTTTATTCACAATAAACAGAGATCATTGTTGATGTTGAAGGCGAAAAATTGTTCGACAGAATCATATTCTAGCTTGAAGTTAACATGAAACCTACTAACTGATTTGTTATTTTAAACCAGCTCCATTTCTCTGCAGGCACTAGAGTGATAAACGAGTGTGTAAGTTTAATGCCTACACTGGGGATGTAACCGACGAACATAGCACAAAAAGAAATGCATACTGGAGCACAGGAGTGTCGACAGATTTTGAGTGTGCGCTTGCGGATAGAGAATCGTTCTCACGTGTGAGCGAACAGTTTTGTGATTTGTATAAATTTATAGAGAGTAGAGTTGGAAGAAAAAACAAAATTCAATGATGAATCACATTTTTGCTGAATATGCAAGCCCCACGCTTTTCTTATGCGAATCGTACACCAGAATTCACACCGCGTGTACACTTGGGTGAAATCCGCGTGTACACCGGTCAATAACTCGAAAAATACATATTTGTGCGGCACAGCAATCCACAAGGCTAGTAATAATGCTACACCCAAACCTCCGTTCACGTAAACTTTTTCTACGTTACCTCTTTTTACGTAACTCTTTTTACGACAAAAATCCCAAATAACGTAATCTTTTTTCACGTTGTAAATTTTAAATAACGTAAACTTTTTTTACGAACCTTCTTCGTAAAAACAGGTTTTTGCATACAATGAAAATCGTTTCCGGCTCATTTATATCCCATGGAAATCCCACAATATTGGTGTTTTTGGAACGGGTTTGATGAGTACATGCTGGAAAACGATGTTTGAGTGTAACGATATGAAGAGGAACTGTTAGTTGCTAATTCAGCTCTGTGAAAAAGTCACCAAAATCATTTTAAAATCTAATTGTTTGACTCATTAGTTTTTTTGTGATTTACCGGAATGAAATTATGAGGAAACTAATCAACAGTTCATGGATTGAAATCAGTCAACGAAAACGAAAATAACAGTTTTAACAGCAGTTCTAAACTTGAATCTATTCAAATAAATCATATATACCACAGTACTAAAAATTAAATATTAACATTTCTTTTACCAAAGAATGAAAGTTAAAATATTTACATCGAAGCATTTTTTTTTATGTATTTGTTTGACAATTCGATTGTAAGTGTCAAGCAAATATTATGTTGAATTTGGAATAAAGTTCCTGAAGTTTATTTGAAACAACTTTCTTCCTAATATTGACACGTAAAATTCATTCCGAAAGTAACATTATTATAAAGTATTCGACAGTAAGTCATAATGACTCAAACAACGTTTACTAAGAACTGTTCTTTAAACCCGTTCCGAAAACATTCGTTTTGCTACGGGTTTCGAGAAACACCATCTTAGATTTTGAAATGACTTCAAATCCGTTCCGAAAATACCCATATTGTAAGGAAGTTGCCATCTTGGAAATTGATGCTGCTTAGAACATCCTTCTCCTGTAAATATTCATATGTATTAACTTCCAGATCATCTGTATACATAACATTAGAGAGATCATTCATGAATAACACAAAAAGTAGTGGTCTCAGATGGCTTCCTAGTAACTTTCTAGGTAACTAAACCAGGATCTATAAGAAAAGTGGAGGGAAAACAACTCGATTTTTCCAGTTGTCTGGCCACTCTACGTATTACTACTTATAAAAGCGATATCTGGTAGTAGAAAAACTATCATAATGAGTAACAAAATGTGACTCTATGCATTTGTGTACGTAGTCAAGGTGCAGCAATAGGAAGTGATCAGTGTGTATTATCTGAATAGATTGATACTTTACCATACTGTTAGTATATTACACGTGAAGCGCGAAAGTTCAATCAACAGAAAACAAACGTAACACCTAGAGTAGCCGTACCCATAAGCTTCTCCTTTTATCTCATTCATTTAAACAGTTTTTTAAGGTGAGATATGCTATCTCTGTTCAATGTATTGAACTTTGTAACTTTGAACTTTGTTCTTCAAAACCACGAATTCACAATTCTCAATCGGTTTGAGGTATAAGATTGACACTTGGTACATTTGCCCTAGACTTTTGAAGTGGCCACTCGTTGGCAGGTAATATCAATCATCCTGAAGGCATTGATGCGTTTTGATGAGTGTCTGTCAGTATAATAAGTAATGGCAACGTTTGTTTGGTTAACAATATCACATGACATTGACATTGATAGTCATTTCCGTACAAATACACTGCTAGAAAGTATGCAGTTGCAGTACAACAAAATTTATTACTTGTGATTATCCGAACGTAGTTAGACTTTGACTAGCTTGAATCATCGCGATAAATCAGAATAGAAATAATACTGATAGCGTACACTTTGACCGAAGCGATAACAATTCATCAAACACTTTATGCCTAGTCCATTGAAGTAGATTATTAACTCATAACGGAAAGCAGCTGATAAGACTGCGACAACGTGTTCGGTTCGACGGTTGATACGACAGAAAACCGGCCGCTGCACTGCACTTTGACAGTAGTTCATAAATTGATAAATTGCCATCGGCGCTTTTTGGTTTGATAAGCGGACTTGTTGCCATGCACTAATCACATCCGATATTTTTTTTCCAACAGAAATTCGACGAAGCCGCCCTGAAGGTAAAAACGTTCACCAAACGTCCCACCGACCAGGAGCTGCTGGAAGTGTATGCCCTGTTCAAGCAGGCCACCGTAGGGGACAATGACACCGACAAACCCGGACTGCTGGACCTGAAGGGAAAGGCCAAGTGGCAGGCGTGGCTTGACAAGAAGGGAACCTCGAAGGATGCTGCCAAGGAGGCCTACATCAAACTGGTGGACGAGATGGCAGTGAAATATCTGTGAGAGTCCTGCTCTTTTTTTCCTGCACCAACCAGAGCCAAATCCAAAGAGGCATCCAATTATAAAATAAATACAACTACCGAAACAACGATGGGTGAATTGTGATGCTCAGCTCAATCATCAAAGCTTTAAAATGTTTCTTCCGTGAGTTTTACGTAAAATATGACAGGGATAAAGTTTTTTATTACATAAGTTTTGTTAATTTGTTATCCGAATCAACTCCTGGGAAAACAATGTTGCTTGTTTATTCATTTGGAGCTTAGTTCATTTACTTGAATCATGATAAAAGAGGTGTCAAAAAATAAATGAATTTAAATTTGGTCACTCGCCGTTTTTGTTACTCTTACAGATCCCTTGCATGCCTCTACCATTTGTTAGATCTGTTCATAATTTGTTCTAGTTCAACTAGGGTAAGGGCTCCCTATTTCATCTCATTTGTAAGAACGTCGCCTCAAAACCTCGATTTAGCCACTAAAATCACTACAACTATTTCATATTACTGCTTCATTCGCCTTGCTCCACGTTAAGAATTGATTCACATTTCTTGAAAATTTACCTAATATTAATAAAACAGCTAAAAACACTTATGATGTCTTCACTACTCTGCTCCTAATATCATCTCAAAGGTTTTATATTCATCCTATCGTTGGTCCTTTATTCACCCCATGAATTAGTAATGGCGACAGCAATCAAAACAAAATATTTCACTATTACACTCTCAGGTTCAAAATGTCGGAATTGTCCTTAAAAACGGCCTAATGCCAACTATGAGACAACACACGATATTTTTAGAACCAGTTTGAAATCATTTCAACGTTTAAAAATTTTTCGGTCGTTTCCGTTACCTGATTTAAATCAATGTACAGATTTTATATAGATTTCCTAAATTTAATGCAGATTTGTACAGGTTCATAAAAAGTGAGAAATAAAAAATTAGACTTTTCTCTCTGAGTATCTATTAGTATTTGATTGCAGTGATTCTTTAAAAGTTTAATAATCAACGGACAAATCGCATGTTAAAGTGGAAATCTTTCATGCAGATAATTGATTATGATTAACACCATTTTATTAGTGAAAACAGATAGAGCAAATATAGACTTTCCATGCAAAGTAATACAAATTTTCTATGAAAATATCTGGCATCTCTGTGCACAGCCGATGATACACACACACTTCACAGCGTTATGTTGACGTATAGCGGAATGAAACCAGTGCTACTAGATTTGCCGCAATGGTTATTTCAACAGTATTTAACACGCTCTTTCTGGTAGTATTCAAAGCCGAAACAGTTTTAATGAAATATTAATATCAATAATATAATTAAACTAAAGTCACGGATACCAAAAACATACTTTTTGATGATAATTTGAAAAAGAAAAACAATTTTTGTTTTGTAACATTATGAGATAACTTGGCAACTTTGCGAAACCAAATGAGATGAAAACAAAGCGCAATCAAGTGAACTAAGTTTCAGGCATATTGACTCTGAGAAAATGTTTTACACGGACGGATCGCGAATTGAAGTTGCGACAGGGTTTGGTATGTTCAACAATAATGTTTCGGTTTCATTCAAGCTTCAAGAACCTGCATCTGGTTATAAAGCAGAGTTAGCAGCAGCTCATTATAGCTTGAATGTAATCGTCACATTATCTCCAAACCATTATTTCCTCTTCACAGATAGTCTGAGTGCAATTGAAGCCATTCGCTCAAACATGACTGGCAAGACTGAACCGTTTTTCCTGGGCACAATAAAACAGTGCCTGAACGACATATTGAACAATAATTATCTAACCACTATAGTCTGGGTCCCGGCTCATTGCTCCATTCCTGGCAATGAAAGAGCCGATATTTTAGCCAAACGTGGTGCTATTGAGGGTGAAATTTATGAGAGACCAATTGCTTTCAACGAATTCTATAGCGCAACTCGCCAAAGAATACTTGCCAGCTGGCAACTTCTTGGGATAGAGATGATCTGGGACGGTGGATGCACTCAATTATTCCGAAAATATCGACAAAGGCATGGTTCAGGGGACTGGATGTGAGTAGGGATTTCATTCGTGTCATGTCCAGACTCATGTCCAATCACTACACGTTAGATGCACATCTCCTTCGAATTGGGCTCTCCGAGACTAATCATTGTGCTTGTGGCGAAGGTTATCGGGATATTGATCATGTCGTTTGGACATGCGTGGAGTATCGTGATGTCAGATCTCAACTAATAAATTCTTTGCGTACCCACGGTAGACTATCCAATGTCCCAGTTCGAGACATTCTTGCTTGTCGTGACCTTCTATACATAGAACTTATTTATCATTTCATAAAGAAAATTGGAGTTTCAATTTAGTAAAGGCCCCTTTTAAGACTTAGTTCTGATTCCAGCAGCGTCTATGAGTTCAACCAATAGCTTAAATTAGAATAGAAATTATGTAATGATACAAACAAACTCAAAACAGTTTATGAAATTATCAACAAAATTTCTGAAAATAACAGCTTATTTTATAATTTATAGAAGTTAATCGTTTGGTTCAAATAATATTTCCAAGTAGATTTCATAATTAATGACGAGTTACATAAGATGATATTTAAGTAATAAGAGGAATATGTTTTAATAAATTCAAATCGTTGTGACTATGTTAGAATTAAATTAGGATAAGAATTTTATGTAAAAGTGATGCTACGGCGAAGAAAAACTTATGTAAACTGCCTTAAGAAATAAACGTATTTATGAAAAAAAAGTGAACTAAGTGAAAAACTTTCATCTCATATTTTTGAAGACTTTTCTGCTTGTCGGGTTATTTTAATCGTTAACTAAACAAGTGGCAAGTAAACATTACTAATTATGAAGTCATCCAGCATTCAATAGTAGTGTAATTGTGAGAAATAGTGATCATGTTTTGAGACGAATCGATTAGTATATAATCAGAAACATGACGAACTGTAATCTTGAGACGAAAATGTGTCTTAAATTGAAACGTGAGTTTATTTTCAATGAAAAAAACGATCACCGAAGAATTTAAAACCATTTCTTTCGATGGGAAAGTGTGACAATAGCTTTTATAATAATTTTAAAACATTTCACAGTTTGGTTCAGGTAGGTTGTAAAATATTATTCATGTTCAAAGTAATGAGTTGAAGGGATAAGATGGAAATATGAGCTCAGATGAAATAGGGAGCCGTTACCATACTACCCGAAGAATGAGTAGAAATTAGCAAGCTGTTACTCCATGTTAATAAAAAACTACTTATTTCCAACATTTAGGGGTACGTTGGTGTGTGAAAAAATCACATATTTTGTTTCGATTTCTTCGCCTGTGCAATATTATTCAAGTGTTGCATAAATAGTACAAACTTTGCGTCTGCTTAGTGGTTTAAATTGAACTACTAGGCGGACATGGCAGCTCAATTTGAACTGCTTTTATGCACTGAGAAGATTCTTACCTCCCGAGGAATGCGCATAAATGACTTTGCTTGTGGGTTCTCCCATCTAAATTTGCCTTTCTGTAAAGCCAATCACTACTAATGCCTTAAACTGCTGGTGGTTTTGCACAAAATTTGATAATCTCTTATTCTTTCTGACAGATAACGATATTGTATCGTCGATTCAAAGATACAAAAAAAAAACGAAACAGCACTACACGGACTTTGAGTACTGCTCCGCGTAATTATTGTTGCTAATGAATTAGAAAATAGTTGTTTCGAAGGGAATAATCCATAACCGAGAGACCCTTTGTGTGCAAGAAACGAAGTATTCAAGCATTTTAGTTAAAATTAAGCAAAATTAAATGAAATTCTCAAAAGTGCTGGTTAAGATCGATAGTTGAATTTAGCTAAAATCAGCAGAAAAATTGCTAAACCGAAGAGTGATTATTGCCAAAATCAAGTGTCAATATAAGTTCAAATTAAACAAATCTAAAATCAACTGTCAATAGCAGTTGAAATGAATAAATATATTTTTGAGCTCAGGCCCGGCAAGGATTTGTAATCGAGTTTCACGTAGGTTTCGTCGTCCATGATTATGCCGTTCAAATTTCCAGCAAGAATCGTATTGTACAGCTTTCGAACCCTCGGCCTGATCGATGCTTCTTGTTTCGGACTACGTTTTGGTTGTTTCTGTTTCTTATAGGTTCGAAGATTCAAACGTTCTTTAGCACAAAGCACATTTGACTTCGAAGTGCCCACTTTTTTGGCCACATCCCGAACTGAAACCTGAAACTCTTTTGCTCGAACGCCTTCAGTATACGTTTATCCAACAAGGGTTAGCGGGACCTTTTTTTATCCTCAAAGGTGTTATCCTCATCGAACTTCCTGATTGCATTTCGCACGGCTTTTTCACTTACTCCCTCCATTTTGTCTCCCTCCATTTTTTCTCAGTGACACAATTTTGCGACGTTGTTCTGCTGAATGTCCACTCATTTCGAAACAAACTAATGAAAACGAATAAACAACTGCACAAGTGGTTGGAGAAGAGTGTAAGCAACAGGACACAGCCATAAAAATTGACAGATTCTGAACCATTGCGAAATGGCAGCGGATTTTGGTTGCGTCCATACTTTCTGGGACAGTCTTTATACTAATTTTTGATTTTCACAAAATCAGTCAAATTTTTCAAACATGTTTTATTTTAATATGAAAAATTTACAGTGTCTTTTTATCCAAAACTAAACTAAACTAAAAGTCACTTTCAACCACCAAGAGTTCAATGAATCGTGAGCATATTTTACAGATAATTCATCAGTAATGAACCAGATAAAGTTTTAGCTAAAAACACTTTTTGTTCCTAAAACTACCCGCCTTACAATAGATGGACGGTTGGACGGGAACATAATAACCTGTTACCTTGGGACAAAGTTTCGTTGAATTCGTTTATTTTTTGTAAATTGACTTTAAATTTTGAAAACCGTTTTTTTTTCTTAGTGTAGGATTCGAATAGACCACTTTGCTCATTTTATTTTTTTTTAAATTGATCTAGACTGTCTTTTGAAGAGGACTAGACTATTGTTTGCAAATAATAGAAGTAAAAATCACAAATCCTTCAAAAAATTACAAATTACAAATTACAAGAAAACGCCATTCTCTATTTGAATGAAAATTTTTCCCGATATCCATAATTATGTTTCCTGCCAACCTTTTATATATTGTAAGATGGACGATTTGAAAGAAAAAACCTTTTTTAATCCACCTAGTGGTGTAATGATGTCTTTCTCATATTACTTATATTTTCAAAAATATCACTAGAAGATTCTTTTTTTTAAATTTTGAATAAAATAAGTAACTTTCTTTGTCTATAAACTAACATAACTTTTTCAATTTGTAAACAGTTATGTCAAGTTAATAAGATTTTTTCTATATTTTGCATCGTCGCACTGAATGATTAAACACACTTTACCCTATAGTTCTAGAACCGGAAGTCGGATTCGAATTAAATTAAACAGCAACCCATGAGACTATAAGTACTTTTATTTGAGCCTATTTGTGGAAATCGATCGAATCATCTTTGAGAAAACTAGAGTGAGTCTCGTTTTGAACTTTTTGACAACTGAAAAATTTAAATTTTTATGTGGCAACCCTGCACGCTCTACGAAATTGAGCAAAGCATGCTGCGAACGGAGCAAAGTCGCACGTACCGTCGCGTACTAGTTTTGCATCGTCATTTTGAATGTCGATTTAAATGTTTTGATACTGATCGCCCTATAATTTCGGAACCGGAAGTAGGATCTTGATGAAATTGCACAATATATTTAAAGACAATGAGAGCTTAAATTTGAATCATGATTCGTGAAAATCGACTTAACCGTTGGTGAGAAATCTAAGTGCGTTCCGTTTTTGGAGATTTCCTTCACGATTATCGGTGCTTTCGGAAGCGGAAACCGAGGACTAGTATTCCCAAATTAGTTTTATGTATTCACTAACTAACAAGATCAACCAACTTGTGCACCTCGTTTCTCTATCGCTTGTGAAAAATACTCATGAAATTGAAAATTTTTACTGTAATATCGGAACCGGAAGTCGGATCTGGATGAACTTTTCGGGGACTTTTTTAGGAATTTTAAGATCTTTTATTCGCTTCCTAATTTGTGAAAATCGGTTAAGAAATTACCGAGAAAATTGAGTGCGCATTTTTTAATAAGTTTGAACACATTTCCTTGTAAATCCGGGACCAGAAGTCGGATCCATATGAAATTCAAGAAAATTGTATGAGGCCATAAGACCTTTCATTTGAATCTAAGTTTGTGAAAATCGATTCAGCTTTATCTTAGAAAATTGAGTGACATTATTTGACACACACACACACACACACACTTTTCTTCCTTGAAATATTGAATGATTGTGACTTTCAGTTTATTTAGTTTAAAAAAAAGACACTGGATAAAAAAAAATCAGTTTGGACAAGAAATAGTTTTTTTTGAAAAACTTTTTTCCATAAATGTGCCCATCTTGCAATATATGATCGTTTGAGAACTTAGTTACCTATCTTGGGAAAAAATTCTATCAAAATCAAAAATGTTTTTGTGTATCCAAATCGATTTTAAATTTCAAAATCAATTCATTTTTGTGTGGAACTCGATAAAGATTTTATTGACTGATTTTGTGAAAATCACTAGTATAACACTTTTTTGTAGGACTCATCATTCGCAACAATAGCTCTTTGAAAATAATTAGTTAAAAATCTTTAGCCCTTTGCAAAAGACAGTCTCGATCAATTTTGAAAAAACAGTTTGAAATGTGTCTTTTTGGGGCAACAAATCGAGTTTAGTCATATTTAGAGAGAAGAGTTTTCATAAAATTATTTTTTTAAGTTACGGGAGGGTTTTGAACCCCTAAAACTACGCGCTTGCAAGAGATCATTTCTATTACTGATGATTTTGTGAGAAAATACCATACAAAATTGCACCATATAAACCACTTTACGGGAGTACGCAATAATGGCCGTACTCAAAAACAGGTAGGTTTCTGATGCGTGTAAGTTTTGTAAGACCAAATGACTGGAAACGCCCAAATGTATACACCTAATAAATGCCATCGCTGATTATGAATGAGTGAGCTTTCAGGTCGGAAAACAAAATAATGAATGAATTAGCCCAAACACGTGCACCGGACGTGAGCTTACGCTCTCACGGGACCAGTTCGGAAAGCATTCATGCAACAAGCAATGCGATGAGAGAGAGATCTGAGCAACACCGGGACGGATCGCACAGGTGTGTGCGAATCCATTCGAAACGGCGTGTGGCTTTCACACCAGACAGCGGCGCAACATCGCTTCATTCGTGCTGCAAATCTCGCCCCAGTGACAGCTCCGGAGTAGTCACTGTCGAGTCCGTCGCGTTGTTCGTCGTCGTCGTGTTGGTCGGTCGGTCGGTCGGATCGCTCATCCTCATGTAAAAGTGCGTGCAAAAAGGTGCCAAAATATTGTTCCTAATTCGCAATCTGGCCTAGTTCGACCGGGAATGGCAATGAATCGGTGCCAAAGTGAATCCCTTTCAGGGCGAATCATCCAAGTTTGAAGATGCAAATCGGATAGAGAAGGTCCCGTTAAAGAGCGAAGAAAAAGAAGTGTATTTTTTTTCTTTCATACGAAGTTGAGGTGTGTAGAGCAAAGCCAGAGGTTGTTTTGGTGTGTGCGTGCGATCTGATACTCACCTGTCAACTTTCTATACACATCGCACGGCACTGCACTGCTGCTGCTGTGAGAATGGTCTAGGAGGCGCACTGTTGTCATATCGAGAAGCTTTTCGTCGTGGGAGCAACTGGCAACATACTGGCCGTGCCTGGATATGCATGCCCGTGGCCAATGCATGAAGTAAGCGCAAGTTGCTTTCCGCAGAATCGGTTTATTATGCCTGTTTGTGTAGGTGTGCCAGCGAATGTTTTGCTGTTTTCATTTTGGCTTAGCTCAGTCAGACCATTCGCGACCGGGGGATGTCTCTAAAACGCTATTCCGCGAGAAGTTTTGGTTCGTTTTAAACCTATAAGTTCTGGAATTTCAATTGATTGATCAATGTGAAATGTTTTTGATGATTGTTAAACAAAAAGTGAGATTGGTATAATTTAAGCATGAATCATATGTGATGAAGTTGTAACGGTACCAACAAAAATGTACATCGAAATCAGTGGTTCCGATGTCATCAGTATTCAAATTGGGAAGTAAGCGGTGAGGCAACTTCAACTATCGCTGCTCCAACCTACATTCTAAATCGCGGCTAGTAGGCTGCTCACGACGAGCCACGTAAATATCAAAGGCGCAACCGTTAAAAACCGGTCCTGCTAGTTTCCCAACAAATTTCCACAGTTTCTACTTCCAGGGTTGTTACGGTCGCGCGGATTTCGCGTTTTTCGCGAATTTCGCGATTTTCGCGGATTTGGCGCGGTTTCTGCTAAGGTTTTGATGCTATGGCGCGGATTTCGCGCGAATTTAAAAAACTTAAAAATCCACATTTGTGAAATATTTGTTCGAATAATAAAAGTTCTTTGCAAATTTTTTAAGCTTGTGAGTTTCATGAAACCCTAAAAAGTTGAAGATGGGCGATCGTTTCAGCAATTGGTCGAGCTGGACAAATTGGTGAATTTTCACCTTGATAAAGCCAAAATCTACTAGAAGGCGGTTCTAGTAAATGTTTTCTTTAGTGGACAAAATTTGGATTTTATGCTCTTCGATTTCGAGTGGTACAAATTTCTATTTCAACAGGAATTACAAAAACGTTTCGATATATGTGATTGCGTTTCCCTATTCCAATGCAGAAATAGAAAGAATATTTTCGCACTCAAAGATATTGATGTCTGATGGAAGATATCGTCTCAGTGAAAACACATTCAATAATGCAAATAACGTAATAAATGGAATGCTATTCTTCAATAATATGGTTACCAATTTTGTGTAGGATCGCATTCTTAAAGCAAAATTTGCATGACAGGCTTACGAAGCGAAGTTGGACAAGAAACGAAACGAAGAAGTTCTGAGATTCCATCCGTGGTGATAGGAAACTGTTCTAATTGTTTGTTAGTTCCTCTATCCAACATTTTCAATTGTTCTATGCGTTCTGGAATTTTTCCTGAAATATGGAAGAAATCCTATGTGAACAAGGGTATAGTATCCAACTACCGTGTAATAGCTGCTTTGTGCGCTGTATCGAAGCTGTTTGAAATTATAGTTCTGGATTTTATAACACATAGTTGCTCTGACTACATCTCTTAGACTCAGCATGGATTCATGCCAAAGCCTTCAACTTCCCCAAATTTAATAACCTACACTTCCATAATCATACGTTCTTTACAAGCACGTTTACAAGTAGATTCTAACAGATCGGCTGAAAAGTTCGTATCGTTTCTATGAGAGGGCGCCACTAGAATTAAATCCATACCATTTTCAGTTAGTACCAACCTTCAAAAGATACGTGTATAAATTTGACAGCTGTCTGATTATTAGTTTGTGAGATATTGCATTTTGAGTGAAGCTACTTTTGTTATTGTGAAAAAAATGGAAAAAAAGGAATTTCGTGTGTTGATGAAACACTACCTTTTGATGAAAAAAAGTGCCGCCGATACCAAAAAAAGGCTTGATGAGTGTTATCCAGACTCTGCACCGGACGAAGCAACAATTCGTAAGTGGTTTGCGAAATTTCGTACTGGTCATATGAGCACCGAAGACGATGAACGCAGTGGACGTCCAAAAGAGGCTGTTACCGATGAAAACGTGAAAAAAATCCACAAAATGATTTTCAATGACCGTAAAGTAAAGAGATAGCTGACACCCTAAAGATATCAAAGGAACGTGTTGGACATATTATTCACGAATATTTGGATATGAGAAAGCTTTGTGCAAAATGGGTGCCGCGTGAGCTCACAATCGATCAAAAACAACAACGAATTGATGATTCTGAGCAGTGTTTGGAGCTGTTATATCGAAATAAAACCGATTTTTTTCGTCAATATATAACAATGGACGAAACATGGCTCCATCACTTCACTCCGGAGTCCAATCGACAGTCAGCTGAGTGTACTGCACTTGATGAACCGAACCCAAAGCGTGGAAAGACTCAACAATCGGCCGGTAAGGTTATGGCGTCTGTATTTTGGGATTCGCATGGTATAATTTTCATCGACTACCTAGAAAAGGGAAAAACCATCAACAGTGACTATTATATAGCGTTATTAGAGCGTTTGAAGGACGAAATTTCGAAAAAAAACGGCCTCATTTGAAGAAGAAAAAAGTTTTGTTTCATCAAGACAATGTACCGTGTCACAAGTCGATGAAAACCATGCTGAAATTGAACGAATTGGGCTTCGAATTGCTCCCTCATCCACCGTATTATCCAGATTTGGCCCCCAGTGATTTTTTCCTGTTCTCAGACCTCAAGAGAATGCTCGCTGTTAAAAAATTTAGAAGCAATGAAGAGGTAATCGCTGAAACTGAGGCCTATTTTGAGGCAAAGGACAAATCGTACTACAAAAATGGTATCGAAAAGTTGGAAGATCGCTATAATCGCTGTATCGCCTCTGATGGCAATTATGTTGAATAATAAAAACGAATTTTGGCAAAAAAATGTGTGTTTCTATTTACTAATTTACTAATTTATTTACTAATATACATAATCAACAGACAAAATATGGTCCTAATGATTATTTCTAAGTATATTTAAAAAACTAGTTTTAATTCGACTGCGCGGGACATGGAAATCGAAACCCGTCGAAACAGCATTGAAAGAACGATGCAATCCAATGATGGCGCCATTGATTCCATAATTAGTGCGGCGTAAAGGCATTCTGAGGAGGTTGTTGTTGCGAAGAGCTCGTGCGCGAACATTTATGTTTATTTGACAAAGAAGTGCTGAACAATCGACATTGTTCAACAAAACATCGGCGATTAGCAATGCACGGGACAGATCACGTCGCACCTTCAGTGTATCGAGTCCGATAAGCAGTCCGCGGCTTTCATAACTCGGCAACTGATGAGGATTATTCCATGGTAACTGGCGAAGAGCGAAACGAACAAATCTGCGCTGTATTGATTCGATTCTGATATTCCCATTATGGTAAAGCGGGTTCCATACCGCCGAACAGTATTCGAGCGTTGAACGTACAAGCGAGCAGTAGAGAGACTTCAAACAGTAGATATCTGTGAAGTGCTTAGCAGTTCTCATTACAAATCCCAGGCAACGTGAAGCTTTTGCAACAATGTACGAGATATGTTGCTTGTAGTTCAGTTGTTCGTCAAGAAAAACCCCAAGATCCTTGGCACATGTGACTCTATCTATCGTAGATCCTCGGAGACAATAGTCGAAACGTATAGGTGTTCTTTTCCGTGTGAACGTGATGATCGAGCATTTACTGATATTTAATGTCATTCGATTAATCTCGCACCACTCCGAAAAAATTTCTAGTTGACTCTGGAGAGAAATGGCATCCTCAGTTGTCTTAATAATTTTGAATAACTCAAGGTCGTCGGCAAATGATAATCGTGGGACACTCAGTAAAAAGTTCACGTCATTGAAGTACAGGAGGAAAATCAGTGGTCCGAGATGACTGCCTTGTGGAATGCCAGAAAAAGCAAAAAAATCATTAGATAGATTATCACCGATCTTAACCGCCAACCGTCGATTGCAGAGGTACGATTCAGTCCACTGAAGAATACAGGAACCGAAACCAAGTCGGTCCAGTTTGGCGATAGTAATAGCGTGATTTATTTTGTCAAAAGCAGCGGAGAGGTCCGTATATAAAACATCTGTTTGAAAACCGTTTGACATAGCATCTGTTATAAACGTCGTAAAGCTTAATAGATTAGTAGCAGTTGAGCGTTTCGGCATGAATCCGTGCTGAGTTTCTACGATATACTGCTTGCAGTGATTGAAAATGGGTTCCAGAACAACCAGTTCGAACAGCTTAGGAATTGCACTAAGTAAGGTAATGCCGCGATAGTTGTCGATATTCTTCCTGTCTCCTTTTTTGTGCACTGGGAACATATAAGAAGATTTCCAAACAACAGGAAATACTCCAGTCGTGAGTGACTGTTGAAACAGTTGACATAAGGGTGTTGCAATACCGCTGGAACATTTCTTCAAGACGACAGCGGGGATGCCATCGGGTCCAGGAGAATATGAAGACTTCATTTTAACGATAGCCTTTTGGACAGAGCTAATATCAACATTGATGAAATTCAACGATTGACTCAAAACAGGAACGTTCCGTGCTGCCTGGGAGATTTGATCCGTTGATAAAAAATCTCTAGAAAAAACCCCAGAGAATTTCTTCATAAACATGTCGCAGATTTCTTGCAAGCTAGAAGTCGGTTGATCGTTGTAGTACATAGACGAAGGAAGATCTGGCTCTTTCCTTTGCTCATTAACGTGCTTCCAGAACGACTTAGGGTTAGATTTTAATTTCCTCTGCACACTTCGCAAATAGTTGGCATAACATCGTTTGGCTGTTTTTTTATAAACTTTATTTATTTCCAAATAGTTTTGCCTAAGCAAAAAACCACCTTTCTTGGAATATTTCCTTAGAGCTGTTCTTTTCAAACTTTTTAATTTTCGTAACTCAGCGGATTGCCACGGTGCTTGTTTGGAAAGCTGGCTGATTTGCTTTGGCACATATTGGTCAATTGCATAAATCAGAACGTTGGAAAAGGTTTGCGCTGCAAAATTTATATCATCATTGTCAAGAATTTCAGTCCAGTCCACGTTTGAAAGAAATGCAACAATACTGTTGTAGTCGGCTCTTTTAAAATTGTATCTGACGGTTTGAGGAACTTTACAGTTATCCAACGTTTGATTTGATTCAAGTACAATGTGCAGGGGAGGATGATATCTAACGGATTTCACTATAGGAATTGCTGCTTCGGAAATTCTGGGTGCAAAATCGGATTTACTTGAAAAGCAAAGATCGAGAATTCGGTTGTGCTCATTTTCGACGTGATTCACTTGACGCAATAGGTTAAGACTGTAACGGTCAAGCAGATGGACGATACCGGTGTGAAAAGAAGAATTCATTGGGTCAGCGAACATAAAGCCGTTGGAAGCAGGGTACCATTTCAGGCCGGGGAAGTTGAAATCACCAACAATTAGAATATCATCTGCCGGTTTCATGTGAACTGAAACTACTTTTTCTAGCGTCTGAATGTGCGAGTCAATCAGTGACAAATCACGTGTACGATCCGGTGGAAAATAAACCACACAAAGAAAAAAGGAACATGTGTTCAGGCAAATTTGAACCCATACCTGCTCGACACTGCTACCAGAAACGTTTGTTATAAGTTGCGCTTTTAAACGTCGGTGAATAGCCGCAAGCACGCCTCCACCGCTTTTCTTCGAACTGTTGCGGGAATCACGATCGCAACGGAACACATCATAGTTCGCACCAAATGCTTGCAAAGACAAAGTACTTTCACTCAACCAAGTCTCTGTCAAGGCGATGATATCGAAACATTCATCCGAACTTGACAACAGGTAGTCATCCAGACATGTATTCATACCACCGACGTTTTGGTAATACAATTGAATATGCGATGACCTTGCCAGAGTGAAAGAATTCGAGCTAGAAACGGGGAAGCAGTCAGTGCATGAATTGTCCACGTTGTTTGTATACTTGCCGACAGCGGCGGGTTGGAAGACCTCTTCGCCACTCGCGCACACAGGACCGGGACGACTGGTGAGCGCTGGCTGCATTGGCACGACTGTGGCGGGGTGCTCAGAGGCTATTAAACGATACGAACTTTTCAGCCGAACTGTTATATACACCGATTTTACTGCTGCGTTCGACAAAATTAATCATCACGATCTTCAAATTAAGTAGACTGGGATTAAACGGACCATTTTTAAATTGCCTTCGATCATATCTAATTGGTTATGAAATGATAGTGAAAATAGGAGACTGTACCGCCTCACCATTTGCTGTTACATCTGGAGTTCCTCAAGGAAGTCACCTTGGACCGTTTATAATTTTATTGTATATCAACGATCTAATTTTTCGATCCAGTGTATGAAGCCATCGCTCGCCGATGACTTTCATATTTCATATTTCAAAATGGGTTTAAATGCCACTCAATTCTCCGTCATCTCTTTAAGTAGCAAAAAGTCTGTATTCAAGTTCGACTATAATATTCCACAAACTGTTCTCGAACGAATCGTCTGTTAAGGACCTGGGTGTTCTTCTGGAATGCCAAGTTAAATTTTAAAGAGCAGATAGAGCTAAGATATTAGGATTTATTTTCCGCGTTATTAAAAAATTCTCTGATGTAGATTGCTTGTAAGCTCTGTATTGCGCATCAGTTCGCTCAACGCTCGAATAAGCTGCTGTTATCTGGTCACCTTATTACCAAAACGAAATCCAACGCATTGAAGCGATTCAACGCTAATTTCTCCGATTCGCTCTCCGACGTCTTCCATGGAGATATCCTTTAAACTTATCATGTTACCATGACCGCTGCAAACTGATTGGTCTCGAATTATTATCTGTCCGTCGCGATGTTTGTAAGGTTAGTTTTGTGGCAGACATACTTCAGTCACAGATCGATTGCTCCGAGCAATTGCAATTGTTACAATTTGACATTCGACGTCGTAATCTTCGATTCTATTTTTTTCTTCGAATTCCCTATGTTAGAACTTATTTTGGATATAACAAGCCCATTGCTAGCATGTGGAGCATATTTAACAAATGTTTCAATACTTTCGGCTTTCATTTATCACGTAATGTTATCAAGAAATCTTTTCTTATGTTACTGTCTCATTAGATTTAGCTACTATAGAAGCACTATATTTAAGGAAATGTATCATTTGAATGATTTTAATCTATTTATACAAAGGATGAGGAGGTTTTATGCCTGCTGGAGAACAAGTTTGACAGAAACTAACTCCATTGGACATTCAGAGTAAACTCTGACAACAGGAGAAGGCGCTATTATGATTGAAACTGAAAATAAAAAGAGTAAATCAGATCATCTTTATGTGGTCTACCTTGTAATTCTTCTTACTAAAAAGGAAATGCTTATCGAGCAAGAAAATGTTGAAGCAAAAAAAAGTCTTCGCTGAAATCTGAACTTTTTTCAAAATCGCAATTGTAAGCATTTTTATTTTTACTGTAACATTTTCCGTACATCAGAGAATATTAATTAACTAAGAACATCCATCTTTTTGGAGAATAAAAATGAAATCGTTTTCATGGAGTTTCTCAAAGTGTCGTGTTATATGCAGACTTATTTATTGTGTTTATATAAAAAAATTTATGCAGATTTTCAAATTATATTTAAGTGAGTTTTCAAGTTCTGCGCAAAGTATCACCTGCATTAAAATAGTGGTGTAATGCTTCGCTCAAATATCGCGCGTTTCAGTTTCCAACTTCGCGCGGATTTCGCGCGATTTAGTTTTTGGCTTCGCGCGGATTTCGCGCGTTTTTATTTTGAAATTTTTTGTAACAACCCTGTACTTCTGTATCTCCTGTCTGCAGTTCTGTAGTAATACTTTATGCGTCGTGTGTTTACAAACCGCGCTTGAACGCGGAGGCCCGGTTCAAAAGAGCCTAGAAGCTGATCCATCAATTGTAGGAATTCCGTGCTGATGTGATTAGCGATATTCAACAGTAATGTATTTTTGTGATCTTTCAAAATTATCCCGAAAAATAATGGGACGACATAACGGGAGTTTTTTTAGGAGGTTTGTTTTTTTTCAATGGGAATTACTCTATTGTCTGAAAATTGTTTTGACAGTGTAAAGTGACGTCTCTACTCAGTATTGTTTGGAAAATCATCATGACCTACAAATCATTAACCTACTCCAGAACAATGCTTCCAAATCGTGGAAAATTATTTTCAAAATTAGTATTCAATTTATAGATTAAATCAAGCTAGTGTCGAAGAAAACGATAATTTATCGATTTGTCGTCGTACGCCGTGGGTTGGATGGCATACAAAATTCAATTGGTGCAAGAATTGAAGTCACACAACCATCGTATGCGCCGTGAATTCAGTAATTGGTCGCTTAATCAATTGGGCATAGATCCGCTGTTTTTCCGTAAAATTCTCCTCAGTGTTGAGGCGCATTTTGGGTTGAATGGATACGTCAACCAGCAAAATTTCCGTATTTTGAATAAAGATAATCCGCACGCCGTTCAAGAATTACCTATGCATCTCGATAAATGTACTGTTTGGTGCGGTGTATGAGCTGGTGGAATCATCGGTTCTTATTTCTTTGAAAGTGAGGAAGGACGACGAGTTATCGAGTGAATGGAACTCGGAATTTTTGTTGCCAAATCTTCCAGATATGGATGTTGACGAAATGTGGTTTCAACAGGATGGTGCCACTTGTCATACTGCGACTGAAACAATCGAATTATTGAAAGATCGTTTCAACGACAACATTATTTCGAGAAAAGGAGCATCCGAACTGTTTATAGCCTAGAAATTTCCAGAGCGCATCGATTAGTCAGAGGTTGCCATCTTGGATTTCGAATTGACCACAAATTTCGGCAATTTCTACAAACAGTTGTAATCCACCCAGTTGTGTAGCGTCTCATAAACGCCAATATTATTGTGACACTTTTTGAAACACCTACTCTAGACTCGCAAATGGTACCAGTCCTAAGTTTGTTTGGGCATCAATTAACTAGACTTCTGCAGGTTTCCTACGTTTTGCCTTTCTCATACAGAAAGCTTATGCAATCACTGTGAAAACCGACTTTTTAACCGAGTTGAAAATCACGGTCTTTTGTAAAAGAAATTCAAATGGAAATAATTGTCGAAGAGATTCTACTGCTGAAAAATTTTTTCCGACCGTATACGTCGAACAACCCACAAACGTTTGCGGGAACACCTTTTCGAAGACTTGTTGTTTGACGTTCCTTTCAGAATGGAAAGCAGCAGTCACTTATTCACTCCGCGAGTCAAACTGCTTTTGTTTCATCAACCCACCGAATCTCAACCAGCGAAGTGACGTGATGTGTTTGCTCTTCTCCAAATTGAAATCATATTCTCGGTTAAAATTAGTCACGTTCTTTTCGGTATTCTGTTCATGAAGCTAGTGTTTTTTTCACATCTCACAAATGGTTACTTCAATCAATCGTGGAAGCGAAAACGAACTAAGCATCCATCTACCGATCGGTTCTCCCAAAAAAGTACATTCAAGAATCATTTGTTCTTTGTTTTGTCCACCGCTGAGAAGTGCTGTTTTAAAATTTGTTGAATGTCATGTACAACAATAGAAATTTGTTCCCAATTTGTTCAGTACGGGCACCGTTTCAAAATTTCCCTCCACATACTTGGATTCCAATTACAAGTTTTATACTCCTAAAGCCTGCTATCAAATTCTAACCGGAAATCGGAACCAGGATAGCTGGAATTAATTTGATAGGTCGTCAACTAACAATGACTAACGATTGGACTAGTTTCGAGCCCAGTTTAGAATTATTTTTAGGTTTTTTGCATCGAGAATCTAAGTTTATGAAAATGAGTCACGCAATACATCTGAGGAAAGTAAGTAATCCGAAATTGAAATATAAAAGCCATATACACTTGTCAACCTTTAATTTTCGAAACCGGACTTTGATATTCTAAAATTTTCTATGGCACCTTAACACCTTTTATTTGAATCCAAGTTTGTGAAAATCGGTTTAGCCATCTCCAAGAAAAAAGATTGCACAAAAATGTGCATACACACACACACAAATTTTGCCCACTCACCGAACTGATTCGAATAGTATATGATACTCGCACAGATCGGTTTTCACAGTGATTGTGTAATCTTTCATTCTGAATATTGATTATAGAGACAAATACTTTACATAAATTCCAATTGCTTCTCTATTCTTTGCGTCTCGTCTTCAAGTTGTCAGTGCAAAGCAGTTCAAATTGAACTGCTTGGTGCAAAAACTTAGACAGTTCTATTTGAACCGCTAAGCAGACGTAAAGTTGACGCTATTTGCGAAACACTTTTTTATATTGCGCCGAAGCGTCTTTTCTGAGGTCCCGAGGGAAACGAATAGGCGACTATACCTTTTTATGTGGTTTTCGGTCAAGATACAAGAATTCCGTGCAAATCACTTGTTACCAATGACAATCAGATAGCCACATGTTAATATTGCCAAAAAGCTGTTCACTACGGAACCACACCAAAGGACAACGGTGTTTCCTTCACACCAAGCAACCCCAGTGACACCTGTGACCAGTGTTGGTGATCGCCGAAAATTTGACAGAAGCTGCTATATTGCTATCTATATTGTATACAACATTTTCAATCCGGTAGAAGATGCTACAAGAACTCGAGTCTCTCAATGCATGAACCGTGAGAGAATTTTGCTACATTTCTTCGCTCCACTTCATACTCTGAGTATTTCACGCCCTTAAACAAAATTTACAGTCTGATAATGATCGTTGCTGTGTGGAATTTCCCAAGAGAGAATCGCAAGTTGACAATTATCGCAGAAAATCGAATCGATGATTCAACTTTATGATTCTCATACTAGGTTGCAATATTTCAAAACCCTTGTGTGGAGACTTCACAGACATTTTCATACACAACTTATACAAAGGTTATATGCACATAGTTAGAATAAGCGGCAATAAAAAAAATGATTCTATCGCAATTGTCAACTGTCTGTATAGAATCGGATCGCGAAACGAAAATAAGCGACCGTTTGTTACTTCAGAGAGGATCCCCATAGCAGCGTGCTAACCTTTGATTCTCAGAAATGTCATCGAGAGAAATTCGCTCTCGCACTGGTGTCGATTCTATGTTAAATGAGTCATGCCGGGTTTTTGTTGTTGCGATGATATCCGTCCGTATAGAGTTGTCAGTGAACGTTCTTTGATACAATAAAAGCCATCCTTGCCTGTGACAGCCACCAATAACAATGAAGCATCCCCTTCAACGAAACCATCAGTATCCCCTATAGAACAAAGTACACCAGCTACAGTTAACAACTTACCCTCCAACCAACCAGCAACTGCAATCAATGTACAACAAGGTGCATCTACAGCAACTAGAAACGAAAAGAAGACGGAAATCGACAACAATACCATCGATGCGCAATGGATGACGAGACGAACCACGAACCACAATCCTCGCAGGAGGAAAATGGAAGCTCCTCTTCTCCTAGAAAAAGGGTGACAATGAGATCCAACTCAAAAAAATCATTTATTTTAAAAATCGGCTCAATCGGCCACGTTAAGCTTGTACGCAAATAGGCCTGAATAAAAATATCTTTTAAATTTTGAACATTGATCTAATTGCCACTTATTATGTGCGCTTAGTGTAAACGCTGTACTACGCTTTTAAGAGTTTTAAAAAATGTGGACGGGTATAATATCACACTTTAAAAAAATAAATCATTCGGAAAACCATGCGTCCCCATCAAATTGTCATATCCGATAGAGACGCATGGTATTTAATCCTAAAATCATATGTCACATGCCTTAGAACTAAATACCATGCGTTTCCATCTACAACTTGAGTTCAGTCTTCTTGAAGACCCTCTTCACGATTGCCCAGTAAAATTCGATGGGTCGAAGCTGCGGGCAATTATGTGATGTGGATTGATATATTTTTCAACGAAATTTATACCCTTTTCCGCAAGCCAATTGAGAGTGGTTTTAGCATAGTGAGCCGACGCTAAATCCTACCAAAACAGTAGAGGTGTACTATGCTTCTTATATAAAGGCAGTAATCTCTTCTGGAGACACTCTGATCGATAGATTTCTGCATTTATAGTTCCGGTAATGTAAAACATGGTTGACTTCAAACCACAGGAACATATTGCTTGCCAAACCAGTACCTTTCGACCGAATTTCTCCGCTTGAATCGACCTGTCCGCATAGCTCACATCCCAACGACGACAGTAAAGTATTGTGAACCTGAAAGGGTTTTTGAGTCCTCCTTTGCATAAATTTCATCGTCCATCAAAACGCATGCATCCGGATACTGCACAAAACGCGAATACAATTTCCGGGCCCTTGTTGCTGCTCGCTTCTTCTGTTCTACACTTTGTTTCGAGATTTTCTGCTTCTTGTAGGCCTTCAGGTGAATTCGCCTCTTGATACGCTGGATCATTCCGACACTCGTTCCTGCTTTTTTGGCCAAATCACGTATTGACATTGATTTGTTCTTCATGATTGCAGATACCACTTTTTGTTCAGTTTCGGGTTGGAAGAACCGGAGTTTCGGCCTCTTCCTGGTAGCTCATCCAAAGAATAGTGTTCCCCAAACTTATTAATGATGGCATGATGAATTCCAAACCGCTTCGCCAATTTTCGCATAGTAATACCCTTCTCACTTAGCCATGTGTCCAGAACTTTATTTTTACTTGCTCTTCAATACGCGACATTTTGAAAACGCAGAATTTCAACCGCACAAACAAGTAAACAAACGAAAGCTGACAGCGAAACGCACAGCCATGTTGTGATCTGAGCATAAAAAAAACCATCACAAGTAAAAAACTCAAAACTCGACTCGATGAAATTCGACGGCCTTGGTTGATAAGTTTTGATTTTCACCCGTTTTTCATTGACCAATCTTTCGTTACGGGAAAGGTGAAATACGTATCACCTGCAGTACAGCCGAATCATTTAGGAAAATTCATTTCGATAACGTTCGAAAACGAATTCGTCACTCGTCTCAATATCTCCCACTAAATGAGTTTGGTTTCATTGAGTGCCCCTTTTTATTAAAACGTCTTCCATCAGCCTGAAAATGAGCCGTAGCGACTGCCTGGTGATGCTTATCTTTATCAACCACGAAAGTGATGAACTGGAAGATTGGGCTGGCGGACTTTGTAGGCAATTACAGCCAGCGGTCAGTCGGTTCTTCGGGGTGAAAGCGAACAGCAATAAACGAGAGAAACAGTTTTCGATCCGCGAGGGAGATTGGAATCAATCGACAATGCTAATGATGTTGTTCCGATTGGACCGCAATGGCATTCCGTGGCTCGAAAGAAAAAAATACGCCCAACTTGTTTTCGTGCGTTGTGCGGATTGATCGTGAAAAAATTTCTCCGCAAAGTTAGTTTGTTTTGCTTCGATTGATTGCAATAAATGCAATTGCAATTTATTGGGATACGGTTTTAGTCACCATTCTACACAGCTTATCGATGCGGTTTTGGTTTTGTAGCTTGCAGCACTAATTCTGTGTTTGTATAATTGAATCCGGACATAAAAATAACCTTGTTATACAGAAAATTTGTAGTGACTTATAACCAACGTGTTTCAATTTCTTCCGTACGTTATTGATCTAGAGATAAAACGTCAACACTGGCAAGGCCTACTAATGTTTGAATAAGCTTACAAATTCTGTATTCTGAAAGACCAGAGTGGCCAGATCTACATACTTTTTATATAATATAATAAACAAGTTTAACAAGCGCAAACTGGTCACTCTGTGGCAGACAGCACCGTACGAGAAGATGTCACATTTTTCACGCAAACATTTCACTCGGTAACGGTAACGCGTGCGTATTGCCGGTATTACTACACAAAATCCGATGCAATGGAATGCCACCGACTGCTGTCGGTCGTGTCGAGATGTTCCTTCGTTACGACCGCGGTAATCGTTCCCCCCCCCCAAAATTCCCATTTCCCAGAGAGCTGCTATAATTAGCCGTGTGCCCGACGGGCCCAAGTGTGCCATCTATCTTCGAAATCTAATAGACTTTTTTCTCCCCTCTCTATTCCGTTTGCAGATTTCGGAACTGTCAGGCCAGGATTGAAAACAGAACAGACAGAAAACTGTACAGCCGACTGGACGCCAGTTCGAATCGCGGGATGTGTTGGATCGGGTTGCTGTGATCGGCACTCCATTAATTTTCTGTCAGTGCTCCGTCGAACGCGCGAAGTGTGAAAAATGCGCTCGGAAAAACAACATCGACGCTGCAGTCTTGCCAGTTGAAATAGTTTCCAGGTTGTAGGGCTTGGTAGAAAAAAAAAGTGAGAAAAGGCAGAAGTATGTGACGAGTTAGACTAGATGATTTCAAATCACGCCCGAGGGCTTGGCTTAGGGATGTTGTTGAGTGAGCTTGAATCAAAAATAAACTCATTTCGATTAGTGGAACTGTGAGAAATCAAAACAAAAAATATTCGGTGGTGAAATTTGTTCAACAGAGAAACATATTTGCATTTTTCGTTGCATTCTGCCGGTTCAGATCGATCATTGGATCATTCGTCGGTGTGAGATGTGACTTCCACCAGAGGCACTAACAATGCACGACTTGTTCACAACGGTTCTATCAAAGCGCGATTTATCGCGGGCCGGTGAACTGTTTTCCGTGGCCGATGTTGAAATTGTCAACGATTTGGGTGAAGTGGTAAGTAGAAAATGTTACAATTTATCTGTTTTTGATTATTTGAAAATTTAGTAATTAAAAGTGTGTTTGCTTGTGTGTCAATTGAATAGAAAAGTAATGGACAATGTTGAAAGTTGTGATTCCCATCTCTCAGACGAATTAAATTTTCAAATAATATTGCTATATTTGCGATCGAATATGAAACATCTCATTCTCTCGTCGTTTTTGGAGTTAAACAGAAAACATGGAATATGACATGAAAGATACAATGAAACTGTTTTCATTCATGAAAATGATCGGCTGAAAGCAAAAATTGGATAAGTGCAACTTAGTTTGGAAAACCCGTTTAAGTATTTTTCAATGCAAAAACCGGATAAAAACATTGAGCGCAAAAACCGGACATGGACTTTGCAATGCACGAATCGTTTAAAAACATCATTTTGCGAGAACCGGGCAAAAACTTAACCGGTTCTTTCAAAACAAACGTATTTATCCGGTTTTTGCATTAAAAGTTTTTACAAACTGCCGCTGTGGGAACGCAGCATAGATCAAGTTGCCCATAACAAACAAGCAAACCATGCTTCGTCCACTGCGACTGTCGGTAAAAACTTTGAATGCAAAAACCGGATAAATACATTTGTTTTGGAAGAACCGGTTAAGTTTTTGTCCGGTTTTTGCACTCAAAGTTTTTCTGTCCGGTTCATGCAAAAAAATGTCTTTAAACGATTTTTGCATTGCAAAATCCAAGTCCGGTTTGTGGTTCATCCGGTTTGTGGTTTTATCCGGTTTGTGATTCAAAAATACTTAAACGGGTTTTCCAAACTAAGCTGCACTTATCCGACTTTTGCATTCAGTCGTTCAAATGAGATTACTTGTTGATTCCGTTCTGGAAATTTTCATGTCATACACCTCGCATAGGCAGACCCGTCGTCAAAAGTGTCGGTAAAATCACAAAGATTGATTGACAGGTTTGAATCATTTGCACTAAACTGTATTCAAAATGAAACTTGATGCTTGTATGCCACTAATGAACACAAAAAAGAGTTTTCGAGCAGTTTTTGAAGCAATTTTTGAGCAGTTATTTAAACAGTTTTAGAGTAATTTTCAATCAGTTATTCGGGCAGTTTGTAGCAGTTTTTCGAGAAGTTTTAGGAATAGTTTTTGGAGCAATTATTCGAGCAGGTTTTTCGAATAGTTTTTGGAGCAGTTTTCGGCAGTTTTGCGAGTAGTTCTTCAAACGGCTTTAGAGTTGTTTTTGAGCAGTTTTTCGAGCAGTTCTTGGAGCAGTTATTCGAATGGAATAACTGCTCGAAATCTGCTCCAAGAATTGCTCGAAAAACTGCTAAAAAACAACTCTAAAGCCGTTTGAAGAACTACTCGCAAAATTGACGAAAACAGCTCCAAAAACTATTCGAACCAGTTTTTGGAGCAGATATTCGAGCAGTTTTCGGCAGCTTATCGAGCAGTTATTTAAACAGTGCTGGAGTAGTTTTCGAGCAGTTTTTGGGGTAGTTTCCGAGCAGATATTCGAGCAGTCTTCGAACAGTATTTTTAAGCAGTTTTTGTAACAGTTTTCGAGCAGTTTTTTTTATAGTTTTAGGAGCAGTTATTAAACGGTTTTAGAGTAGTTTTTGAGCAGTTTTTCGAGCAGTTCTTGGAGCAGTTTTCGGCAGCTTATCGAGCAGTTATTTAAACAGTGCTGGAGTAGTTTTCGAGCAGTTTTTGGGGTAGTTTCCGAGCAGATATTCGAGCAGTCTTCGAACAGTATTTTTAAGCAGTTTTTGTAACAGTTTTCGAGCAGTTTTTTTTATAGTTTTAGGAGCAGTTATTAAACGGTTTTAGAGTAGTTTTTGAGCAGTTTTTCGAGCAGTTCTTGGAGCAGTTTTCGGCAGCTTATCGAGCAGTTATTTAAACAGTTTCGGAGTAGTTTTTGGAGTAGTTTTCGAGCAATTATTTGAGCAATCTTTGAACAGTATTTTCAAACAGTTTTTGTGGCGGTTTTAGAGCAGTTTTTAACAGTTTTAGGAGCAGTTTTCAGGCAGTTATTCGAGCAGTTCTAGGAATAGTTTTTGGAGTAGTTATTCGAGCAGGTTTTTCGAATAGTTTTTGAAGCAGTTATTTGAGCAGTTTACGGCAGCTTATCGAGCAGTTTTCAACAGCTTATCGAGCAGTTATTTAAACAGTTTTTGGGGTAGTTTCCGAGCAGTTTTCGACAAACATTTTAAAATAGTTTTTGTGAAAGTTTTCGAACAGTTTCTAACAGTTTTAGGAGCAGTTTTCAGGCAGTTATTCGAGCTGTTTTCGGAGCAGTTTTCGAGCACTTCTAGAGTGGTTTTCAAGCAATTTTCTTAGTAGTTTTCGAGCAGTTATCCGGACAGTTTTTGTCTCAATTTTTGAGTTTTTGGAGCAGCATCGAATAGTAATTCGAGCAGCTATCGGCAGTTTTTCGAGCAGTTATTTGAACAATTTTAGAGTAGTATGCAAGCAGTTATTCGGGTAGTTTTTGGGCAATTTTTCGAGCAGTTATTTAAACAGTTTTGGAGTAGTATTCTAGCAGTTTTTGGAGTAGTTTTCGAGCAGTTTTTATAGTAGTTTTCAAGCAGATTTTGTTGCAGTTTTTAAACAGTTTTAAGAGCAGTTTTCAGGCAGTTATTCGAGCAGTTTTTTGGTAGTCTTCAAGAAGTTTTTGGAGCAGTTTTCAAGCAATTCTTCCAGTTTTCAAGCAATTCTTCCAGTAGTTTTCGGCAGTTTTTCGAGCAGTTTTTTAAACAACTTTAGAGTAGTTGGCGTGCAGTTATTCGGCAATTTTTGTTGCAATTTTCGAGCTATTTTTGGAGCAGCTTTCGATAAGTTATTCGAGCAGTTTTCAAATCGTTCTTCGAGCAGTTTTTGGCAGTTTTTCTAGCAGTTATTGAAACAATTTTGAAGTAGTATGCAAGCAGTTATTCGGGCAGTTTTAGGCAGTTTTTAGAAGAGTTTTTGAGTAGTTTTTTTCGACCAATTTCGGGGTTGATTTTGGAGCAGTGATCGGCAGCTTATCGAGCAGTTATTTAAACTGTTTTGGAATAGTTTTCGAGCAGTTTTTATAGTAGTTTTCAAGCAGTTTTTGGAGTAGTTTTCGAGTAGTTATTCGAGTAGTTTTTTAACAGTATTTTTAAACAGTTTTTGTAGCAGTTTTCAGGCAGTTATTCGAGCAGTTTTTGGGGTAGTCTTCGAGCAGTTTTTGGAGCAGTTTTCGAGCAGTTATTCGAGCAGTTTTCGAGCAGTTTTCAAGCAATTCTTCGAGCAATTTTTTTATCAGTTTTTTCGCGCAGTTATTTAAACAACTTTTAAGTAGTTGGCGAGCAGTTATTCGGGCAGTTTTTCGAGCAGTCTGGAGTAGTTTTTGAAGCAGTTATTCGATCTGTTTTTGAGTAGTTTTTTCGTGCAATTTCTGGGTTGGTTTTCGAACAGTTATTTGAGCAGTTCTCGAGTGGTTTTGTCAAGCAGTTTTTGAGCAACTTTTTGAACAGTTTTCGGGCAGTTTTCAAGCAATTTTTGAGCAGTTATTTGAACAGTTTCAGAGTAGTTTTCGATCAGTTATTCGGGCAGTTTTCGAACAGTTTTCAAGCAATTCTTCGTGCAGTTTTCGGCAGTTTTTCGAGCAGTTATTTAAACAACTTTGGAGTAGTTGGCGAGCAGTTATTCGGGCAGTTTTTTTAGCAGTCTGTAGAGTAGTTTTTGAAGCAGTTATTCGAGCAGTTTTTGAGTAGTTTTTTCGTTCAATTTCTGGGTTGGTTTTCGAACAGTTATTTGAGCAGTTTTCAAGCGGTTTTTTCACGGAGTTTTTGAGCAGCTTTTGGAACAGTTTTCGTGCAGTTTTCAAGCAGTTTTTGGAGCAATTTTTGAGCAGTTATTTAAACAGTTTCAGAGTAGTTTTCGATCAGTTATTCGGGCAGTTTTTAAGCAGTTTTTGGAGTAGCTTTTAAAACAGTTATTTTAGCAGTTTCCTAGCAGTTCTTGCATCAGTTATTCGAGCAGCTTTCGGCAGTTTTTCGAATAGTCATTTAAACAGTTTTAGAGTAGTTTTTCTAGTAGTTCTTGGAGCAGTTTTCGAGCAGTTATTCGGGCAGTTTTCAAGTAGTTTTTGATCAATTTTGGAGTAGTTTTAGAGTAGTTTTAGAGTAGTTTTTCTAGCAGTTTTCGAGCAGATATTCGAGCAATTTTCAAGCAATTTTTGAAAAAATTTTTGAGCAGTTTTCTAATCAATTTTAGAGTAGTTTTTCGAGCATTTTTTGAGTAGTTAAACAGTTCTAGAGTTGGTTTTGAGCAGTTATACGAGCTGTTTTTAGCAGTTTTTCGAGCAGTTTCAGGAATAGTTTTTGAAGCAGTTATTCAATCAGGTTTTTCGAATAGCTTTCGGAGCAGTTATTCAAGCAGTTTCCGGCAGTTTATCAAGCAGTTATTTAAACGGTTTTAGAGTTGTTTTTGAGCAGTTATTCGAGCAGCTTTCGGCAGCTTATTGAGCAGTTATTTAAACACTTTTGGAGTAGTTTTCGAGCAGTTTTTGGAGTAGTTTTTGGAGTAGTTTTTGATTTGGAGTTATTCGAGCAGTTTTTGAACAGTATTTTCAAACAGTTTTTGTAGCAGTTTTTTAACAGCAGTTATTTGGGCAATTTTTGTTGCAATTTTCGAGCAGTTTTTTGAGCAGCTTTCGAGTAGTTATTCGAGCTTTTTTCCGAGCAAGTTTCAAGCAGTTTTTTGAGCAGTTTTCGGCAGTTTTTCGATCAGTTATTTAAATGACTTTGGGGTAGTTCGCGAGCAGTTTTTCGGGCAGTTTGTGAAGCAGTTATTCGATCAATTTTTTAGCAGCTATTTAAACAATTTTAGAGTAGTTTTCGAGCATTCAAAAAAATGAAATAACAATATATTTTTGTATGTGGCAACTTACTTTATAAAACTTGGCACATGCACGTCGAGCATATCTGTCATAGATGCCATCAATAAAACCACTTCGACGTTGCGAATGAGATAGCCAAGGATGTCAGATATTTTTTTTAATTCGAACCAAAAATCAGTCTGAGCAAAAAAAAGTCGCTCTGTTGGGAACTTAGTTTTCCCTAGCAATTTGAAGATTTTTAGGGGCTCCTTGTCAGTCTGTGATTGATTTCAGAAATCTGTATCATTTTTAAAATTTGTGCAGCATATTCAGAATGTGTGGAAAACACATGCATCAACATGCATAAAAAATCTACCCTGACAATGTCTAGATAATTAAGTTTAGATGCGATTACTGCATACAAACATAGGTATGGTCGCTATAGAAATGAAGCGTATGTAATTTTTGTGAAAGAAAGTCGATTTCCATGCATCCTCCATTTTATCTGCTTCCGTTTTCTGGTATCGTCATGAAAAACGTAAGTTAATTCGAAGTTTGAAGTGTTTTCGGTATTTTACTTTGAATCAAAATTTTGTAATTATATAGGGCTGACTACGACACAAAACTGTTGTGGAGATGATCGAACTGTTGACGTAGGACTACCTAACTATGGAATTTTAATGTTGATCGTAAAACAGGTTTTAAAACTTTCTTCAATTTTGTACCATTTCGAAATAAATTTAACGCAGGGGTAGACTGGTTCTTCATTTTGCTTTATAAACCTTATGAAGAGCTGCCCATTTTGCTTCAATATGATATAATAATATCTAATAATTATATCAATAAGTATTTACTAAAATTGAAAATTTTACTTGAGATAACCTTAGAGAAAAAAGAAATAATGTGTGTTCGTCTTTATGGTGTTTGTTAAAAAATTGGTAGGGGCGATTATTTTTGAGTTTGCCTCGGGCGCCAGAAATGTTCACTACGGTTCTGCATCAGCCTACTGTGGATTTCTATGCGCCGTTCGCCTCGCATGAGAGGCAATGATTTTCGTCGGAATTCCGCTGATTTTCCCATTCGAAATGCTGAACGACCACGATCATCGAGTGCTGAATGATTTTAATCAGGGGTGACACTATGCATCCAAGTAGAATCGACTTGTCCGTACTAAGTGAAGCAAAGTCTTGGCAGTACATTCCTTTTGTGGAATTTGGCCTTTCTGTTTCAACCGTCGAAATAACACCAGATCTCGACATTTTATGCAATTCTAAGACATTTGGCATCAGAAAAGAAAATTCGATGTCGGAGAACCAGAGTCGATTTTTTCCAAAGAATCGATTTTAAGATTAATTTTTGTACATCAAATTAGTTCTCGATTCCAAGACATTTGTCGTAAACAATGTTTCGATTTTGGAAATCTCAAAAATTATTCGAAGTTCCATTGTCGATTTTTTTTTATTTTTTTTTTCGAGATGACACTAAAAATTATTTTTCGATATCAGAAATCTCAAAAATTTTCTATGTTCTAGAGTTGATTTTTTTTTTAAATTTAGAAATTATAGGTCTCGATTCGGCAATTTTTTTCAATTTTTTGATTCCGAAGTTCTAAGATATATATTTTTGATGCCTTCGAAATGTCTGAAACGACGAGATCTAGAGTCCATTTATTTAAAAAGAAGTGGACTGAGAATTTTGAGTTTAACAAGATCGTAAATTTATTTTTGATGCCAAATATCTGAAACCACCGGCCCTGGTCCTCAGTCGGTGAAACGTGTTAAGTCCAGGGGGATTATAATACCGTCCGAAGGCAACCCACTGTTTCAAAGTATTCCTCAATTTTAATGGAAATATTATTTTAATAAGACATTATATATTTTTAGAACGATGTTATTTGTCGTGAATTTTTGGTTTTGATTTGAAACCACTAAAAAGAATTAAAATCTAACTCGAGCCACTATGCAGACTATACATTTTTTACATATCCGGAGTAGCTCAATTAGTAGAGCAGTTTCACCTATTCAATAAGGTATTCAAGATCTCGTGTAAAAGTAAATCAACATTTGGAAATACTATCTCGTAACAATAAATCACAATGTCTGACATCTGAACACTGAATTCGATCATCTTTCTTTCCCACAGCTCGAGGAAATTGCCACCATCATCAGTCACGAAGACTACCTCCAGAACAGTAACGATCAGTCGGTGATCGAGATCTGTATAAACCGCGTGACATCATGCATCAAAAAGTCCAACACCATCGAAAAACACTGCGCCGGGTTGGTGAGTCTTCTCGAGACCTGCCTGAATTACAATCTGAAGCCGTCCAGCAAAGAAACCGATCCGCCACACGCAAAGATTTCCTCCGATATTATTTCCAGTATTTTTCTGGTAAGTCAACGCGTTGAATTAGGCAAATGAATTATTCTAATTTAACAACATGATCACATCTTTTACAGAACTACAACAAAAAGCATGTGATGGAAGTTACACTACCAGTAGCGGTGAAATTTCTCAACAAAGGAAACTTAGAGCTATCCCGAAACCTGGCCAGTTACCTCTCGTCGGCGGCAATCGAGTATTCGTATCTGCTGTCGCCTCACGTCCAACTGATTCTGGAATCACTGCTGAACGGCAACTACGGCCTGTGTCACGTGCTGTCGCAAATCTACGATGCTGCCTCGGATCCGATCAACGCGGAAGCGAAAAGATTCGTAGAAATCATTCCTAAGTGCGAACACCAGGAGCAGATAGTGATCCTGCAGCTGCTGGTTTCGATCGCTAAAACCAAGCCATCCTCCCTGCTCGATAGCATTCCTCAGTTGTTCGAACTAGCCCATAAGCCAACAATCTCCGCGGCCGTAATGCTGGTGATCCTGAAGCTAGCCGAATTCAAACCAATCAAGATGAGTGAATACACGGAATCCGTGAAAATCGTGGCACAAGTGATACCTCCGACGGTTGGTTTCGCAGCACAAATTCTCTCAGCCATTGGAAAATCCAGTAAAGATCGAGCGCAGGTCGCTCTGGATTTTGTGCTGGAGTACCTTCCGAAAGCAGACCGTCCACTGCAAACAATTCTGCTGAACGAAGCTACCAAACTGTGCACCAAGTATCCAGTTCTATTCACCGATAAGGTCACATCCGTAGTCCGGCAACGGCAACTGAACAACAGCAATCAGATCAAGCAAACCGCAGCAGGGGTTACAATAGTCAATCTAAACTCATCCGCATCGATCCCCGTCACGGCGGTATCACCGTCGGCGGTGATTTCCACCCCGGTAACGCTCGATACCCGGTCTATCATTTCCAAAACACCGAACGTGGCCGTCATTAGCAGCAACGGCAGTAGCACCTCGAATGGGGCCAATGCTGGCAGCAGTCTCGTATCGACCACCGTCATAAATACCTCAAACGGAACGACCACTTCAACCATCCATCCGGCGCTGCTGACCAATTTTATGAACTCGGCCAACGGCATACCGACGGTGAACGGTGGTGGCACCAATCCCATCGTTCCGCCGACTCCGCCCCATACCGGGTAAGTTCTAGAGTCAGTCATTTAGATTTCAGGTTCTTATCGCAATGAGATTATAACAAGATTTTGTCCGAGGCATTTTGTGTCGGTTCCAAAGGCTTACAAAAATGCTCTTCGATTGTCTCAGCGAAATGTATCTAGTCTCCATGAAACTAGCAAATTAAATAATTTACTTCCGAAATCGAAGGACTTTCATATCGGTTTCTTAATAACTTCAAATGGTTAAGGTGGTGATGTACTTTCCAGGATGTATGGAGCCATCACTGACAACTGTTCCTGAGACCTTTTCTTGGGCCCTTGCTCGAAGCGTTGTGAGGATTGAATCGGTCAAATGGGCAGTTGAGAGTTTTGCTCCGTACAAGTCTCCTGGAAAGGATGGAGTTTTCCCAGTGTTACTGCAGAAAGGGTATGAACATTTCAAACATGTTTTGAAGAAAATACTTACTTTTAGTCTTGCGACTGGATATATTCCAAGAGCCTGGCAGGAAATAATTGTCAAATTTATTCCCAAAGGCGGTCGCGACACTTATGAGGAAGCGAAGAGTTTCAGGCCTATCAGTTGCTTAGTTCTTAGTTCTTAGCTCATTTCTTCTTAAAACAGTGGAACGCATAGTCGATCACTATATCAGGAATGTTAGTTTGGGCGTGCATCCGCTACATGAAATTTAACACCAGCTTGAAAGGTCCACTACAACCCTGTTACATGATGTTGTGTACAACATTGAAAAAGCTTTCTCACAAAAACAATCTTGCTTGGGAGTTTTCCTAGATTTTCCTAGATATCAATTCTGGAAGCAGCCCGTGATCATGACATACCTTCAAGTATCACAATTTGAATACACGCAATGCTTAGCAATCGACTTCTTTGTTCATCGCTTCGGCAAGCAGAGATTAGAAAGCTGAGTGTCTGTGGGTGTCCTCAAGGAGGTGTACTATCCCCACTTTTATGAAACCTAGTCGCTGATGGTCTGTTCAGGAAACTAAATATCTTTGGATTTCCGACTTACCTTTTTGCCAACTATTATCATATATTGCTGACCGGTATAAGCAATACCACTCTCTCAGATTTAATGCAGCAAGCCCTGCGATCTGTTGAACAATGGTGTTGTCAGGTTGGATTATCTGTAAATCCGGGCAAAACGACAATGGTCATCGTAGAATTATCACAAGAACTCGTCCGTTACAGTTATTTGGTTCAGAGGTTGTTGTGGTTGATCAAGTTTAAAGTTAACAACAATACTGAATTTTTTCAAGTTTAATGAAATGAATATTCGCAGCGGAGCGAAAACAGAAACATCCATATTCCATTACGGACAATATCGTCGTTTTGTACAACCTGATCAGGTCTCCTGGGTGAGAGCCCCACCAAGTTCCGGTTATTGTACGAAGGAAATTGATTCGCTGTAGGCACTTACGTTTCAGATACCTAATGTGACATTCCCAGGTGCCTTTGGAGTCGAACCAGACCCCGAGATATTTAAATGAGAAAACCTGAGCTATGGTTTCACCCCTTAGTTGAAGCTGTAGTTGTGCTGGTTCTCGCTTCCTTGAAAATACAACCAGCTTAGTTTTCTCCGTAGAGAACTCGATACCCATTTGAAGAGCCCATGTTGACAAGTTGTCGATGGTATCTTGTAATGGTCCTTGGAGATCGGCAGCTCTGGGTCCTATAATAGACGCAACGCTGTCGTCGGCAAGTTGTCTTAGCGTGCAAGATGTGTTGATACATTCATCAATGTTATTTACGTAAAAGTTGTATAAAAGCCATGCTCAAAATGCATGTGTTTCTCGGACAATAGATTATAGAAAAAGTTGTTCAAAACTGGTGAAAGACCATGCTGATGCAACTTCTCAGATAGAACTGATGCCATTTGTTCTTTACGAGCAAATGCCATTTGAATTTCTGTTGAGAGCAACGCTAGACAATCGTTCGTTCCTTTGCCCCTGCGGAACCCAAATTGTGTACCTGAAAGCAATCCATTTATCTCGACCCAATTGTCTAGACGGAAGAGAATCATTTTCTCCAACAATTTCCGAATACAGGAAAGCATAGCAATCGGTCGATACGAATTGTGATCGGAGGCTGGTTTCCCAGGTTTTAGAATGGTGATAACTCTCACGTCTCTCCATTCGTGTGGAACAATATTACCCACGAGGAACTTGTTGAATAAATTCAACAAGCGCCTTTTGGCAGAGTCAGGCAAATTTTTCAACAAGTTGAATTTAATTCTGTCTAACCCCGGGGATCTATTGTTACACGACAAGAGCGCAAGTGAGAACTCTACCATCGAAAACGGTGTTTCGTTTGTATTCGAAGTCGCGACGCGGGATTTCTTCTGTTCCGGAACAGAATCAGGACATACTTTTTTAGCGAAATCGAAAATCCAGCGGTTAGAATATTCCTCGCTTTCGTTCGCGTGATTTCGATTGCGCATGCGACGGGCCGTATTCCAAAGAGAGCTCATTGCTGTTTCTCTCGTTAATCCGTCAACAAACCTTCGCCAGTAACCGCGTTTCTTAGCTTTAATCAGACTTTTCATTTGAAATTCTAACGCCGCGTATTTTCGATAATTATCTGGGGTTCCGTTCCTTCTAAACGAGATGAAGGCTGAAGCTTTTTTCGTTTTCAGCTCTGAGCACTCTCTGTCCCACCATGGGTTGGGAGAACGTATACTAGTCTGCGCGCTGGGTACTCGTTTTGTCTGAGCTTGAATTGCGGTGTCAAGAATCAAGCCAGCCAAAAATGTATACTCTTCCTCCGGAGGAAGCTCCTGTGATGTTTCTAGTTTCTCAGATATCGAGCGCGAGTAACTTTTCCAATGAATGTTTCGTGTGAAATTGTACGAAACATTGATTGTTTCCGATGGTCTTACACGGTTGGTGATAGAAACTATGATCGGCAAGTGATCGCTACCGTGAGGATCACAGATCACCTTCCACTTGCAATCTAACTGTAGCGAAGTCGAGCAAAGGGATAAATCCAGCGCACTTGGTTGTGCTGGCGGTCTAGGGTTCCGTGTCATTTCTCCCGTGTTTAGAATTGTCAAATTGAAGTTGTCACACAGATCTTGGATTAAGGAAGAACGGTTATCATCATATAAGCAGCCTAATCCTGTACCATGCGAGTTAAAGTCCCCTAAAACCAACCGCGGTGAAGGAAGAAGTTCTATGATGTCTGCAAGCCGACGATGCCTTATCGAGACTCTGGGAGGAATGTAGATAGAAGCTATACATAGATCTTTGCCTTTAATATTAATTTGGCAAGCAACAACTTCAATTCCCGGTGTCGAGGGGAGGTTAATACGATAAAATGAATAGTACTTTTTAATCCCTAAAAGTACCCCTCCATAAGAGTCTTCTCGATCCAGGCGGATTATGTTGAAATTATGGAAGTCGAGGTTGATGTTAGAAGTAAGCCAAGTTTCACTCAAGGAGAATACATCGCAATTATGAGTATGTATTAAGTGTTTGAAAGAATCAAATTTTGGGATGATACTTCTGCAATTCCACTGAAGCCAGTGATCATATTTTCGATTCTCATTGGTAAATTATCCATCAAAAGATACAATCGCTGCAAGGAGGGTCCATTGTTCAGTCAACTGGCAGTAGAGCATTTAGGAGGCTTTTTAGAGGATCAGTAATATTGAAGGCTGCTAATATCCAGTCCACCATATCAGAAAATTTCAATAATCCAGCGTTTGTTTGTTTTTCTGGTTGTGATTTGCGGTCATTCGGGTTTTTTGATGCACCTGAAACCAGGAGGTGTTTGCTTCGGTTTTGAGTCAGCACTTTTCGTTTTTGTTTGATCATTTTGTAACGAAGAGGACATTCTGAGGCCTTTACGAGGAAGCTTAGGAGAAGCCAGATTTTGTCTTTTCCTGCTTCCTTCAACCTGCGTGTTAGAAGGTCCTTCGCCTGGGTCGTCAGAGGTATTCTCTTCAACTGGCAAGAGTGCAAACGGGTTCTCAGGGTTCGATAGAGTGGTTCGTTTTAGGATTTCCGCGTAGGAACGTTAAGAGCGTTCTTTCACGGATCGCTTCAATTTCTCCGCACGCTGTATGTACGTAGGACACTCCGACAGACCATGAGGATTCTCCCCGCAGTAGCAACACTTTTCCGCTGTTCTTCAGCAGAGATCGTCCTGATGGGTCTCTCCACATTTGCCGCATCGTAGTTTGTTGCAACCATAGGTTGCCGTATGCCCTAGCTGTTTGCAGCTTGTACAATGCCTTACCCGCGGTACATACAGCCGAACAGGTAGACGAACTCCTCACTACCAAATAATTTGGAAGTGCAGATCCGGCAAAAGTCACGCGAAATGAGTCCGATTGGTAAAATTTACCATCAATCGATTTGGAGTGCAATTGCTTGCACTCCAAAATTTTCACTGGCTGAAGGTCGGGGTTTTTGAAACGGCCTACCCCGTCCTTCACCAGATCTTCGATCGTCAGACTTTCGTCACGGACCACACCGTCGATCTCAACCACATGAGACGGGACGTACACGCGGTACTCCTTCGTGAACGACTCGCTGGTAGCAATCCCGTTTGCTTGCTTCAGGTCGGACACAACAACGCGTAACTTGTTTGGCGGAACCTTCTCGATAGAGTTTATTGCCGAGTAATGTTTTGTCAGGTTCCGGGCAATATTCAGGACTCTGAGAGGCTTTGATTTGGGTGATTTGGGCTGGAAATATACCACCCACGGACCCCCCGAGCCATCGTCTTGGTAAACTTTTCGACGAGGTGGCAATATCTCAGAGGGAGATGGAGGCATCGGAGAGGGGGATGGTATCGGAGGGGGAGATGGCGGCATCTCGGATTCAGACTCGGTTTCTAAACGTTCTTCGTTTATTGAAACTTCGCCTTCTTCCGAGATAACCCCATTGTCATCAATATCCATATTTTAAGTACGGGAGAAAAGAGTCTCCCGCACTTGTAATAAGAATTAAAAACAGTGAAAAAGAAAATATATAAATAGAAAAAGTAAAAAGAAAAAGTTTGAAAAAATACTTAACAGTATGGCCCGGCAATCTGTTAGGTGAGTTGATCTTTCACTCCTCCGTTGTGGCTCAGTGTGACCTTGACTCAGGATTGTACGACTGCGATGCGGGTAGCAAACAATGGATGGGTGTCCGCTGCTGCCCGAGTATTGCACAATAGCGTCCACTGTCGATACCGTCGGTGCACAGGTAGAACTCACTTGCGGGGATGCTGCTTTTTATCACTTTTATTTAATGCCTATACTACAGCCTTTGCTGTGATAGGCACCTTCGTTTTGCCGATGTCGATTGTAAGAAAAACGCGTGTGTTCACTTCGAACATTCGGCTACGAATGGGTTGTCTTCTTGTCCAGTTTATCACATGGCTTACCGTAGTGAACAGCTTCTCGGCAATATTGACATGTGGCCATCTGATTGTCATAGGTAACAAGTGATTTGCACGGTATTCTTGTATCTTGACCGAAAATCACATAAGAAGGTATAGGCTTCTTCAATTGTATGCGTAACAAACGTACGCCATTTAGAATACCGGGGAAAAAATTCTTCCACTTTTCTTTTTCGATAGAGAGAATCTCTCCGTATTGGGACATAGTTTTGCGAATATAAGCACTATCTTCCATATATACTGGAATGTTGTACTTAATGTTCTTGTGCTGCACATTGTTATTGTCATTTGCGAATTGAATTGCATCCAACTCTTTATAAAACTGGATGTAAACAACATTAATCGTCTTATTACATTGGAGTAAATGCACACGTTTAATGTCAAGATGCATTTGCTCCCTTAGCAAACCTTCAAGTTCTCGTATCGAAGGTCGAATTTTGCACTGCCTGAAGTCAACATCAGTTGTATTCTTTCGTGTCGGCGGTAGCTTTTGTTCGTTTGGTTCACTCATTTCGAGGTCGTTCTATTGTTCACTACACAATATTGTACTTGGTTTCTTCTGTCCCGAACGTAAGTGATTGTGTTTTATCGACTGACTTGGATGAGATGTGAAAGCGAACTGTGATTGTCCTTGTTTGAAACGAAACTCACACTGCGAACGGCGCACAAAACAAACTCGTCCTGTAGCACAACTGAATGCTTGATTCTGTGTTTGGAACTGAATTCTGAACCAGAAATTATATTCAATTTGGCTGTCAATTACCGGAATAGCTCTGTGAAACAACATTTCAATAAATTCCTGGGACTCGATCAGTTCCAAAAGTTCAAACATACCTCAGAACAATGGTTTTTAACTTTTTCGTATTCTTGGTTTCAGTTACACGCGCCGTGCGAAGCTGGGTGATTCCCGGAGTACCGGCCGGTTACACTCCGGCGGAGGTGGAAACAAAAGCATGACTAGGTTGAACATTGCCGGCGGATCGGTAGGCGGTCTGCACAAATCAATGACGAGACTCAGTTCGTCGCAACTGATTGGTCAGTACAATGGCGGTGAGTGCTTGATCCGATTGTGTCTGGAATTCGATCTGTAATCAAATTCTATTTCAGACATGGTAACGCTGGATGAATCCGGGAAGCCCTTGAACAGTGCGAGTGGTGTCAGCGGAGGTGCTGGCACAAGCAGCGGAGTCAGTGGAGGCGGTGGCATCGATGGAAGCAGCGCTGGCGGTGGTTCCAACTCGAACAGTAATATTCTGAACAGTCATTCCAGTGGCAACGTAGCAATCGCGTTTGCCAACAACAACAACAACAACAAGAACAACAGTACCCAAAACTTCTCCTCACCGGTTCCACCTCCTCTTAGTCAACATGTGACCATTACGGGTGAGAACAAATGGGGCATCCCGCAAACGAAGATCACATCGGGCGGAGTGACGGTAACAACATCGCCAACCCGTGGTCAGAGACCGTATTCGCAAGGTCCCAGCACACTGATGGGTTCTACCGGTGCACTGGGTAAGAATTCCCTGGGCGGACTGAACCAATCCACCGGTTCCATCGGAATGGTTCACGTGCATCACGCTTCACCTGCCTCACCGACTTTGTTCAACAACCATTCCCAACAGACATCACCACAACTGACGACGCTGTCGCTCAACTCGAATGACGATGCCAACAATCAGGTTAGTGTCTCGGGACCAGCCACGGTCACATCACGGCGGAACGACAATCGCAGTGTAACGCTGCTAAATGCCAGCAATCAGCGTGTGAGCGTTTTCGAGCCGTACCCGATGCGTGACACGATCCAGCACTTTTGCGAGAAACATCTGGACAAGATCAAGGCTTTCACGGAAAGTGTTGCCCAGCGAATACCTCCACCGGCGAAATGCATTATCGAAGAACGGCGGGCAAAAAAAACGGCTAAACTGCACTTTGCCTGTCAGGTCCGGGGACCGCATTGTCTCTACTCGAGGACTATGTTCACCATGCGAACACGCAACCCTCGCACTTGGATCCATCTGATGTTCTTGGATCTGCAGGCCAGAGCACCACAGAATGCTCTCAGCAGTTGGGATCCAAGTGTCAGCCGGTTGAAACATTGCTGGGATACGTTGAAATGTGAGAACAAGACTTTCATCACGCTAGTCACCAGTGCGTTCCCGAACTGCAAGGAACAGGAAGCGTTGGTCAATGAACTGCGGAATGCCGGATTCTTCGATGTGTTTGAACTGGGTGCCGTTAGTACACCGGAAGGGGCAAGTAGCGAGGATTTACAGTTTCAAGTGAGTGATTGTTTTTTTTTTATTTTTAATGTTGTCCGCTGCGTTATTGGTCCCGGGTTGGCGGTTCAATGCATAGGACGCTGGTCTTACAAGCCAGTTGTCGTATGTTCGAGCCCCGACCTGGAAGGATTCTTAGTGTCGGTAGGATCCATAGTACTAGCCATGCAATGAATCTGTACACTAAGAATCGGCTGCGAAGTCTGATGAAACAGAAAGGCCAAATTCCACAAAAGGAATGTAATGCCAGGACTTTGCTTTGCGTTATTCAATTCGGTTACTTTTTTTCGATTCCAGTGGGGTTGTTTCCTCTGTAACCATCCGGAGAAGGCGATGGGATTTCTGCACGGCAATAATCAACCGGTCATCGAAGGTCAACTTAAGGAGAAGAAAGGTAAATGGCGCCTGTTTCGTCGGTGGCGCACACGATACTTCACACTGTCGGGAGCTCATCTGTCCTGCAAGGGTTCGGTTAGTAGTTCGCTCGGTTTTTCGGATCTTTCCCAAAACACAACGTTTGTTGATCGTTTGTTTTTGTTTTGTTTTCCAGACCGGTGGCGAAAGTATCGACGTCAACCAGATTCGTTCCGTGAAGGTCTCGCGGGGGGCGAGAAACATTCCGAAAGCATTTGAAATTTTCACCGGTGATCAGACGTTGATTCTGAAACCGAAGGACGGTAACAAAGCGGAAGAATGGGTCCAATGTCTGAGCATTGTGCTGGCACATTCACAGGTTGGTTTGAATCTCCGGAACGAAACTGTACTACTTTCATGAATAAATTTCATTCCACGCAGGCACGCGATAGTCCAACCGCTCGTACCAATAGTTTACCGGCGCGAAGTATCGGCAACAGTCGGACTGTATTCTGAACATATCACACACACACACACACACATCAGTACTTTAAACGTAAAATCTAAAAGACTTAAAATTTTATGGAATATCATGTACTTAAAACAAACACTACGAGAGATAGATTCCATATTGTTTAGACTACATACTGATAGATGAAGGCAAACCCCTTAAAAATGCATGTTGTATCGACAATCGTCTTGATTAGGTGATAAAAAAACATAAGAAACAATATATTTCTAGTAGCTAGTAGCAATAATCGGCCAAACTCAATCAAACAATGTGTCAATTTTAAATTGATTTCAAGTGACAAGTGACAAATCGCATATCAAACTGACAGAACGGAATGAGCTTCGGTTTTCCAATCGAGGGAAGCTCGTTAGTTTTTTTTTTATCTCGAGTATACTTTTAATCGAAATGAAGAGACTATTCGTTGCCTATTTTTACTCTTGAACGTCGTGAACTGAAAACAAGCAAAACTCAGAGAAATCGCTCATCATTTTGCGCTCCACCACCCTTCCAGCTATTGACTAGTCTGTAAGTTATATGAACACAAACATTTATATATATACTAATGATTAAGATTCAATTTTGTTATGTTTTTACATATCTATACTACTGTTGTCTAGAAGCGGGCGACAGAACGCGCGCCGGACAGAATATTTACGATTATTTATTGATGAAAGTGAAAATATATTAATCCTATGAAATAAATGTTTTCCACGTGTGACTGGTTAGTGTATTTTCGTCGGTGAAGAGAAATCCTTTCTCTAATACGGTCGGTATTAAGAGACTTACGCGACATTAACAAAACAGTTTTAAGTCGGCAATGTCAGATACGTAACCGCGAGATTGATATAGGACTATCTTACTATTTTCCATTCCATTCATTAGGTGAAATAAAGAAAATACTTAAACAGGGAACAAGCTATTAGTTTGATAAAACGCTCTGCAAGAGTGAAATTTTGAAAATCCACCCAGTTGAATATAGAGAGGACCGCCAGTTTCTGGAAATTCTGGAAAACTGGTGGGAGAATTTCGTCGACTTTGGTAAACTAAATATTATTACTGGAGATTTTAATATTGATTGGCTCAGTGGTCAAAGTTCGAATCAATTGAAACAGTCAGCAGAATTCTCCAATTTGAAGCAAACTGTGAATTATTTGACATTAATTTCGAGATACAGTAGAACATTGATAGATCACTTGTATTCTAATTTCGACGGTGTTTATTGAAATGTGGAATCCGATTGGAAGATTTCAAATCATGAAACAATTGTAAAACGAGTATCCCTAGAAATGAAGAAGGTACGGTGAAAATGAAGCACTCTTTTACAGTATTCATGGACCCCTGGTTATTTCATCCTATGCAACTTCCTGCACGGCCGGCAGCCATCATTATTCATTGAACTACCTAGCCTGTATGATCGTTCGTCTGTAATAAAGCTGGTGAATAATAAAATCTGGTATAATATAAAATATTGAAACATGGTGTCAGAAGCTGACGCAGGCTTCTAAGTGTTTTCGGCGTCATTGGAAGAAATCGCGAAAATATTACCGAAAAAAATGTGAAGAAAACTTTTGCAACTGTACAGTCGGGAAGGCGGCCATTTTGAAAAAGTGAAGAAAAGTTATCCGAATATCCTCATCGACATGGATGGAAATCAATTTAAGATGTTTTTGGAACATCAAATGAATATTTTTACGCAACTGATGCAAACAGTCACATCGGCAACTCGAGATTATACCAGATCACCTCGAGAACAACCGCAAGCTAGTACGTCTGGTGTTTCCGTTCCACAACCGTCTCCGCTGGCATTAGAAGGGGACATGTCAGAGAACTTTGAGTTTTTCGTGCGAAGATGGGAGAATTACTCAAAAGCAATCGGTATGGACAAGTGGCCGGTAACTGACAACGAGAGAAAAGTGAGTTTTTCATTGTCCGTCATAGGGGAAGCTGCAAGAAAAAAGTTCTATAACTTTGAACTAACGGCGCAACAGCTCCGCGATCCGGTAGCAGCATTGGTTGCAATCAAGGACAAGGTCATCGCAAAAAGGAATATCATTATAGATCGGCTTGACTTTTTCTGTTCCGGACAATCTACTAACGAATCGATAGATGACTTCAGTTGCAGATTAAAGGCGCTTGCTAAAGTAGCTAAGCTAGGAGAGTTAGAGAAAGAGCTATTGACGTACAAGATTGTTACTGCCAATAACTGGCCTCGGCTTCGAACGAAAATGTTGACGATTTCGGACATTATGTTCGAGAAGGCAATTGATGTAGGGGCAGAAGAAATTGCCGCTAAACGATCACAGGAACTTGGAGTGTGCCCGGAAGTGAACAAAATGACAAAAATAAGAGGCTCGTCGAAGAGCAGACCGCCGCGTTGTAAATTCTGTAGTGATCAACACGATTTCGCGAAGGGTATTTGTCCTGCCTTGGGCAAGCGTTGCCACAAATGCAAGGGGAAAAATCACTTCGAAAAGGTATGCAGATTCGCCACTAGATCGAAAAAAACAAAATCAAACGAAAGTCAAGGAAGTAAAGGAAGATGAAGGTGAAACTGATCCGGATTATAGTGGTGAAGTTGATACCCCAAGCAACCAGAAGTTCCACAATTACTTAAAAAGCCCACTTTCTTGCTGCTTAAAAGTACACGTGGAACTTTTGAGAACTTGAAAGTACAGATCAAGTTAAGCGTGAACTTTCTCGCTGCTTAAGAGTGCACGTGGTACTTTTAGCAACTTGAAAGTACAGAACAAGTTCCGCGTGATCTTTTTCGCTGCATAGAAGCTAAACAATGTATTCTAGAAGCAGCTTAGAAGTTCGTTCTGCTGCGTCTCGCGAACTTTCAAGTGTAGATAATTACTTAAAAAATGGGCTGCTTAGAATGCTATTGAATAACTTTGAGAGCTGCTTAAGCCAAATCAGTCCCTTTTATCCGAACTTTTGGTTAGTTGGGACGTCGTCAGAAGAATCTGACAAAGAGTACGAAATCGGTAAGATTTTTGACGATTCGAGTAGTGGAGGTAGTGTTATGGCAGAAGTAAAACTAAAATTTAATGAAACGTGGAAAAACATTTTGTGCGTATTGGATACCGGTGCAAATACCAGCCTCATCGCATACTCAACGCTAGTCAAGTTGTCGGGAGATCAGAAACCACAATTACTATCATCGAAATACCGTTTGCAGAGTTTCGGAGGCAACCCGATAAACGTTCTAGGACAAGTAAAAGAAATTCCTTCTGGTGTTGCAAGTGGTACACGTTGATCATTGCCCATTGTTGTCGGCACGAGCCTCCCGAGAGCTAGGCCTTGTAAAGTTTTGCAACACCGTGACATTCGTCAAACAAGAACCGAATACTCAAATTACTGATTCGAATAGGCTGTTAAACATTTATTGTGTCAAGGCACATGAGATCATCGAACGTCACGAAGAGATATTTGCAGGTTACGGAAAACTCTCAGGTGAAGTATCTTTGGAGCTTGATGACACCGTAAAACCGATAATCCAACCACCGCGTCGTGTACCAATTGCAATGAGAAGCAAACTCAAGGACGAGTTAGAAGTGTGGCATAGGTACTTACAAAAGAAACAAATCACACCGATTGGATTAGCAACATTATCATTGTTCAAAAAAGCGGAAAAGACACAGGAGTTTGGACCCGATTCATCTAAATAAGGCACTCCGACGACCAAATCTTCAATTTGTGACTTTAGATGAAATACTGCCAGAACTGGGGAAGGCGAGAGTCTTTTCTACAATGGACTCTAAAAAAGGGTTCTGGCATGTACTGTTAGACGAGCAAAGCAGCAAATTGACCACTTTCTGGACACCGTTTGGGCGATATTGATGGACACGTCTTCCATTTGGGATCGCTTCGGCTCCAGAGATGTTCCAAATTAAGCTACAAGAGGTTATTGACGGTAAAATTACTAGTGTCCGACATGTTCGGGGATTGAGGACAAAAATCGACGAGATCTTTCTAACGACGAGTGACTGTAACTTTGATGTCATCTTTTTGACCGAGACCGGACTGGATAGCCGAATAAACTCTCAGCAGTTGTTTGGAAATTCCTTTAATGTTTTTCGCTGTGACCGCAGCTCAGCTAATAGTGACAAAGCATCATTTGGTGGAGTTTTGATTGCCATTTCACGCAAACACGTCAGCTCTATCATTGAAACGGTGAATGGTCAGTGTCTTGAACAAGTGTGTGCAAGTGCTACAGTGTGGGGTAGAAAGTTACTGCTATGCGGTGTGTACATTCCCCCTGATAAAAGCCAAAACGTTGATGTGATCGATGCGCACATTTCAACTGTTTCGGAACTGTGCAGTAAAGGTTCTGTGAATGATATTGTTCTGGTGTGTGGTGATTTCTTCTTCTTCTTCTTCCTTTCTGGTTGGCGTCACCTCACTTGAGATGACGCCGAATTGATGGCACAGCAACTAAGGCTATATTGCCAGTTAATTTTCGTTTATAGTCCAGTGGACTTTCTTTTCACTTGACTACAAGCGAAAATCTCGCTGTGTGGCTGCGTCGAATCGTCAAAGTACGGCTGAAAATCCTTTCTTTCTTGCGAAATACTCGAATTTTCCCCGGACTAACACGATGCAACGTGCTCACCCGTTGAGAGTTTCACCGGAAGTGGTGTGGTGATTTCAACCAGCCCCGCATTGTGTGGAATCAACGGCATGAAGAAACACAACCCGCTTGTTCTTTGTTGCCATCCGCTGCTGGTGCAGCGCTGATCGATGGTATGGATTTTTTAAATCTACATCAAGCAAACCAGTGCAGAAATCATCTTGGGCGATTGCTCGATTTGGTCTTTTGTTCTTCGGAGCATCAATTAATAGTTGATTGTAGTGTTACTCCACTGCTACCTGTCGACCCGCATCATCCGCCTTTAGTTATCTCGTTGGCTGCTGACTGCGAAAACAATTCCCGCAACATGGACTCCACGAATGAATCAAGGCCACTAAATTATAGAAAAATTGATTTTGGTGCTTTACTTGAATTCTTGCAAAACGTTAACTGGAGTGCTTTGCAAGATATCGACAACGCAAATGAAATGGCATCTTTTTTCTGTAATAAAATAACTCAGTGGTTAAGTTCAAATTTGCCTTTTGTAAAACGGCCAATAAGTCCTCCTTGGAGCACAGCTTTGCTTCGTAAATTGAAACGAATTCGAAATGCTTGGCAGCGCAAACATCGTCGCTGGAAAAGCGCTGAAATAAAACAAATGTTCAAAAGTTCCAGTGAAAACTATCGCAAATTAAACGCGGGGTTGTACAAATCCTACGTTATGCGGGTTCAAACTGATCTTCGTCGGAATCCCAAACATTTCTGGACTTTTGTAAACTCGAAACGTAAATGCTCATCAATTCCTTCGAAAGTTTGTCTCGATGGTGTTGAATCCAGGTCATCCTTGGAGTCATGTGATCTGTTTGCAAAGTTCTTTGCTTCGGTGTTTGCAGAAAAAACAGCCTCCGGTATCGATGCGGAGACCGCCGCGGTGGATGTTCCTGAGAATTTAGTGCACATTGACACATTTTTGGTTACTCCCGATATGATTGTTGCCGCAGCGAAGAAGTTGAAACGATCGTTCTCGGCCGGACCAGATGGCATACCTGCAGCGGTGTACAGTCATTGCGCTTCTGCTTTAGCTGATCCTTTGTGCACTATATTTAACAAATCATTTGAGCAAGGTATTTTTCCGATGACTTGGAAGCAATCTTTCATGTTTCCTGTATACAAGAGCGGTGATCGTACAAATGTTAGAAATTATCGAGGCATAACCAATTTATCAGCTGCATCTAAACTGTTCGAAATAATTGTGAGCACTGAGGTACTTTTTCGTACTAAAAATTACATCTCTATTGATCTGCATGGATTTATGCCTGGTCGTTCAGTCAGCACGAATCTCTTAGATCTCTTCGAGATCACGAATCTCTTAGAGATCACGAATCTCTTCCAGTTGTTTTTCGAGTTCGGAGAATAAAGTACAAATTGATGCAGTATACACTGATCTGAAAGCAGCTTTCGACCGAATTGACCACCGAATACTCTTGCGCAAGATGTTGCGGCTGGGCGCCACACAAAAGTTTACTGACTGGCTACGCTCTTACTTATGTGGTAGAGTCCTGCGAATTAAGCTCGGCTCTTGTGTATCATCTTCGTTCTCAAATTTATCAGGAGTTCCTCAAGGCAGCAATATGGGTCCACTTTTGTTTTTGCTGTTCTTCAACGATGCTGTTTCGGTGCTTGGAGTTGGCTGCAGATTAGTATATGCCGATGATTTGAAATTATATCTTGAAGTTCGTTCTATTGACGACTGCATCCGGCTTCAAAAATTTCTAGATACATTTGTCGCCTGGTGTCGTAGAAACTGGTTGATTGTCAGCATTTCAAAATGCCAGTTCATAACGTTTCACCGTATACTGAACCCAATTCGATTCGACTATGCAATTGATGGACAAACGCTCCAGAGAGTTGACCATGTTGATGACCTTGGTGTTTTGTTAGATGCCAAACTTACCTTCAATCTGCATCGTTCATCTATAATTTCAAAAGCAACACGGCAACTAGGTTTTATTGCAAAGATCGGGCGGGACTTCAAAGATCCGTATTGTTTGAAGGCGTTATATTGCTCTTTGGTTAGTCCAATACTGGAAAATGCTAGCGTATTTGGAGTCCTTATCAACTTACATGGAACTTATGGATTGAGCGCGTTCAGAAACGATTTGTTCGTCTTGCTCTAAGAACCCTTCCCTGGCAGAACCCGCTTGAGCTTCCACCATACCACGATCGCTGTCGACTGATCGGACTCGACTCATTGGAACGACGCAGGAAAATTCAGCAAACTACTTTCGTGGCAAAACTGATCAACGGGGATATCGACTCACCGAAGATTTTGTCTCAACTGGATTTTCGTGCTTCACAACGATCACTGCGCTCTACCAGTTTATTTCAGCCGAGATTTCATCGAACGACGTTCGGGTATTACGAACCGATAACATCATGCTTAAGGACATTTAGCACCGTTGAACACCTTTTTGAATTTGATGAACCATCACACAAATTCGTGCAGAAAGTACAGCGATCTACAATTTTATGACTTGACTAAACATATTCATTAAGACCATTTTATTGTCAGATGAATAAATTTAATAATAAATAAATAAATAAATAAAAACACTACGTTATTATGACATGAACCAACCAGTCACCAACGAATGCGATGCTAGTTGTATCGGTCTTGGAGTTTCAGTATTCCAAAGAGATGCGATCATTGGATATGCTTCGAGAACGCTCATTTCAACGGAAAAACTACAAGGATCAGCCCCATGGGGTTGTTCGAGCCGTTGATGTGGAACAAGGCAACCAAAATTTCGAATGATCTACAATCAAACAGTTCAATCAATCGTCACACTTTTGAATTCGCAAATGCACGAGAGTCTGCTTAGATTAAACCTTATTAGGAACCAAAACCGAACACGCGAACCCAGAATATAGACTTTATTTGTCGTGATTTGTATTTGTTTTGTAGCCGACGAAATTACACAAATAGCCCAAATGTATGCAATTATATGTTTGTACACGATAAGGATATTCTCTTCGTCAAGCTTGTGTTCAAGTTTTGTATGCAAGCAGTTATTTTTATAGCGTTTCTCTACCATTACAACCATTCTGTGCTTTCGGTTGAAGCGATAAACTTTTTCTTATTATCAATCGAGTTCATCATATATAAATTGGAAATTAATCTTATGCACTCCAAATTTACCCTGGGATAGTTGTCAATTCCTCAGGCGAAACGACATACATAACATGGAATTTCATCCGAACTTGCATGACACACGATCAGAGCATACCAATTAAAGTTTCAAATCGTTTTATGGCACTTTTTGTCTTGCTGTCTAGTAACAACCTACCTCTAGCATGCTACGTGTAGGACTGAAACGTTAGCTATAATTTTGCTTATATTTATAGCTTCGCGTGCTTCCAACAGCTTCGCTTTAGCATCGATTGATCAATCAGCGCGATGCTTTCCCCTTGATATATCGCTTACTCCTTCAAAACCGTCGACTATGGCAGGGAAATCCGGTAAGCCGGAGATTTTTTGCATGGAAAATAGGACACTGCTAGCTATTAATCAACATTTCAATGATATACAATTAGAAATACATGGCTATGAACATTCAAATTAATACGTAGAAATATTTCCAATCAAATGGTGATATAATATTAATAATTCATGCAAAATTGACTGAGCTGTAATTGTTCAAAACCTGACCACATTTCTACGTTTAATTTGCACACCTATATAGAAAACAAAAATGTGTTCCACATTAAAATGCGTCGACCGGTAGACGTGATTTTAGAAATCGAATGATAAACGAAATGTAGGATACAAAATTTGTAGAGGTAGATCGCTTAGGCAAAAATCCGTGTTGCGTTTCAGATATGTAGTCGTTGCAATAGTGGGTTAAAAAATAACTTGGATACAGCGCAAAGTGAAGCTATTCCATGATAATTAGTTAGGTCGGATTTGTTGCCTTTATAAAACACTGGGAAAAGGAATGATTTCTTCAAGAATTCGTGTAGAAAAGTATTGTCAGTGGCGTTGGGAGGCTGTTCAGGAGACTGTTTTCAATACTATTGAAGAAATATCATCTGGTCCTGTGTTACTTGGGACAAGCCGTAATAATCAAATGTTTATGTAATACACAATATTGACAATAATCTTACTACCCTTTCAAATCGTTTAGTGAAACAATTGAAGAAAATACTTAAACGAGGAAAAAATTTCAATTTGATTGTTATGGAAAAAAGTACATTCACTCTCACTAGAGGCGCTGTCAGTGTCTCAGACAGTGGGAAATCTAGGGCAGCTACCAGGCAGCATAAATCAAATAAACATAGATTTCCCACTGTACGGTGACACTAACAGCACCTCTAGTGAGAAACGGGTGTACTTTTTTCCATTAGCTACTGAGATTGTGTTAAATGTGCAGGCAACTTTATGCATGCATTTTAGGAGCATTTACGCACCCATTCTCCACCAGACGGTGCTGTTGCCACAGACTAACAGACAGGACACTCAAATTAGATTCTTCAATCATTTTAACGGTCATTTCGAATATTCCTTTATTTGGGACAGTACTCACATGTGTCATGATGGCGCCACGTTACCCTATCAAAAACATCCTGTCTGTCATCTAGACTGTGTTTATTTTTTTCATTTACCAACAGAGTTGCCATTCATACAGAATTACCTGTAATGTATTGATTTGTATACGTCCATGCGAATTTCATGCAGGATACAGATTTAATACATATTGCCAAAACTATATACATAATTGTGCCTACTTCTCATCCTCCAACGCAATTCAAAATCGAACCCGTTTTGTTACAATATTTACTTGCTTCTGGTCTGCCGCCACTTAATTTCGGGTGAAAACTACCAAAACAATAAAAAATAGTCTAGATGAACAACGTTGAGTCAAATAAATGGTTACCTTCAAACATCGCGAAAAAGTTAAATATATTATCAACGTAATCCAATAATTTATTGTGACGATTCATTTTCAAATATTTTGATGAAATCAGGCATCCCTGCAAGCAGCTGATCGGTGTTGACAAACGAGGGGAAACCAACTAGTAAAAAAACTTTTACATAACACAAGGGGTGTACAGATAGTAAATAGTTCGCGCAGTACAATATAGGTGGAGCTAGTGCATCACGAAAAATTATTTTATATAAGAATTTACTCATACTGTCATGTCTGTTAGTCTGTGCTGTTGCTGTCACGGGTTGCTCAACTACATTACTATTACACTTGGAAATCTATGTTTATTTGATGTATGCAGGCAGCAAGCGTCACGTTAAGGGCATGTTCAGGAGTGTTCTAGTTCTAGATGCATAATTTATGACAGTTTTAAAATTTAAATCTAGAATTTATAACAAAATAAACTTACAGCCCCAGCAGCGTTTTATCTGTGTTTCAAATATAGAAAAAATCGTAGACCAGTTTTAAATTTGAGAGTTGAACTGTTCGAATAAATAACACTAAAACGGCTTGCTGGGGATACGTTTGTTTCAGTTTCAGTTATGCTATAGACCACCCATATAAATCTTGCAGCTGCTGAATTTGCTCTAAGCGATGCAAAACATTTGGATGCTCTTTTTTTTTTTCATAAATACGTTTATTTCTTAAGGCAGTTTACATAAGTTTTTCTTCGCCGTAGCATCACTTTTACATAATATTCTTATCCTAATTTAATTCTAACATAGTCACAACGTTTTGCATTTATTAAAACATATTCTCTTATTACTTAAATATCATCTTAGGTAACTCGTCATTAATTATGAAATCTACTCGGAAATATTATTTGAACCAAACGATTAACTTCTATAAATTATAAAATAAGCTGTTATTTTCAGACATTTTGTTAATAATTTCATAAACTGTTTCGAGTTTGTTTGTATCATTACATTATTTTTATTCTAATTTAGCTATTGGTTGAACTCATGGACGCAGCTGGGATCAGAACTAAGTCTTGAAAGGGGCCTTTATTAAATTGAAACTCCAGTTTTCTTTATGAAATGATAAATAAGTTTCATGTATGAAAGGTCACGACAAGCAAGAATGTCTCGAACTGGGACATTGGATAGTCTACCTTGGGTACGCAAAGAATTTATTAGTTGAGATCTGACATCACGATACTCCACGCATGTCCAAACGACATGATCAATATCTCGATAACCTTCGCCACAAGCACAATGATTAGTCTCGGAGAGCCCAATTCGAAGGAGATGTGCATCTAACGTGTAGTGATTGGACATGAGTCTGGACATCACACGAATGAAATCTCTACTCACATCCAGTCCCCTGAACCATGCCTTTGTCGATATTTTCGGAATAATTGAGTGCATCCACCGACCCAGATCATCTTTATCCCAAGAAGCTTGCCAGCTGGCAAGTGTTCTTTGGCGAGACGAGCTATAGAATTCGTTGAAAGCAATTGGTCTCTCATAAATTTCACCCTCAATAGCACCACGTTTGGCTAAAATATCGGCTCTTTCATTGCCAGGAATGGAGCAATGAGCCGGGACCCAGACTATAGTGATTAGATAATTATTGTTCAATATGTCGTTCAGGCACTGTTTTATTTTGCCCAGGAAAAACGGTTCAGTCTTGCCAGACATGTTTGAGCGAATGGCTTCAATTGCACTCAGACTATCTGTGAAGAGGAAATAATGGTTTGGAATTAATGTGACGATTACACTCAAACTATATTGAACTGCTGCTAGCTCTGCTATATAAACAGATGCAGGTTCTTGAAGCCTAAATGAGGCCGAAACATTATTGTTGAACATACCAAACCCTGTCGCTTCTTCAATTCGCGATCCGTCCGTGTAAAACATTTTCTCAGAGTCAATATGCCTGAACTTACTTGAAAATATTTTTGGGATTTCCGTCGAACGTAGATGATCCGGGATTCCACGCACTTCGCGCTGCATGGATGTATCGAAAAATAAAGTTGAGTCAGGGACATTTAGGAGGCTGACACGGATAGGAATATATCTTGAAGGGTTGATTTCCTGTGACATATGGTTAAAATATACTGTCATGAATTTTGTTTGAGATCGAAGCTCGACTAGTCGTTCGAAATTATTAATTACCATGGGATTCAGCACCTCACATCTTATTAGCAGGCGTGATGAAAGCTCCCAAAATCGATCTTTTAATGGAAAAACTCCCGCCAGAACTTCAAGACTCATTGTATGTGTCGAATGCATGCACCCTAAAGCAATTCGCAAACAACGATACTGAATTCGCTCCAGTTTGATAATATGAGAGTTTGCAGCGGAACGAAAGCAAACGCATCCATATTCCATCACTGAAAGTATCGTTGTCTGATACAATTTTATTAGATCTTCCGGATGAGCACCCCACCAAGATCCTGTTATTGTTCGAAGAAAATTTACTCTTTGTTGGCATTTTGTTATCAGAAACCTAATGTGTCCTCCCCACGTGCATTTGGAATCGAACCACACCCCGAGGTATTTAAAAGTTAAAACCTGTTGGATCATTCTTCCCATCATATGAAGCTGAAGCTGCGCGGGATCATGCTTTCTTGAAAAGACGACCAGCTCTGTTTTTTCCGCAGAGAATTCGATACCAAGATGAACAGCCCAATCGGACAAGTTATCTAAGGTATCTTGCAATGGTTTATGCAGATCAATAGCTTTGGGTCCAGTAACTGAAACCACGCCATCATCTGCCAATTGTCTTAGTGTACATGGGGTTACTAGACAGCTGTCAATGTCATTTACGTAAAAATTATAGAGGAGCGGACTGAGGCATGAGCCTTGCGGGAGACCCATGTAACTATTTCTGAGTGTTGCCAAATCGCCATGTGAAAAATGCATGTGTTTCTCTGACAAAAGGTTGTGCAAATAATTATTTATAACCGCTGGGAGTCCATTTTGGTGAAGCTTGTCTGAAAGAACATCAATGGAAACTGAATCAAATGTTCCTTTAATATCTAAAAATACAGATGCCATTTGTTGCTTTTGAGCGAAGGCAATTTGGATGTCAGACGAAAGTAATGCAAGGCAATCATTCGTCCCTTTATTTCTACGGAAGCCAAACTGAGTATCTGACAACAAACCGTTCGTCTCGACCCAAGTGTCGAGACGTCGTAGAATAATTTTTTCGAACAATTTTCTGATGCAGGACAACATCGCAATGGGTCTATATGAGTTGTGATTGGAAGCTGGTTTCCCCGGCTTTTGAATGGCGATAACTTTCACTTGTCTCCAGTCAGGTGGAACAATATTTTGCTCAAGAAACTTGTTGAACAATTCCAACAAACGTCTTTTTGCGAGGTCGGGCAGATTCTTCACCAAGTTGAATTTAATTCTGTCCAACCCAGGGGCGTTATTGTTACAAGACAAGAGTGCTATAGAAAATTCCATCATTGAAAATGGGTTATTAATAAAACCATTATTTGGAGGAGATTCCCGTATAATGCTCTGCGTAGGAACAGAATCTGGGCAAACTTTCCTAGCAAAGTCAAATATCCATCGGTTCGAGTATTCATCACTCTCATTGCCCACGGTACGATTCCTCATTCGTCTGGCCGTGTTCCAAAGAGTGCTCATTGAGGTATCTCTTGACAAACCTTCGACAAAATGTCTCCAATAGCTACATTTTTTGGCTCGAAGTATGCTCTTGTACTTGGTTTCTAAAACCATAAGTTTTTCAAAATTCTGAGGAGTTCCTCCTCCCCGTTTTAGAAACGTCTTGCAAGCATTTTGTTTTGCGAGTTTAGCCTCTGAGCACTCTTTGTCCCACCAGGGATTGGGAGGCCTTCTGTTAGTCGTTGGCCCAGGAAAGCGTTTAGTTTGGGATTGTTCTGCGGCCTCCAGAATCGAACAAACGAGGAAGTCATATTCTTCAAGTGGGGGGAGCTCTTCCATTGAATTCAAAATACTAGAGATTTTACTTTGGTATTTAATCCAGTCGATATTTTTTGTCAAATCATATGGAATACTAGCTGAATTAGCAATACATTTGTTACAGCTAATTGAGATGATGATTGGTAAATGATCGCTACCGTGTAAATCAGGCAATATTTTCCAGGTGCAATCTAGTCGAATTGATGTTGAGCAAAGAGATAGATCTAATGCACTTGGGCGTGCAGGAGGTCTTGGGATCCGTGTCATGCTACCCATATTTAATACCGTCATGCTAAAATTGTCACAAATGTTTTGTATTAAAGATGATCTGCTATCATTGTAAACGGAACCCCACATCATTCCGTGCGAATTTAAATCCCCCAGAATCAATCGTGGAGCAGGAAGGGCTTCAACCATTTCATTAAGCTGTCGCTGTCCAACTTGTGCTTTTGGAGGAATATAAACCGAAGCTATGCAAATATCTTTGCCTTTAATGTTTATTTGGCAAGCAATAACTTCTATACTAGAAGTTGAAGGGATGTTTAATCTATAAAAGGAATAGCATTTCTTAATTCCCAAAAGCACTCCACCATACGGAGAGTCTCTATCGAGACGTATAATGTTAAAATCATTAAAATTTAAAGCTATGTTTGAAGTAAGCCATGTTTCGCATAAAGCAAATACATCACATTTTTGACTATGCAATAAAATTTTAAATGAATCAAGTTTTGGCATGATGCTTCGACAATTCCACTGCAGGACAGTGATTGTATCATTTGCGGCGGGTGATAAATTATCCATCAAAAGATACAAAACCTGAGACAATTGGCCATTGAGCTGATAACTGCTTCAAAAAATTTCTAGCTATTGGAAGGAATGCCATTATGAGGGTCTTTAAGGGTTCAGATATATTGAATGCTGAGAAAATCCATTCAACAATTTCCGAAAACTTCGGTAATCCTGTTGGTGGCTGTGAAATGGAGCCCACAGGATTATTACCTTTTTCTGTGCTAGATCCTGGATTGGTTTGTGAATTTGACAAACCAGGAGGCACAGTCTTTGGTTTTGACTTTTTTTGTTTAACACGGGGATCTTTTTTTGAAGATGAAACTTTAGGTGTCTTTTTTGGTAATTTGGAAGAAGACTTCTTTCTCTTAACTGACCCTTGAGTAGTGATAAACGAATTACCTTCACTATTTTCGTCAGAGTCAGAGTCCTCTGTTTCCTCTAGATTTGAAAACCCGTTTTCGGTTTCCAAAGGGGGGACATCAATGACCGTTTTAAGCATTTCTGCATATGTGCGCTTAGACCGTGCTTTTAAAGAAAGCTTAATTTTGTCTTTGTGCACTTTAAATGCAGTGCATACTGAAATATCCTCATGAGGACTTTCCCCACAATAAATACATTTTTCAATTTCCTTGTTGCAATCATTATCTTTATGAGGCCCTTCACACTTAATACATTTTGGTTTATTACTACAGTAAGTAGCTGTATGTCCGAATTTTTTGCAGTTCGTACAATTCATTACATTTGGAACAAAAAGCCGAACAGGGAGGCGAATTTTATCGACATAGACATGGGACGGCAACGCAGATCCGGCAAATGTCACTCGAAACGAGTCTGATGGGCGATAAACTTTTTTTCCCTCTTCATAAACTACTGAGTACAGTTGTTTGCACTCCAGTATTTTCACACCCTCAAGCATAGAGTTCTTGAAACGACCAACACCATGCTTGAGTAAATCATCTACCGAAAGACTCGCTTCGGTAACAACACCGTCAATTTCGACATCTTTGGAGGGTATGTAAACTTTATACTCTTTATTGAAATGTTCCGAAGAGACAATATCATTCGCGTGTTTCAAATTATTTACCACAACACGAATTTTATCGTTATTTACTTTTATGATCTCTTTGATTGAAGAGAATCGTGATGTCAAACCTTTAGAAATTTGGTAAATGTTTAATGGCTTTGATATACGTCTAAAAAAGACTATCCAAGGCCCAGAAGAGCTCTCCTGATATTTTTTCGTTCGTGGGGGTATCGGATTCATGCTAGGATTTACGTCCATGGATTCATCCATCACATTAAAATTTTTAATCAAACTTTAAATAAAAAATGAAACCAACACTACACAGTACTCAATCAAAAGGAAAAGAAAAAACTTCTACCTTGAAATTGTTGTCTATCTCCGTTACACTGCCGTGTAGATCCTCGTTGCTCTAGATGTTCTTGTTGGATGCTGATTGTTGGATGTGATGCTACTGCTACCTGACATCCAGCACCACTCGATTTCCGATTTACTTTTGTCTTCGCCAGCTGCAACCAGCGCAGGTCACCGGTGTATACCTGCGTGTTGTATGGCAGTGGAAAGACCGAGTTGTCTTGTCTCCTTCTTCCTAGTGCTCCGCACCGATATGCTTCTGCACCGAAGTGCCTTCGCACCGGTGTGCCTTTGCACTCTCCTGCTTCTGTGTGCCTTTGCACACTTCTTCTTCAATGTGCCTTTGCACTCTCCTGCTCAGCACTTGTGGCTGTATATTGTGGCCTGGGTAGAGCTTGGGAAACGCCCTTTGTTGTTTCCTTCACCAGCTTGGCCCAGCACTAGGGCTCTCTTATGCAGCACGATTTTACGTTTTAACGGCTGTTGCCAACAGGTCTCTACCTGTAGTTCAACCGTTGTCGTATTTAACGCGTGTAAACTAACCAGCGTTATTAAACTGTACGCTTCTATACACAACCTTCTCGGTTGAACGGCTATTACTGAATGATTTGGATGCTCTGGCAGGCTTGCTTTGATCAAATCTCGGTTGATTTTTCATTAGGGCGTATAAGCAAGTGACAGTTTCTCTTTTATCACTCTCTCTTTCGATTATTGTGATGTGATTGAAAAGATTTTCTTTGATATCACTATTCTGTTTGAAAGTCGAAAGTTTCGGGTATCATTTCATGCAAAGAGTTCAGTGATAAACGTAGAAACCGCTTGGTAATTAATAGAAGAGAAAGTAAACTTACCTCTTGTGTCCAAGTTTTAGACGTAATTCATGAAAACCAAAATTAAATTCATCTTTTCCACCAAAACGATTCTGTTTCCGTTTTTCGCTTGATGCCAAACCTAACCCAGTTTTCTCCTTAACTGCTGTCAAACCGTTTGTTTGATGCTAGTTTCGAACCTAGTTTCAACGTTGTTGAACTGAAAATCGAGGTTTTCATATCAGGTTTGCTCAAACCCCCGTTGCTAAGTGTGAACCCAATACAGTTTCGTGAAAAGTGTTTGTGCTTGATGGATCAGTTTAAGTTTGAAACTGTTTGAATTGGGTAAACCGGAAAAACGCAAGCACGTAGACAGATGTGGTTTACCGGAGAGCCTACTGGAAACGACCAAAGCACCCATGCCGTGATATTATCCTACACAGTACTTCACGCAAACTCTGGTACGCAACTCTTGTTTTTTTGGACTAAAGCACTTTATTGGTTAAAATTTACTCGTATTGTATTATACTGCGTTGCTTTGCGTTTTTCTCTTTAGCGATTAGGTGAAACATGTACGGGTATTGAAAAATAAATTGTTACTCTGCTCTGTACCGTTCGATCGGTTCGATCATTCGGTTACAGTTAAATGTTAAAATAAAATAAAATACTCATCTACTTCCGTTTCGTTATTCTTTATGCTTCATGCTATTACTATATGTAGTTACTTTTCTTCTGCTGCGTTGGCTTGAATCGGTTAAAGTTTTTTTTTTCTAAAATTGCTTTTGCTTGTTTTTGTAAAATAAAAAACGAACGGTCGCGAGCTCGCTGCACTATTTTACACGCTGTCAAATTTGGCTTTGTTGTTATTTAACAAACAGTATATAGTTTTTGTTTTGTTTATAAAAGTACTATACAGTTTTGTTTTGATTGCAATAAATTAGTTCTCTTCGTTAGCAGCAGTTTCTGAAACCCGGCAAATGCTACTTAGTAATGTATTTTGTAAAAAATAAATGTGCGTTTTTTTTTCTTCTTCATCGTCGTATTTCTATAAAATTTCTTCAAAACGCACACAAACGAAGAGAATGGCACTCATTTCATGTTGGCATTTAATATAGTTATCGGAAAAAAACTTTCGCGTCTTTCGCGGTTTTTTTTTTATTTTAATTTTTCAATGTTTTGTTATTTCAAGAAAGGCAAACGGTGTTTAGTTTAGTTTCAATTTTTAATAATGGTATACTTTTGATTTGAGAAACATTTTCGGTTTTTCGATTTCGGAAGAGGCACGTTAGTGGTGTAGAAACTCGGCACTGCGAAAACATTTGCATTCAAACCTAGTTAAATTTGGATGGTTCCACGCAAATTATTTACTAATCGAAAACTCGAAAACCAAAAAAAAAACTGTGATTTTTGTGGCACTTTGTGTGATTTTGTTCCTATTCCTGGACAAAACGGCGGTTTTCATTTGCAATGAATAATAACATTTTTGACACTAAGACGCAAGGAGGCACTACTATTTTTCCATTTGTTTTTTATTCTCCCTTCGCCTAGGAGTAAGTTTTAAGTCTATGCTTCTAAGTTAGGTCGTCGAGCTTACGGCGAAGCTCGATTAATGTTTGCGTTCTCTTTCCCAAATGAAAAAATGAAATTTACAATTGTTAAAACTTTCTTTTTTTTTCCCCGACGCAATGGAAGCTATCGATTTGAACCATTTCTAGTTTTACTAATACAATATAATTAATCCGACAATACAACAGGCACATTTGGGGCATTAATATTTATCCCGATCGCGGTTTTTTTTTCGGTCGCTCAGCTATACATCTAGTAACGGATTTTCACCACAAAAAATTACAACAAACTACCGGTTTTATCTCAACTTGAACTTTTACTTCCATCCACTGGAACTGCTGCTGCTCGTGGTTTTCATCGTCGACGAGGACGTGGTCATGTGAATCTTTTTGGTTATGACCTGTTGTTGTTGTTGCTGATGTTGTTGCTGCGTGGACTGACTGGAGGAGGCAATCCGCTGTTCCAGTTTGCTGTTACTGTTACTGCTGTCGAGTAGATTAAGTGTACCATTGTTACTACTAGTTGGTAGATGATGGTTATTACTACTGCCACTAATGGGTACTGATGCGGTGCTGGTGTTTAGTGGGCTGGTGCGATATTGCTGATTGTGATTACTAAAACTACTGCTGCTACTGAATTGTTGTTGTAGGAGGTGCTGCTGTTGCTGTTGTTGCTGTTGTTGCTGTTGTTGCAGTTGTTGCAGTTGATGTTGCGGAGGGTACAAGTGTTGCTGCAATTGCTGCTGCTGCTGTTGCTGGTGATTCTCTAGGTTTAGTTTAGCGAACTGCTGCTCGACATTGATTAGGGTATTAGGGGCTGGATTAGTAGAGGCAGTTGGGAATACACGGGTTTCGTATCTGTTACAGAGAAAGAGAACAGAAAAAAATTATGGTTTTTTTTAGTACTGCTAGTGTCGTGATTGCCGGTTTGTCGACCAACACCCGGATGGATGGATGATTTTATTTTACGAACCAAGAAATGTTAAACATGCTGTATTTGTGTAGAGAAAATTCACATTCTAAGTGATACTTTGACCAAATACAAATTATAATACCCCTAAGTCCCATACAAACGAACCGCCAATGTTTGGTTCACAGCCTGAACAAGTAAGCCTAGCAAATTACTCCCTTTTATTGCGATAGTTTGAAAATGTGCAAGGAGATCGTTTCTGGCAACGCTTTATGCTAGTTGCTACGGTGCAAAACAAACTTGTTTGTTTATGTTTATCGTTGCTGTATTAAACTGCAACAATCAGTCTAAATATCACCGGCACTAGCACAAAAGATGAAAAATGAACACAAACACCCACGAATCTACAAATATCAATACAGCTAGTAGTATATTCATGGTGGCTTTACCATTCTAGATTATTGTTTAACTTACATTTCGCTTGTGATCTTGATTATCAGATACGTAAATTATAAATTGCAAAAATTTGGTAGAGATTATTCATCGATAATTTATTGTCAAGTTTTCGTAAAAAAAGTTTCAAACAATTGGATATTGAAAATTGGGTATTAAAAATTGGAAAATGAAAAATGAAAAATTAAAAAGGGGAAATGGAAAATGGAAAATGGAAAATGGAAAATGGAAAATGGAAAATGGAAAATGGAAAATGGAAAATGGAAAATGGAAAATGGAAAATGGTAAATGGAAAAATGAAAAAATAGGAAACCAGAAAATTTAAAAAATCTACAATTCCATAATGTAGAAACCAAAATTCTTATATTTCAAGAATCCGAAAATACGAAAATCTTTAGATCCAGCAATCCCAATCGAGAAACGAGAAAAATAAATCCACATACCATAAAAATATATCTTGTTCCAAGTGGCAATTTACAAAATCGCCCCAAAATTCTGGAAAGCCATTGTGCGCTTTAAGGAACTCATTCTGCTAGTTCCCGAATACACAGAATCGGAATTTAGATCTAGAATCCAGATCCAGTTCCAAAATTCAGGACCGGAACTCGGAAACTAAATTCTAGACCAGGATTCTGCAATTTGAATACCGTTCCACCACAAGGTGGAAATTCTTGAAAAAACTGTTATTCAGTTGATTTTCTAGTTTTGGTTTCGACGAAATGACGAACTTCTCTCGCCCGTACCTCACAACTTCTTATGGATAGCTTCAACGACCATTTTATCCGATAACGTGTTCTGTCCTTCTCAGTTTACGCTAAATTTCGCTAGATCGGGAAAAAATTACTCGTAAATAGCTCTTTTCGGATGAAATCCGAACACCACTGAACTGCCTCTCGATTGCTGTGGCAATAAGCCAAATTCACCCAAAATTTTACAAACCATTAAAGAAATTTAAGTGTTTTCAAACTCTTATCCTTTCAGTTCTAGTTCCCGAATTCAGACCCAGAGTTCTAGTAGACCAGCATATTGAACCTGAACTTTTGAACAGAATTTGGGGATTTATTTTCAGATTTGAATTTTATAATTGAATTCAAAGTCTGATTCATAGTACTGAATACTGGGGTTTTGGTTTCAGGAACAGAACCTTAAGGCCAGTGGCATACCGAGGAAACTTGGCACCCGGGGCAAAATATTTGCCGCCTCTATCGTTGATTTACTGAGCAAATCAAAAACAAAACTGAACTCCATCTCCGGAAACATGACTTGGGCAAGCAAAAAAAAAGACAATCCCAAAGATTGGTTCGCCGCCCCCCTAAAAACGTTGCGCCAGGGGCGAATGCCCCTTTCGCCCCCCTAGATACGCCCTTGCTTAAGGCTGACTCTGATTCTCAGATTTCACATTTCAGTGTTCGGAATTTAGCATATTTCAGGTCTAGAATTCAGCTCCCGTGTCCGGGTCTAGGATTTAATCTAAGAATTTAGAGCCAAAGTTCTCGAACTGAATGCGGAGCCGAAATTTTGAAACTGAGCTCTTGACTTGGATTTGAATACATAAATCAGGAGGTGAGATTCAGAATCAGACTGCATGTTCCAGAATTAAGGTTGAAAATCCAGTTCCAGAAACCAGACACTCATTATTCAGTTTTATAAATCAGGCTGAGAGTTCAGTTTCAAAATTCTGGTCTGGAATACAATTCCGAATTTCAGTTCAAGAATGCAGATCTCAAATTTATTTTAGAATTCAGTTCCAGAATAGAAGTTCAGAACTCATTTCAAGCTCTGAAATGAATACTATAATCGGGTTCAGAGTACAATCGAGGTCCAGAATTCAGTTATGAAAATCAGGTTCAAGAGATCATTATTAGAATTTAGTTTCACAAGCCATTGCTAAATTTTTTGATAGGCAGAAAATGTAAAAATTTGTTGCTTCATTCATTCTAGTCTGCGTAGTTGATTCGTTGAGTTCTGACCAGATTCCAGGGCCAGAATTGAATTCTAGAGTTCAGTTCTGAAATTCAGTTTCAGAAACAAATGCAATATATTTTCCAGTATACAGATATACAATTCAGTTCCTCGTCCAGAATCCAAGGCCAGACTAGAGTTTCGGAACTTAAATTTATCTATTATATTAATTTAAAATCTGAATTTTGGAACTAACGGAAATTTCGGAATACAGTTAAAAAATTCGTCCCGGAATTTAGTTACCGAATTTCGGTTCAGAATTCAATTCAAGAATGCAGATCTAGAATTTGGTTCTAAAACTCAGTTCTACAATTCCAGAGCCTAACTGAATTCTGGAATTAGATCCAGATGATATTTGAACTATGTTCCGGACCTGTAATCAAAATTCTGCTGCAGACTCCAAAGCGCACTGCTAGGATTCATGGTCTTGAATTCAGTTCCAGAACATAGGTTCAGTGATCAGTTCAATGATCCTGATCCAGAATTCAGTTTTCGAGTACAAGATCAGAATTCAGTTCCAGAATCAAGCATCAAAATGGCATTCGACTCCAAAATACAGTTCTAGAGTTCAGGTTTTTTAACATCAAAGAAATCCATTTTATTAGTATTCACGTCACCCAGCTGTGTCTCTGATATTACCCACCCATCTTTCTAAGAGCTATTCTTAATTCCAATGCAAATCCGAATCTCGGTTCTGTGTGGGTGCAAACGAGTTTATAATAACTAATGTATAGTATGCCATGACAAATTGCGGTAGACATCATTGCACCAGGTCAAGCGAGCTGTAACAGAATTGCTTTGGACATTTCACCACGAACAACCTTACAGGTAAGAAGTGTACCGCTCTGGGTGATTCCGTTTCCGATTAATAGTTATAAAATGCACAATGGCGATCCTGCCAGGAGTTGCAATTCAAATAGCATAGTTATTCAAAACGGAAACGGAATCACCTAAAGCAACAGAAAATTATTCAAATATTTGGCACAAAGGTTTTCATTTTCAAATGAAAAAAAAAGAAGCGTCGGTGGAGATTACGTAACGTTGAAAATAACTGGAACAAGCGGATCATTATGGTCGCGCATCATAAGCGGACCAGGAAGGTCGCGCATCATAAGCGGACCAAGAAGGTCGCGCATCAAAGCGGACCAGGAAGGTCGCGCATCATAAGCGGACCAAGAAGGTCGCGCATCAAAGCGGACCAGGAAGGTCGAGCATCAAAGCGGACCAGGAAGGTCGCGCATCAAAGCGGACCAAGAAGGTCGCGCATTAAAATACATTTAAAAAAATGTTGACGATTTTTTTTAATTGAAAAAGGTGGATTCATAAAATCGCGCATCACATAGCGGATCTGGAAGGTCGCGCAAATATTTAAATATAAACGAGCGAACCGAAAACGTCGCGCATAAACGGAGCAAGCAACGTGGCCGTGCAAATGAAAAAAAAAAGAAAATTAATGAGCGGATTTTCAATAATTGCGCATCGTAAAGCGGATCGTTAGATCGCGTACATTTCAGTTATAAGTTATCTCACGCATATATTTTTGTGTATAATTCCAGACCACAAAAAGGCGTTAAACTAAAGTAATATGGCAAACGACGGAAAATATGTCCGATTGGGCAACTCAAAATATATACCAATATTCGGCTACAATCGTACTATCTGGTACGCAGATTTTCTCGTTCAATTGTGAAACGAAAATGGCCGAAGAGAAAATGAAATGAATGAAAAAGCGGATCACTATGGTCGCGCATTATAAGCGGACCAGGAAGGTCGCGCAATTTTAATAAAAATGGCAGATTCTCGAAATCGCGCATCACAGAGCGGACCAGGAAGGTCGCGCAAATATTTAAATTTAAATAAGCGGACCGGAAACGTCGCGCACAAAATGAAGCAGGCAACGTGGCCGTGCAAATAAAAAAAACGGATTTGAATAATCGTGCATTGCAAAGCGGATTTTGAGATCGCGCACATTTGCTTCGTAAGTAATCTTACGCGCATATTTTTGCGTGCAATTCCAGACCACAAAAAAAAGTGTTAAAAGCAAGATATATGGAGAATAACGGAAAATATGTCCGATGGGTCAGCGGTACGAGCAATGCAGAGAATCAGACGACATTTGACGCATCTGTTGATCAGACTGACGAGGAGTCAACGATTTCAGTAACGCCGTGCAATTTGAGCATGTTATGCTTCAGGTAGTGAAATCGAACTCGAAAACATGTTGATAATGATTTAGAAAATGTACAAACAAATAATGTAGGAGTTTCGCTTCGCCATCATGATACACCACACACACAAAAAAAATTGTATTTTACAGGTGTACTCATAAAGACCTGGAAAATTTCATTTGTAATGGCTTATTTTTTTTTCCATAAGTACGTTTATTTAATAGGCAATATGCTTAAGTTTTTCTTCGCCGTGGCATCCACAATATATAGTTATAAAATGCACACTAACTTCTTCAGACACTGAACCAATTTTTCCAGGCGATGTTTGACACATTGTCGCAAATCTGAATTACCGGTAGAGATACCTGCCAATGAAAAATGGAACCAAGAAAAGGAGGATTCGTCCGAAAATTTTCATATCGGTAGTAGTGATTTGAGCGAATGGCTTCAATTGCACTCAGACTATCTGTGAAAAGAAAATAATGGTTTGGAGATAATGTGACGATTACACTCAAACTATAATGAACTGCTGCTAACTCTGCTATATAAACAGATGCAGGTTCTTGAAGCCTAAATGAGGCCGAAACATTATTGTTGAACATACCAAACCCTGTCGCTTTTTCAATTCGCGATCCGTCCGTGTAAAACATTTTCTCAGAGTCAATAGGACTGAATTTACTTGAACATATGAGTCAGGGACATTTAGGAGGCTGTGACGGATAGGAATATATCTTGAAGAGTCGATTTCGTGTAACATATGGATAAAATATACTGTCATGAATCTTGTTTGAGATTGAAACTCAACTAGCCTTTCGAAGTTATTAATAACTAAGGGATTCAGTACCTCACATGCTATTAGCAGTCGCGATGAAAGCTCCTAAAAACGATCTTTCAATGGAAGAACTCCTGCCAGAACTTCAAGACTCATTGTATGTGTCGAATGCATCCAGCCTAAGGCAATTCGCAAACAACGGTACTGAATTCGCTCAAGTTTGATAATATGAGAGTTTGCAGGGGAACGAAAACAAACGCATCCATATTCCATCACTGAAAGTATCGTTGTTTGATACAATTTTATCAGATCTTGCGGATGAGCACCCCACCAAAATCCTGTTTTTTTTTCGAAGAAAATTTACTTTTTGTTGGCATTTTGTTATCAGATACCTAATGTGTCCTCCCCACGTGCATTTGGAATCAAACCACACTCCGAGGTATTTGAAAGTCAAAACCTGTTGGATAATTCTTCCCATCATATGAAGCTGAAGCTGCGCGGGATCATGCTTTCTTGAAAATACGACCAGCTCCGTTTTTTCCGCAGAGAATTCGATACCCAGATGAACAGCCCAAACGGACAAGTGATCTAAGGTATCTTGCAATGGTTTTTGCAGTTGTCTTATGGCGTTTTCGTTTTTAGTTTGCACTACACCGGTGCAGTGCTACACTGAGGCATGAATAAACGAACAAAAATGACGAAAACATAAACAGTAACCATTGACTACAATGAACGATTCCATTGCACAGAGCTACACCAAACTTTTGATGAGTGCTACACCAGTGGTATCGGTGCAGAAAAAGTGTAGCACTGGTGTAGTGCAATTGGTAAAAACGAACGGTTTAGGTGCAGCTTTCGCTACACCGGTGTAGTGCAATTTAAAAACGAAAACGACATTAGTGTACATGGGGTTAGCTGTCAATGTCATTTACGTAACAATTATAGAGGAGCGGACAGAAGCAAAATCAAATATCCATCTGTTCGAGTATTCCTCACTCTCATGTCCTACGTAACGATTCCTCATTCGACTGGTCGTATTGACAAACCTTCGACAAAATGTCTCCAATAGCTGCATTTCTTGGCTCGAAGTATGTTCTTGTACTTGGTTTCTAAAACAAGAATTTTTCAAAGTTCTGAAGAGTTCCTCATCCTCGTTTTAAAAACGTTTTGAAAGCATTTTTTTTCGCGTGTTTAGCACCTGAGCACTCTTTGTCCCACCAAGGGCTTGGAGGCTTCTTCTGCGGCCTCCAAATAATGGCTTAATATTTTACTAGTTTGATGGTAGTGCATGAATTTTACTAGTTTGATTGTAGTGTGCATTCGGCTAGCGGGTTAGACTGTATGAATACAGATGTGTTCTTCTGTTGCTCAGTCGATCAATGGACGTACTTTGTAATCCGATTATTCTCAGTTCAAGTCACAGCGGTCGCAATCATAACCTTCTTTTTATTTCAATGAATTTCATGTCATGGAATTTTAGCTATAATATTGAATGTTCTTGCACGTAAAATTGCTCCATTAATGTGCATTTGATAAAATATAAAATCACAGGATTTTTTCGAAGTGTGCAGTGTTAATTCTACATCGTGGATCCGAGCGATATACCACTCGATACACCCAGGGATGCCAAAGGTTAAAAAAAATCTGTGCATTGCGAAAAATCTGAAAACTTGAGTGAAACTGTATGATTACACTGAAACGTTATTCCTTCTCTGACATAAATTCTCGTATATCGACCTATAAGATTATTTTATTTGTTTTTATTTTGATTTATTAGAAGTAAAGCTAAGAGAACTAGTATTTCATTTTTTTTTTTGAGAAGAGGGTGGATGTGTGGGTGCAAACGAGTTTATAATAACTAATGTATAGTATGCCATGACAAATTGCGGTAGACATCATTGCACCAGGTCAAGCGAGCTGTAACAGAATTGCTTTGGACATTTCACCACGAACAACCTTACAGGTAAGAAGTGTACCGCTCTGGGTGATTCCGTTTCCGATTAATAGTTATAAAATGCACAGGTTCCAAATCCCGAAAACTCATTTTCAATGTCAATGTCAATCCATCAGCGTTAAATTCTAGCGCGGTTCTAATCCAAAGCCACCAATTCCAATATGAATTCAAATATCAATCCCAGGATTAAAGGGGTGTTCCTGACAGACACCATAACCTAAATTATGGACCAGGATTTAGGAAAAAGCAAAGTCCTGGCATTACATTCCTTTTGTGGAAGACTTCGCAGCCGATTCTTAGTGTACAGAATCATTGCATGGCTAGTACTATGGATCCTACTAACACAAAGAATCCTTCCAGCTCGGGGCTCTAACATACGACAACTGGCTTGTAAGACCAGCGTCCTATGCATTGAACCGCCAACTCGGGCATTAGGAACAGGAACTAAATTCCAGAACTAAGTTCGGAACCTAGGCCAGGCTCAGAATTTGGTCTTAGAAATCTGGAACTGAACTCAATACCGAATTTAGTTCTAGAGCTGAATTCTGAAATTGAATACCGAACTTGGATAATGAAATTGAATTCAGTGTCAAATTCTGAACTGGAAAATTCTCGAAATTCAGGAATTTAATTATAAAATTGAATTTTAATTCAGTAGTCAAAAACGCAGGTTAGGGTTGTCAAAAGGTGAGATAACTAAATGCTCACAAGTTCTATGTATCTATGATGACATTTGGTCAATACAACGGCGTCGACTGGGTGCTATCACCTTCTGCGTTAGTAGCAGAAAGAGAGGGTGTGAATTGGTTTGTATGTTCATTAGAAAAGCGAAAATCATGGAAAACCCTTCAAACAGGTCAAGAATTTCGCTTTGTTTTCGGGGAAACCGTTTGTAGCATTCCTTCAAATTCATAAATTAGCATTTGGCATACCATTTTTATATAATTTGACGCATAAAGCAAAATTAGGACGAAAGAATAACTTTGTGTGTTTGAAAAATAATACAAGAGTGTTTTATACAAAAGCGTCTGTAGAAAAAAAATATTCAGAAGTGTACAATATCCTATTATGTTTCAAGGGTGTAATTGTCTGGTTCAGAAGACTGAAGATTTTTAAAGGTTTCGATAGGGTAAGAAACGAACGAAGCAACAGAAAACATCCGCTGTGAACACTTCGCTTGACATAACTCTCAGGCACAGTAAACACATGAACTAAGCAATCCATGGCAATGCAATGAAATAAAGGGTTCGCTCTCGTTAGTACTGTACGAAAATGAAGAACTTTGCTTCACGGCTTGCTACGGGACGCGAAGCATGCTCATACAGGCATTGTTTACGGTGTTTTTAGGTACATAATGTTCGCACTCAAATACCAAATTTGAACACATTTCAAAAATATTTCAAACATGGTGCAGGATAAATTTTTCATTGGAGGTCATTTTCAAAACGATCGACTTGTTTCTTGGGAATTTACACTGTGTATATATTTTAGAAATGCTAAGAGCAATGTTCTTTAAATTAATATTCATCGGAACCAAAAGTTATGAATCTAGTTTTCTCATAGGTATTTTCAATATGAGAACCATCCATCAAATGCTAACCTCATGAAGTATAATCATCAGCTGGCGCACATCTTCATGAACTAATGAACGAACGAAGCAGCTCTCCTTGCTTGGGTTGTGCTGTGAATTTTACCCGACATTCAAATGTGTGTGAATCGTACAGAGGGTGAAACTCTTTTGTTAATATTCGTGCGATTCAAAATTGTTCAAGTTTAGTTTCCCTACGAAACTAGTTCTGAATCAAAAATTAACAATTTTGAAACACACTATGTCGGATTTCTCGATTGGCATAATCGAAACTAGAAATCATCAATCATGATTATGGCTTTCAAACCAAGATCTAGAATCTGCTATGGGAAACGAGTTTGAAAATGCAACGTCTATTCGAATGTAGGATCAAATTCGCTTGAGTAAATATCAACTTGAGTAATTCTGGAGAAGAACTCTACTTCGGAATCCAGGTTGCAATTTTCATTCTAGAACTGTGTTCAGAACTTGAGCTCTGGAATTAAATTTAAATTCCGAAACTAAATTCAGAAATTAGATTCTTGTTTTTAAGGGAATTCAAAATTCTGATCCGGTGTTCAGATCTAAACTTCCGTTTCAGAATCCACATATAAAATTAATTTCTTGAATATTATTCCGGAATACTGAAGTTGAATTACGAATATCGAACACTAAATTCAGAAACCAGTTCTAAAAATCTACTTCCAGAATCTAGAATAAGGATTCAGTTACATGCAAATTTGCGATTTGTTTTGAAAGCGAATATTTTATGTTTAGTTTGACAATTTTTCAATGCGATTTCCCAAAGTTATGCGGTTTTCATGTTAATTTAAAATTTTCAAAGCCTTGCCATGCCTATTTTCATATTTGTGCGGGTTTTTATGCGAATTTTCAAAGATGTGAAATATCCTCTTCGTGAGGAATGGTTGTCTGGTTTTCTGAAACGACAACATGATGAGCACATATTTTCTTATACGGACGGTTCTCTGTTGAATGGTCGTGCTGGTGCTGGTGTCTACTGTTGTGAAATGAGGCTGGAGCAGTCTCATTCACTTGGTAAATACTGTGCTGTGTTCCAAGCAGAAATCTATTCGATTCTTTGTGGGATACAATTGGCACTTCAGCAGAGAATCTGTGGTGAACGAATTTATTTTTGTTCCGACAGTCAGGCAGCCTTGAAAGAACTCAGTTCGAATGACTCACGGTCGAATCTAGTGATCGCATGTCGAACTCAAATTGAAGGCCTCAGCATTTCAAATGCTGTTTACTTCTTATGGGTACCCGGCCATTCTGGTATTACTGGAAATGAATGGGCTGATGAGTTGGCTAGAGCTGGTGCAACGAATGATTTCGTTGGTCCTGAACCAGCTTTACCACTTTCAACTAGTTGGATAAAGCACAAGATTCGTTCTTGGCTGCATCCAAACATGCCGGCTACTGGCGCAGCTTGCAAACTTGCGCTCAGACAAAGGCATCTTTACCAGATTTGAATCTGGAAATGTCAAAGTGTCTACTGCATTTTTCCTAGCATCATAGTAGTATTCTGATCAGAGCGCTGACTGGACATTTCAAACTCAACTATCACAGCGTGCTGAGTATTATTCGTGTGATTTGTGTGAATGCGATTACGGATTTGCATATCATAAACTGTCCCGCATTGACGCAACTACGTACCCGGGTTTTTGGTTCTCCATTCTTGGTTGAGTCTGTGTATGAGTAGCTAAAATTAAAGGATATTCTATCGTTTCTCACCCAATGTGCCAAGTAGCTATAGTCAGAGGGGTTCATCGTTCTTTCTGTAGTAAATGAATCCTTTCTGTATTGACCTTAAATAGGGTTTTAGCAGATTGTTAGGCATCTCTTCTGCTCATGCACACTGCGAATTGTTTTGCATTCTTCCGGGAATGCAAATAAGTGTCGCTTTTGTAAAATTTCTGTAAAAGTTTTGTTAAATGTGCATTCTGGCACCAGCAAAACGATCAGCATCCTTTCGGGGATGCAGAATGATTTATTTCTTGTTTTTTTTCCAAAGTGCTGTCATAATTATATATACTTAAATGGGGAAAACTCTATTTAGCGAAGAAAAAAGGCGGGTGGGTAATGTCAGAGAGGACGGAATATGAGGACGTGAATATGAACAAAACTGACATGCTTCTTTCACACCTCCGAATATCAATAATTGTTCATTTTAGTTGATTGATTGTGTGAATTATATCCAGAACATGAAACTGTCTCCGAATTTAGTAGGAAAACTCAGGTTCAAAATTCAGATCTAGGATTCAGTTCAGTAATTTAGTTTTAGAATTCTGAAACTGAACCCATTTTCAGAATTCAGGTTGCGAATTTAATTCTAAAACTGAATTCCGAACCTGACTTCAAGCACTGAATCCGGAACTGGAAATCCAGCTCCAGAACGAAAGTTCCCAATTCGATTCCAGCATGCTTAATCTAAATTATGGATATGATTTCAGAAACTGGAATCAAGTATTAAATTCAAGTTCAGCAATCAGTTCTAATTCTAATTTAGATCTTAAATTGTGTTCCAAAATCGAGATCTAAAATTCATAACTTGCATATTGTTTCGGAATTCTGAATTTTTGTTCCAGAATGAGAATTCTGGATACGAATTTCGAAGTCAAATGTAGGTACTAATTTCAATTTCAAAATCTAGTCAAGGAATCAGTTCCAAAAATCTAGCTTCAGAATCTAGAATTAGGATTCAGTTTTCGAGTTTTAGTTTTAACTTTTGAACCCGTATTCTGAAACTAAATTCTAAAACTAAGATTGAGTTCAAAATTCAGGTGGAAATTATTTCCAAAACTGAGTTTTAAGCTGTGAACCATGAATTCGCAAGTAATTTTAACTTTTGGTTAAAAAAAATAAAAATTCCATTCCAAAATTTGACGGACGGAAAGTTATTCGGGTTTATTTTCCACTGGAAATAATTTCAACTAAAGAATTGATATTAGAATTTTCATTGCAAGATTTTTTTCAGTGTCGGAAAATAACTATCGATCTGTCAAAAATAACCAATGTTCTTTAAATTAATATTCATCGGAACCAAAAGTTATGAATCTAGTTTTCTCATAGGTATTTTCAATATGAGAACCATCCATCAAATGCTAACCTCATGAAGTATAATCATCAGCTGGCGCACATCTTCATGAACTAATGAACGAACGAAGCAGCTCTCCTTGCTTGGGTTGTGCTGTGAATTTTACCCGACATTCAAATGTGTGTGAATCGTACAGAGGGTGAAACTCTTTTGTTAATATTCGTGCGATTCAAAATTGTTCAAGTTTAGTTTCCCTACGAAACTAGTTCTGAATCAAAAATTAACAATTTTGAAACACACTATGTCGGATTTCTCGATTGGCATAATCGAAACTAGAAATCATCAATCATGATTATGGCTTTCAAACCAAGATCTAGAATCTGCTATGGGAAACGAGTTTGAAAATGCAACGTCTATTCGAATGTAGGATCAAATTCGCTTGAGTAAATATCAACTTGAGTAATTCTGGAGAAGAACTCTACTTCGGAATCCAGGTTGCAATTTTCATTCTAGAACTGTGTTCAGAACTTGAGCTCTGGAATTAAATTTAAATTCCGAAACTAAATTCAGAAATTAGATTCTTGTTTTTAAGGGAATTCAAAATTCTGATCCGGTGTTCAGATCTAAACTTCCGTTTCAGAATCCACATATAAAATTAATTTCTTGAATATTATTCCGGAATACTGAAGTTGAATTACGAATATCGAACACTAAATTCAGAAACCAGTTCTAAAAATCTACTTCCAGAATCTAGAATAAGGATTCAGTTACATGCAAATTTGCGATTTGTTTTGAAAGCGAATATTTTATGTTTAGTTTGACAATTTTTCAATGCGATTTCCCAAAGTTATGCGGTTTTCATGTTAATTTAAAATTTTCAAAGCCTTGCCATGCCTATTTTCATATTTGTGCGGGTTTTTATGCGAATTTTCAAAGATGTGAAATATCCTCTTCGTGAGGAATGGTTGTCTGGTTTTCTGAAACGACAACATGATGAGCACATATTTTCTTATACGGACGGTTCTCTGTTGAATGGTCGTGCTGGTGCTGGTGTCTACTGTTGTGAAATGAGGCTGGAGCAGTCTCATTCACTTGGTAAATACTGTGCTGTGTTCCAAGCAGAAATCTATTCGATTCTTTGTGGGATACAATTGGCACTTCAGCAGAGAATCTGTGGTGAACGAATTTATTTTTGTTCCGACAGTCAGGCAGCCTTGAAAGAACTCAGTTCGAATGACTCACGGTCGAATCTAGTGATCGCATGTCGAACTCAAATTGAAGGCCTCAGCATTTCAAATGCTGTTTACTTCTTATGGGTACCCGGCCATTCTGGTATTACTGGAAATGAATGGGCTGATGAGTTGGCTAGAGCTGGTGCAACGAATGATTTCGTTGGTCCTGAACCAGCTTTACCACTTTCAACTAGTTGGATAAAGCACAAGATTCGTTCTTGGCTGCATCCAAACATGCCGGCTACTGGCGCAGCTTGCAAACTTGCGCTCAGACAAAGGCATCTTTACCAGATTTGAATCTGGAAATGTCAAAGTGTCTACTGCATTTTTCCTAGCATCATAGTAGTATTCTGATCAGAGCGCTGACTGGACATTTCAAACTCAACTATCACAGCGTGCTGAGTATTATTCGTGTGATTTGTGTGAATGCGATTACGGATTTGCATATCATAAACTGTCCCGCATTGACGCAACTACGTACCCGGGTTTTTGGTTCTCCATTCTTGGTTGAGTCTGTGTATGAGTAGCTAAAATTAAAGGATATTCTATCGTTTCTCACCCAATGTGCCAAGTAGCTATAGTCAGAGGGGTTCATCGTTCTTTCTGTAGTAAATGAATCCTTTCTGTATTGACCTTAAATAGGGTTTTAGCAGATTGTTAGGCATCTCTTCTGCTCATGCACACTGCGAATTGTTTTGCATTCTTCCGGGAATGCAAATAAGTGTCGCTTTTGTAAAATTTCTGTAAAAGTTTTGTTAAATGTGCATTCTGGCACCAGCAAAACGATCAGCATCCTTTCGGGGATGCAGAATGATTTATTTCTTGTTTTTTTTCCAAAGTGCTGTCATAATTATATATACTTAAATGGGGAAAACTCTATTTAGCGAAGAAAAAAGGCGGGTGGGTAATGTCAGAGAGGACGGAATATGAGGACGTGAATATGAACAAAACTGACATGCTTCTTTCACACCTCCGAATATCAATAATTGTTCATTTTAGTTGATTGATTGTGTGAATTATATCCAGAACATGAAACTGTCTCCGAATTTAGTAGGAAAACTCAGGTTCAAAATTCAGATCTAGGATTCAGTTCAGTAATTTAGTTTTAGAATTCTGAAACTGAACCCATTTTCAGAATTCAGGTTGCGAATTTAATTCTAAAACTGAATTCCGAACCTGACTTCAAGCACTGAATCCGGAACTGGAAATCCAGCTCCAGAACGAAAGTTCCCAATTCGATTCCAGCATGCTTAATCTAAATTATGGATATGATTTCAGAAACTGGAATCAAGTATTAAATTCAAGTTCAGCAATCAGTTCTAATTCTAATTTAGATCTTAAATTGTGTTCCAAAATCGAGATCTAAAATTCATAACTTGCATATTGTTTCGGAATTCTGAATTTTTGTTCCAGAATGAGAATTCTGGATACGAATTTCGAAGTCAAATGTAGGTACTAATTTCAATTTCAAAATCTAGTCAAGGAATCAGTTCCAAAAATCTAGCTTCAGAATCTAGAATTAGGATTCAGTTTTCGAGTTTTAGTTTTAACTTTTGAACCCGTATTCTGAAACTAAATTCTAAAACTAAGATTGAGTTCAAAATTCAGGTGGAAATTATTTCCAAAACTGAGTTTTAAGCTGTGAACCATGAATTCGCAAGTAATTTTAACTTTTGGTTAAAAAAAATAAAAATTCCATTCCAAAATTTGACGGACGGAAAGTTATTCGGGTTTATTTTCCACTGGAAATAATTTCAACTAAAGAATTGATATTAGAATTTTCATTGCAAGATTTTTTTCAGTGTCGGAAAATAACTATCGATCTGTCAAAAATAACCATGCAGGGTTATTTTTGACAACATCAAATTAACCGCTCGAGTGTCAGATTTTAACCATAAGTTTAAATTAACCGCGAAATGGTTCACAGCCTTAAGCAGCCCTTACACGAGACAATATTATTGTCAATACAAGGAGTATTGACAATACTTTTGATCGTGTAATGGAAACTTCATTGGATTGACGAAAATATTGTCAAAAAATTAAAACTGCTCATCAATCCAACAATACTTTCTCTCCAGAGAGAAACTGTTAAATATGTGCAATAATCTCTTCTCTCTATATTTTAATATTCATTTGCAATATTTGAAGCTCCAAACGCTTGATTTTCTCGAAAAATGCGGACTCAAGTTACCAAGTCAATTGGATTGACGGTATTGACAATACTTTGGATTGACAATAATATTGTCACGTGTAAGGGCGGCTTTAGAATTCAGTTCCAGTATCCAGAATTCAAATTAGTCGAATAATAGCGCAACCGGAGCATTTGAGACTTTTACCACACAGGAGGTCTGTTTAGGCTGCTGATTGAAGGAGACTGCTCATTTCGCCTGAGACTACCTGAAAACCGTCGTCCCAGAGCGAAAAAGCGTGATCAGTTTTCCTAATTGTTTCCAAAAGTTTGAGAAAACGTTGTTTTTGAGTTATTTATGGTTATCTCACACTGTTGAAAATTTGAACACAAATTCCTGATCATATTTCCGATAGTTTGTAGAAAGAATTATGTCGTTGGGTTAAGTACAATGTGAGATTTTCACGATTGAAATCTATCCATTCTTGAACAGAATAAATTTTGAAAAGGGGCCCCATGGTATAGTAAGTCGTATTTACGACAAAAATGTTGATTGATTTGATTTGTTAAGTGTGTGTGTGTGTCTAGTTGTTATCTACGACCATGCTACATTTAACCATTCCCTAGTTTTGTTAGAATCCATTCTAGTTTTACAAAGAAACTATCAGGTGATCTACGACTTGGACGATGTTGATTCCTTGGATCATACCAACATTGAAGGTTGAGCTTTTCAAAAGAAAGAATTACCTTGAAGTAAATCCTTCGTAGTTCTGTGGTGCCGCTGCTGTTCCATTGCTTGTGACAGTTGTGCTAGTAGATCCGATGGTGCCGTAGTTGGTTTGCTGCTGTTGCATCTGATTCGGTGATCCACGGAACGTGCTCAACGGTTGGACCTTGTTCTGCAGGTCCTGTACGGTGGAATCGAACTGTGCTCGGTTGAATTTGCTTGCGTTCAGGTTGGAATTTTCCACCCGGGTGGTTTCGTACGATCGATTCAGGATCGACGGTGACACCAGTGCCGTCGGTGATTTGAGACTGTCCGACTGGTACGGTTTTGGTACGGCATTGGCCGTCAGTAGCGGTGATCTTTGGAAGGTTGTGCCGCTTGTGTTTGTGCCCGCGGCAGATTGAGAATGCTGTTGACGAGGAAACGTTCCGGTGGCAGACGGTTGAGCACCCGCAACCGGTGACGGTGAGTAGGAACCTGGTTTTGGTAAGGTGTGTGGCTTCGGAGAAGGAGTTTGATAACCGGTAAAGGTAGGTGGTTGGATGCCACCCTCATCGCTGCTGTCGGTGGTGAAACCACCGGCTAGTTTCTGTCGATACTTGGCATGACGAATGGCGATCAGTTTGTTCTTTGCTTCCTCCAACTGTCGTTCGCGCATTAAAATCTCGGACCGGGCGTTAATTTCCTGTGCCATTCCATCAACCATATTTCTGTTCAATCTAAGAGTGTGTTCCTCTTCCCCTTCAATCGCTTGCTGTGCCGCTTGTACCAACTTATCGGTCGATTTGATAACAGCATTTCCGGCCGCCTGTAGCCGTCGCCCAGTTTCTGAATTGGGATCAGATTTAACTTTACACGCGATCAACAGCTGGGCAGTAGAACTGGCTACTTGTTTGGCTGTCGAAATCAACATCTCTTCAGTGCCAGTTCCCTGTACGAAGTGCTGTGCAGCTTCCACCAAGCTGTGAGTGGCCGCCGCCACCAACCGAGCGGCTGATATCAATCCTTCCGACCATTGGCCATCGTCCGACGATGTCAGCGGACGGCGGGCAACCTTTCCCTGATCGACCAGTTCGCGTTGGGCAGCGTTCGCTGCCCTAACCAATGCCGACGAGGCAGCCATGATTCCCTTGGCCGCCTCCAGAATCATCTCGTCAAAGTTCAGGTTCTCGTCCGTTTCCTAGATGAAAAAATAACACGAAGCTTTCATTAGTTTCGAACCAACCAGGTTACAATTTCAACTAACTTAAGTAAACCAAAACAATGCTAAATTCTACGGTTTAGTATGAAAACGTTTGAAATTTTACCATTGGTTATTTTGCGCCTGCGTTTCATGAAGATCAATGATGATCACAGTAATAATATGTTTGATTCCTGGGTGATAATATGAAATTTAACAACCAAGAATATCAAACATATCTTACCGGAATCACCCTCCACCAGAATAGATACAGAAGATACTCCAAGAAATAGAATCATGAATTTCAAGACAAGACCGACCCAATTACCAACTACTGCACTATCCCTTTTCGTACCAACTAAACTAGTTACAAATGAGAGAGTAGGGAATTAGGAACTCACCTTAACTTCAGCCTGCCGGCGAGGTCGCAAACTGGCCAGCTTTTTGGCAGCGGCTTCGATGGAGGCAGCCGCTCCGAGCAGTTCGTTTTCGGCAATCACCGTCGGATCTTCGGGATCCACCCAGTCCGATCCTTTCAGCAGTTGTGCCATGCCGACCAAATCCGTAACACATTTGGCAACGCGCCTCGACAGATGCATCCGTTCGTCGGCGTTACAGTGCGCAAGTACTCCCTCCAGCAAATCCCGATAGGCGATGGCAACGGCCGATCCGGCATCGAGCGTTCTCTGGCGAAGTTCCTGTGTTTCGGCACAGGACCAAGCGACCGATTTGCACACGGCCAACATGTCGGAGATGGTTTTGCGTCCGAGATTGGCCGCCGCCGCAATGTCCGCCTGTAGATTGGAGGCACCGGCCGCCACTGCTTTGGCCGTGGCCGCCGTGACGTGCTTCGTAACCGTGATCAGATCTTCCGGTCGTGCCAGTTGCTGCATGCTGGCCCGGTGCATATCCGGAGCGTACTGCATGCCGCGGATCTCCTGGGAAATGGCATCGACGGTAGCTTCCATTGCGCGGGTACCCCGCGTGTGTTCGTCCTCGACCGCCTTAACAGTTTTCAGCAACGAGGTGACGTTCATCACCATGACCTGAGGGTTCGTGGTTTGCAAAAAAAAAAATAAAAATAAATATTATTGGTTGTCGTTTCGTATCGATCCGATTATACTGGGAGAAGGAATTGATCGGAAATGAAATTATAACGCTTGACAAAGTATTCTAAAACGAGTTCAAGACTGCGAATAACGGAAGAATTATCGGTTGAATAGATTTAGAAATTTAATACATCTATTACAAATGAAAATTTGATAACATTAGAAAAGATTCTAAAAGCGAATGGTAGTTTCTCTTTGTTTCAGAACAATTTGGCTCAAATGGCACGTTCCCCTTGATATTTGGAGATTTGTGCCTCTTCTCTTTGTTTACTCTCTATTTCTAATCTTACGGCACTATCGGTAGTCCTACTCTCTAATTTCTGATATAGAATAATGATTTAAGCCCTCCACTGTCGAACTCCAATTTCGCACTGAAGAAAAAACTACAAGGATCAGCCCCATGGGGTTGTTCGAGCCATTGATGTGGAACAAGGCAACCAAAATTTCTAATGATCTACAATCAAATAGTTCAATCAATCGTCATACAAATACGTCATACAAATGCACGAGAGTCTGCTTAGATTAAACTTTATTAGGAACCAAAACCGAACACGCGAACCCAGAATATAGACTCTATTTGTCGTGACTTGTATTTGTTTTGTAGCCGACGAAATTACACCAATAGCCCAAATGTATGCAATTATATGTTTGTACACGCTTGCGAGACGGATATACCCTGGGGTAGTTGTCAATTTCTCAGGCGAAACGACATAACATGGAATTTCATCCGAACTTGCATGACACAAGATCAGAGCATACCAATTAAAGCTTCAAATCGCTTTATGGCACTTTCTGTTTTACTGTCTAACAACCAGTGATGCCAGAAGTTAGTAGTGCCATTTCCGTAGATTGATTTTTCTCGGAAATTCTCCCGGTGGAAAGCTTTTTGTTTTGCTCGCCAGACAAGACTAGTTCCCGTAGTTCTCTATTGATAAATTCAAATTTCCGTAGGAAAAATCCAATTTCCGTAGATTTTGTCTACGGATCCATAGGTCCGTAGAATATCTTCGAATCCGTAGAACTACGAAAATTTCCGTAGATCTGACATCACTGCTAACAACAACCTACCTCTAGCATGCTACGAGTATCAGGAATCAGGAATCAGAACAAATTGGCTCAAATGGCACGTTCCCCTTGATATTTGGAGATTTGTGCCTTGCCATCAATTTGTTTTTAGCATCATTTTCCCGATATATAAGAGGGAAGGATTGAAAGGAAATGGTAAGGGTTGGACTAGGAGGATGGGAAAAATTGACGACACAAAAACACATAAAAGCAGAAGTAAATTCTGCACCCCTAAGGGATGCCGAACAATCTGCTGAGGATCACATTTAGTGGAAGCAGAAGTAAATTCTGAACCTCTACGAGGTCCCGAACAGTCCGCTGTTAATAAAACCTCCAACCCCCGAGAGGATTTGAAGATCTTACAAAAGCGACACCATTCTGCACTCCCGGAAGAATGCAGAACGATTCGCAGTTTGTACGAGCAGAAGTAAATTCGGCACCCCCTAAAAGATGCCAAACAATCTGCTAAACCCTATTTAAGGTAAATACAGAAGGGATTCATTCACTCCAGGAAGAACGATGAACCCTTCTGACTATAGCTCCTTACCACATTGGGTAAGAAACGAGAGAATATCCTTCAATTTTAGCTCCGCATACACAGACTCAACCATGTATGGAGAACCAAAAACCCGGATACGTAGCTGCGTCAATGCGGGACAGTTACATATCAGATGATATGAAGTACCATAATCGCATTCACACAAATCACACGAATAATACTCAGCACGTTGAATAGTAGCCATGTGATAATTGAGTTTGCAATGTCCAGTCAGAGCTCTGACCAGAATACTGCAATGATGCTTGGAGAAATGCAGTAGACACTTTGACATTTTCAGATTTAAATCTGGTAGAAATGCTTTTGTCTGAGCGCAAGTTTGCAAGCTGCGCCAGTAGCTGGCATGTTTGGATACAGCCCAAGAACGAATCTTGTGCTTTATCCAACTAGTTGAAAGTGGTAAAGCTGGTTCAGGACCAACGAAATCATTCGTTGCACCAGCTCTAGCCAACTCATCAGCCCATTCATTTCCAGTAATACCAGAATGGCCGGGTACCCATAAGAAGTAAACAGCATTTGAAATGCTGAGGTCTTCAATTTGAGTTCGACATGCGATCACTAGATTCGACCGTGAGTCATTCGAACTGAGTGCTTTTAACGCTGCCTGACTGTCGGAACAAAAATAAATTCGCTTACCACAGATCCTCTGCTGAAGTGCCGATTGTACTCCACACAGAATCGCGTAGATTTCTGCTTGAAACACAGTACAGTATCTACCAAGTGAATGAGACTGCTCCAGCCTCATTTCACGACAGTAGACACCAGCACCAGCACGACCATTCAACAGAGAACCGTCCGTATAACAAACTATGTGTTCATCAAGTTGTCGTTCCAGACAACCAGACAACCATTCCTCACGAAAAGGATAGCTCACATTGAATGTTTTGAAAGGAAAACTGCATGTGAGAGTTAGGTCACTAGGAGCGAGTAAATACTCATCCCACGTAACCATTTGAGACCACAAGCGAGTGTGGCTGGTAGCATAATCTAATGGGTTACTGTTCCAAAGCCCTGTAACCTTAAGACGATATGCACAAGATAATGCTTCTTGTTTTAGGAACACATGTAGTGGTTTAATGCACAGTAGCGCCTCTAGAGCAGCAGTAGGAGTTGTCGTGAATGCTCCTGTCATCGCCATTAGGACCATCCTTTGGAGATGATTTAGCTTTGACTGAACTGTCGCGACTTCTCCTTTCTGCCACCATACAAGACATCCATATGCTAAAATTGGTCTAACAATAGTTGTGTAGATCCAATGAATATATCTGGGTTTGAGTCCCCATGATTTTCCAAAAGCTCGTCTGCATTGGCCGAAAGCCATACAAGCTCTCTTAATCCTGAAGTCAATGTGAGCAGACCAATTCAGTTTTGAGTCAAGAATAACCCCAACGTATTTAACGTGATCGACCACAGTGACCTCTGAACCGAAGAACTGTAACGGACGAGCTCCTGTGATTATCCTACGATGAGTGAAAAGCACCATTGATGTTTTGCCCGGATTTACAGACAATCCACCCTGACAACACCATTGTTCAACAGATCGCAGGGTTTGTTGCATTATATCAAAGAGAGTGTTAATGCTTATACCGGTCATCAATATATGATAATCGTCGGCAAAACCATAAGTCGGAAATCCAAGGTTATTAAGTTTCCTTAACAAACCATCAGCGACAAGGTTCCATAAAAGTGGGGATAGTACACCACCTTGAGGACACTCACAGACACTTAGCTTTCTAATCTCTGCTTGCCGAAGCGATGAACAAAGAAGTCGATTGCTAAGCATTGCGTGTATCCAATTTGTGATACTTGAAGGTATGCCATGACCACGGGCTGCTTCCAGAATTGAATTGAAAGACACGTTATCAAAGGCACCTTCAATATCTAGGAAAACTCCCAAGCAAGATTGCTTTTGTGAGAAAGCTTTTTCAATGTTGTACACAACATCATGTAACAGGGTTGTAGTGGACTTTCCACGCTGGTAAGCATGTTGCATTCCATGTAGCGGATGCAGGCCCAAACTAACATTTCTGATATAGTGATCGACTATGCGTTCCACTGTTTTAAGAAGAAATGAGCTTAGACTGATAGGCCTGAAACTCTTCGCTTCCTCATAAGTGTCGCGACCGCCTTTGGGAATAAATTTGACAATTATTTCCTGCCAGGCTCTTGGAATATATCCTGTCGCAAGACTAAAAGTAAGTATTTTCTTCAAAACATGTTTGAAATGTTCATACCCTTTCTGCAGTAACACTGGGAAAACTCCATCCTTTCCCGGAGACTTGTACGAAGCAAAACTCTCAACTGCCCATTTGACCGATTCAATCGTCACAACGCTTCGAGCAAGGGCCCAAGAATCGTAACTACCTGAAAAAGTCTCGGGAAGAGCTGTCGGTGATGGATCCATACATCCTGGAAAGTGAGTGTTAAAAAGATAGTGAAGTACATCACCTTCATCAGACAAGTGTTCACCATCTGAAGTTCTTAAGAAACTGACATTAAAGTCCTTAGACTTCGAAAGTAACTTATTTAATCTGCTAGCCTCGTTGAGACTAGAGACATTTGTGCAGAGGCTTTTCCAACCACTTCGCTCAGACGATCGAAGAGCATTTTTGTAAGCCCTTCGAGCCAACACGAATGCCTCCGACCCATTTCTGCGACGGTGGTTCCAAGCTCTTCTGCATAGTTTCCTTAGTCTAGCAAGTTCAGCATTCCACCAAGGAGTTCCTCTAGTAGCTCGCACAATCCGAAGTGGACAAGCCTCTTCATATGCTGCAACTATGAGTGAGTTTGTCTCGTCGACAACATTTTCCAAATCAATTGGGGTTTCAATTGTTGGTTGGTACCCGTAAAATCTAGTCGCCAAGCCCTCTTCATAGAGGTCCCAGTTTGTAGATTTGGGATTACGATATGTGATAATATCAAATTTAACGTTTGAATGATCAAAGAATATGTACTTATGATCAGACAACGAAGGTTCGAGCTCATCGGAGACGAGCCAATTCACCAACTCATGCGCAATTCTATCAGAGCAGAGAGTTACGTCCAAAACCTCCTCTCTACCTGATCTCGCAAAAGTTGGACGGTTTCCTGCATTGACTATGTGCAGGTTTGTACTGCTCACAAATTCCATCATATCAGAGCCTCTCGAATTAATATCTGTGCTGCCCCAAATGATATGGTGAGCATTTATGTCACTGCCGATTACAAGCGGTAAATCACTTTTGCAGCAGTATGATACAACCTTTTTGAAGTCATCGCTTGGCGAAGGTTGGTTATGCGGCAAATATGCCGAACAATAGACATATTTCCTGTCTATGCCATCAGTAGTCATACCAACTGTGACAGCACAAATATCCCGAGTTGTGAGCTCTGATATGAGAGAGACATCGAGAGCACTATTTGCAAGTATGCATGCTCGAGGCATTTCACGTGGATAAAATAGGAAAAATCCAATTTCCGTAGATTTTGTCTACGGATCCATAGGTCCGTAGAATATCTTCGAATCCGTAGAACTACGAAAATTTCCGTAGATCTGACATCACTGCTAACAACAACCTACCTCTAGCATGCTACGTGTAGGACTGAAACGTTAGCTATAATTTTGCTTATATTTATAGCTTCGCGTGCTTCCAACAGCTTCGCTTTAGCATCGATTGACCAATCAGAGCGATGCTTTCCCTTTGATATATCGCTTACTCCTTCAAAACCGTCGACTATGGTAGGGAAATCCGGTATGCCGGAGATTTTTTGCAGATAAAATAGGACACTGCTAACTAACTAACAGTATAATGATATACAATTAAAAATACATGGCTATGAACATTCAAATCAATACGTAGAAATATTTCCAATCAAATGGTGACATAATATTAATAATTGATACAAAATTGACTGAGCTGTAATTGTTCAAAACCTGACCACATTTCTACGTGTGTTTTTCCTGATTTTCTAATTTGCACCACTATATAGAAAACAAAAATGTGTTCCACATTAACACTGGGAAAATACAGGAATATACCGTAATAACTGAATGAGATAGTTGTGACAGCGGAGTTCAGGCATCCCTCTGTGATCAAGCCAAAAACCTGTCTGTGAAAATTTGTGCACGTTTCCCGTACCATAACAGCTGATCAGAATCATTTTAGTTAGCCAAAAAAAAAAACCCCAACCGCTTTGTACCTTTTTACTCATTTACTCAACCGCTCTGTACTTTTTGGTGTTAAACTGTGATCGTCTTTAAAAATCTGGGAAAATCTGTGATCATTATCAGAAATCTGTGAAAATCTGTGCCATTTTTAAAATCTGTGCAGAAAGTTTATAAATTTATGAAACACAGATTAATCTGTGAACCTGGGATGAATGCGAGAACGCAGATGTCGAGTCCCTCGGCGTGTTGCATCGAGAGCAGACAACGTATCCCTCGGTGTGTGAAAAAGTATAATGTCATTATTACACGTGATCGTTGAAATAAAATACAGATTGGAATCCGTCGAGTTTAACATTTCAAAAAAATTTTGAATGAATCAATGAAAAGATTGTGCTGTAGAAGCACTAAGGTCAAACTGGGCGATTTTCCTTGCAATTTTCTTTCTAATGATTTAGATTAGACTAAGCGCACACAATAAGTGACAATTAGATATCAATGATTAGTTGATAGTTCAAGATGATTACCATAATGGATTGAAACTGTGAAGAATGTTCAAACTGGTAGGATCAATATCAAAATAAAATTTAAGCGTCGATTTTCCGCAAAAAAAGTTCCACAGTACATGAAAAATATCCACTTTAACGCTCTAAAGTACGCGTGGCACATTTTAGCAACTTGAACATACAGAATAAGTTCTGAGAAAACTTTCTCGCTGCTTAAAAACTGTACAAGGAATTGCTTCAAAGTTTGTTATGTTGCGTCGGGTGAACATTCAAGTGTGAGTAATTCCTTAAAAACGGACTGTTCAGAACGCTTTGTATGCTGTTTAAGACAAATCTTTTTTACGAACTTTTGGTTACTTGGGCTAAATATAAATTGTAAATATATCCTACTCTACCGAATGAACAACTCTAGAAATTCTTCCACATTGTGCTAAGTTTATCAATACAACGTTATAGTTAGTGAGCTTTTATATCGTTTGCCTGAAGTAAGAGTCACATCTGGAACGGAAAACGTGGCACTTTATATCCATTATGTTGAAGGCCATTTGAGAGAGATCTCCGGTCAGTGCATTGAATCAAAGGATGAGAGTCGGTGAGGCTGATCATTTGCTCTATTTTTACTTAACACAAGTTTTCCACATTTTCACATTTTTGGGCTAAAGCGAATGTGTGTCGAATTCGATTGATAGTATATTAAGTAATTAGAAAAATAATGGAGAAAAACGTTAACCACTTAGTCATAGGTTGACAATTCTGCTATCCAAAACCAGAAATTCGAACAAATAATTTTTGGTCGAGACGAAGTTCGACGGGTCAGCTAGTTGTTTATATTTCCTTTTTTCTGGAACGTTGGGGACCAAACTTTGTTCAAAATACGTTAACGGTTTCCTATTTCATCGGATTTGTAAGGACGTTAACTAAAAAACCTGGTTTAGAAACTAAAATCAATGTGTTTATTTCATATTTCTGCTTAATTCACCGTGCTTCACATTGAGAATCGATTTACTTCTCTTGGAAATTAAGCTTCTAATCCAAAAACACTTCTCAAATGTTCACTACTCTTTTCTAAATTTCATCTCAATGGATTTTTATGGAATCCATTGAGATGAAATAGCAATTAATGAGCAAATGCGAAAGCAATCAGAAAAAAATATTGCACTATTACACTCCCAGGTTTAAAATGTCAGAATTCTGCTTTAATGAACCTAATGCCAACTGTGAGACAACACACGATATTTTTAGAACCAGTTTGGAATCAATTCGACTTTTAAAAATTATTGAATCGTTTTCGTTTCCTTTTGTTCATTTGAAAAAATTTAAAATTTTACTGTAATGGTAATCTGTACACAGTTAATTGCTTATTCGATGTTTGGTAAAATTTAGTGCTAATCCATCCGTCAAAACTAGTATTTTGCCATACAGTATGCTTTTTCGAATATTTAAACCGTATTCAGTTAATAGAAAGACAAAAAATTAGCACTTGTTCGAAAGATACAATACAATGTTATTTTTGTACTGATTTGATCAGCTAACTAGACTGTATTTGCTGCTGTCAAATTGTTCGGTAAAATAAATGCTGAGCCTGCAGCTAGCATTTTTATTTTGCGGAATGTTCGTTCTTATTTGCCGAATTTTTGTAAACTTGTGTAAACGTGTATCAAATGTGAAGTTAAGTGCAAGTGTTCAACCCGCCATTGGCTGGGTTAAACATGAATAACATCACCATTTAATTATTTGAAAAAAAAACATGGATTCTGCGATTGACGTAATTTGTAAAAGATGCTGATTTGGTCAGTAATGGTTATGTTATATTACATACCTAATTTACCAAAAAATATTGCTAAAAAGTACTGATCAGTCGCCATCGAAACAAATTAGTCGGTAAAATTTAAAAGATGGAAAAAACCGAACACTTTTATTGACATACATTTTTCAACAATATAATTAAACTAATGTGACGAATACCAAAAAAAACACTTGCTGATGGTAATTGAAATATGAAAAAAAAAATATTTTCCATAACCTTGCGATTCGAAATGAGATGAAAACAAAGCGCAATGAAATGAAATAAGTGCAAACTTTCATTTAATATTCTTAAAGATTTTTACTGTCTAGTGGATAATTTAAGAAGTTTTCAGTCGTTGCTTAAATAAGTGAAAAGTCAACATTACTAATTATGAAATCATCCAATATTGAATAGTGGTGGAATTATGTGATATTGACTTTTCTGACAGCTCCCTTACAACCACAAATGCAAATGAGATTGGGTTGTTTACGTCAGAAAATGCCTTCATTAAACACGATGCAGACGATCAATCAACTTCGGTCGACGTCAAGATTAAATTAATATTTTTTTAGCCGAATATTACTCACGTACCCAGCGTCAAAATGTGCCGTGAACTTGACGTTGTGTTCCTTCATATGAATTGCTTACAATTAATGTTGTTATCCCGTAATCGTTTCATGCCGGAGATATGTCACGATGTCACGTGTGAATCGCTTTTACATATTGTTTTGTTTTCATCAGGAAATATATTGGCCACCTATTTTCCACTAGGGTCGTCGTTCATTTTTCACCGGGCATAGAAACCTCAATAGTGATCATGTTTTTTTTTGACGAATCAATTAGTAAATATTCAGAAACATGACGAAATGTATTTTGTAATTTATGGTATTGACTGACCTTTTCGGTTTTTAACGATATCAAACTTACTAGAGATTGTGAGAGGAGAAAGAATATGAAATTATAGAACCATAGTACTCAAGGAAAAGCAAGGATGTGAAGAAAAAGTGCGGAAAAGTGAGACGGGACAAGGGGGTAATTAAACAAGCGGAAAGGCTTCTCGTATCTAAACGTTTCTTTATCCTCTCGCAATCTCTAAATAGTTTGATATTGTTTAAAACCGAAAACTTATTTTTTAATGGAACAAAATCGATCGCTGACGGATTCAAACCCATTTTTTAATGAGAAAGTGTGACAAAAACTAAAAAAAAAAACATTTTAAAACATTTAACAGTTTGGTTCAGGTACGTTGAAATATATGAATCATTTTCAAAGTTATAAGATGAAGGGATGAGATGGAATTAGGAGCCCAGATGAAATAGGGAGTCGTTACCCTATACGCCCTCACTTTCAACATATTTGGTTCATCTCTTGGTAAAAAAAATGTTCACCTTCCATTTAATTTCGTAAATAATCGGAAGTTAGAAAGTGTTGGTCAGTCAGATAATCAGAAGGAGCCAGAACCGCTGAATAGACTAACTATTTAACTATTTTTCGTTATCAGTTACAAATTCGATGCAAAATGCTTCTTCTTTCAAAGCGTAAAACGAGCATTACGAACTGAGGTTTTCGTTCAGTTTGTGAGGAACCCATTTACTAACCTTCCGATTTTCCCCATGACTGTCAGAGGATCGGAAAACGGATTGCCAAGAGACATTCAACTGCTCCGCCATTGTATGTTGTGTTTGAGCCTTCTTCGTTCGATAATGAATGCAGTTCGTCATCTCGAAACTTTTTCGGTATATTTTCGCGTTATTTATCAATAACATTAAAAAATTCTGACGGAAAGACCAAAACCGCCACAAGTCTCAACAAGAATTCTATGGCTTTCCGATGCCTTTTTATTTTTAAATGAACAAATAATCAAATACTACATATGCTCCTCATTTAACTTGAAATTTTACCGTGAACACTTTTTTATTTTTCAGTATAATCTTGATACACATGACCCATCGCACAATGGGGAAAAAACGATCAAAAACGCGACTTTGCTCAATAATTTTATAAAAACATGAGCAAATATTTTCAAAATTAGTATTTCTTATGCAAATTTTTCTGTAGAATCGATTTATGATAGTTAGAAGATCCGCAAAATTCACTATCATGCCCGTTTTGCTCCAATTCCTCTTTTTTAAGACTTTACTTTGAAAACTAACTGTGAAACTCAGGAAAAAATTCAATTCCACCAATCGGAAGGTATTCCTGACATGCTCAAAAGTTTAAGTAAGATTGACAACAACTGTATTCTGCTTTTCCCCCGGGCATCTTCTTCCGTGAATTTACCGAAAAAAAAGTTCTACTGATCGGTGTTTGGACCAATTTTGGTTAAACAAGACAGTTCTATGTTTCGCATATAACTTCAAATAATAATTTACAGATAGTGTTCATGATCGCATGCTTCGTGCTATATCGTTTTACCCCAATTTTTCCACAAATATAATTTTATGTTGAATTCAGATTTACAATCCCGAAGGAGATCCAATATGACCTACCAATATTGGTTCATATTACGTGCAAAATATCTGTGATCCAATTAAACACAATGGGAATGATATTACGAAGAAAGACCTGAAAATAGGATTACAAATGAATTCAATGTGGAGCAAAATCGTAAGACTCAGTTAAAGGATAAATTGGGATAAAACGGTATAACAAGATTCGTGCGGTCATTGAATTTATTTGTAATCCTATTTTCAGGTCTTTCTTCGTAATATCAATCGATTTTCATCAACCGCAATCAGCCTGCTTTCGGCATGCGAGAGAAAGTTTAACCAGAAATACGACTTTTGATATAAATTGGGGTAAACCGGGTAAAACAGGCTAGTACTGTCATTCCCATTGTGTTTAATTGGATCACAGATGTTTTGCACGTATTATGAATAAATATCGTTAGATCGTATTGGATCTGCTTTTGGATTGTAGATCATATTTCAACTGAATATTATAACTAGAAAAGAAATAGGGTAAAACGGTGCAACGAGCTTTCTGCTGTCAATAAAACTATATGCAATCGATTTGTTAGACTTTTTTACATCAGAAACACTCTATTCGCTCTTCTGGAAGTTCTTCGGTTTCATGTTATATAGTTAAACTTGAATACAATGCAGTATAAAAAGGGAACTAGGGGTAAAATGAACATGATAGCGTTTCGTGCGGTCCTTCTTGGTCCATTTTTCCCCACTGTGCATCGGTTCTCCAACATTTTGATGCCCTTTGAAAAAATATTTGTCAAGGCCTTCAAAATAGGCTTCCGTTTCTGCAATGATCTCAGAATTCGACGAAAATTTCTTTCCCTGGAGAAACCTTTTCCGATTTGGAAATAGATAATAGTCGCTAGGGGCTAGGTCTGGTGAATACGGTGGACCAATCCGTACCGCAAATCATTCATCTTCACCGTTGCTTCTATGCATTAATGCGCTGGTGCGACTTTTTCCATAGCTTGAGGAAAACTAGAACTCGTCTGATACGATCAGCTGCTATTCGAACACTAGTGGAGGGATTGTCAGAAAATTTGATTTCGAAATTTTTCAACTTGAACGTGCATTGCAACAACATTGAAGTATTTCAATAGTACACTATTGAAAAGCTTGTCTGATTTAACCCATGTCGGCACCAGCCGCGTTCTGAGTACGAGAACAAAATATCAGAGCAAAGCTTGTCGAAGCGAGACATACGGGAGAGAAACATCGCAGATCTCTCGCTTTTGGAATGAAGCGAGCGCCGAACAGGAGAATTGTGTCGACGCCGGGCCAAAGCCAGTCAGTGGGAGTCGTCAGTAGCGATGTCAGATCTACGCATCTGTTTCATTTTCTTTGGAATCCAATTGAAAATCACAATGAGTTCCTAGTCAAATGTCGGACGAGTTTACCGAGTGTACACGCCTAGACCCATCTCAGTTCTGTCTAAAGGCGGATCCTGTTGGTCGTGACAATTCAAGGCACTTTTCAGTCCAACAGATCATCATTTACAATTAAGTGAATTTTCTCCATTTCCTACCAAAAGCACGAGTTTTATCAAAATGGAAATTGGAAAAAGTTTGCGCCGCCACTAACCCATTCATTTACGATGGGAAACGCTCTTACTCAATGCAATAGTGAAAGCATTGATGGAGAACACATCTTTATACTAGGGTAACAGAGGTATTTTGGCCACTTCATATATTTTGGCCCACCTTATAAACTTTATGGATTTAATCGATGTTAAGTAACTCATGCTGCATCAATTTGAAGCTAATCACATTAAACTACCTATTGCGGAAGGGTTTTTCAAAAATATTGCAACATTTGGTGGATAATTTTACAAAGTGGGCCAAAATAAAATCAATCCTAAAGTGGGCCAAAATACCTCTGTTACCCTAGTATGGGTGTCGTTTCGAAATATGCTCTGCGAAACAGGGTGGCCATATATACAGATTAATCTGTATTTTATTTCTCCCGAAAAATACAGATTTAAATGTGTCGAAAGAAAAGAATTTCTTAATACCGCTAAAATCCACATTTTTTTTAAAGTGTTTGGAGTGAGCGTGATTCAAAATCCGGTTTTGATTGGAAGCCGACATGGTTATTATTATTATTATTATTATTATTATTATTATTATTATTATTATTATTATTATTATTATTATTATTATTATTATTATTATTATTATTATTATTATTATTATTATTATTATTATTATTATTATTATTATTATTATTATTATTATTATTATTATTATTATTATTATTATTATTATTATTATTATTATTATTATTAATATTATTATTATTATTATTATTATTATTATTATTATTATTATTATTATTATTATCATCATTAAAATTGCATAACCAAGATCGTCGATACATTTTAGAGCAGGCCATTGCAATTACGGATAGTTTTCAAAAATAAATAAACTGCAATTTTGTTGTACCTAGCCTACATAGAGAAACTAAACAGGAATTGTTTCAAATTTAGAATATACAGATTTGAAATAGTGGCTGTTTTATGTAACTAATCCAAACTTTAGTGTAGTTTCATCGTTTCAAATTCTAGTAGTGAAAAAGGGGAAAGCTTGTACAATTCACACAATCGATCAACCAATTCGATATTCGGAAGTATGAAGGAAGTGGTGCCAGTTTTTTTTTTCGTATTCACGACATCCAGTTATGTCTCTGACATTATCCACCCGCCTTTTTTCAATGAGGCACATTCGCCCTTATTCTGAATAACGACGTATTGGTTTTTCGATCGAATATGGCTCGGTCGAATCCTAGCTACCTTTGATTTTGCTAGCGTTATTACGAATACGAATGAAATACGATCGAAAAAACGATACGTCGTTATTCAGAATAAGGATGATTATTCTGATCAAAGTCCGTCAGTAAACTATGTTGCGATAACAACTTCAACATTGAAACTTCATTTCCGATCAATTCTCAACAAAGGTGAAAACACTCACACATACGCAATAGTACAGGTACTGAACAAAAAAAGAATTATAATTTACCTATTCGGTCGCTGCATTTTGCTTACTAAACCCGTTGCTGTCTACGCTAATCGCTATTTTTTTTCGTGCTCTTGAACATAGATGTGCATTGGGAGGGCGCTAACGTGGGGGGGAAGTTAAATTAAGGAAGCCAGGAGGGCTCAAACAGTGAAACAGATTCCAAACACGGAACGCGTGACTGAAGCTTTTGGTATTGAATTTAATGATAAGCAGCTTGTTTAGTGACAATACGTGTACTGTGTACTTTGACCATTCAAAATATTGGAGTAAGACTTACGCTAGACATTTAATGACAGAAATGTATTATTGATAATAATAAAAGTTTTTAATACTAATTATATGAAGAGAAAAAAAATCTCTGATTTCATGAATATGGCACTTGGATCAAGACAGTAACTGGTAGGCAGCACTAAGCCACATCGAACGCACATTGGCCTAAAATACTCCGTCGAACAGCGTCGGTGCGGTTGAGAGGACGCGCAAAAATTCCTCTTCCTGATCGGACAGCCACCAAGCGGTACCCGCCCTATACGCCAGTGCATCCTGCAATGCCGCCTGAATAGAACACACGGAAATCATTGGTCACTGCTTAGGGGTGTGCGTGCATCTTCTAGTACTTGTTAGCAGAGCATTTACTAGGGTCGTAATCGAAAACCAGTTGTTGCATGTAGGTTACGTAAGTTGGAAAACACGAACACAAACAACAGACGATGGTCCGGAAAAAACGATTCTTTCACTACTTTCTAACACTAGTGTAAGTGGACGAACTTTGACAGCTCTCTTGGTACTCGGATACCTGAGAGAGACAAAGCCTACTTATCATCTGTGAAAAAAAAACCAATGGGAAAATTACAGCTATAAAAACCGGTTGCTACGGTCGGCGTGTGGATTGGTAAAAGAGTTGTAGAAGGACAAGTATCCAACGTACCCGCGATAGAAGGCATTCCACCGGTTAAAAGATACCATAGGTGCTAGAAGGTAATGCAGAAACCTTTTTCGACCTCTCCTCTGTTCGGCACTAGGTACTACCTCTCAGATCACCTCAGATCACTAAAACTTCACTACTTACTGGGATGCGGTTAGATCTAAACGTTCATATACGGAAGTAACGTTGATGTTAGGTGGTAATAATAGTACTAATAATAATAATAATAATAGCAATAATAATAGTAATAATAACAGTAATATATAAATATTTGCATTGAAATCAGCGAACTGTACAGCATGCACTGGCGCACCATTCCTCGCATCGGCAAACAAGACACCATTCTTCCCCATCCGAATCCGAATTCCAGAACGATGAACGCGCAAGCAATTTTTAGTGTCAGTAAAGAACGGACATGCATCTAATACAGTCTAGAAACATCAGTGTCTGTCAAAAACGCACCCATCCCATGTGCACATGCTGTTGCTGCTGCCCCTAGTGCTAGTTCGAAACGGAGCATAAGTGGCCATCATTGTTGCTCAGATGTATGTACTATGCTAAACGCAAATGCCATATTCCGTGTATGCAAAGATTTGATTACAGTTACTTAACTCAAAAGTTTAGAAATAAATATCTGCGTAAGTTCTCTCTGATCAAATATTGGGTTTTTATTCTGATCTCAAGAAATTCTGATAAAATAGCAGGCTGTGGAATTTTCAACAAATAATAACAAGATGGCTTACAAGATGCCTCGGTCATGTTAAGTGTGTTATCGTCAACAGAAAACAGAAGAAAAAGACGGGTTGGTAATGTCAGAGATATAATTGGTGGACGTGAATACGAACAAAACTGATCGTGTGAATTTTCCATCTTTACTAAAATGACGACAAATATTGTACCACACTTCCAAATCAGGTGGAACAAACGAGAGCAAAAAATATATTATTGATATCTACTTGCCAGCGTGGATTATCGGAAACAGAGCTTAAAATTGTCTCGCATTCTCAATGAAAGAATCCAATCCAACAGTCTCATTTTCAATATTACACTGTCTCATTCGAAAATGACCGACACCAAAGCAAACGAAGAGAGACGAAGCATTTTCGTTTCGCATTAAAAAATGAGAGAGAATAATTGCCAACGTCACACTTTCCTCTATGACAAGACGAAACCAAACTAACGTCTGCAGGGAGCATCAGCAGAATTTCCATTCTCATTCTTTCATCGATGTATTGAAAATCTGTAACGCTTGGCTATAAATAGTGAATAAAATAAGACAAATTGAAGTAATTACATCCCAGAACCTCTTTGGAAATCGAAGCTACTACAAAGTCGAGCACCAACAGGTAAAAGTAATTGTGAAACCTTTTTCTGTCATTTTCGATTCTCACAGCTTCGATTGAATATCGGTTCTGCATACTATGGGATTTTCACTGAAAACTGCAAATGACTGAAAGGGCAAATGAAAGAAAAAACACAATTTTGAAACTACTCTACCGCTTATGTCATTGACTGGACTTGGATTTCGTTCTCATAGTTTGCAGGCGAACCTGAGAATGACAGTAATTTCTCGTCATGATTTTTATTAGCTATGATCGGAACTATAAAAAGACATGGTAATTTTATTCCTATTTTCCGTTCACCAGTTATTCATCCATGAATATTAATTTAATATTGAAAAAAGATCCGATTTGTGAAATTCATCCGATGTTTACAATTGTTGAGTACTTTTTTTCTATTATTTATTTATCTACACCAGAACTGCTACTGAATTTAAGAAATGAAATCGGAAACTTCCACCAAATTAGAACTCAGTTGCAAAATTTAGTTACAATTCAGCTCTAAGAATCTGGAACTGAACTCATTTTTCGGATTCCAGGTTCCGAATTTAGATCTAGAACTAAATTCAGATCTTGAATTCCGAACATTAATTAACCAAAATTTAGTTTCAAAATCCAAATTCTGAAAATAAATTTAGGGGATCATGATAGTTTCGCCGAATGCCGTTTCGCCGAAAGGGTCATTGCGTTTTATTAGTCTTAATATCGTGATTGGAATTGATAAAAAAGATAAATAAATACTAACACTTCTGAAATGATCCTGGATGGAACGTGGAGACGGCGTATGAATCACGAATTGCAACTGCTGCTAGGAGAACCACCCATCGTACGGACAGTTAAAATCGGACGTCTACGATGGGCTGGGCATGTCATAAGGATGTCGGACGACAGCCCAATGAAAATGGTTCTTGAATCTAATCCGACTGGTACAAGAAGAAGAGGAGCGCAGCGAGCAAGGTGGATCGATCAATGATTGATTGAGTGGCTGGCGACGAGCAGCCATGGACCGAGTTATGTGGAGACGTATTCTTGATACAGCAAAGGACACCCCAGGCCTATAGCTGTTAGGTAAGAAGGTAAGGTAAGTCTGAAATGATCCAGAGACTTGAATATTTTTTATAGGTTTATTCATGATCCTCAGAACGGAACTCCCAGAAAAACTTGTTGACTTAATTAGTACACCTATCAGGCAACTGTTTGCGGTATTTTCCGATAACTGAGTGTAGATGAAAAAATATCTAATGTGGCATCGCACATCGTTTTGTTCTTATGCTATCCGACCTCGGTACCGCTCGTTTGGACCTAGCTTTCGTAAAATATGACTCTTTCGGAAAAATGACCCTTTCGGCGAAGTGACCCTTTCGGCGAAACGACTTTCGGTGAAATGGCATTCGGCGAATCGACTTTCGGCGAAATGACCCGCTCCCAAAATAAGGAATTAAATTTTGAAACCGAGTTCAGAAATTGAATACTGGTTCAGAAGTCAGTCCGAAATTCCGGTTCGGAGTTCATATCTAAAAATTAGTTCCAGAATCCAATCCAAAATTCAGTGACCGAATCTAGATCCAGCATCCAGAAGCTGAATGCGTTTACTGATAATATGTGCTGCTACTGGTTGAGAAGGCGAATGCTCGCCACGCCCTCCAAATAGTGAATGAGGGCTAGACCTGAGCGTTTGAAACTTTACTCTACGCTGGTCTGTCTAACGCATAAAAAGAAATAACCGATCTACCATACTTTACTATTTAAACTAGTCCAGTTGAACACTGATTTTTGACTGACTACCTCTAAGAGTTCGAAAAGGGCAAGCAAGTGTAATGAGTTTTCCTCATTGTTTCTAAAAGTTTGAGAAAATGTAATATTTTGAGCTATTTATGGCTATCGCACATTGTCGATTTTTTTTACAAAACTGCTGATCATATTTCTTACGGCATAGAGAAAGAATTAAGTTGTTGCGTTTAGTACAACTCGAAATATTCACGATTGAGTTCTACTCATTCTTCCACGGGGCGAATTTCGAAAAGGCGTCCCATAGTGACGTAAAACGTATTCACGTCAAAATTGTTTGCCATCATTCCTTAAGTAACCAAGTAGGTCAAGACAATCGTTGATGATGCTACAAGCTTTTAGGTCGAAGATGGCGTGGAAAAAAGAGCAAGTGAGAAAAGCAAGTTTATAAATACAGATTTGTCAATGAGAAAACTTTTTTTTCCTACAAACATCGTCTGTAGCCTTTCAAAATCATTAGCTACACGTTTGACAACAGCCAGGAGGAAGGCAAAAACGAATCCCAGGAAGTACCAGAAGGACGCGAAGGTGACACAAATATCACAGAAGAGACCAGATCTTTCAGTACGTACTGTGACTAGAAAAATAAAAATGTGTTCAACTTTCGAGCAAACTTCCAAGCATCGGCAAAGTATGAAATCGTTCAGGATAAAAACTGTATCAAACCGTTATGATAAATGGAATGTGACGATTAAAACCCGGACTCGCATGTTGTATCGCGAATATTTGACAAACTTCTCTTGCGTGATAATTTGATTTGAAATTTATCTTCGATTAAAATAAAATTATCGCACAGACTATTACTATATAACTACTCTCATAAACTTAACATAAATATTTTTATTTTAAATGCGTCTTTGTTCAATGTTCATTGTCACATCCATAGGATTATTTTGACCGTACTGTGTTCGTCGAAGAAAGTCTGTTCTCCGCGATTATCTTCCAGGAATATTGAAATGCAGTCTCTCCAAAAGCGTTGGGCAATCGATGTTATTCGGAAGCAAGACGAAAAGATTATTACTCCGTATTCCAAAATACTGCATACTAACACAAACGAATTTCCAGACATGACAGTCACGATCTTTTTTTGATGCACATCCACGGTCCTCCATGAAACTGGCAACAATGGGGAAAAACTGGTTGCACTGTTGAGTTCCCATCATCACAATTTTCGGTTAATTTTTCACAACGCCGTATAAGCAAGTGACAGTTTCTCTTTGTTTACTTTCTCTTCTATTAATTACCAAGCTATTTCCACGTTTATCACTCAACTCTTTGCATGAAATGACACCCGAAACTTTCGACTTTCAAACAGAATAGTGATATCAAAGAAAATCTTTTTAATCACATCACAATAATCGAAAGAGAGAGAGTGATTAAAGAGAAACTGTCACTTGCTTATACCCCCTAATGAAAAATCAACCGAGAATGATAACTTATATACTTTTCGCGTTGGAAGTAAAGGTAGCGGAAAGCTCGGAATTCCAAGTGCTAACACAGTAGACTTCCGACGTTCCATTATGTACTACGAAAAAGTCAGAGTAGATTGCATAAATGTTAAAAATTCAAAATGAGCATGATGTCCTGGTTTTGGATGCCCATTTTTCGTGCTTTTTCGTTTTGCTTATCTTCTTGGTTATTTTTAACAATTGTCTTTTTTATTATGGCATCGAAATGAGTGACAATGTTGACATTTGATTCTGCCTTACTCATGGCACACTTTAATCGAAATGATAACAATGAAAATAATCTCGCGCTCCACCAAGCGGTGAGTGCGATCATTTTAGAAAGTACCGGGTACGAACCAGATTTTTTTAAATTATTGTTGGCACATACATGTCTTTATTATTTATCTTTGATGCTAATGCGACGTGAACTGTCTTTAGGCAATTCAGATAATCAAAGTTCCTGGTGTTGCGTTCGATTAATCCCAAAACTGCATGAACCTCTTTGACTCGGGGGTGTTTTCCGTGGACCCATACGGACAAGCATACGGCCACTACCATTGAGAAGCAACGTCACCAGTAAAACATGCGAGGCCAGCACCTACACAATCCTAATTATTAGAAAATGCCTTTGGCATCATAGAGCTAACGCATTGTGTCTTAATAAATATAGGCACAGCGATCCACAAGGCTAGTAATGAGGCGACTTCAGGTGACGATAATTATCTGTATAGGTCATTCCCGAACAATACAAAAAGTAGTGGTCCCAGATGGCTTCCTTGTGGAACACCTGACGTAATGTTGAAAGGATCAAAAAGAATAGATCCTACACGAACCGAGGCCATGCGATTTGTGAGATACGAATCAATCCAGTCAGTCAGCCAGTGAGGGAAACCACTGATGGGGAACACAATCGAAAGCTTTCGAAAAAGCGACGTACAACGCACCAACTTGTTGTCGTTTTTCGAGTTTGCCAATCAGTGTAGAAACGAAGCTCATCATATAAGTCGTTGTTGATCGTTTTCTGACAGTGTTTATAATGTGCTTTACTGTGGGATAGAGATACTCCCACAGCATACGTTCGGAAATTTTCGGTAAGCAACTCAGAATGGAAATGGCCTCTGTAGTTCTTTTATAAATGAAGGTGGCAACCGTGCGTTTTATTTTGAAGATAAGACCAAAACTGTTTTGGATCAGATTTGAAATTACTTTCCAGTCGATTAATATAAATCTGAAAACACGATGCATTGAATGAATCGAACTATCAATCATTTTCACATTTTGTTCGAAAAACCGATTTCGAGTTTTCTTAGTCGGTTCCGAAGGTTCTACCAAGGTTGCCTGTTATTTGAGTGTCGTTTCCGAGGAACGAGATGTTGAAAAATAGAATCTAACTCACGGTTAAACTTTTAAACTTTTCATGGTAAAACTCTTAAACTATCTAATGTTTCATGCGTCAGTATATCAACCCAATTTATACGTAAAATTTCAGTATTCAATTCATGGTTACAACAATTGAAATTAAGAAGCGAGTCTTCCGCGACATCCATAAGGAGTGTATCGAAAATAAGCTATCCACATACATTTGTGTTGTACGCATGTATTTGTGATGATTTTTTATGCTCAGATCACAGCATGCTGTGCGTTTGGCTGTCAGCTTTCGTTTGTTTACTTGTTTGTGCGGTTGAAATTCTGCGTATTCAAAATGTCGCGTATTGAAAAGGAAGAGAAAATTAAGGTTCTGGACACATGGCTAAGTGAGAAGGGTATCACTATGCGAAAATTGGCGAAGCGGTTTGGAATTCATCATGCCAGTGTTAAAACCATCATTAATAAGTTTGGGGAACACTATTCTTCGGATGAGCTACCAAGAACAGACAGAAAATCCGGTTCTTACAACTCGAAACTGGACCAGAAAGTGGTATCTCTAATCATGAAGAACAAATCAATGTCAATACGTGATTTGGCCAAAAAAGTAGGAACGAGTGTCGGAATGATCCAGCGTATCAAGAGGGGAAATCACCTGAAGACCTACAAGAAGCTCGAAACACAGATTAGAACAGAAGAAGCGAGCAGCAACAAGGCCCGGAAATTGTATTCGCGTCTTTTGTAGTGTCCGGATGCATACGTTTTGGTGAACGACGAGAACTATGTAAAAGAGGACTCAAAAATCATTCCAGGCCCACAATACTTTACTGTCGCAGTTGGGAAGGATATGAGCGATGCGGACAGGTCGTTTCAAGTGGAGAAATTCGGTCGAAAGGTACTGGTATGGCAAGCAATATGTTCCTGTGGTTTGAAGTCAACCATTTTTTACACTACCGGATCTATAAATGCAGAAATCTATCGATCTGAGTGTCACCAGAACAGAAAACTGCCTTTATATAAGAAGCATAGTACACCTTCACTGTTTTGGCCAAATTTAGCGTCGGCTCACTATGCCAAAACCACTCTCGATTGGCTTGCAGAAAAGGGTATAAATTTCGTTGAGAGAAATAGCAATCCACCAAATTGCCCTCAGCATCGACCCATCGAAAGTTACTGGGCAATCGTGAATAGGGTCTTCAAGAAGACAGCTGGGAACATGTAGGAGTTCAAAAAAATTTGATCTCAAGCGTCCAAAAATGCGATGCAACACTTGTCCGGAACTTGATGAAGAGCGTTCGATCAAAAGTTCGAAAATTCGTGAAGGAATAACTTAAATTTCATCCCGTTTTCATTATGCTCAAGTTTAACTTCGTACAATAAAGGATCAATGTTTAGTTAGAATAAAATATCGTTTTCTATCATAATTTGAATGAAAAATTTGTGGATAGCTTATTTTTGATAAACTACTTATGCGAGAAATGTGAGATTTCAATTGTTAATACGAAGGGTGGATGATGGCGATCCAATTTCAACAGAGACGAAGAGGGTACGAAATTTTCACAATCACTGGCACAGCTAACTAATGCAAGGTCAAGGAGTTAGCCAGTCTGTTTTGTCAAAGAATTTATGTGTTGCAAACCAGAAACGATCTTAATTTCAACGAATAAAATTTCATTCTGGATGATGAAACTTATGTACTGGAAACCTTCTGTCTTTTTTTATTGCCATGCAACGGAACGGCGTATTTGAGGACGAAGACAGACGAATAATCGATTTGGCAGGCAATATGTGGCTGTGGTCGAGCAAGCCAAAGCATCATCATTACCGAAAAAGTTGTTTTCAAAATTTCAAAAACTTTGTAGTTTTTTCATGTAGCCAAATTAGGTAACTTTAATTAGACTTAAGATAATTAATACTGCACAATTAAATGAGTAGAAAATGCATCTTGGATAGAACTAACAGCAAATTGCTTTTCATTCCAAATATAATCTGTACAGATTTTGTTGCAAACTACATAATTTTAAACCCATAAAATATGACTATGACTCGGCGACTGATACTCGTACAATTACGAATTGAATATGTATAAAACGTGTTTTCTGTTACAATAAAACAAACCATTTAATCGCAGTCTTGAACCATTTTCGAATGAAAGTGAAAAACAAATCCCCGTTGGTTAAAGCCGTTAATGACGTTATTCGTTCTACGGTTACTGAGCAATAGCCAATTATTGCAGTACAAGCACGTGAAGCATTAGCCAATTCGATTTTGTTATTGTTTTAAAACTGGTTAAGTACTATATTGAATTTCGAGTCAACGAACAAAAGAAAAACAATTAACGGAGTATTATTTGTTGATTAGAATAAATGTAACTTGCGGTTATCAACCTGCTCACAACCAAGTGACCACCAAGTATTAAAACGTATAGATTAAACACGGAACATCGGAACAGCGGAACAACGTTTTCGTCTAAATAAGTACCTATGCATTGTAGTAAACACTATCACAGAAATTTGGTGAGCGATTCAAGAAAGTATTAAATGACGGAGGAAAGAGAATAGAAGTTGGAAGGGGAAAAATTAATTTCGGAACATTAGAAAAAAAAGCACCAGGTGGCTGGAGAGAGGAAAAAGAAAAGAGAGCAGGGACGAAGGACGGAAACAAAACAGAACAGAAAAACGGATACAAAAAACAACATACCTTAGCGCTATCTTTCAAATCATTCATAGCCGGGTCGTTAATGGGTTTACCGGATGCAAGCTTAGTAGCGTTTATTAGCTCACCGAGTGCAGCAGCGACATCTTTCACCGCATTCATCACCATCACTTGCGAGTCGGGTTGGTTGGAACCGAGCGAGGCGGCACCGTGCTTGACCGCTTCCGCCAGTTGTACTGCGAAAATAAAAAAAAACGATATCAAAAGTGATTCCACGGAGATAATCGGAAAGGAAAAAGAGGGACGATACTCACAAATAGTCGTAACAGCATTCTGTGCCGCGGCCGCTAGCTGATCCTGGGTGCCAGCCGCACCGGCAACCAAAATCTTGGTGTCCTCCACCAAAGCCTTGGCCGTCTTCAGGATGTGCTCTCGATGGTCGGAAAATTTCTCGTCATCCTCGGAGTGTAGTGTTCCGGCCGTGGCGAACATGATCGTCGTATCCAGATCACTGATGATGGCCGAAACGGTACTGGACGCGTTGATACAGGCCTGAGTGCCACGGGAACCGGCCTGCAGGGCTGCCAGCACTTGCGATACTTTCTCCGAAACATCACGAGCACCACGGGAAATTTCCACCAGACCGGAACTGTCATCTTTGCGGATGCCGGCTGTCGACTGGATCAGAACATTAACGGACCGGCCCAAATCCTGTACGGTACTGCGAATCCGGATCGCTACATCCGGCGATGTCGTTAAAGCCGAAGCACCAATCGAATCCTGAGCTAGCTGTGTGTAATGATGCGTCATCTCGACGGACAGCTGAGCCAACTTGGAAGGATCTACGGCGGCCTTAGCATTGATTTCGTTTGCGTAGCGTGCAATTTCCTTGGCGGATTGAACCATGCGTGTCTGATAGTCAACGTAGGTTTCGTTCAGCGAAGCTCCCAGGAACGACTGACGTTTGTCGGTGATGCGGGACATTGAACGGGAGATCTGCTCCATCAGCCCGGTGACGACTCCATTTTCGGTGGAAAGACGCTCGACGGTCGCATTGAGTTCCTGAATAGCTTCGCGAGTTGATTCAACGGCTTCGTCCAGCTCGGGATGTAAATGTGAAGCACGTGGATTTCCTCCGGCATTTTTGGCAACTTGCACCAACTGAGAACAGCACTCGATCACCGATTTTACCTGATCGATCATAATTGTTTGCTGTCCGGAGTGGACAACGTGCGAACAAGCCCCAGTAACTCCGTTGGTCAGTGGAACCGCATGTTTGGCTATCTGATTTACGGCATGACCCAAACTCTCAGCGTTTTTCTTAGCCGACGACTTAACGGGTTCCAAACGATCAATCAATTCCGAAGCGGCGTTCAAAGATTGATTTGTGAATCCTTGCAAATTGTTCTCTTTACGCTGCGGAAGACCATCGACGCCCACAGCCAGTGCCGCCGAGTTAAGATCTCTGGCGCATGCCTTCAACGTTTCCAGGACCTGATCACACTGCAGTTGTCCAGGAGCTTTCTCGCGGATACTGGAAGCTAATTTCTTAATACTTTCGGATACATTTCTGCTGTGAATGGCAAGCTGTTGCCAAACGGGAGGATCGGTCGGAGTCATAGCTAGTACCTTGGCTGTTTTTACCATGTCAATAGCTCCATCCAGGATACCACGACCGGCCAGTAGAATTGGTTCCTGGGCTTTCCTTCCTTCCGCTGAGATACGAGCCGGTATGGAAATGAACTCAGCAGAATTAGCAAACTGACAAAGGGACGAAACTGCGTCCAACAGAGGTTCGGTAGCGACTGCACAACGGGATCTGGAAACCGGACTGTAATCCTTGTCCAGAGCTTTGATTTCTCGAACCAAATCCGCAGTTGAGTTGGCAACTTCCTTAGCTGCCTGAACGAAATGACGCTTGGCCACCGGATTGGTAGTCGTCGAGCTGGCATTGCGGCAGGCATTACACAAAACCGAAGTATGTTTCGCGATGATTGTGGCAGCGGAAAGGACTTGCTGCTGGGAGGACGCTGGTCCTCGCAGTACCTCACAGCTCTGACGAATTGCTTGCGATGCACGAGCAAACTGTGTTTGATCCACCAATCCCTGACGACCTCCAACGCTAGTCGGATTGGAAATACCAACCAAATATGCCGCTTGACCCGCAGATTCAATCAATCCACGTATTGAATCGGAAACGGAATCTACCGAATGTCCAAATTCGGCATGCTTCGATAACTTGGCATTGTTCGCTATCCCCGTCATGCCATCGCCCAAAGTTCTTGATTTCTCCATGACCGTATCCAAACAATCGAAATAACCCTGATCGGTCAATGGTTCCTGAGCTGACTCCAGCAATGGTCTAAGCGATTCAATGCTTCGGATTGCACTGTCACATTCCTTCTGTCCGGGTGCCGCTTGAGTGCACACATCCACCAGACGATTGATGCTTTCGGTAACCATCCGAGCTGCCGAGGAAAGTTCATTCTTGGCGTTCGGTCGATCCGGATCGCCCGCCACGAACTTCGCCGTTCCAAGCAAGCTTATCGACTGATTCGAAACACCTCTCAAAGAGTTTACGATTTCTTCGCGAGCCCGGTCTTCCGGTGTCTGTCCTGCCATTTCCAGCGTAACGGTCAGTAGTTCCTTGTACGAATGGTAGAAGTGTTGGCTGGTGTTGGCCAACTTTATAGAACTGTCGTACGACTGGGCAACCTGACCTCCCGAAGAGTTCAACTTTTCGGCTGCACTTTTCAGTTCGTTCTGTAACTGCCCAAAAGCCCGGCTTGACGGTGGATATTCTCCAGTATCCAAAATCGCACGTAAATCAGCCATATTTTCGTATGCATCGTTGATATCCTTCACCCCCGGGAAACAGTCAATAGTTCTACCAAGTGAACTCTTGGTTCTTTTAATCGCCTGAACCAATTGATCCTGGTTGCCCAAGTTCTGCAAGGTACGTTGAGCTTCCTCGATAACATGCATGGAATCTACGATAACCTCGTCGGCACAGTCGACCACAACCGGGTTCTTGGTGGTAGCAACCACTCCACGGACACTCTTCGTGTACTCTCCCAGGGCCAACGCGGTATCTCGTCCAGCAACTCCGGCGTAAGTACGATTACCCTGCTGAACTGCCGACATCAACTGGTAGAGCGAAGATTCCACACTGTTACTGGCAGCGGCTAGCTGTTTGAAGCAACTGTCGGCCGTCTCTCCGGGAAGAGGTCTCAGATTACCTTCCTGTCCGGCACGGCGCGTATCATTCAAAACGCTGCGTAAGTTACGAACCGCTTCCAGTGCAGTGTCCAGTTCATTTCCGCCGCAAGCTTCCCTAGCTCGGTGAGCAGCGGATCGAAGATCATGAATCGAATGGGACAAATTCAGTGCACATCGGGAAAGTTGTTGTGACGCGGCCTGATCCATAACGGTCGGCTGTAGATCTCTAGCCGATTGGGCAACCTGAGCACCCGGTTCCAGAAACATTTCGGCCGCATCAATCAAACCCAGCTGAGCGTTCGGATCATCCGGACGGGAAAGAGTGTTCTTTACACCGGCAACCAACCGGGGAATCTGATCCGCTACGGCCTGACAATCCTGCAGCAGTATTTCCTTCGTCTGGACATCGTTACTGTGGATTAGGGCATTCTGGGCAGCGGTGATGCACTGAGTAGCGGCGGAAGCTGCCTGTTTGGAACACTGTTCCAGACGGTTGATCAGCTTACGCTTGATGGCCGGAGTGTTGGCGGTGGTTGTTGTGATAACTCTCAGCTCTTCAGCTGCAACCCGCAGTGATTCCTGATGTCCGGAATCGTGGGGATTTCCTGCACACAGGCGGGCCGCTTCAACCATACGGGCAGTTGCATCCGCCAATTGTTTCGCCGCTTCCAACAATTTCCGTTGCATGTTGGAATCATCCTGCCGTTCGGCTTCTCCCTTGATACTTTGAATCAGTTGGGCAGTGGCTTTTCCCAACTGTTGTGCCTGCCGGATCATCTCCTGCGGATCGGTAGAAGACACTAGAATATCTGTTGCGACCAGTACATCTTCGACCGGATTTTCGTCAACCCGTCGAGCTTTTTCGCGGGAACTCAGCTTGATGTGTTCGAGCAGTTCGGCCAACGTTTTCGAAACATCGTGAGCTGCGGCCATCAGATCTCCACGAAGTTGCGGATTGTCGGTTGCTTCATTGCATGCCTCCACCAGATGAGCGACTGCCTTGGCCACTTCCCGTGCCGCTGCTTCCAGCTGTTCACGACAAGCGGGACTTTGAATTGTCGGAGCGACGACTCGGGCACATGCCACCAGTTGACTCGTAGCCAGTGCACACTGACTTGCGGCTGAAATGACTGAAAAATGGGATAGAATGATTTAAAAATTGAATAAGATACGAGAATATTACCTTTATTTCTAGTTCCTTCATCTTCGGTAACGGCCGCAATGGATTTGGCCTTGAGCACCAACGCCGCCGTTGTGTTGGCAACGGCTTTGGCCAACCCCAGTAGCATATCGTGCAGTTCTCGATTCTCGATGGTCTCCTCTCCCATGGTACTGAGTACCTGTCCACTGGCTTCCCCGACACGACTAGCAGCGTTCAGCAAGTTCTGTCGTGGTTCCTTACTTTCCGGTTCGGCCGATTTCAGTAGATCACTGAACGCAGCGCACAGTTTCCTGGTTGCCTCCAGCAGCTTATCGCCGGTGCAATCATCGTCCATCAGTGCCGCAATCAAGCGTACTTCCTTGGTCACTTCCGGAATGCTCTGGGTGATTTGCGAAACGGCAGCACCCACGGCATCGTGATCGATTTCATCCGGTTGCGATGCGGTCACAACCTGAGCCGTAGCCGCATTCATCGTGGCCAAATGGGTCGTGACCGTCTGCTTGGATGTGTCGAGGGTTTCTTCACGCCATTGCAACGAACCAGGATCCGTTCCCAGTGGAGGCAGATGGGCTTTGCTTTCCAGATCTTTCTCTGCCTTGTTGATCGCATCCTGACCGGCCGAAATATAACCGACCAGGGCACGCTGGGGCTCCGAAAGAACCGAACTGATGCGAGTTTGCTGTAACTGAAGAGGGGAGGGAAACGAAAGGACACTCATTAGAACCGGATTATTCCCAGTGGAACTGGTATTACTTTGTCGGTGTTTAGTCAATTGGCTTGGCGCTAGTAATTTCTTGGGTTTTTTTTTCTTATTGGCGTGCCAATTACTATTCTGTGACAAGCCTACTGAGTTTAGAGTATGAGAAATGTCAATTCACCTACGCCTGTGCAGTGACGGTTGCGTTAGTCGGTTTGTTGGTTAGTTTCAAGGCAGCATGTAAAGTAAACAGTTTACTGTGTAAATTTCAATGAAAAGTTCCAACTTGTTTTGTTTAACGGATTACATCAAAGATCGTATATATTTATAAGAACAAAGCTATTCTTAAGAAAACTAAGGAAAGAAAAAAAACTCAAATTCGTCTCACCATGGGTGGTTGATGCGCCAGATTGACCTGTCCCACAATAGCACCGTATTGCATGGACTGCATCTCTCCGGTTCCGTAAGGACGCTCGCCTGCAAACATCGATCCGGACCCACGTCAAATTCAGCCAGAGCAAACCAAAAGTAAAATAAACGGCAACATAGGAGGAAATGATAGAATATCAAATCAGATAAAAATCACGCAAAATCAAATAAAGAATGGTGCTGAAAACTGCGAAAGAAATCTAGATAACGACGTAATGAAACGAGCAAAACATGTGAACACGTACACGGTCGCCCGTGTGTTATCCGGTTTCAAACCAACTACGGAGCGGTTCAAGAAGAATTAAAGCCCTTATAATCCGCATTGTGTCGCGGCACAAGATAACACATGGTCGACGCTGACTGGACGGAAGAAAGGATGTCAGCATGAAGGCCCTGTGAGTGTGTTTGATGGACGGCTAACATCCTTTCCACGATGTATCAGGATCCAGTCCGCACCCCCACCCCTTTTCAGAAGAGTTGAAGCTGAACGGGTGAAACAACGTGGAACGAATCGGAATGACGTCGGTTTGACACTGGTCATGGTTGAGTGATGAAAGCTGCTGCGACACCGGCAACCATACCGGGGGAGGAATCCGCACGACTATCTGAACTATTGTTCCTTATGATGGAATTCATTGTGGGGAAAAGATTGAAGAAAAAAAAATGTTCTGTCATTCCCTCGATGCATATGGAAATTAAATTGAAAAAACACGTGGGTCTTGAATTTTTTTTTCTTCTTCACGCCGTTCAGCTTTAGTTGGCCATGAACATTTCTGTCGCTCAGTTACCCGCAACCGGAGGCCAGATTCAACTCTTCTGGAAAGAAGGGTCAACAGAATAATTGTTCACCGAAACAACACATACCGTCGTATCCGCGCATGATGGCCGGTTTGGCAATCGATTGTGTTTCCACCTTGCCCGATGGAGTCGTTTCTTCATGCTGCAAAAATGTTGCCCTGGAAAGGAAGAAACAAGAGAGCAGGTTTAGCAAAGCTATAGTGTGTGTTTTATTTTCAGTACATTTTCTAAATGAACTAGGCTAGGCTGACATGTCAGTTTATGTCTATTTTAGGTTTTACATCATGAGACTCCTTTTTCAGAAATATTGCTTCAAATGAGAGATACTGCGCCTCCATCAGATGTAGAAATTGAGTTAATTAGTTTTTCGGTGCATTCAGTGTTCAGTCAATCAATTAGTCAGAGTCAAAAACAAATTTGAATACTATGATCTTGCAGATTACACCGTGAGATTGAGTTTTTGAGAGTTTTGTGGTGGTCGAAACTCCACCCCACCGATGAAGCACGCGCAGATCTAACGATGGACAAAACAGTTCATTTCAAAGAAACGTTCAGAACTTGATAGTTTTTTTTCCGAAAGAACTGGTTCTCCGGAACCGTTCATTCGTTCTACAGAAATTTCGAATGTTTCTGTAAGAACTATACGACAGCAAATAATCATATTTCGTTGGTAACAATTGCATGCATTTAAAGTAGCAATCGTTCGCTTTTGTGCACTTTTCAGAGGTCGCCAAAATATACAATTTCAACTGCATTCTTGAAAACTACGACCGTTTCGAAATATACAGTTTTCAATACATTTTCTTATAGAATTCAATCTCTTTTATTTAGTTTGAAAAGATTAGAAAACTATCTTTCTTCAACAAACAACTGTTGTTCACTCATTCTTCCAAAAGACTTCACTCATTCTTCCAAACTAGTTCTTTTGAACCGTTCCCGAACGGATTGCTCATCACCATTAAGGAGCAAGTCTCTTTGCTAGCGTATGAGGAATGTCATCAATGTGTGCGTAAAAACAAATTCCGGCGCATCTTTTCCTGATTTTATTCTATGAATCTTCCATATGGTTGAAAAATAAACCAATCAGTTCATTATGCTTAAAATTGCAATTCAAGAAAAGCAAAAATCTTAGTCTAAAACTCTTCAGTTTTCTTTACCTTTAATTTAACAGACGAAAGGCAATGGATATGGAATTCTGTCGTAAAACTATATATTTTTCCGGAAAACTGCTTTTGCAATAAAAAATATTCAGTTTTGTTTATTTTGTGTAGCGCAATCTACTACAAATGCATTGAAACAGTGTTGCTAACTTTTTTTATTTGGGGATTAAAATCTACATGCATACACAAATTACCAACACAAGTTAACTTGGTTCACTCTTGATCCTTAATTTAGGACTAAAAATTCGAGTGCCTAGAAGGGCCGCTCAATGAATCGAAAAGATTACGTTTTCTGAGATTATCATGGTATACGGAAGATAACCTCAAAACAAACCAAACCTAAAGGCATCAACTGATGTGAGTTTCATTTTCAAATTTGAGACTTCGACTTCCGGAACCTGATACTGAAACCAGTATAGCCAAAGTAAGTTACTACTACAAGGAATAAGAAATCCAGGACCCAACATAAAAAAGTCGATTTTATACCGTGAAAACATTTTTATTCTTCAGTATATTTTCCATTTAGAGCAATACACTTAACCCACCAGTCCTCCAACATTTTGATTCCCTTAAAAAAAAAAAAGATTTGTCAAGGCTTTCAAAATAGGCATCCGTTTCTGCTATGACCTTAGCATTCCCTGGAGAAATCTTTTCAGGTTTGAAAAAAGATAACAGTTGCTGAGAGCCAGGTCTGGAAAATACGGGGGATGGTGGGCCAATCCGTACCACAAATCATTCAATTTTAACGTTGCTTTTATGCTAAGCGCTGAAACTCGTCTTTTCCATAGCTTGATAAAAACTAGAACTCTTTGGTATTGAGCCATCTAGAGGCTTGTTCTCAACAAAAATGTACACGGCTCGAAACTATGCATGTCTATTTAATGAGAAACCCGGGACTTTTCATTACGTGTAGTATCTAAGAAATCGGTGTTAGTTTCATTCCAACGTATTTGATCGTTTTTTCCGGTGCTTCCGGAACTGGTAAAGTCAAAGTAAATGTATTCGGCAAATAACTAACAAAAATCTCAAACTGATAATTTACTGAATAGTTTTAATGTATGTGATTTTTTTTCTGCATCGTCACTTATAAAACACTTTTTTTTTTAAATTGATGGTTTTGAACAGGCCGTCGAGAGAAAACTCGGACCCGAAGGACTTCAATATTACTGGTTCTTATGAGAATAGAAAAAAATGCATTTGACGTGCATGTCAGTGGTTCAGAGAGCAAAGTGCTGGTCAAACAAACCAGATGCTGTATGTTCAAGCCCTGATCTGAAGAGATGTCCGTTACTCCTGCGCAGTCTGTTGAAGCAGAAGGTCAAGTTTCGATTAGAATGTTGAACTATCGAACAAGATTCCTGGATCAGAATACTGAATCTGAATCTAGATTCTTGAAAAAGATTCATTATCCGAATATGGATTCTGAACTTCAAATAGAATTCACTACTTATATTCGGAACATGGATCTGGATTCTTGATCCGGAGTTAGTTTGACTGACAGAGATTCCGAAACTAAACTTTGAACCTATTGTGCACTCGAACTGTGAGGCGGAATTGGATTCTGGACCTGAGTTCTCTAGGATTGCTAAATTCTAAACTTGATCCTAAATTATTGACAGAGATTCTAAACCTAGACCAGGATTCTGAGCCAGGATTCTGGAGTTGGATATCCGACAAGGTTTCTGAATCTGAATACTGAATCTGGACACGGTTTTTGAACCTGAATTATGCTAGAGATTCTGAGCCTGAAGCAGAAATCTACACTTGGATACTGAGCATGGATTTGGATGCTAGACCTGGCCCTAATTTCTTGGCTTGAGCTCTCGATGAAGGTTTCGGGTCTAAATCTGGAGCAGGATTCTGGAGCTGGATTCAGGATTCCAAACAAGATTTTTAGTTAAAAAATTTAACAGAGATACTGGAAATGCACCAGAATCGTGAACCTGGAACTTGATTCTGATTTTTTATTGTGAACCTGAAGCTGAATTTGGAGACATAACTCTGGTCTTGGATTCTGGGCCAAAATTTGGAAGCATGATTAAGGACCTGGTTTTTGGATCTGACCTTGGATCCTGATTCTGTATTCTGAAACTGATACAGAATTGTTTATTTGGATTGGCTTGACGGTTCAATGCATAGGACGCTGGTCTTACAAGCCAGCTGTCGTATGTTCGAGCCCCGACCTGGAAGGATTCTTAGTGTCCGTAGGATCCATAGCACTAGCCATGCGATGATTCTGTACGCTAAGAATCGGCTGCGAAGTCTGTTGAAACAGAAAGGCCAAATTCCACGGAAGGAATGTAATGCTAAGACTTTGCTTACATGGATTCTAAGCCAAGATCTGAATTCCAGACCAGGATTCTGTACTATAACCTGGACTTGGACTTTGGTTCTGGGCCAGAATTCTGACCCCAAATCAGCTCCTGACAGAGTTTTTGAACTTGAAACTAGATCCTGAACCTTGACTCTTCACCTGAACTCTGGACTTGAATGCTGGACCTAGTTTAAGAACATGGAAGTTTGCATTTTGGTCCTGAGTTATAAACCTGTACTCCTGACAGGAGTACATAGGTTTTCGTGTGTTTTGGATATAATTTCTTAACCCAGGCCTAGATTCTTGCTCTGAATTCACTTAGAGAGGTGAAGCAAAAAACGAAAAAAAAATTCTAGACTAATCCCAAAACTACTCCATTCGATGGTCATTATCAGTAGACGGCAAAACAAACTGATTTTGGCTATCCTGGTTCTCAGTTTCCGAATCCGGAGGCACAGAAAATAGTGGGCATATTTTCTCAAATGGATCTCACTCACTTTTCTCAGTGATGGTTAGAGAAATTTTCACAAACTTAGATTTTAATGGAGCGTCCTGTGGTTTTGTACGGAATTTCCGAATTGAATCCGGATCCGAAATCTGGCTCCGGAATCATAGAGTAGAGTGTGTTAAATATTTCATACCTTCACGCGGGCGAAACAGAAAACGTGAAAAATTTTAAATAAGCAAAAAAAAAACTACTCCAATTGGTAGTCATTATCAGATTCAGCAGAAATATAGTTATTTCAAGAATCGAAGAAATCTATTTTGAAGAATACCGTAGTATATATGATAGTATGTTTGATATGAGAAAGGCATCATTACACCACTAGGTGGATTAAAACAGGTTTCTTTAGAATCCAATTCGCATAGCTTGCTATGGTTGTTTAGCTGGTGGGCGGGTTTTCTTCCAATAAACAGAAGTTTGCTAATAAATCGACATTTTTCAGAAATTTCTGTTCTTTGCCAAAAAATTTAATTCTCTAAATGTTATTTAGAACATTTTTATAGATATTTTTTTATTACAATGCACAGTGGTTCTAAAGCCACTTTGATCCAGTTTTTTTGTGGCTCTTCCAAAAAACATGAAAATTTGTAAATATCGTTTATGGTTTTTTGGGCTCAAAAGTTCCCCGACCTTTGCTCTCGAGAGACTGTTAGTGTATTATTTTATTTTGTTTTTCGATCTGATCCGTACATCCGTGCTTTGAAAGAAGACCGTTTTTGACAAAACTCGAACATCGGTTCCAGATCCATTTTGAAAACTGCTAAATTTTATTTGTTCAAATGATAATTTTTGTGTTAAATACGAATGAGTGTCATTTTTCTAGTACGTATCAATTGGAGTTTCGTTTAAATTATTTAAAGCGTTGAGAACTTACAAAACTAAATGAAAATGACCAAAATACTTTAATGAGCAGTGCAATTGTAGTCAGAGTAAACGACTTAAGTTGTATAAATATCCAATCAATACGTAGTCATAATAAAATGTTATTGGATCAAACGAGGAAACCATTGCTGTTTTGTGAAAGTAAGGTATATTATATTGTAATTTATATATCAAAATGAGAAATTTAAAGTGTAAAGGTTTAATACATTATTTTACGGTTTCACAAAGGCGTTATTTAAGATTATTTAACTAACCTCTCGAAAAAATCAAGTAGTCTATTGTCATTGCCTAAAAATAAAAATAGCAAAGCTTCTATTCTGTCACCCAACTGCACTCCAACAGAACTAGAAGCTTTGCTATTTTTATTTTTAGGCAATGACAATAGACTACTTGATTTTTTCGAGAGGTTAGTTAAATAATCTTAAATAACGGCTTTGTGAAACCGTAAAATAATGTATTAAACCTTTACACTTTAAATTTCTCATTTTGATATAGCCTTTAATTTGCTTTGTTTGTTTGGTTTCTTGAATTCACTATTATCGTTATCGAAATTCTCGATCTTGACTTCGAGATCATTTCGAACATCTTCATAAGCAACCTGATAAATAATGCAAAGAAATATTTCTATACTCACTTCGATGGTGCCACGCTCTCTTCCACCATGGTCGATCCTTCGTCCCCTTCGATCCCGAAATGATCCTTGGCTTGTTTCTTCTTCAGAATAATGTCGATGTAGCCGGCGATCAGCTGCACGATCTGTTCCGCTTCGGTCGTCTGCACCGAATAGTACTGATCGGCATAGTCACCGAAATCCAGTGTGAACGTGTTCGGTGAAGCACCCCAGCGACGAACCGTGGTCAGTGGCCAGGTTTTCAAGATTTCCTTCGTATGTTCATCCAACCGGAGCACGGAACTTTTGGTGACACCCAGCAACCGTGGTACTAGCTTGTTCTTGCCGGTCATTTTTTCCTTGACCAGGAAGAACGTTACACCGTAGGTTGGCAATTCTCGGGCGGTTTTCGTGTACAGATATTTGGCATCCAAGTCGGACAGGCTGACGTGACGTCGATGTTCGGCGAAAATTTTCTTCTCGATGTTCTTAACTCGTACGTACGAATTGGGCAGAAATTCACGCAGGCTGTTGAATATCATATTATTTAGCATATACTAACAGAAAATCTGGAAAAAAATACTCACTCTAAAAATCCTGGCTTATGCTTCGCTTCGTTGTGATCACCGAACTGAATCTGCACCTGAATACCGGCAAATTCGCAGGCCTTGTCGTGCGTAACCGGATGGGTACCGTCCAGAATAGCGTCTCTGGCCTGGACGTAGAGCAAATTCAGTTGAACCGGATCCCTCGAATCGATATTCTGATCGGAGTAGAAAAATTTCCTCCTCAGTAAAACCGTTTCCCCTTCGTCGATTCCTTGCTCCCTGAGCGTCTTGCCGACATCGACCCAATTTATCTCGTCGTCCGTGCGGAGTTTCTTCCTCAAACTTTCCATCTTGGTGTCACGTTCCTTCTCGGCATTCTTCCGACGAAGCGTCAACGTTCCCATGTTCGATTTGTTATCCGGAAGATTTTCGTTCTGCGATTCCGGATCCTCACGGACCAAGCCATATTCCTCGTGGTTTGTGATACCGATCTTGGTGCAAATGACCACCATCAGCTGCGACACGGGCTGGGAATCATCCACCAGGATCGTCTTGATTGCACCATCCAGCATCCGAACGCGCAGGTTCCGATGTTTCCGTCTGTATTCCAGCAGATCATGATTCCTCAGCAGATAGTAGCCTAGGTTCCGGGCCGGTTCCAACCACACTCCCTGTCGGGTATCTTCATCCGCCAGAAACAGCCCGAATTCCTGTGCCTGTCCCTGAACCGCTTCGGCAAATTTATCCTTGATGATCCGGCACGCATCGAACACGGTCGTGTTCGGATCGAACTGGATGGTTTTTGTGACGCGTCCTCCCTCGAGGCTGATTCGCAACGACAGCGTCGACATCCTGCCCTGGTGACGGCAACGGCAGACAGCGACGGTACGCGAGTGGCACTGCAAAAAAGAGACAGGAAAACCAGGGAAACGAAAGAAATTAGATTATGAGTGAAAATCAATATTTTTTTCTTCTTTCTCCGTATTCTGGACTGGAATTTCATTTCATGTTTTAGAATGGGAACAAATTAGGCGTGAGCATCGAAAGCTAGTCCTAATGACTGTGCCCGTACCGGAATGAAGCGAAATGGTGAAGGAGGAGGAGGAGGAGGAAGAGATGGTGGACAAGGTATGAATGATGAGAATGGTACGGGGAAGGGGGAAGTGTGTCCCAATAAATCATTATTTTTATCTTTCGTTCTACTCATCGTCTGTCATTATAATGGCCGATAACGAAGAATGGAGTTGACCGAAAATTTCATGGCATGCTGAGATTGGTGGGGGGTTGAAACAAATTTCTGCTCGAATGTAGATCAAAACTGCTTCATGCAGCACATTTAAACAAGTACATAGCCTACTACTTCTGTATAGTTTCTATGGTATTGATGATGCGATTTGGGGATGACAAAATGAAACATCTTCAAGTTTTCTATTTGCAAATGACATATTTTCTTTGGTTAGTTTAAATTTGGTCAATTGATAATTGTTGCATAGGTTTTATTGTGCTCCGGTTTTAACCATTATGGTTTTAAGTTCAACTAACTTTTTACAAATGTTAATAGCTTTCGATCTGCACTAAAAAATTTGTGGTAAAATACAGAAATATGCCGTTAGCGTTGTGAGAAAGCGAACAAATAGAAACGGTCCATTGAACATAGGACAATTTCTAATGTTCCTCGAGATTTAAGCGTAAAACTTTTCTCTCTCTCTTAATGTTGCTTCATGAAAAACGGAAAACCTATCATGAGACGGGAAGTACTACTTTATAATGCAGAAATGACCTTCTGTCTCGAAGTTCTGATTGTGGTTGTGCGTGCATTTGGATTTTAATTATGATAAATGAGGGTTTAATAATCAATTCACTAAAAACTACCTGTCTCATAGAAGCTTTAATAAATGTCAAGCTACATTTTTTGCTTCAGTGTAGTTCGGAAATGATGAAATAAGATTAAAAATGCTAAGAGCTGCTAATATGTATGGCGTTTATGCCAGATTTTAACTGTATAATTTTTAACGAAACGAAGTTTAATTAATACCTAAATAGCGATGAAGTTTTGCAAAAGCCGCATTTATGTTCCAGTGATCAGCTTTAACTATCATTACATTATCGATAAAAATCAAATCGCATGTCTTTTTATAATGAAAATTAAGAAAATAAAAAGTCGTATGAAATTTCTAAGACATTCTTTCATCAGTATCATCTTTTGGAAACGAAATGACAACAAAAGTATTCTGAAAATGACAGTTTATTCACAGCGGATTTCAATTCATTCGAACACATTTATTGTTGACCGAAAATCTGGTTACTAAATTTTCTTAAAACCTAACACACAGGTTTGTGATGGTTCTTAATATTATTCTTTTGACGAACTTCGCGCCTTCTCAGATTAGAATGAAAAGTTCTGGACATACTTTGTTTTTTTTTTTCAAAATGAATTTAGGCTGTCTTTTGAAAGGGGCCAAACTTTTTTTATCTATTTTTTTTTTCAATAGTTATAGTGGAAAAATGACAAATCCTACAAAAAAGTGTCGTACTAGCGATTATTACAAAGCCAGTCGTTTTTGAAAAAAAAATACTGAAAAACAATCTAATCGAGTCCTACTCTGAAAAAATTTACTTAATAAATTTTAAATTGATTTTCGATTTTGATTTTCACAAAAAATTTTCCTCAAGATAGATGATTATGTTCCCTACCAGTCATACATTGCAAGATTGGCATTTTAGGGAAAAAAAATTTTTTTTCTTACAAAAATACTTCTTGTTCAAAGTAATTTTTTTTTCAGTGTCATTTTTATCGAAAACAAAACTAAGCTGAAAAACTGTTTTTCCCTTAAAAATGCCCATCTTACTACATATGGAAGGTTGACAGGGAACATAATTATCTATGATGGGACAAAATTTCGTTCGTAAAAAAGGTGTTTTTTGCATCAAATTTTCATTGTCGATTTTTCAGTGTAGAAATACCCAGATAAGTTTCATTAAAATATGAGAGAGTGTTGCAAACTGCGAATACTATTTGGCACGGAATTTGTCATTCGGAAAATGGTTCACTTGGCTGGAATACTTAAAGGTTTAATTCTGAAATTGTGAAGTAACACTAAAGACAGCTAGAAGTATATATTGAAAATGAAAATGCTACTTGGGCTGGAATCTGAAAGCATTGCTTGTTAGTCGTGGAAGCACTCGGCGTAGTTTGCTATCAGTATCAGAGATAGACGGTACACAAGATAATCAAGCAGAAGATTCATAGATGGCTAAAACGCTGTCTGAAAACATCATTAGATAAGAAACTCATCATTCTTTTTGCGTCACTGAAATATTGAAAATATTGTTACAATTAGAAAAAATCTCAGAACGCAAAGCTACCTTTACAGTTAAATAAATCACTTAAGATTTTTAACAAAATTCGAAATGAAATTCATTTCCAAGGCAACTAAATTAAAACACATCATGTTCTAGGATAAAACGTACATGAACCTTCACTAGATGGCAGCGAAGCGACAGCAAATAAATCTCAGATGTCACGATCCGTCGAAAGATAGAAATAAAAAGGCCCGATGAAAATGTTCACGATTTTTCGAGCAATCGGCTAGAACTGAATTCTGGATCTGAATTCTGAAACTCAATTTTAATGTAGATTCTGGAACTGAACTTGAATTCTGAAACTAAATTCTACAACGGAGCACTGGATTTGTATTGTTGAACTGATCACTGGAATCTGTGTTCTGGAACTAGAGTTTTGAACCGAGTTCGAGACCAGAATTTCTGAACCTGAATTCTCGCACTGAAATCACTCTGGACCTGGATTCTGATCTGAAGATGAATTTTAGATACTGATACCGGTTCAGCAATTAGTTTTCAAATTTAAACTCAGAATTCGGCTCCGAAATTCTGTTCTTGAATCCAAATCCGGAATTTGGTTCAGATATCTAGTTCCTGCATTCTTGAACATTCTGAACCAGGATTCTGGAATGCATTTTAGAACTGAATTTTTGAAAAATAACTGAATTTTGAATCTGAATTCTGGTCCTGCATTTCGGTCAGAAGTTCCAGTACTTAAGGTTCAGAACTCAGTTTCAAAATATTGAACCTGAATTCCGAACAGAAATTTTGGATCTGAATTCTGGTCTAAACCTCAGGTTTTATAAATTCAAAATTTCAAAATTCAGATCCCAGTCCAATTTATTTTTTCGAAATTTAGTTCTAAAGTCCAGATCTATTATAAAGATCCTGAACTCAATTCCAAGGTTTAAGCTCTAAGATTCGGCTTCTGTTCCAGTGCTCTAGAACTCGATTCTGGTTTAGTTTCTTCAATATTGAAGAATGTGGATTCTGGAACCGGTTTTCTGAGCCGAATGCTAGAACTAAGATCTGAAACTCGATTTTAATGTAGATTCTGGAACTGAACTCTGAATCGAAACTCTTGAACTGAGTTCTGAAACTTAATTCTACAACGGAGTACTGCATTTGGATTATTGAACTGGTCACTGAATCTGTGATCAGGACCCAAATTATTGAACTGAATTCGAGACCAGGATTCTGGTGGCGACACTGAATTCTGAACCTGAATTCTCGCACTGAACTTTGGACCTGGATTCTGATCTGCAGATGAATTTTAGATACTGATTCCGGTTCAGCATTTAGTTTTTAAATTCAAACCCAGAATCCAGTTCCGAAATTCTGTTCTAGAATTCGGTTCAGACATCTTGAAAATGCTGCACTCTTGGACATTTTGATCCTGTATTCTGGAATGCATTTTAGAACTACATTCTTGACGAACAACTGAATTTTGAATTTGAATTCTGGTCCTGAATTTCGGCCTAAAGTTGCAGCACTTAAGGCTCAGAACTCAGTTCCAGAACACTGAAGCTGAATTCCGAACAGGAATTTTTGATCTGCATTCTGGTTTGAAACTCAATGTTTGGTCCAGAATTCAGTTTCAAAATTCAGATCCTAGTCCAGAATTCATTTTCGAAAATTAGTTCCAAAGTCCAGATCTATAATCAAGATCCTGATTTCAATTAAAAGGTTTAAGTTCTGAGATTCGGCTTCTGTACCAGTGCTCTAGAACTCGATTCTGGCCTTATATTCTAGTTTAGTTTCTTCAATGTTGAAGAATCTGAACTCTGGAACCGATTTTTTGAACTGAGTTCGAGACCAGAAATTCTGAACCTGGATTCTGATCTGCAGATGAATTTTAGATATTGATTCCGACTCAGCATTTAGTTTTCAAATTCAAACCCAGAATTCAGTTCCGAAGTTCTGTTCTTGAATCCCGATCCGGAACTTGGTTCAGAAATCTTCAAAATCTAGTTGCTGTATTCTTAAACCTTCTGAATCTGGATTCTGGCATGCATTGTAAAACTGAATTATGAAAAAACAACTGAATTTCGGATGTGAATTCTGGTCCTGAATTTCGACCTGAAGTTCCAGTACTTAAGGTTCAGAACTTAGTTTCAGAACACTGAACCTGAATTCTGAAACTGAGTTCCGAACAGAAATTTTTGATCTGAATTCTGGTTTGAACCTCGATTTTTGTTCTTGAATTCAGTTTCAAAATTCAGATCAAAGCCCAGAATTCATTTCCGAAATTAAGATCCAAGGTCCAGATCTAGAATCAAGATCCTGATCTCAATTCCAGATTTCAGTTTTTAAAACCGAGAATTAGATTCATGTTCTGAGATTCGGTTTCTGTTCCAGAATTCTGGAGTTCGATTCTGGCTTTGGATTCTGGACGAGGAGCTAAATTTTAGATCTGAAACTTGGAAAAAATCTGGTCTTAGATTCAACTGAATTTCAAAACTAGATTCTGGACATGGATTCTGGACGAGTCAACTGGCATGAATGAGGCATCAAATTTTTACCTTCTTCATTTATCAAACATTTTAGGAACATTTAATTCCGAGTTATTTGTGGCTATTTCATGCTACCGAAAATTCTATCACAAATTGCTGATCATATCTCCAATGACGAGGAGCAAAAATTATGTTGATACGCTAAATAAAACAAGAGATATTCATTATAAAAAACGTATCACTGATAGGGGTCTCATAGTAAAGTAAGACGTATTTACGTAAAAAGTTATTCGGTTATCAAATGTCAAAGTTATAGAATGTTATAATACCGACATAAGAAATTGTGTACCCTGTCTGTTAATCTTCTTCATCCGAGAATTGGAATTGAATTGAAATTGGAATTAAAAATATCAATATGTACGTGTTTTCCGCAAGTATATCTTTGGCTGAAATTGGACGATCACATTGAATCTACCCAAATATTCTGTGTCCCTATTGTAGATAGGGAGGTACATGGAATTGAAGGAAAACATCGTTAGACAACAAGATTTACCATCCCTCGCCCGGCAGTAGTTTTGGAGAAAAAGATCGTGCTATTGAGGAGAGTTGCTTAATTCAACTTTTCTTGTTATGCCGCAAATATCACACAACCGTTGTGGTGTAATAAATGATGCTAGAAATGTACTTGAGCATTCATTACACCATATTATTTTATTACCATATTATTTGGGACATGCGCATGATTTTGTCTGAGTGGGCTAATTATGGTCTTGACAACAAATTTTCATCCGATGGGTAATCAGATTTCCAGAGACATTTCTCAACTAATCAAAAGTTGTGAGAAAAGGGACTGCTTTGGCTTAAACAGCTTACGAATTTCTTGAATAGCATTCTGAGTAATCCATTTTTTAGTAATTATCCACACTTGATGCAACCGAACGAATCACCAAGCTGCTTCTGAAACTGTTTTAAGTAAATGTGGAGCTTCTGGTTGCTTGCGTTAGCTCTCGAATTATGAGTTCTGATTTCTCATCAGATCGGTAGATTGATATAATTTGTTACTCATTGAAACATTGACCGAATATTCCAATCCATCCGAGAAAGAAAGATTAGCCCAAATGTGAACCAAGTATGTTGTACTTCATTTTAATAAAATAACTCAAAACCAATCATCTTTATTTCAACAGGTTTTGAAAACCATAATATTTTTCTTTCAATGAATCATCCCACAATCTTTACTAAATGCTAAAACATTCTCGTATATGGACTGTAAATCATCGTCTCCTTTTTAGAGAAGATTACCTGCAGTAAACTATAAACCAGAGGTGGAATAAGCAATTTCGTTGATTCACAGTAAATAAAAAAAGTCAGTATTATCTTTCCCTATCACATATTTATTGTAGATATTATGATGAATTTGGAAACGAATGATTTTTAATAAGATACATTTTGGGTTTTACTTTGAATTTAACAGTGTATTCGTCGTTATCAGTATCACTGTCTGATTCAGAATCAACATTTCAATAAAGTTAGGCTCTTTTTAATGCTACTCTTCGCTCATTAAACAGGGTTGAAGTTAAAATGGCGGTCACTTACGGCTTCGGTGTTATTGAGGTTTCTATGCCCGGTGAAAAATAAACGGTGCCTCTAGTGCAAAATGAGTGACTAATATATTTCCCGATGACAACAAAACAATACGTAAGAGCAATTCACACGTGGCATCAGACGACTATCACCGGCATGAAACGGTTACGGAACAACAACACTAATTGTAAGCAATTCATATGAAGGGACACAACGTCAAGTTCGCGGAACATTTTGACGTCGGATACGTGAGTAATATTCGGTTAAAATAATTAATAAATTAATGACGTTGACCGATGTTGATTGATCGTCTGAATCGTATTTTATACAGGCGTTTCCTGATGAATACAAACCAATATCATTTGCATTTATGGTTGTAAGTGAGCTGTCAGAAAAGTCAACAATGCTATAAGTGACGTAAACGTCAAAACTGATTACCACTCTATTTTCTCGGATATGGATTATCCGATATTAATTCGTGATGTTTTTGAAATTTATTCAGCAATACCGCGATGGAGTAGTAACTAAAAAAATTATTATACATGCTGCGATGAATAATTATGATGCCAAGAAATACATTTCCAATCGCAAAGCGTGCTATGCAACTGATTAATATTACCCTATTTAGCTTGAATATCATACACAGAAGTAACAGGAGTGCAGGATTTTGCTATGTCAATTCGAACGCACCATTCAAACGCTGCGCCAAATTCTGCGCTCCTGTTACTTCTATAAATCAAATTCATGTGAAATCGTTCTGTTTTCAGTGCTAATTGAATATATTTTTCAATTTCAATCATTTCATTTCATCATTTGGTTTGGTATCGAAATAAAAACCGTCACAAATGACGACGTTATGAATTTATTGCCCACTATGAGTAAGACTGTCGCATGCGACTTTCATCTGTGTGAACCGCGCGACATTCATATGACTGCCCGGATAGCAGGCAACGTGAAAATTTCCAGCACACGACATTAAAAAAAATGTCATCAGTTTCCTGCACTGGTTGCGATGCCTATTTTCATGCGACTGAAGCACTCTAACCTCGTTCTTGCATAAATGCGCTGAGTACGTACGAAGCGTTGTATATGCATTTCTGCCGCGGTTAAATGCGCGAACGAGTTCCCACAACTTTAAACATAATCACAATTTTAGTTTTGTTACCCAATTTTTTAATTCACGGTATTCGGGTTTTGATTCACAATCGGAAATTTTGATTCACATTTTCGTGTGCAAAACGGACTTATTTCCACCTCTGCTATAAACTACTAAATAATGCATCCCTTTTGATATAAAGAGATACTAGTAAGATTAAACTTACAACTACGAGATATATAAATAAACGACGCCCTATTTAATCGGCTTGTTTGCTGAGACGTGTTATTGGCATCCCAGGATAGTTAAAATAGTAGAACTATTCCAATGAATAAAGAAAAATTGCATGCTCGAGTCCTGTCTCTGGAGAAAACAACCTCCTTAAACTGCGTTAAAAATATTGCATTCATTCATCTTCATTCACTTTAAACATTGTCCGACGCTTCATCATGCTTCGTGTTGCAAATTACTTTATGCCACCAAAAAAAAAATCGATTATTTTAGTTGACTGAATACATTGGAAAAATTGCTTAACTGAAATAAAGTAAACAAGTGGCAACGAGAAAGCTTGCTAGATTAGGGTAATTTAATACCCCCCGGAATCGTCGAAAATGTTCCATCAATTTTCCTTGAAACACACAGCCTACTTTTATCAGCACCCTAATTCAAAATGTCGTCCTCCTGATAGAATACAATGTCAAAAGTGGCAGCCACGGTGTGACGGAACGGTAAAGCTTCAGCGGGAGTCGGATGTGTAATCAAAACTCATTACGATCATCGACGGAAGACAGACACCAACCAACCCTCGGTGTTCTCGGATGGTGAAAATGGAACCGGAGGCAGTAACAGCTTTTCTCACCGTCTCACAGCATAAAGGAAAAGGTTCGAAAAAGCAATTTCTCTTGCGCAAAAGGAAAAACACGAATAGGTACATATTTTCCACCTAGCAAAATTGATCCGACTGCTTGTCATTCATCCGTTCTTATCACGAGTATCGGATTGATTGTATCGTACCGATCAAAAATGGAAATTGAAACAATTCAACAAAGCTGGGAAATTCGGAACTCAAAGGTAGCCCAATTTGTCCCGAAAAATAAAAATAAAAATCCTCTGTTGTAGCTCTGAATGGAAGCAGCACAGCATCAATCATGTCAGATCAAATGAATGATTTTTCCACATCCGGTCAACTGTCGCGATTCATGACATTTCACATATCCACATCAGAAAAACGCGATGATGAATTGTGGGCCACTTTTGTACACATTCGCATACATGACGGTCTCCACCAACCTCTCGCAGCCGGTGCGTGTTTGACCGAAGATTAAGGACGTCAATCCTAGTGACAAAAGGCGCGTCAAAATAACCAGTTTTCCAAACCTCCATGACAAGAGCACCTAACCAGCTAACCCTTGAATGGCCTCGTGACGGATGCGAAAAAAAAATCATCTAACATCTACCCCCCCGGTTGATGATGATGCCAACCAAAGCCTGGGAACAGTCGTAAATCATCGGTTTTATTGTCGGTGCATCCGTTTGGCGTAGGTGTGTGTGTGTGTGTGTGGGGTACGACGGTCATTGGACATTCGACAAACGCACTGCGATAAACAACCGAAACAGTGCCATTTCACTGAATATTTTAGCATGGAATTGACGGTTTACGTTCAGTTCCAGAAGTGGGGAGTGTATGTGTGTGTGTGCGTGTGTGTATGTGGACAGGAGGCAATAACAAGCATAAACATATCATTCTCACGCACCATTGGAGGATATCGCACGGTACTGTCGCAGTGATACTCATCTCCAGTGGGCGAACACGGAGGACCGGAATCAGGAACTCGACGCCATGACCGAGAGGCGCCACGCGTTTCGTGATGTTACTGGCCTAAATTGCTACAGTTTTCGCAGAGTTGTGTGTGCGGTCGATCTGAACCGGGTCCGTCAGTCCAGTCCTCGTTAATTAATATTCCCGCCATCCGAGCGACCGTGACAGACGAGAATGGTGCGGAACCCGATATGTGCTAAACTTGTTGACTGTGCTCGATCATGCCCGATAGCAAATGGTCTAATCTGGGGTTGTAGCCGATTCCGGGTCGATCCGGTCACGAATAGGAAATCGTAGAGGATTCTCTCATGCACTTGAAACAGTATATTTCTGTTAAGAATGTTAGATTTAATGACTCGTGTCAATAGCTTCCACGCATTTGTCAGAAATATTGCGTTGCTGAATTTTCACATTTCTTACGTAATAGCTTGATATTGGTATTTTATGTTGCCAATTTTTGTGAAGTATTTTGAAATTGCTAAGATAAGGATCAAATTAAAATTATAGCGGAATCTCCTCAAGCAACCAAAAGTTTTACTTTCTAGCTGCTTTAAAATAGACGAGGAATTTTTGGGACAGTTCGCTTTCACATCTCATCCAAGTCAGTCGATAAAACAAAACCGCTTACGTTGAGGACAGAAGAAACCAAGTACAGTATTGTGTAGTGAACAATAGACCTCGAAAATTAGTGAACCAAACGAACAAAAGCTACCGCCGACACGAAAGAATACAATTATTGTTGACTTCCAGCAGTGCAAAACTCGACCTTCGATACGAGAACTTGAAGGTTTGCTTAAGGAGCAAATGCATCTCGACATTAAACGTGTGCATTTACTTCAATGCAATAAGACGAATAATGTTGTTTACATCCAGTTTTATAAAGAGTTGGATGCAATTCAACTCGCAAAAGACAATAACAATGTGCATTATGTGGAGCACGAGAACATTAATTACAACATTCCAATATATATGGAAGATAGTGCTATAGAAGTGCGTGTGCATGATCTTCCCTCAAGCGTCATCGATTCTTATATTCGCAAAACTATGTCCCAATACGGAGAGATTCTCTCTATCGAGAAAGAAAAGTGAAAGAACTTTTTCCCCGGTATTCTAAATGGCGTACGTTTGTTACCCATGCGCTTGAGGGGGCCTATACCTTCTTATGTGACATTCGGTCAGGATACAAGAATCCCGTGCAAATCACTTGTTACCTATGACAATCAGATGGCCACATGTCAATATTGCCAAAAAGCTGTTCACTATGGTAAGCCATGTGATAAACTGGACAAAGAGACAACCCCACCAAAGGACAACGGTGCTTCCTTCACACCAACCCCAAGCAACCCCAGTACACCTGTGACAGCCACCAACAACAATGAAGCATCCCCTTCAAAGAAACCATCAGTATCCTCTATAAAACAAAGTACACCAGCTACAGTTAACAACTTACCTTGCAACCAACCAGCAACTGCAATCAATGTACAACAAGGCGCATCTACAGCAACTAGCAACAAAATCAACAACAATACCACCGATGCGGCAATGGATGACGAGACGAACCGCGAACAAACTGCCCCTAAATCATCGCAGGACGGAAATGGAAGCTCCTCTCCCCCTAGAAAAAGGGTGACAACGAGATCCAATACAAAAATTTTTTTATGTAAAAACTCAGCTCAATCGGCCACGTAAAGCTTGTACGCAAATAGGCCTTTATTATTATTAAATTATCTTTCAAATAAAATTTTTTTTTTGGCGACAAGTTGTGAGCTAACTTTCTTGCTACGCTGAGCTAAAGTTCGTTCAGTTGCGTTCGATAAATTTTATAACTGTGGATAATTACTTGAAAACAGACGGCTTAGAATACTTGGAACCAGGACCGGTGAAACATGTTATGCCCAGGTGTGTAATTTTCCGTACCGGGAGGAACAATATTATTGAAATAATATTTATCCCTTAAAAGCGTAAGGTCGATTTTTTAATGTTTTGTTTCGACATAACTTTACTCGTAAATCGCGTAAATTAGAAGTTTGAAGCGTTTTCCGTACTTTGTTTTGAAACAAAATTGCGTATTTAAGGGCAAAATACGACATAAAACTATTGTGGGGTTGTTCGAACTGTTGACGTAGAACTACCCAGCTAGTTTCAAAATCACTGCCAATATTTGTTTTGAATATTAAGGCAGCAGTCTTTTGTATTCCGCAAAAACTTATTTGTGTCTGCGAATTTTCGAAAATTATTCTTTGAGAATTTTCGATCAAAATGCTCGAGAATCGAACGGCGCACAAAACAAATCTACAAATAACCGCTGATATCTATAACACATTGTTCAAAACTGACTTCCGGGACTGAGCCAGAGATGACGTTTGTAATGTCAAACTAACCTCATTTTTCGAAAGTACCAACCTACAGATGACATATGGGAAATTTTCTCGTCAATCGTACCTACCGACATATGTGTGTTGGTAAAACATTGCTTTGTAAAAGGAGAAAACCGTGCCAGCCCAGAAATGGTTTGAGAAATGTTACCCGGATCCACTGAAAATAAAGATTTGTGGTATCCTGATTTGGAACGTGGCGAAATAAAACATTCATTTGGAAAAAAATAAGAAAATCGTCATAAATGAACGCAAAATCAAAGTTTGTGAGATTAGATGGTGCCTCGTTCGCTCACAATCGAATAAAAGCAACAACACATCGAGGATTCAGAGAGCTGATCCGGCACTGTTTAGTCGCAATGAAAAAGAATTTCGTGCGTTGGTGTTAAACAGTGTACGAAACATGGATCCATCGTTTTTCGGAGTCATAGCAGCATTCAGACGGGGAAAGCAAGCCGAGAATATAACATGTAGCTAGAACAATCATGACGTCAGTTTTTAGATGATGATCGAGGTATAATTAACATCGACTATCAGGATAAGGAAAGCATCATCAAAAATTTTGAAGCCATGGGCAAATCATTCTATAAGTATGGTATCGAAAAGTACAAGAACGATTCAATTGCATTTTGCTCAAAAAATGATGTTTATCTGGACTTTTTGATCGATGCGTTAACATCCTTCTCTACGGCAGTATCGAACCGCACAGAGTGTAAGTCGATTCGATACTGAATCTGAAAATGCAAATTGAATTGATCTTTTATTCACCAATTACCTGAAATATATGGATTTATCTACTCGAATCGATGCGTAGAAATATTTCCATGTAAAATATATCAAAAATCAGTTAAATAATGGTTGAGATGTAAACAATAAAAAATCTGACCACTGTTTGTACGGTTTTATTTCCTGTATTTTGAATTTGCACTCCGGTTTCGAAAACAAAGGCGTAGACCTACGTCAAAAGATGTTGAGTGATTTTATTTATGCGAAGATATAAAATGGAAAAATGATACGTTACAAGGTTCATTTGAGCAAGCAGAAATCTTTTAGTAACTAAACTTTCACATTCTACCATAGGAGACGAACGTATAGCTATAAGGAGATAGATAAAAATATCCATACAGTGAAGAACTCATTGTGTATGAGAATGCCGTCGCAAACAGAAAGTGACAACTTCTGGTAACTTTTCTTTTGCCGGTCCGGATAGTAAATGCTTAAGAAGGTACTTTCCGGCATACCAGATACTCGAGTGATTTGCATTGATGAGATGCTGAAGCTAAACTACTCTGGCTGAAGGTTTCTAAAAGATTTCTGGTTGCTCAAATAGCTCTTTTCACGTCTCACCTTTCTATTGAATATCTTTACATCCTTGCTCCACCTTGAGTACAAGCATTCTATAAATTTGATTTTATTTATTCTTAGTTAAAATAAAAATATGCTTGACTTGATAAATAATAACAATATTACCATTGTTTTTTGCTCGAAATTTCAGGGGGGTAATTACCCACCTTAAACATTTTCGGGTGTGAAGTACTACCCACCGTACGCACCTCTTTCACCGGGCCTGCTTAGAACTAACTAACTTAGAAAGTAACTTTAGACAAATTATTCATTTGGATATTCTGTAATCTGCTGGTACAAAGGATGTGGAGGTTGTATGCCTACTGGAGATTGTGATAGATTGATAATAACTTATCTCCAGTAGGCTTTTCTCTGCTCCAGAAATAAAGAAAATAAAGAGAGAACATGATATCTTAAAATTGTTAGTTGCGAGATCTACTGTCTCTTTTCAATGCATTGGCTCAAAAGAAAAGACGACAACTGGTATATTAACTCCACAGTGTCGCATTTTTCTGTTATCGATTTTTAGAAGCAAACTTATAGCCGTTCTCTAATTGTAGACGGAGTACTCAGCAAAATAATGTGGTGACTCAATCAATGATATGACTACACTGGGGTTTCTTTTTACGCGGTTCTTTTTTATGCGGTTTCCTTTTACGCGCCTTTTTTTACGTGGATTTCCGAAGTTAGGCGTTATTTTACGCGGATTTCCAAAGTTATGCGTTTTTTTTTCGGTACCAAAAAAATGTTTGCCTTTCTCATATAGAAAGGTCACTGTGAAAACCGACTTTTGAACCGAGACCCGGAGGGCCGAGTGTCATATACCAACGTTTTTTTGAACTAACTTTTCTGGGAGATGGCTGAACCGATTTTCACAAACTTAGATTCAAATGAAAGATCTTGAGGTCCCATACAAAATTCCTGAATATTATTTGGATCCGACTTCCGGTTCGGGAGTTGTGGGGTAAAATGTGCAAAAAAAAGAAAATATATGTTCTAACTTTTCTCATAGATGGCGTGACCGATTTTCACAAACTTAGGTTCAAATGAAAGGTCCTGTGGTCCCATACGTGATTCCTAAATTTCATGCGAATCCGACTTCCGGATCCGGAAAAATAGGGTAAAGTGGGTTAAAAATTGTATACCATCACTGAAAATGGGGCAAAACCTTAAAAAAATTTCTAAACCGACCTCAAATGTTTTCCAATTGATAGCTTTTATCAGTAGACAACAAACTGATTTCGGTTATTCTTTTAAGAATCGAAGAAAATTATTTTGTAGAATACCACAGTATTATATATGATAGTATGATTGATATGAGAAAGGCATCATTACACCACTAGGTGGATTAAAACAGGGTTTTTCGATTTTGGAAGTCTCAATTTTAGGCGAGACGAAGTTCGACGGGTCAGCTAGTAACATTGTATAACTTTGACATTTGACAACCGATTAACTTTTCACGTGAATACACTGAGGTCTTTTTTTACACGGCTTCTTTTTGCGCGGATTTCCGAACTTATGCGTTTTTTTCTGATTTCTGAAATTAATATGTTTTTCAACGCGGACTTCCGAAGTTACGCGGTTTTAAATTCAAAATCCCAAAGTCGATTCTTTAAAAAAAATTGTTTAAATTACACCAGATCTGGACGTTTCATACATTTCTAAGACATTTCATATAGAAAAAAGTCTTCAATTTAGCGATTTAAGGTCTGAGGACAGAAGGTCACGTGTTGAGTTTTAAATCGACCACGTAGCTCGCTCAATTCCCTTTGCGCATCGTATTTCTCTTGTACTCTCTCGTATATGAGCAAACTGTACCGGGTTGCCAGCATACATTTTATTATTTTGATGAGAAGTTTTATCACAGTAATCTATCGTATGGGTTGGACATTACATGGATTCCAATGAACAATGAAAAAATATTCAACTTTCACAAAGATTGAATGTCTGTGTGTTTGGCAGCCTTGTCGAGCCAATTTTATTTCTCTCTCCTTTTTCAGAATGCTATCAGGAAACCAAAGCGAAAAAAATGGCGGATGCATTGAAACTGACTTTGTTTCACAGAAAAATGCAAGACTTTATTATATGTTAAAGCGATAACATATATGTTTTTATGTACTAATCGCATCTAAACTAAATTATCTAGACTTTGTTACGGTAGATTTATGATACAAGCCTTCAAAGCCGAGATATTCGATGAACAAGTAGAGGTATGCATTTCCGAGCGTTCCAATTTTCAGTAGTTCTTCAGTCAGAAAAAAATACAACACGAACGCTAAACTCAATGAATCATTCTGAAAATTTCACAGAATATTCTTAACTAAATTTCGAAGACATTGTCAGGTGGGTTTTTCTATATTCTGCACCGTTTCCAAAAAAAATTAATTTGAAACGGGAAAATAGCAAAAAACCTACCACTTTACGGTACTGTCCTCAGCCCTTAAAAAGAGACCTCAGTTTACGTCATACTTTACTATGAGGCGCCTTTTCAAAATTTATCAAATGGCTGAGTGATAAATTTTTAACAATGAATATCTCTTATTTTGCTCCTCGTCATTGGAGATATTATCAGCAAGTTGTGATAGAACCTTCGGTAGCATGAAACAGCTTGATAAGTAAAGAAGGTTAATTTAAGTTCAGACCAGAATCCAGGTCTAGAATCCAACTCTAGAGTCCAATTCTGAAATACAGATTCAGCATATGAATCCAGATTTTTTTAAAATTCTGGGTTTTGAAACCTGGAGTTGAGATCAGGATCTTGATTCTAGATCTGGACCTTGGATCTAAATTTCGAAAATGAATGCGGGGCTTCGATCTGAATTTTGAAACTGAGTTCTAGAACAAAAATCGAGGTTCAGACCAGAATTCAGATCAAAAATTTCTGTTCGGAACTCAGTATCTGAATTCAGGTTCAGTGTTCTGAAACTGAGCTCTGAACCTTAAGTACTGGAACTTCAGGTCGGAATTCAGGACCAGAATTCACATCCGAAATTCAGTTGTTTTTTTTTATAATAAAGTACTAAAATGCATTCCAGAATGCAGGTTCAAAATGTTGAGGAATACAGGAACTAGAGTTTGAAGATTTCTGAACCAAATTCTTCCAAGCCTCTGGATGTCCCAATGCCAAATTTCATGATAATCTATCCACTAGTGTTTGAATAACAGCTGATCGTGTCAGACGAGTTCTAGTTTTCATCAAGCTATGGAAAAAGACGAGTTTCGTGTCCTGGTAAAACGGCAACGGTGAAATTGAATGATTTGCGGTACGGATCCATCCCCCGTATTCTCCAGATTTAGCCCCCAGCGACTATTATCTAATTTCAAACCTGAAAAGGTTTCTCCAGTGAAAGAAATTTTCGTCGAATGCTGCGGTCATCGCAGAAACGGAAGCCTATTTGAAGGCGTTCACAAATCTTTTTTTAATTTTTTAAAGGGTATCAAAATGTTGGAGGACAGGTAGGTTAAGTTTTTACATTCAGAAAAAGCATCAAACTCGTAACTAAAATCTAATATATTCATTCTGATTTCATCCTAAATCGACATGACAGTTTTTGGTTTATTAATTGCGGAGTTCATTCCATCCGAATAAATTTTATGTTGATCTTAAAGCTGGTTTTCTTGAATTTCATGAACCATTTCGAAAAAGATTTAACGCAGGATCATGCTAATTCTTCACTCTGCTTTATAGTAGCTGCCAGTAGGTTTTCGTGGAGTTTAAACTTTCAATATAAGATCTATGATGTAGCATTGAAGACAGTTACAAGCAGTGTTGGTGATTGCCGAAAATTTGACAGAAGCTGCTCGATATCTCTCTATATTGTATACAACATTTTCAATCCGGTAGAAGATGCTACAAGAACTCGAGTCTCTCAATGCATCAACCGCGAGAGAATTTTTCTACATTTCTTCGTTCCACTTCATACTCTGAGTATTTCACGGCCCTTAAAGCAAAATAACAGTCTGATAATGATCGGTGCTGTGTGGAATTTACCAAGAGAGAATCGCAAGTTGACAATTATCGCAGAAAACCGAATCGATGATACGACTTGATGATTCTCATACTAGGTTGCAATATTTCAACACCCTTGTATGGAGCATTCACAGACATTTTCATAGACACAACTTATACAAAGGTTATATGCACATAGTTAGAATAAGCGACAATAGTGAAATGATTCTATCGCAATTATCAACTGCCTGTATAGAATCGGATCGCGAAACGAGAATAAGCGACCGTTTGTTGCTTCAGAGAAGATCCCCACAGCAGCGTGCTAACCTTTGATTCTCAGAAATGTCATCCCGAGAAATTCGCTCTCGAACTGGCTTCTATTCTATGTTAAATGAGCTATGCCGGGTTTTTGTTGTTGCAATGATATACGTCTCTCTTTGATGGTACTGATTGAATCGTGTGAAGAGTTGCTGGTGAGTGTTCTTTGATACGATAAAAGCCATCCTTGGTTACAATATTTATTCATATTAAAATATTTATGAATCAAATATTGTTTATTTTCTGCAATTCACTTTGTTGCGTTGATCTTCTGTATGGGAGCTGGCATCACTGATTGAGTCAAGGACAACCTTTGCAAACCATGCACGTACAGAAACAGCATCAATTTATGGTCTTTGTTTGCCCCAGAATAGAGTTAATCAAAAATCCAATTGTCTGAAAATTGCTTAAACACCGACGGTGCAGGAGAGATGATACGACACCGGAAGACAGATCGGAATATGATAACAGAGAGTTCGACAATAGCTCAGCTCCAGGCGAAAGCCATTGACCTCTGCACCGGGCTTCAAGTACGTAAATCCCATCCGATTCCCAACCACCGAGAGCAGCGATATCATACCGAGGCAAAAGGCAAGAGCAAATTAATGGCGGCGCTTATATGGCTTTTTAATGAGTTTAGAACTTAATTAATTTCACTTTCTAATCCGACAGTCGTATCGCTTTGGCTGGCTTTCGGTAACCGTTTACAGGACGGCTAAACTACAAACTGGTGGCTAGGTTCAAGGATCAAGGTAATTACTCATCCGTATAAAACCAGTGGATATTATCTTTACATATACCGAAGCCAAACGGTAAAATGGGGCCGAATGGGGGGAAAAAAGGGGGTACACTGTTTCGTAAGGAAAGGATGCTCACTCACGAACATACCTACAAACGCCCGGTAGCGACCATGAACTGCCTTACGGAAAGCGGGAACCACTCGCCACTTGGCACCGGAGTGATAATCCTTTCCGAAGCTGGAAAAGCACGATTCATTGCAGTTACGATGTGTCGAAGCTATTATGGGATAGACAATTGAGAAAACGGTATCGATCCCACAAAACAGTAGCAGCAGCAGCAGCAGCCGTCGTCAGTGGAAAGTGTCGTCGGTGGTGTAATCTAATAAATGGACTCTTGGGGCTTGATTGGATCCTCTACACATACGGGAAAAAACCGTGTAATAATTATACCAGTATTTTTCATCATGGGTTAAGATTCAACCATTGGACACATGGAACGGTTTGAAAACAACAATAACGACTTGCAGCTGATAGAGAAATGTTCAGCGAAAGATAGTCTTTCATCGGAATAATCGACACCGACGAGGGGGAGGGGATAAAAACAGTGTGACAGTTTTTCACCCTCCTAAAATTGCTTCCGTCTTGACGTTCAGATAAGGTATGGAAAACGAAACGCACACAAACACGTCTGAGCTACTGACTCGAGCACATATTGATGGAACGACAAAAGAATCCGACAGGCTGAAGACGCTCAACCGGGACTTGAAATCCGGAAAATCGAATCTCTATACATCAGCCATGGTGATGGAAATGTGACATAGAAAGTTGGTTGCGAGCGAGGGTGGATTACTAAGATGGAGGGGGAAAGGCGCACGATATTCTGGCGACGACCAGCAGGCTTCGCCAGTCAGTTGTCAACGTTACGACGGCGTTAGGAAAATTTACGTGTTGATATCCATTTTTTTTGTGCTGTATTCGTCGTTGATCGATGTCGATTTTGATAGTGTGTATCGGTATGAAATCTATTATAAAGTGAAATCAGAGCTTGAAAAATAAGGATACTATAAATAGAAAAAAAGGAGAGCGGTGCAGGAAAACTGCTCATAGGTATGCTGCGTGTGGTTTCCAAACTAGAGCTTGGAAATGAAAAACGATAAGAGTATTATCAGTCGAACTAGCCGAAAACAGTTTCACTGTTTGGAATGTCTTCAAGCTAACTATGAGGTCTTTCGAATTCAGTGATTTCCTACATTTGCTCATTTTTAGTAAGCAGTAAATTCAAAATAGGCGGGCTTCACCAATAAAAAAAATCTATCTGAGAAAGGCTCAGAGCTAATGTATTCATGATAGGTTTATGTAGACACGTGGGAAACTTTTCAATAAATCATTGCTAAATCGAATCCAGTATCAAGCCAATCTATTAGTTGCAAATACGATGTAAATCATTCAATTGTTGTGATATCAATAAGAAAGAAAATATAAATGAGCTGATAAAAACAATTGGTGAAATAGTTCATATGTTTTAGCAAAAATTCAAAACCTGTCTACATTTCAAGTTCAGTTCATGCAGAATACAGAACAAATATTAGCTCATGCTTTTCTAGCAAATGCGAATATCCGCCAGTTTGCATGCTTTAGAATACTTGTACTGCTAGAAATTTGAAGCAGAAATATCGGTTGATGAATACGGCCGCGAACTATTAGAATATTGCTGTCTAGGAACCTGTTAAAAATCTGAAAGTCTTGATGTGGATTTCAACACCCTGTACCCAATTCTAGACTATATCAGCTTCTTCAGACTCAAGAAAACATGCCAGATTTTAAGTTCGATACACGGGTGTAGACGACATTTCCTAGGGTAGAGAAGCTGGGGTTCCGCATGTCAAAAGCCACTCTTTATGACGATTATCCGACATCCGGACTTGAATTTCCATCCGATCTGGACTTACAAAAATTCTCCGAATACTTTTATTAACCAGTGTATCGAAAATAAGCTATCCACATACATTTGTGTTGTACGCATATATTTGTGATGGTTTTTCATGCTCAAATCACAGCATGCTGTGCGTTTGGCTGTCAGCTTTCGTTTGTTTACTTGTTTGTGCGGTTGAAATTCTGCGTTTTCAAAATGTCGCGTATTGAAAAGGAAGTGAAAATTAAGGTTCTGGACACATGGCTAAGCGAAAAGGGTATTACTATACGAAAATTGGCGAAGCGGTTTCAAAATTCATCATGCCAGTGTTAAAACCATCATTAATAAGTTTGGTGAATACTATTCTTTGGATGAGCTAACAGGAAGAGGCAGAAAACCCCGCTCTTCCAACCCGAAACTGGACAAGAAAGTGGTATCTCTAATCATGAAGAACAAATCAATGTCAATACGTGATTTGGCCAAAAAAGCAGAAACAAGTGTCGGAATGATCCAGCGAATCAAGAGGCGAATTTCACCTTAAGACCTACAAGAAGCAGAAAATCTCGAAACAAAGTGTAGAACAGAAGAAGCGAGCAGCAACAAGAGACCGGAAATTGTATTCGCGTCTTTTGCAGTGTCCGGATGCATGCGTTTTAATGGACGATGAGACTTATGTAAAGGAGGACTCAAAAACCCTTCCAGGTCCACAATACTTTACTGTCGTCGTTGGGAATGATGTGAGCGATGCGGACAGGTCGATTCAAGTGGAGAAATTCGGTCGAAAGGGACTGGATCAATTTTTAGTTTGAATAAAATATCGTTTTTTATCATAATTTGAAAGAAAAATGTGTGGATAGCTTATTTTCGATACACTCCTTACTAGAGAAAAGAAAACAAACGTTAGTCCAGGTGCTCCGGGACATAAATTTTTTGTTTGATGATTTAAATGGCGCTCATCAAGCCATCGGAACAGATGGCACGAGATATTTCTGTAGCTCAAGATATTTGAAATTCTCTTCCAGGTAGCCGTTGAATATTTCTGTTCGAAAAGGTTTTTAAAATAAACGTTCTTTGTATACTTTTATTGCAGTTAGTTGTGGCTCATTAATCAATTTCGACTGCTTTGCGTGCGAGTAGTTCGATTTCGCGATGAGCGAGCAAAATTATGATTTTAACAACCGAGAATCAAATATCAAAATAAACAGTTTTTATCAGCACATCATTTTTATTAAAATTTTTCTTTGGACGAACTAATGGACGCAGTAGGAGCCATAACTAAGACTCAAAAGATGTCTTGATGAAATGATAAAGAAGTTTCATGTAAGAAAGGTCACGACAAGCAAGAATGTCTCGAGCTGGGACATTGGATGGTCTACCTTGGGTACGCAAGGAATTTATTAGTTGAGATCTGACATCACGATACTCCACGCATGTCCAAGCACAATGATTAGTCTCGGAAAGTCCAATTCGAAGGAGATGTGCATCTAACGTGTAGTGATTGGACATGAGTCTGGACATCACACGAATAAAGTTCCTACTCACATGCAGCCCCCTGAACCATGCTTTTGTCGATATTTTAGGAATAGTTGAGTGCATCCACCGACCCAGATCATTTTTATCCCAAGAAGCTTGCCTGCTGGCAAGTGTTCTTTAGCGAGTCGCGCTATAGTCGTTGAAAGCAATCGGTTTCTCATAAAATTCACCCTCAATAGCGTTTGGCTAAACTATCGGCTCTTTCATTGCCTGAAATGGAGCAATGAGCCGAGACCCAAACAAAATTAAACAGTAGACATGATGTTTGAAGATGTCGTAAGCGACATAGTGTAGTCTAACTACGTAAGTCAACTTTCAATTCCTGCGCAATCAATGTAATTAAGACAAAACCTTTTGAGTTTCACATGCAAACTTTTGAAGTTTGAACGCAAAAGTTAAACAATCTCCGTATCTCTTCCAACGCCAGGCTAAAGATGGACATCGCCAAGAACACTGCACGCATTTAGGATTCTCTCAGAAGGACTGCATTTTGAGATTTGACAATATCTTAAATATAGATGTCCTTCGTTAATATGTGGGGATAATTGTTGATAAAAATCTTCATCTATAAATCGGATCAATTATGAAATCAAAATTATGCAACGTTTGCACCACGGAATTTGCAAATCTAAGCTACTGATTTTTTCGGATGATGTGGAACTGTCAGCTATTATTGTCTCAGTGCTATACCAAATTTTCACCTTCACACATCCAAGCTTGGAGGAATTTTCCAAAGAAAAAGCAGAATTAATAATAAAATGAAAATAACGAAATACGAAACCTAGCGACGTCAATTTTCAAAGACAGTTCCTAATTCGAAACTTTCTCCAATCTGGGAAAATTGTTCTACCAATTGAACTACTCTGGATGTGATGAAACACAACTTAGAGGACCCCTTGATTAAAAAACGAAGTTCAAATATTAGTCTTTTTAAATTTGTGTATTTAAAAATGAAATTCATGTTTTGCCAAAAATGTAAGAAAATGCTATCTTCAATACTAATTGAGTTAGTAACAAATCGAAACAAAATTTACTACAATGCAAAGGCATTCATAGAAAAAATATTGTTGGCAGCATGAAATAAAATTTTAAAATAAATTCACTTTCCATTTACGTTCGAAATCCAGCTCGAAACGGTATGTCATAATGAGAAAGTTTGAAAAGCCTCGCGTGGGTGTCAAACGATTTCCACCGGGCAAAATATGCAATCAGAAATATTTTTTTCCGTAACCATATAACTCAACATCGGCCGCTTTAAGCTTCTCTAAGATCCCACTCGAACAACCCGTCATTCAACATATCACGTATCTATCACGAATCTCTCAACACCCCCCCCCTCAACATCTGTGTGTGTATGTGTGTGGATTCGGCTACAATTTCCTTTATTGACATATTTGTCATCACTGTTTCTCTTCTGATGTAAACGATATTTTACTACGGAACACCGGACGCACCCTCCGAGGATTACAGTGTAAGGGTTTCAGCGTATCAATCTGACCTTAATGTCACGGATATGTGGGATCAACCCTCCCCCCCCTCCCTTATTGTATCGATTGATGTCCTGTGTGACCCATTTTTTTGCTTCTCTCATCCAGAATAATACCGCTACCGTTTTGTGTGCAGATTATCGCACTTTCGAGCTCACGGATCCCCCCCCCCATTAGTGCACTAGGAGCTCTCGTTTGATCTGTAGGTGTTGGGGTGGTTGCCTACCGTTAAGGCAGTCGAAAATAAAAAAAACGAGCAGCACTGCAAATTAAATGGGAATGTGCCGAGCAGAACCTCATAAATCACATGCGAACAAAGGAACAGAAAAAAAGAGCGAAAACAGACGGAAAATAAGGTTGCCTGGAATTATCATAATTGGAAACGTCACAGGAAAAGAACAATTTCACCCGAATGGTTGAAATGCAAAGAAACTTTCTTTTTTTTTTCGCCTTGGTTTGTGACCATTAGCACGGAAACAAAAGTTGCCCCCGTTAATGTTATGTTATGCTCACGTTTGTCACTCCATTCTGGTGGAGATAATAGTCTGCCTGTCTGCCTTTTATGATGTTGATAATGGCAATCACTGTTCTCCTGTTGGGGCGCCATGAGTCCGGAGGAGAATGAAGATGAAATGAGGATACACTAGAGAGATAAAAAAACGCACAAACAAACCACGTCTAATCTAGCTTCTATTCAAAGCCGCATACTACTACTTTTGTCAAAAAAGGCTCCGATGCCTTCTAGCCACTACGGGAGCGGTACTTCCTCCAATTGGTCACCTTGGACGATTGGCTGACATCCTCCCATTCCTCAAATCCACCAGCATCGAGGTCCAGTTCGAGTTCACTATCAAACCTATCATCTGACGCCACATTAGCGGATTTCTGTCGAAACAGCCAACTGCTAGACTGGCGCCGCAAATCTGGGACACTTCGACGACGGCGCCGGGCTGTCCGAAACAGGAAAAGGGGGCCACAATCGGAGCAAGGACAAAGTGCCCGTGCCAAATTTTCCATCGGTGCCGTTGCATGAACACCAAACATCCTGCCAAAAGCACTCACTTTTTTTCACCAATAATGCAATGTCCTCCAAAAAAAACGGTCTGTCGTTTTCACCAGTTTTGCTTTACACTTTTCCGGACTAACAGTCATCCCAAGCATGGCACATCACCGACTGAGCAGATCCCTTTTGGCCTGCTACTGTGGAACAGCCTCTCGGTCAGGATCTAGTAGGCGACGTTTCTGCACAGACTCCGCACTTCGGCTAAATTTTACCACACACACAAATACAAACACAAACACCCTTGTATGAGAGTTATCTGCCATCACAAACACAACCCCGTCCGAAAGCTTCTGGTGAGTGAGATTGTGAGAGGAAAATGCATTTTCACCATTTGATAATTCGACGACGAGGAAGCTGCACATGCGGTATCTCACCAACACTACCAGCCTTGGCCTGGCCTGGCGAAGGAAACACAAATAACTCACTAACCGAGTCAAATGGAAAGAAAAAGAAGATGTATCTCATACCTCTATGTTTACGCCATTCATGGTAGGATTAACATTTTCTCTTACAGTTTAGACTTTGACATTCTAACCCCTAACGGTAGCGCTATCGAATCCAATCTCTTCGGTGAAAAGAAGAAAACCGAGCGCCATCGAATGCCACACTCGGCGAGTGTGAGAATACCGTATCGAGAAAACACCTATTTACCGACACAAAGGAGTCACTTTTCCCAAGTAGATCTTCTTTTGCACGTTTTTTCTTTTGTTCCGTCAAGAGGACGTATGTAATATAACAGTCGTCATAACAGCCATCATCCCCTACAGTAGGCGATTGATTTTCAGCTCATCACGAATTGCATACCCTGCAGGCGGGGGGACGGGATCACGCCTGCAAGATGCACTGCACCGAAACATTTGAAGTCAATAAATTAACTTTCTTTCTTTCTTTTTTGGATTTCAATATAACTGCTTGCTCTACGCCACCGAAAAGGATTGCGAAACAACAATATTTATCATGCCGACATCAGCAATGGCTGATGGGGGAGCCACAGATTTCGGCACAGATTCAGTGCGCCATCTGTCGCAGGCAGGAATTACATTTTCGGTCTCTCAAGAAATGTGCCAGCAGTCAGCCAGCCAGCCGGTAGACAGTGAATCTCACGAAGCGCAACGTGAAAAGTGCATAAACATTACTCATTTGGCGTTGGGCGGAGGGATTGGTGAAGGATTTAAAGAGCCCGACCCGACCAGTGCGGGGTGAACAGAGAACATGCCGGAAACAGGCGCCACTTGAAGTTAAACGACATTTGTCCCCGGCGGTGCTAGTGGCGAACAGAAACACTTGAAGGCGGGTTTCGATAGAGCTAATAAAGCTTAATGATTTACGCCTAAGTGAACTTAATTGCATCAATCAATTAACTAGGCGAAGGGGGGGTGGGCATGGGGAGTGCGGCAGGGTCGGCGATCGATGCTTGTCAGTCAGTTGTAGAATTATGCGTTTATGCAACGTTTCAAGTGAATTAGAATTAGTTACGGCCGATCGTAAAAGTAACAGTTTATGCGGTCCTTATGAATCAGGTTGTTTTGGATCGGATGTTGGGTATAGCGTTAGCGGAAGCTGAATTGAAAATGCAGAAAAAAAGAACATTTTGGACGATATGAAAATGAAAAAAACGAAGTTGCCGTTTGGTGCCACGTATGATGATTTAAAACGAGAAACATTAACGCGAGCGTACTTCGGAAGCGTGTTTGTTTTCGTTTATTCGGAAACGGATGGCCTTTTGGCGTTATTTGGATTCATTATTACATACCGAGGGTCAAAAAGTATAAAAATGTCTTACAAAAGTGTGTCGCCTGTAGATTCCAACTTAAACTTTATAGAATGTATTAATTTAAAACTGTGTTTCTTCGATACTGATACTGAAAGTTTAGCTAAATTGAGCACTGCTCAACGTGATGAAAAATGATTTGAAATTATACTTTAATTACAATTCGATTCTTCATCGTGGAGTAATGAGACTGCAGACTTCACTAGCCACTAATTACTCACTAATCAAGTTGAGAAAGGAGTTTTAAAAAAAATATGGTAACAGAGTCTCAAACAAAAGTAAAATTTATTTACTTATCTCACAATAGAGACAGCCAGAAATTGTGTGAAGTATATAAACGCTCAATTGCAAAATGAGGCCATTGATGGAAACACGAAAAAATAACCGTGTCAACCGCGCATAGCGTACATGTACAGCACTCTATTCAAACGTGTCGCTTCGAGGTATGCTTAAGGTAGGGTCTAACGGATGAAAAATGACACTATTTTTGAGAATTTTTTTAAAGCTACCGTTCCAAAAAATAAATTTAAATGTTTTGCATAAGAAAACGCATCATTGGAGAAACATTTAGTAATAATGTTAGTAACCATTGTTCGTGGAAAAATACTAATGAAATTTGTAATTTTCCACTAATCACGCTTTAGTTCCGGAACCGGAAGTCGGATCCAGATAAAATGTTCTACAATTTTTTTAGGAAACTATAATACCTTTCATGAATCTTAGCTTGCTAAAATCGGTTACGCCATTTCATTATTTGATTTTTTTGTCACCATTCCTCAAACAGTTTCTTCGAGCAATGTACTACTCTAAAAGCTGCTTGAAAGTGGAAAAAAAACTACCCGAAATCGATGGAAATGTTAGAAAAACTGCTTGAACACAAATCAAAACTGCAGTTAAACGGTAATAATCTGCTTGAAAACGATTTAAAAACTGTCGTTTTAATTCGCAAACTATAAAAATCTGCAGTTTTCTAATCGTTTTTGAATTGTTTTTCACTGTTCTTCGGACACTTTTTTCCTAACAGTGTTTTTATCGTTCTCGTGCAGTTTTTCTAGCCGATTCTGCTTAAAAACGATTAAAAAATGCTCGAGAAACGATGAAAAAATAGCTTGAAAAAACTGCTCGAAGAACAGTGCAAAACTACTCAAATAATGATAAAAACGATTTTAACTATTGAAACAATAGAAATATGAAAAATCGATGAAAAAACTTTATCTGTTCTACCGTTTTCATCACATTCAACAATCATATCATATATCGTGTTTATATCGTTCATATAGTTTATGTCGTTTATATCGTTTATATCGATATCGTTTATATTGTTTACGATTATATGGATTATATCGCTTATATCGTTTATACCGTTTATATCGTTTATATCGTTTATATCGTTTATATTGTTTATGTCGTTTATACCGTTTATATCGCTCATATCGTTTATATCGTTTATATTGTTTATATCGTTTATATCGTTTATATCGATATCGTTTATATCGTTTACGATTATATTTTTTATATCGCTTATATCGTTACGGTATAAACGATATAAGCGATATATCGTTTACATTGTTTACATCGTTTATATCTTTTATATCGTTTCTATCGTTTCTATCGATTATATCGTTTATATCGTTTATATCGTTTATATCGTTTATATCGTTAATATCGTTTATATCATTTATATCGTTTATATATTTTATATCGTTTATATAGTTCATATCGTTTATATCGTTTATATCGTTTATATCGTTTTTATCGTTTATATCGTTTATATAGTTTATATCGTATATGATGTTTTTGTCTGAATATTTTAGAACAGTTCTTACACTTGTTCCACAAGGAATCGAGAAGTTTCCTTTGGGTATAGCTAGATTTTGCTCTAAGAATAAAAATAATAATGTAGTTTTCGGAATTCTTTATGGGTATATGCTAAGTCCATCTGCGAAAACATGACCAGTAATGCGTAATAAAACAGTGGCCTTAGGTTATCGAGGAGCTAGTGGTCCAAATGGATACATGCCATCTGATGGCTAAACGTACATGAAGTTTAGATACAGATGCCGGCACTCCACCGTAACTTTTGACAGAAAGCAGATAGCGTCATTCCGATAAATGTCATGTGTGTGTGTAATAGCAGCACGTTTTTTTTGTGCCAAATACCAAAGCAAACAGACGCTTGTACTTTTTGTTGCGTTTAAAACAAATTTTAAATTGCGTGAAAATCAACACAGAAGTTTTTTATGACTTTTTCATGGTATCATAAATTGAAAAGCAACAATCGAAAAGGTGAGTGGATTGATTATTTATGAAGTGATATCGATCTGTTTCATGATTTAATACCGGATGCTATCAAAATTTTCGCTACCGATGTTTTTTTCGTCATTTTCAGAATGTCTACCGATTTCGGTTACCGGCATTTAATTTTTTTCGACAAATCGCGAACAATTGTCAATGATATGCAGAGGTGCCTAGTCTGCAAATTTGTCTGTAAATTATCAAATTTCTTAGTTAACATGTAAACCTTTTTTCGTCTAAAGACTTTTGAAGCTTCGATTGTTTGCAGACATTCGTCAGAAATTATAGACTTTTGAAAATTGGCGCGATCTTTTCGTTTTTGCTAGCTAAACTTATTGTATTACCTGGCATAACTGGTGATGTGCAACACGTGGACAACTTGACGGCTTCAATACATCCGTTATATAAGTAAAAACTTTGGTTATCTGGTTCTGTTAGCCATGGCGACTTCAAGCAAATCGTCCAAGTCAAGGAAAATTAACTTTAATGCACTGTTTAGTGTCATTAAACGTTGCTTAGGGGATAAGAAACCAATAAATTCGACTGCAGCAACATATTCAATGACGCGAAGCCCGTGGAAGACCGGCCAAATCGACACCAAAGGCGGCACCATCCAAGTCATCACAGTCAAGAGAGCCAAGACGAAGTCACCATCAGACAATGAAGACTTTTGTCCTAAACGCTTCCGAAAAGAATAAATTCCATTTTTTCTTCGAAGAATTGCAGTCTTTACCTATATTTTTTCCATTTTTATCGGAATTTCGTGAGGTGCCGGTAACCGAACACCTTTTTTGAAATGGCCAAAATTTATCACTTTACTAAATTGACAATAAATTTTTTTAATCAAATGAATCAACTTAGTTTCTCAATCAGTTGTTAGCTAGGAACTTTAGCTTTCCATTGATGTATATATGTCCGCATAATGTGCACTTAGTCAGAAGTTATAAGCTTAAAACAAAAGGGTGCCGGTAATCGTACGCTCTCCCCTAATGTTTTCGGGAAAAAATATTGAGAATTAAGGCGGCGAAGAAGTATTTCTAAAAACGCTTCTTAGAAATCATGTTTTGCGGTGTCCACTGTATCTCAGTGGAGACCAATCAGAAGTGAACAAAACAAATCAGAGCAGTTTTAATGGATGTTTTCCTAGGTTCCAAAGAATTCATTTACTTTTTTTTGAAAAATCAGTATGAAGTCAAATTAGTCTCTCTCTCCCTACAAATCCAATGCACAATGGTCCGAAATAGGAAATTATAATACTTTTGTTATAAACATTACTTTTCTGTTGTTTGTCATCAACTAATCAAATGACTATGACTTCTAGTTTCGGAGATATGATGGTATGAGTGACGTAACCGACCAAACGATTTGTTTTTTTTTTTTCAATTGCTTTTTCCTCGAAGATAACCAAACCGATTTGAACAATCTTAGAATCGTTTCAAAGCTATTATTGGACCATTGATCAAGTTCAAAAATAAATTGTCTGTGACTTCTAGCTGCGTAGATATGATGCTATAAGTGACGTAATCGACAAAACGCGATGTATTTTTACCGCGCAATTTTCTCGGAGATGACTGAACCGATTGTAACAAGCTTAGACTCATTTGAAAGCTACTGTTAGGTTATTAATCAAGTTCAAAGATCAAATGGCTGTGAGTTCTGGTTCCGGAGATATGATGGTATAAGTGACGTAACCAACAAAACGAGTTGTTTTCGAACCGCGCGATTTTCTAAGGATCGCTGAACCGATTTTAACAAACCTAGACTCATTTGAAAACTACTGTTGGGTCATTGATCAAGTTCAAAGATAAAATCAACAATCCCACCACAAAAGGGCCTAACAACAAATGAGAGTCTCTCTTTGTTTACATTCTCTTCTGATTATTACGGAGCCATTACTGCAACTTCTTGAGAGTTTCCAATATAAATCGAAAGCTTGTGGTTTCAACTTGAAAGTTTTGCGAATAGTAAGGTATCGAATATAAAATCAATTCCGTAAATCGTGAAAGAAAAAGTAAACAACGAAAAACTGTCATTTTTACAGTTAGGCTCTTTTGTCGTGAGACTGCCGAAGTGTCTGTGACTTCTAGTTCCGTAGATATGATGGTATAAGTGACGTAACCGACAAAACGCGTTGTTTTTCACCGCTTTAATACATATGTAGGTGCCAATATTTTGGGGTCATCTCTAATTTCGTAAAGCGGTGGTGCTCAAAAGTTTAAGCACCTCGAAAAAAGTCCCCATGCAAAATTGTAGCTAAATCGGATATGGGTATGGGGTGCTGCCCGGCGGTTAAGGTTTGATAATTTGACTTGACTTTCTGGGAGATTTCCGAAATCGAAAAAAAAATTCATTTCAAATGCTATTTTTGAAGAAATCGACTGGCTGGGACTTAAAAAATGTACACACTAAAAACTTAATGTTTATCTCAGCGAAAAAAAAAAGCTGAAAACGAACGGCAAAGCGATATTTTACTGAAATTTCGGCTAAAAAAGCTCCGATTTTTCGGCAATTCAAAATGTTTTACTGACATTCGGTTTTGTAAATTACCGTGTTTACCAGCAATTGGTCATTTTACCGAAATCAGCAAATTAATGATATCAACTTACCGAAATCTCGGTAAACAACTTTTAGACAACCGAAGTTCGGTGATTCATCAATCTCGGTGAAAGCAAAATACCGAGAATTTCAGTGGTTTCCATGTTTGCCGAGATGATTGCCAAGCACTCGGCTGTTCAAACCTCGGCAAAGTTTTGTCGAGATTCGGGAAATAAATCTAAGTGTGTAATTATGAGGGTATTCAAATTTTTGATCTTGAAAAGTCACCATAGGGGGAAGTACATGAAACTTTCAATTTTTTTTAATGTCTTAGAATTATAGAAAATTCAACGAAGTCTCGAAAAATTTTATTTTTTGAAAAAATCGAGTCACAGAAGCACTTTTTACAAGAAAAAATTTTTTTTTGACTCATACGCTTTAGGTAAAGTGTAATTCGCATTAAGGAAAATTTAATGTCCGCCATTTTGATGTTCTGCCGTTGCATTTATTGACATCAAATAAAGTTCCAAATACAAAAACAAAGTAGGAAATACGATTGACTTTTATGTTTCACTTTCAGAACGCTTGCAACGTAGCTGATTTACATCAAAATAACGATAAATAAAAAGAAATGTATTATTCATTAATCTTATTTTTATCTATGCATTCATGATAAAAATGAAAGCTGCCTAATTCTAGAAAAACCTTACGACTTTGAGGTTATATTCTTACTATGGAATTTTTCCGAGTAATTTCAATGTTGATCGTAAAGCAGGTTTTAAAACTTTCTTGAGTTTTTAATCATTTCGATTTAATGCAGGTTTATGCTGGCTCTTCATTTTGCTTCATAAACCTTATGACGAACTGTCCACTTGGTTGAAATATAATCTTATAGTGGTTTTCAGAAGCCCTTTTGTGGAGTTTACAGTTTCAATGCGAGATTCAATATGTAACACTCAAGTACACACAAAAACAGAAACTATTACTTTAGATAACCTTACAAAAAAATTAAGTAATGTGTGTTCGTTTTCATGATATTTGTTAAAAAAAATGGCGAGGGTGACTATTTTTGAGTTCGCCTCGGGTGCCAAAAATACTCACTACGGCTCTGGCCGGATTCGTTTGAAACACGCTTTGGTCATGGATTGCTCAGTTTTTGCAGTTTACAGCTGTTCGAAATGGACTATACCACGTGGTATGGAAATTGATAGTTGTTAGGAGGAATGGTGGAGTCTAATGGCGTTTTTCATTGAGAAACACTGGTGGCGTGGATTGCTCTGGTTTTGCACCTTCGAGCAGAAATGGCAATGAAACACCGTCAAAATATTGCATTTCTGCTCGAAAGTGCAAAATCAGAGCAATCCACGCCACCAGTGTTTTTCAATGAAAAACGACATAAGCTTGCGTTGATTGAGTGGTTCGATAGTTGTATTAAAATACACACAATTTTTGAAGATAGGGTAAATAGCAAACTGTGCGTATTATTAGAAATTCCAAATCATAAAAGACGAGGTATCGCAGTCTTTGAAAAGTGCCATGCCGAAAATAACAAAAATCGGATATAAAACGATCTTATTTCAATAAAATAATAGTATACCAGTAACATTAGCTGATATCCGACTGCAAATGCTAACTAAATGTTTAAAAACATACGAATCTTCAATCAATGCAGTGAACGATAGTTCTCAAATGAAAAAAAAATACTGCTTCTATAACCAATTGCATCCTGCACTGACCCCGCTATCAATCAAATCAATTGCTCAAATAAACTTTAAATTTGTTCGATTGAGAGCGGCTACTTTTCTGCAGCTGGTACTTGGAATAAATTGAAACCACCCTAACGAAGCCCGGTAAGCTCGGAATAGCCATCGACTATGGCTTCCGCAGATTTACTTCTTGGCCGTACCATCCCCAATTACCATTATTGAGTGTGCTGTGCGGACACTCCGGGAGATTGAACCAAAAAATCTCACATGTCAAAACATTTCCCGGGCACAAAAAAAAAAGAAATCTAGCAGAACTAGCTGGATGCAGCTATCGTGCAGATTTGCCACACAGCAGCAGCAGCAGTGCCAGTGCCTCGGAACAGAAGGCTCCACTTGTCTGGTCAACGTGGTGGTTTCATGCTTTGCACAGTCTGTCCTGTGCGTGTATTTGTGGGTGTGTGTGTATACTTTTCCGCATGTATAACTGGGTGAAAGGATTGCGATGTTCAACGACCCGAACCGAAAATGGAACATAACAACCCTGGCAGGCAACAAACGCGCGAAAGTGTATGCCAGTCTCATTATCATTATTGTCCAACCACCCCCATCTACTTACGGTGACGGCTAACATAGCACATGGCAATACCCGTGATGTCCCTCCCGGCATCTGGCTTCGGTTGGCTATATTCAACCATTCCCCAGCTACCAACCCGTTCTCCTAGTCCGTCAACGAGTACGAGGAAATCATGTTCTGTTTGCCAAATCGGTGATTGAAAATGTACGGTATTTGCAGGTTTGGTGATGCTGTGGTGTGCAGTGGTCCAGTGATGCTTAATGTGGAGCGTGTGCCGAAAATGTTAACCTTGCTGGATGAAAAGTTCGATAGCTAATTCATCCATCACTTGATTTGGTAATTTATCAAATTTAGTATATTCCACGCAGTGTGTACACAGATTCCAGATGTTTAAGTTATATTATCGCTTTTTGTAAAAAATGAAACTGTCGATTTGAAAATTCATTCAGATTATCGAAAGCGGTATTTCCGGAACTGCTTTCCAGGAACCGGTGTCGAATGTCGAAGTCGGTTCGTATGGCCAGCAACTTATATGATTTACACATTGGCATAGTCTCGAGCTCAATTTAAAAGAATTTTTCCCTGTTTTACACCAAATTCAGAAACTTTGTAAAGTACCGTAAGACCATTCATTTGAATCCTAGTTTGTGGAAATCGGTTGAGCCATCTCGGAGAAAAGTGAGTCCCGTTTCGGAAGTTTTGACCACTATTTCCGGTATTTGTGGAATCGTATTACATTATTTCGAGAAACGGAGCAAATCTTTACAGACTCTTCTATAAAAGCTAGACACTATCAGTGCAGTAAAACTTCATTCAATTCAATTGGAACCGAATGTGAAACACACTGATGAAACTCAACTACTGCAGCAAGCTTCACACTCTGACACACACACAACGTTCACTGACGTACCGCGAACCAGCAGCATTCGGTTCTTCAATCGATTCTCTTCAAATCAAAGCTCAGTTTAACCACTGTCAGTTGTTCTCTTGAAGTAACAAAATATCTCTTTCAGTAGTGTGAGAGGGGCCTTCAAATGAGGTTCATGTAATCATTCGAATTGGTGCAAGATAATAGAACAAATTCAAGTAACTGAAATATCAATCACAGAATACACATAAATTTCATTTTCATCTGATATCATTCGATTGCAAATGAAATTTTACCGCACTGGTCATGACACCATACGAGTGGGTGCATGAAATTTCTGAAATCGAAATTATTTTTTATGCAAAATGCCTTTAAATTGTCTGAAACTTTGAAATCAGAAATTTGAAAATTAATTTGTTTTAAATTGACTCTGGAACATTTCTGATTTCCAAAACGAACATGTTTTTTTATATGATAAATGTCTCATAGTTTAAAACTTCGGAATCTAAATGTTTCATTTTTTTTACCTTTTTTATATATATAAAAAATAGGTATAGAATTCGCTCAAACTTTAGAAAAATTTTCCGAGGCCCGGAGGGCCGAATGTCATATACCAATCGATTCAGCTCGACGAAATGAACAAATGTCTGTGTGTGTGTGTGTGTGTGTCTGTATGTGTGTTGTCAACTAAGAGGTCGAGATCTCAGAGATGGCTAGACCGATTTTGATCAAACTAGTCGCAAATGAAAGGTCTCCTCGTCACCCAGAACGCTATTGAATGGTTTTGAGATCGGATGTTTACTTTTTGAATTATACGAAGTTTTATGTCAAAATTTTTGGTTTTTTGACAGTATCTGTCACACTTGACCTTGAAAACAGAATATTTTTCTATAGTTAGATTCCGCACGGTAATAGCTCTCCAACAAGCCATAGATTGTTAAAATCCGTCCACTTTTAACGGAAATATCGATATTTTTGTGTAAGCGACTTTTCCCCCTATTCCATCAGTAGAAATTTTGAGCGTTGTATGACAAAGCAATGTTTGGGAGCAACGTGGAACCCGATTTTTTATACTGCTACATACAATTGTTTCTACGTATCGAAAAGACTGTGTACAGCATCCTTTTTCAAGACATTTTGCCTTGGACCGATTCTAGCACGGTTCGTTTTTGGCAACATAATCGTTCGAATATGACATATGTAAACCAGATGATGGTAGCATTTTAGAGTAGAAGCGATTCCATAGTTATATTGATTTAAACTACTTACATCAATAAATGTTGGAAGAACATAACACCCATATACCATTCGAATCAGTTCGTCGAGATCAGCAATTGCTTGTGTGACAAACTTAATTTCGAGATCAGTAATTGCTTGTGTGACTCAATTTTCTCGGAGATGACTTAACCGTTTTCTACAAACACAGATTCATATAAAAAGTCGTATGCTCCAAAACAAGGTTCCTGAATTATGTTTGGGGTCAATCGTTTTCTCAAAAAAGCGCAAATCGAATGCCAAAAACAAAAATTCAAATTAAAGGATTTATGGCCCCATACAAAATTAATGAATTATGTCCAATTCTGGAATTACAATCGATTGTAACACGTTTAAATTCGATCCGATATGCAGTTTCGACATGACACGGTAATGTCGGAATGACTGAAATCTCGAACTGCGTCTTAAAACGACGGTCATTAAGATAATGTCATGAGAACTAAAACACCAAAGAATATTCATGCAATAAACACATGCGGATTGATAAAAAAAGGTATCATCTCACTGCAAGGTGGATTAAGCACGTTTTAATTTTAATTTTAATCTCGGAAATCTTAAAACTCACAGAGTCGATTTTTTTCAAAAATATTTTTTTCGAGATGACACTAGATCTCGAAGTTTAAAGAAATTTCAAAGAGCATTTCCGATTTCTGAAATTTCAAAATTTGCTACAGTTCCTGAGAATCGATTTAAATCGATGTTTGATGATATGATGAAAGGCCAAATTCCACAAAAGGAATGCAATTCCAAGACTTTGCTTGGATTTGTACGGACAAGTCGATTCTACTTGGATGCATAATGTCACACCCGGATTAAAATCATTCGGCACTCAATGATCGAGGTCGTTCGGCATTTCGAATGGGAAAAATCAGCGGATCTCCGACAAAAGCCATTACCTCTCATGCAAGGTGAACGGCGCGTAAAAATCTACAGAAGACTAATGCGCATAGAATCCTTTTTCACGGCACAAACGAACCACACAGAATGCAAGTCGATGCGGTGAAGAGGCTCAGTTTAAATAGTCGCGTCCATTCTATGCGAAATGTAAAGAGATTTACTGTATACGAAATTGTCGTCTCTGTTAGAGAAAGCTATGAGTACGGCGTGTCGCTGAATGGCGGTTCTGTTTTAAAGATAAATGTAGAATTGCATTTTGTAGCAATATACTGCCCATACTCGCATATCAGTCCTATATCGATTTTCGCCAATACTGAGTTAGCTAGAGGAATGAAATCTATTCTCAATGTACTCTCAGAAAATGCAATAAAAGTCGAGGGTTTGTTCAGTAAATGTGAAAAAAATATCAACTCATGTCTGTCCCATATGCAAAATACTCGCATATCAGTCCCATTCAGTGCTAATTTCAATACTTTTATTTGTTACAATATTAGAATAGCAATTTGAATACCGATATTGCATGTAATAATACCATGATTTAGCATTAGGTAGTACAATAAATCAAAAGATTCGGAAATAAAATTTTGATCGTCTTTTTCTCGACATGCTGATTTTCTATATGGGACTGATTCGCAAGTACGGGCAGTATAATACTAATCTGAAACTTTATCTAATTTAAATAGTTTTCCGGGAAACCCGCAAGAAATTATTGTTTTCATAAACTACATTATACAACAAATTTTGACCAATTCCATTATGGCACAAATCTCCAAATATCAAGGGGAACGTGCCATTTGAGCCAATTTGTTCTGATTCCACCCTCACTACGGCACTGAGTCCGACAATCATTTCGCGCTTGATGTTTAATAGTGGGTACACTTCGAGAAAAAACATAAACACGAGTTTCCGAAGTGTTGCCTCTCAAATCCGAAGTGTTACCTGGCTTACGGATTTCTGCTCGAATCGGGATATCAGCCAAAAATTTAATAGTTTCTAGTGCTAAAGTTTTCAAAAACTGTTTTGTTTCTGCGTTACACTACCCAAGTAAATACGTAAAGTACGTTTAAATGAACTGCATCTGCGAGGCCAACTCGAGACAATGTAATCAGCAAGCTCCGTTTTTTAGATCCGTTGATAAATTTGATACAAACTACTGATTCGGCAAGGAATTCATTAACGCTGACGCAGAGTTTAGGTAGATTGCATTTAATTTACAAAAATAGGTAAGGTAATAGTTGTGTTTAGTCTACAAACTAGTTTTGCTTTTATAAAGACGTGAGGATTACTATCTCGAGACAAACAAATCTTCTTTTCATACGGAGGTGGGAGCGAGAATTAGGGTTTAACCAAATTATTGTAATTACTGGAAAACAAGGAACATTTACGAATAATACTTACAATTGTTGTATAAACTAGTAGATAGATTGTGGTTTAACGTACCTGAAAATAAAAAAAAAGAAACAATTAGGTTGGAATTTTAACATAAAATTTTGGAAATCTTTTCATAACTTAAGGGCCCGCAAATGTTTCCAAAATTGGACTCACATAAAAGGTTAACAATTTCACGACGCCTATTTAAATTCGTTACTTCGGATCACATTTTGAGACTCAAAAAGAGGATGAAAATTAAACATCTAACATTTTAGAAATATATACCAAAAAAGTTATGAATTGCTCATTTGCAGGAAAAAAAAAAGATAGCAGAAACATAGCAGAGATTAAAAGACACTGAAGCCTCGATTCATTTGATGAAATTCAATTGGTCTTAATTTCGAAATTTTTCTTGAAAATTTTTCTAGCATGTTGCTGGTCTGGCAAAGCTTCTGCAGTTGCGGTCGAAACACTCCCATTCTTCATCACGGTGAAATCTTTAAAAGAACAAATCTAGCGGAAGTAATGACTTTAAGAAAGAATTTTATCATTCATGAAGTCAAGAAGCTAAAAACCTTCCAGTCAAGAAGCAAAAAAAAAACATGAAGTCAAGAATCTAAGAAAACTACAATCCCACGAATACTAAAAATTCTTTTTTTTTTTTTTTTTTTTTTTTTAAATAACTATTCATTGGAATATGAGTTAAAATTAAATTAATAAGATTTAAATTGGGTGTTCAGCCACAAGTGGTGACTTTTCAGCCCTGTTATATATATATATGATTTGGTTATTACCATGAAGACATTATTTGCTTCCGCAATTCTGAGATTTTTGTGTAGGGAAAATTCTAAACCTACTTGTATTGTGTAATGGGGAAAAGGAACTTATATACTAACTTACTAACTAATACAGAGAGCGAATCGATTCAATTGAAGATTGCATCGATTTTTGTCGGAATTTGCTTATAATATTATGTGACATTACATCTAATGGTTCTATATTTGTGAGTCTGTGTAACTCATTTGTGCTAAACCAGGGAGGACGCTTCAAAATCATTTTCAGAATTTTATTCTGAATCCTTTGAAGCGTTTTCTTCCTGGTGGAACAACAACTTGACCAAATTGGTACCGCATAAAGCATGGCTGGTCTGAAAATTTGTTTATAAATTAACAGTTTGTTTTTTAGACAGAGCTTAGAATTTCTGTTTATAAGAGGATATAAACATTTAATATATTTATTACACTTTGCCTGGATTCCTTCAATGTGATCCTTGAAAGTGAGTTTTTTGTCATACGTTAAACCTAAGTATTTAGCTTGATCAGACCATGTCAATTCCAAGCCATTCAATTTAAGAATGTGATTATTGTTTGGTTTAAGAAAAGAAGCTCTTGGCTTGTGAGGAAAGATAATTAATTGCGTTTTTGCTGCATTTGGTTTAATTTTCCATTTTGACAGATAATCACTGAAAATATTTAAACTTCTTTGTAGGCGACTGCAGATCACTCTTAGATTTCTACCTTTGGCTAACAGACTTGTGTCGTCACAGAATAGCGATTTCTGACAACCAACGGGTAGATTTGGAAGATCAGAAGTGAAAATATTATACAAGATTGGAGCTACGCTCGAACCCTGCGGAACACCGGCTCGTACGGGTAGCAATTCAGATTTACAGTTCTGATAGCTAACCTGAAGAGTACGATCAGTTAGATAATTCTGAATCATTTTGATCAAATAAATAGGAAACTGGAAATCGGACATTTTTGCTATTAAACCTTTGTGCCAAACACTGTCGAATGCTTTTTCTATGTCTAGAAGAGCAACTCCAGTGGATAACCCAGAAGATTTATTTGATTTTAGCATGTTCGTTACTCTGACAAGCTGATGAGTAGTTGAATGTTCATGACGAAATCCAAACTGCTCTGATAAAAAATTGAATTCTCATTTATATGAGTCATCATTCTTAACAAGATAATTTTTTCAAAAAGTTTACTGATAGAAGAAAGTAAGCTAATTGGGCGATAACTTGATGTTTCTGCTGGGTTTTTATCAGGTTTTAGGATAGGAATTACTTTAGCGTTTTTCCATCTTTTTGGGAAGTAAGCTAATGAAAAACACTTGTTGAAAATTTTAACCAGGAGTCTCAAGGCAACATCGGGAAGATTTTTAATAAGAATATTAAAAATTCCATCATTACCAGGAGCCTTCATGTTTTTGAGTTTCCTAATAATTGATTTAATTTCATCAAAATTCGTCTCAATAATGTCATCGTGTGATAACACTTGGGTTGAAATATGATCATATTTCAGTGAGACTTCATTTTCAATGGGACTCACAACGTTTAAATTAAAATTGTGAACACTCTCGAACTGCTGAGCAAGTTTTTGAGCTTTTTCACCATTTGTAAGAAGTATTTGATTTCCTTCCTTGAGAGCAGGAATTGGTTTCTGAGGTTTCTTAAGAACCTTAGAAAGTTTCCAGAAAGGTTTAGAATATGGTTTAATTTGTTCAACTTCTTTAGCGAAATTTTCATTTCGCAAAAGAGTAAATCTATGTTTAATTTCTTTTTGTAAATCCTTAACTATGTTTTTCATAGCAGGATCACGAGAACGTTGATATTGTCGTCGACGAACATTCTTCAACCGAATGAGCAGTTGAAGATTGTCATCGATGATAGGAGAATTTAATTTAGTTTGAGCTTTGGGAACTGAAAGATTTCTAGCTTCGATAATATAATGATTCAAATTGTCAATTGCTGTGTCGATGTCCGCAGAATTTTCTAAAATAGTTTCATGATCCACATGATTTTCAATGTGAGATCTGTAATCCAACCAATTAGCTCTATGATAGTTGAAAATAGAACTAATTGGATTAATTATAGCTTCGTTGGAAAGTCTGAATGTTACTGGAAGATGATCTGAGTCAAAGTCAGCATGAGTAATCGGTTCACTACAAATGTGACTTTGATCTGTTAGAACCAGATCAATTGTAGACGGGTTTTTCACGGAAGAGAAACAAGTCGGATTACTGGGATGAAGAACTGTGAAGTAACCAGCTGAGAGTTGATTATGAAGTATTTTACCATTACTGTTATTTTGCCTACAATTCCACTGGACATGCTTAGCATTTAAGTCCCCTATTACGAAAAATTTCGATCGATATCTTGTAAGTTTTTGCAAATCGCCTTTAAAGAAATTTAATTGTTCGCCGGTGCATTGGAATGGCAAATATGCTCCAGCGATGAAATAAATTCCATGAATGGTTTCAACTTCGATTCCCAAGCTTTCAATAACTTTAGTATTGAAAGAAGGTAAAATTCGATGTTTGATTTGCCGTTGGACAAAAATGGCAACTCCACCACCCATTCCAGTAAACCTGTCAAATCGATGAACCACATAATGTGGATTACTTTTCAATTTTACATTTGGTTTAAGAAAAGTTTCTGTCACAATGGCAATATGAATTTTGTGAACTTTGAGAAAATTATAAAATTCATCTTCACTCGATTTCAAAGATCGAGCATTCCAATTTAAAATATTCAAATAATTATTTAACATCACTGTTAAATTTTAAATTCATTATAATATTATTTGCAAATTTCCATCCGATTTGAAATGCTTCAAAAAGTGATGAAGTTGAATTCATTTGGATGATCATTTGAAAAAGTTGATCTTGTAGGTAGATCATTTTATTTTCAGTTATATCGCCTAAATCGACTTCATTTAAAGAAGCGAATGGCATTGAAGGAATATTTGTAGGTAGACTGCCATTAGAAGAAGATGATTTGGCCGGTCTACCTATTAACAAATTGTTTTCGTTAGAAGAAGAACTGCAAGGCGGTCCTGTGTTTTGATTATTTACATTAGAAGAAATAGGTGATAGATTTCTACCTAATATACCAGCATAACTGACATTAGAAGAAGATGATGACGAGGTCGATCTACCTGGCAATAAATTGTTTTCGTTAGAAGACGAATTGACAGGCGTACCTGTTTTTTGTTTCGAAGAAATCAGTGCCGAATTAGGCGTGGCATTTGTAACGGTTTTCTGATTTTCAGGTATGTTCTGTAAATTTAAGGTCGTTGATTTGACTTGTTGTCGAAGCGAACGAGCGTTTAAAATTTTTTCCCTGACAGGACATTTCAAATAATTGGATTTATGATTTCCATTGCAATTTGAACATGAAAATTTATCAGTGGTTTCATTCGTTGGACAATCGTCTTTCGAATGCGATTTACCACAATTCAAACACCGTATATCCATATGACAATTTTTGGTTCCATGACCGAAGCCTTGGCAACGACGACATTGCGTTAAGTTTGCAATATGATTATGCCGTTTATAATGTTCCCAATGAATTTTAATGTGGGAAATGAAACGTACTTTTTCTAAAGTTTTCAAATTGTTTACATCACTTCGATTGAAGTGTATTAGGTAAAGTTCATGGGAAATTCCAGAGCGTGGTTTAGAAGTACCATTCGCTCTTTTTTTCATAAGTATTACTTGGGAAGGGGCAAAACCAAGCAATTCTTTTAGTTCATTTTTAATTTCATCAATACTTTGATCATTTGATAATCCTTTCAAGACAGCCTTGAAGGGTCTGTCTGATTTTATATCATATGAATAAAATTTATGAAGTTTCTCGGACAAATATCGAATAAGACGTTCGTAATCTTCCAATCCATCCACCAAGACTCGACATTCTCCTCTTCGTCCGATTTGAAATGAGACTTTTACTTCCGGGAGAAAAGTAGAAAGCTCAGTACGGAATGCTTTGAAGTCGGAAATCATCACCGTCACTGGTGGCATAGATTGATGTTTCTTCCCAGAACGACAAGCGTCCATTTTGGGAATTTTTGAAGAATTTTCTTCTATGTCGCTACAATCGGATTCAGGAAGAATCTCGTAAATATTGTTAGACGGCATAGAATCAACGGAAGGGAAATCCGCCCGTTGTCTTTTATTTTTACATTCAGATTCTATAAGATCGTGAATGTTATTAGAAAAATGTTGAATAACGGATTGTGATTTATTCCGTATTGAATTATTTTTAGCCTTAGGCTTGTTGCCTTTCCGGTTGGACGCAGGCATTTTTGAAATAAATGAAATTTTAAATTAAATTAACTAGGCTAAATTAGTCTTCGATTAGACTCCTAGCTAGCCTTAAAAAAGGCTGATTAATTTCTTAGTCACTCTAATATCACTCTTTGTATCACTTAGTCACTCTAATATCACTCTTTGTATCACTTAGTCACTTAGTTAGTGATTCAGGTAGTCTTGAAAAAGACTGAAGCCTTGAATCAATGAAACTCTAGGTAGCCAGAAAAAAATTCCAGGAGCCAAGAGCTATACGCGTGCGGTGCGAACGACTGTTCAACACCGACTGTACTAAAAATTCTTCCAAGACACGAACATGCGATAACTGGCTCGCAAGACCTACGCTTCATACTCTTATCAAGTCACAATGTGTTGTTATTCAAGTATTGGCAAAATTTTGTGCACTCTTATTATACTAGAAAGGAGTGACTGTGGAATGGAAATAGAGTTGATTGACGTGGATGTGTACAAGGCACGACCGATCATGATGACGTTCAAAATGCAATTTTAAAACTCTTCTATCAACAGATTTAAATTTGAAAAATTGTCAAATAATTGCGAAACACTATCTAAGATTCAAAAGCTAATTTTAGGAAGTTATAACCTTCAGTTACTAATATATCAGCGTCAAGTACGTCCAATAAATATTTATAATAATAATAATAATAATAGCAAAAGTTTCTTTTTGCAAAATTCCGCTTCCGTTAGTAAATAGAGATTTCTGTTCACGATAAGCACCACCGGTGATTTGTATGCTATGCTTGATTCATGTTATTAAGTAACGTTGAATAATGGTCCCGGGTTGGCGGTTCAATGCATAGGGCGCTGGTCTTACAAACCAGTTGTCGTATGTTCGAGCCCCGACCTGGAAGGATTTGTAGTGTCAGTAGAATCGTACCACCAGCCATGTAATGGTTCTGTACACTCCTAATCGGCTGCGAAGTCTGTTGAAACATAAGGTCAAATTCCACTACAGGAATGTAATACCAAGGCTTTGAATAATGTTCGTACGTGAAGTCCACAAAAAATTTAAATTGAGAACTATTTAATCATCATCATACAATTTTTGAATTCCAAATGAAAGAAATTTGTTCCTCTCCGGTTTTTCTTATCAGAAATCTACACTCTAATTGACACCAATATCTACTTTCAGATAAACTGCATTTACCCCTTAGAGATAAGTAGGACATGACAAACCATTTTATTCATCTGTATTTTTCGGGTATATTTCGATTTAATACAAATTGGCGTCAGAAAAAAAACTGGAATCACTGATTCCGTACGATATTCGAAGCGATATTTAAGCTACTCTGTTTGGTTTAAACGAAAGAGTCGTTTCATTCCGACTTCTAATAGCAAAACTAACGGTGGAAAATGTCAGAAACAATAGTGCAGGGTCGACGTGGTGCATTGACCTGCTAGCTCCTGTAGAACCAACAGCTGATCGGTATTCAATATACTCAAACGAACACGATGTGTATCATAAGGAAAAAGACATCCACACACAAACGCAACTATAAAGTGAACGAATGGATAGAACTCAGTTTTGTCATCTACTCACTACACAAGCTACGTGTGAAGCGACTGAAGACCGGTATGGTAAAATGGCATATATTTATAGATTCCAAGCAAAGCCTTGGTATTACATTCCTGTAGTGGAATTTGACCTTCTGTTTCAACAGACTTCGCAGCCGATTAGGAGTGTACAGAACCATTACATGGCTGGTGGTACGATTCTACTGACACTACGAATTAGAGATGAGCAAAACAGTTCATTTTAAAGAACCGTTCAGTGATTCAGAGCTCTTTTAAAAGAACTGCCGAGAGCCGTTAGTTCGTTATTTTCATAGTTAGTTTACTTGTTGAAAGACTAACCGAGACACCAGATTCTTCGGAGTCTAGCGTTCTCCAAAAAGATTGAGCGAGCAAAAAAAAACAAACAAAAAGGTCCACGACTTTGAACTAAAGAACTACTGTTCTCAAGAAAAAGAACTATTGGTCATTCATTCTTTCAAAAGAACTAGTTCTTTTGAACCGTTCGCGAACGAATTGCCTATCTCTACTACGAATCCTTCCAGGTCGGGGCTCGATGATACGCCCACTGGTTTGTTAGACCAGTGCCCTATGCATTGAACCGCCAACCCGGGTACAGTTTTTATTTATTCTCCATTTATGCTAAATTTCATACTAAGCAGAATGATGCGGTGTTTTTTTATGCATGACGCAAAACCTTCCTATAGCAAACGAAGCAGAAGCTACTATATGAAATGTAAACTAACGATCGAAACCGAAAAATCAAGGAATGACATCATTTGCCCTACTGTGACTGGTTCGTGAAAATAAAGGTCGATTAAAAGCACTTTTTCAATAGTATGGTATTGAAATGGTAGTTGGTAGTTAAATTATATAAATCCATCCACAGATCACGGAGTTATTGGCGTTCAATGACAAAAAATCTAATGCAGCTAGTTTTATAATTTTTTATTGACACCCTGTCCCATATAGTGAAGAGTAAGGCAGTTTTAATGCCAAAAGTGAAAAAATTTAAAGCACTGATCAATGAAAACTGACGAGTAACGGAAAAGTGACAAAGAACGTGTCTTCAACGCCCGAACATGCGATAAATGGAAACCATTATCTTCTAATAACATACTCTTCCTAAATAAATAAGTGTAATTAGTTCGTGAACACAAAACCTACGGGGGTTTCTCGATAAGTTTTGAAATGGGATAACAATTATTCCAATACATCAAATCAGACATCAGCATCGAATGCGGGAGGGTGTTCTAAGCGGTACGCGTGCTCAGAACACTTTGTCATTTGAGTCTACGTTTGCTATTTATGGCAAGTTTCAAATTTCGATTTGGCAGAAATTGAAGTTATCTCTAGAAGTTTATTGTGCTAACATTTTTTTGCGACTTGCGTCGTAATTTATCACAACAGCAGTGTATCGATAAACTCGTTTTTATTTTTGGGTGATGAAGAACTGTCGTGGAACACGGCGTTTCAATGATTTGCAAGCGTTTGATACCGTATAATGATGACAAATGATCGAAAAAGACTCGGATCGATTGATCAACCGAAATGCTGAGAGAATTTAATCACATTGCTTCGAAACACGTCTGTACTACATGGTATGAGAAGTTCTGGGTCTAACAAAAAAAGTCGATTTTTAACCGTGAAACCATTATAAATCTTCAGTAACATTTTGATGTCCTTCGAAGAAAAAAAAAAAGATTTATCAAGGCCTTCAAAACAGGCTTCTGTTTCTGCAATGACCTTAGCATTCGACGAAAATTTCCTTCCCTGGAGAAACATTTTCAGGTTTGGAAATAGATAATAGTCACTGGGGGCCAGGTCTAGAGAATATGGTGGATCAATCCGTAGCGTCAATCATCGTTGCTATTTTATCAGGACACGAAACTCGTCTTTTTCCATAGCTTGATGAAAACTAGAACTCGTCTGACACGATCAGCTGTTATTCAAACACTAGTGGATAAATTGTCAAGAAATTGGGCCATTTTGAGGCTTGTTCACAACAAAAAAAAATACGGTTCAAAACTATACACATCGCGCCAATCAAATGGTTTCTTGACGCTCAAAACATAGAACTAACGAGTAATCCGCCGTAATGCCCTGATTCAGCCCCTCCCGACTTTTCTTATTCTCACATCGGTCAATATTTCCTTAAAGAACTGAACTGTATTTTGAATGTTCAACCAGCGAGAATAGATCAAAGTAAATGAGTTAAGCATTAGTCAAATAAAAACACAATTGTTTTCAGTAGTTCTTTCGAGTGTAAATATTTGAATTACTAAGAAAAACAACCTCGCACTACCAATCTCGGCAGCCTTCAATCCAACTTGCTACAATCAGTGAAAAAACGGATCTTCACTATGTTACCATGATTAGCAAAATACAGCTAATTCCATTGCCTAATACTTTTCAGCTTAGTTCAGTAAATTTGTCGTCCGTCTTGTACTTCTACCCGGTTCCGAATTTCCACCGGAGAAAAACAAACTTCTGTAATCACACTCTCGACCTCGGGTATCTGTTTCTTGTCGCCCAGCATGGAGCTCGAAATGAAACTTTTTATTTTGTTTCCTAATCTTATGTTGGCACCTTGAGTTCCATCTCCCGCATCCGAAATGGGTGGGGGGAGGGGGTCACCCGGTCGCACAGTTTCGTACCCGTGGAGCCGCCGATGTCACACTGATTAAAGTAAATTCAATTTTAAGCTAAACTTAATGGAAAAATAATCCTTTTAAAATCAATTCACCCCAAAAACCCGTCGTCCGGGTGTTGTTTGATGGTGCGTCGGCCTAGCGACGAACAAACACAACAAGAAAAGAGCGAAGGTCTCGTCGTGGCATCCTTTGATGAGCTGGACGCCAATTTTTCGACTGATTCGATGAGTTCTGTGAATAACAAAAGCTTAGTCATGAAGCTCTCATAAAAATTGATGAGAAATTTTTAATTGATTAGAAACGAAGTATTTTTTTAACAGAAAAAAATGTTCGACAAACAAACGCTTCAAATTATCAACGCATAATCATTGCGTTGGTGCAACCTCCGCCATCATCGGAATCGCCGCCTACTAGCTAACAGCAACACCAATCTTTTGCTTCTGTTTGGTTTCTCTTGGTAGCCTGGTGACATTTTGCTTTTCCCTGTCAATCTTGATTGATCCAGGAATCAAGTTTCCGGCGATTGTTTTTTTACGGGTGGAAAGAATAAAGGAGGGAATGAAAGACGGTACTCTGCTCACTGTTCTCATCTTCCCCAATTAGCTCGGTTCAGTCTCCTCAGCTTGAGACGAGTTAGTTACGTATCTGGATATTATCACACTGCTGGAGATTCGTTAATTACAGCATTCCCTCGTGGGTCAATCAGCCGTCAATCGGACGGCAGAAAATGACACGTGTCATCACTATGGTGAGATATTGATTCAACGCGCATTCAATCGGCTAATTAGTGTTAGCTTTTTTCTTCCTCTATTGACCGAACGAACAACAAAACAGATCAACTTTGGGGCAATGTGTGGAGTGGAAGGCTGTTTGGTGATACTAATCTACTGTGATTGCAATATAATCTCGACTTCTTCATAAATGACACTGACAAGCATGCTCTAAAATTACATCTCAACTAAATTAGATCCAAGCAAGCGCAGGCACGTAATTAAGTACAGAAAATACCACAATTATAGGGGTTTTCAAGAAGACACATCGCTTTCAGTCGCACACTCTTATAATAGAGCCGATGAAAAGTGTGCTTTCGAGAATTCACTTTCCACTGTTCGGTCTTTCGAAAGGGGGGGGGAGGGGGCCAAGAAAGTTCTACGCGGACTGATCTGAAGTGTTATCGAGTGGTCAGATAGTGTACATGAAGCGAAAGAGGATGATGGTGGCACAGACAAAGTCATTTACTCAGGGGAACATAAATAATGACAGTCAGTGGCAAAAGGATTATGTGCGAAGTGAGTGGAAAACGGCTCGGAAAAACACACCCGAAAGGCAAACACTAACGCCAGTCTGTTTTGGATTTATGCGCTGCAAAGCCACAGGAGACGGGCAAAAAGTCACTGCGAAACAGTGTGGCCAGGGGGGGGAAGTGGAGCTTTAAGCGGTTTTGGGGTCGGAAAATCACCGTTCACTGGAACTCGAACAGTCGAGGTTTTTTTCTTTCTTTAAAATTATTACCGATTATAGAGTAGCAACAGAATCGTTGAGTAGGTCATTAATTGTTTTCGTATGATCAAAGTTAGAACTTCACTATCAGAAACGAAAATTTAGTTGTCATAAAATTGGGCTTCGATTGAGATCGATTTGTTCTGACCACGTGTTAATTCATTTTTTGCAAATAAATTCTCTGACCAACAAGATCAGCGAACTGCGGTTGAGGAAGTTAACAATACTCAATTTTAACGACTAATTTTATCTTCAAGAAACATGTAGAACATGTCATACTATCTTGATCAAAAAGTTCCCGGAATTTATTCAGAAAATTAAAAGATTGTTCATCAAAATCGATTTCGTTCCCTTCAAAGTACTCCCCGCGTTCCACGGAGCGGTTTTTTAAGTCGACCGAATAGGAAAAAGTCGCACGGAGTCAAATCAGGTGAATTCGGTGGTTACTGAATGGTATTCGTTTCGTTTTTAGCCAAATGTTCACGGATAACGATGGCATTGTGTGACGGTGCGATATCGTGGTTCAAGATCCACGAGTTGCTTGCAGAGATGTCCATCTCCTCTGTGTGACGAAGATTAAACGAAATTTCTTTCCTCGCACTGACAACTTCAACTTCTCTTTTACATCACCGTTGTATAAAGTGTGCACGTATCATGAGTTCGCGTATTTTTTTTTTTACCTCTATCACTGAATCGCACCAAAGTGCTTGAGCAGAGCTATCGAGTTCTTTGAGGTGGAGGTGATCACTCTGGTGTATGGTTTGCGTATAAGAAGCATGGGACACGCAAAATCAGCAAAAAAAACCTGTTTTAATCCACCTAGTAGTGTAATGGTGCCTTTCTCATATCAATCATACTATCATATATAATACTGTGGTATTCTTCAAAATAATTCCCTGCTATTCTTGAAAGAATAACCGAAATCGGTTTGTTTGACCGTTTACTGATAAAAACTATCAATTGGAAAAGATTTGAGGTCGATTTAGAATTTTTTTAAAGGTTTTTCCACATTTTCAGTGATGGTATACAATTTTTAACACACTTTACCCTATATTTCCGGATCCGAAAGTCGGATCCGCATGAAATTCAGGAATTACGCATGGGACCACAGGACCTTTCATTTGAATCTAAGTTTGTCAAAATCGGTCGCGCCATCTATGAGAAAAATTAGAACACATATTTTCATTGTTTTTGCACATTTTACCCCATAGCTCCCGAACCAGAAGTCGGATCCAAATAATATTCAGGAATTTTGTATGGGACCTCAAGACATTTCATTTGAACCTAAGTTTGTGAAAATCGGTTCAGCCATCTCTGAGAAAAGTTAGTGCACTTATTTTCACAATTTTTTGCATATTTTACCCCATAATTCCGGAACCGGAAGTCGGATCCAAATAATATTCAGGAATTTTGTATGGGACCATAAGACCTTTCATTTGAATCTAAGTTTGTGAAAATCGGTTCAGCCATCTCCGAGAAAAGTTAGTGCAAAAAACGTAACATACACACATACGCACATACACACACACATACATACACACACACAGACATTTTCCGTACTCGACGAACTGAGTCGAATGGTATATGACACTCGGCTCTCCGGGCCTCAGCTCAAAAGTTGGTTATGTTATATGAGTTAAGGCAAAAACAATTTATCGTTGAATTTTCGTTTTTCCTTGCAAGCTTTACACGACAATGCCAGATATACTCTCTATTCGTTGAAGTTCACAGAAGTGTTCGCTCACCATCACGCGCCAGTGATCACTTGGGAGTATTTAGGCGAGAGCACATGAGAGCGATTCATGCGAAGAGAATGTGGTTCTCTCGCACCGGCTTCGTTCAATACGAGCACACACTCAAAGTCTGTCTAATGGACACTGAGAAGAAGTGCGCTTTCCTTTTTGGGTGGAGTCCACCGACTGCATCCGCAGTGTAGAAATGAAACTTACACATTGGTGTATCACTCTAGTGAAATGCCATCACTGGTTGTTTGCCCACAAATTTGGTCTTTTTCGGGGACTTGCTTCATGCAAACCTCTCATGACTCCTCTGCCATCTCTCTTACAGTTAATAGTCAATATTTTCGTCAGTTTTCGATGTCGATGGCCTACCGCTTCTCTCATCATCATTCACAGACCCACGGCCACTTCTGAAACGTTCGTGCCACGGATAAACGATTGTTTTCTACAGAGTATCGTTGCCGAAACGATAGAAATGAAATTGTTATTTGAATTCTGTAATTCATAAATGACGCGAAATCATGTCCACCTTTTCAGTTGAACCTTCAAATGTTCAAAATTACGTCACCTGAGTTGGAATACTTTTAAAAATTAACTGTTAAGGACTGAGGCCAGTAGGTCGCATATTACCACGTGGTTCGCTCTGCGTATTACATTTCCCTCCATTTTCTCTCGCAAATATGCTAAATGACTCTCGATGTGGCCGGGTTGCCAAAGAAAGTTTTGATATTTTCGGTTACAAGTTTGACTACATCACATAAAATCCAATAAAGCTACCGCTTGTTTGGCAGCCTTTCTGAGCCGATTTTATTTCTCTCTCATGTTTCGTTACGTTACTAGGAAACAAGAGCAGAAAAATGGCGCGAACATAGAAATCGACTAACCTTCACAAGAATAACATTCACTTCATTTTTATCGCGTCAACATATCTGTTTTTATGCACTAATCGCATCTAAATTAAATTATCTAGACATTGTAAGGATAGATTTTTGATCCATGCTTGAGAAAAAAGACTTTCCTGACCGCTAAAGTCAATGAATCAGTCTGAAATTTTCACAGAATAATGTAAACTAATTTTCTTAAAGATTACAAGTTGGGTTTTTTTTTTATTTGTCACCGTTTCTTGGAAAATCATATTTGAAGCGTGAAAATAGCCCTCTAAAACGCCCGAAAACACACTGACCTCAGACCTTAAGTGTTGTGATTCATAAATGGATTTCGCGTCCCGCTGCTGAAAAACTTTTCTTTTGCATGAAATGTATGCTAATTTATTGCGTTTGATAGGGCTTTGTTTCTGGTAAACTGATAACCGATGTTGATAGCACTCTCTCATATTCGAATCAAACTTTCTCGACATATAAGCTTTATCGCCACTATGCATACTTTGTATTTTCCAAATTGATCTAAGTCATTGTCTAAGCTGTCTTTTGAAAATGTTACCGATTATAGAGTAGAAACAGAATCGTTGAGTTGAGTTGGTAACCTTCTACCATTTACTTTTACTTTTAGTTTAGAGAAAGTTTCATTCAAATCTGAGAGGGTGCTGCCGAATCCGAATAGATTCGGCACAAAATTCGTCTATTCGAATCCTACACAGAAAGAAACGAAGTCGTTTCACAAAAATCATCATTTTCGAATCCAATGAAATTTTGTCCCTAGTTAGGTAATTACGTTTCCTTCCAACCGTCCACGTATTGAAAGTTGGGCAGTTTTAGGAAAACAGTATTTCTAACTGAAACTTTTTCTTGTCCTTTACTGATGTGTTTTGCGAACATCGGGAAACTAGCTATAGAGTATTTTTTGAAAACTCCTCACAAATTGAACTTCATTGGATTCTTGGACGGCCAAGACCTTCAGTTTAAATTAGTTTTCGATAAGAAAAAACTGAAAAAAGTGAGTTTAGACAAAAAAAACATTTTTTCTTGAAAGTTTTGGTTGGTGGATAACTTAATTAGCTATCTTGGGACAATGTTCTATTCAAACCTGAGAGAGTGCTGCCAAACGGCCGAATACGATTTAGCGTGAAATTCGTCAACGCCAAAACGTATAATCGAACAATAAGAAAACATAAACGTGCTTTTCGAAATGTGAATCGCAGTAGCCGTGTAAGGGCTGCTTACACCAACATCTGAACACTTGAAGATGAACATTGGAAAAGGTCCCAAGTGCAAATGACAGTTTCTCTTTGTTTACTTTTTTTTCATCGAGTATTACGGTCCAATCAGCGATCCTTCATCTAACACTTCACATAGGATAATAGCAAAAACCATCAACTTTCGATATGCGCTATAGATATTGTTGGAAGTTACTGGAATTTGTCGTAATAATTGAAATAGAAAGTAAACCATGAGAAACTGTCATTTGCACTTGGGACCTTTTCTAATGTTCATCGAGACTTTTCAAGAATTGTTACACAGACAAATACACACGGAAAGGAATGAAATTGATATTTAAATTCCGTAATTTATAAATGAAGCAAAATCATGACCAACGGTTCGGCTAAATTTACAGTTTTAAATCTTAACTGTTGTTGTTGTGATTCATAAATGAAAAGATCAACTAACTGCTGAAAGGAAAAATAAATGAATGCGATAGCGAGCACGATTTTTCAAGCCAAAACCAAATATGCTAGGAAAAGGGAATTGATTTTATAGAAAAATCCACAGTTTTTGTGATAGAAAAAGATAAATCTAAAGTTGAATTACGAACCTTCAAAGCACAATCCTCTTCAAACTGAAATGTAAAACAACAAAAAGCAGTAGAGCAATTACAGCAAATTTTTCATCAGAAAAAAAGTTAAAACCAGGATCAACTTGCTCCGATTTGGACGAAACTTTGACCTTGCGGTTAGTATTACTAACCATTGGGTTCGCAATTATGAAGAGACAAATTCGATTGAGAGTAAAAACCGGACATGGATTTTGCAATGGAAGAATCGTTTAAAAACGTCTTTCCTGCAAGAACCGGACAAAATAACTTTGAATGCAAAAACCGGACAAAAACTTAACCGGTTCTTCTAAAACAAATGTATTTATCCGGTTTTTGCATTCAAAGCTTTTACAAACTGCCGCTGTGGGAACGCAGCATGAATCAAGTTGCTCTTAACAAACAAGCAAACCATATGTATGTTGTAATCTCTCCTGTATAGAGTAGATTCGTCAGTAAAAAAAAACTTCTGCTGTCCCTTCCTACACAATATCTTATACCGTTATTTAAAAAAAAGACCTAAACCTTTTATTTGGGCCACAATCAAATCGTTTCGTCAAAAATGAAAAAAACGGTTCCTTGCCTCTTGTTTGACGGTGTCTCCAACCTTGATATAATCCTTTAAACATTGAGAACAAAACCCGGACAATGATTTTGCAACGCAAGAATCGTTTTAAACAACTTTTTTTTAGAAAACCAAGCCTCTAGATGGCTCAATACCAAATTTCACGACAATCGATCCTCTAGTGTTTGAATAACGGAATCAAGCTATGAAAAAAGACGAGTTTTGTGTCCTGATTAAACAGCAACGGTGAAATTGAATGATTTGCGGTACGGATTGGTCCACCATCCCCCGTATTCTCTAAACCTGGCCCCCAGTGACTATTATCTATTTCCAAATCTGAAAAGGTTTTTCCCATAAAGGAATTTTCGTCGAATGTTGAGTTCATTGCATAAACGCAAGCCTATTTTGAAGGCCTTGACAAATCTTTTTTCTTTTCAAATGGTATCAAAATTTTGGAGGACCGATGGGTCAAGTGTATCGCTCTAGATGAAGATTATACTGAAGACGGAAAAAAGATTTCACGATAAAAAATCAACTTTTTCTTTGTTAGGCCCGGAACTTCTCATTCCATGTAGTATTGCATAAATATGTTCAGAAAAATACAAAATTTACTGTACGTAGAGAAGTGGCTGTGAAATATGGTCGAATCTTCACACTACTTTTTGGGCCAAATGTTTGTTTTTTATAATGCCACACTTTGGCAAAAGTTCAAAAATACTTCTACTAAGTAGCTACTCCTTGAACACAAAATTTACCGATAAAGAACATGAAATTGTTACTTATTGTGACCGGTTTACTTCGACTGGAATAATATTAGGCCAGCTTTAATGCATACCTGAGTTACGAACATTGTTTTTTTTATTTCTGGCTTATGTACAAAATGAATACCAGCTTTGAGAGTAGTTCTAACAAATGATTTTCACATCATAAAAAACAGCGCTATCTTAAGACTATTTTAAATATATCGTTCATTTTCATCCGGCTTCAACTTAATTATGGTCGTTCGCCAGGTATCTAAAGTATTAAAAGTGATTTGAAATATCCAGAAGTAGGTTTTCAGTGCCCTACAAAAGATGGCACCCCCAGTAGATCTCGGACAGTACCCTAAGGTACGCGGGGGATACGTACCGCGTAAATGAAACCGCGCAAAAAACCCGCGTAGCTTCGAAAATCCGGGTAAAAAACCGCGTTGCTTCGGAAATCCTCAAAATTGTAGAATTTCTTTTTGTTGCCAAATGTCTTAGAAATATGAAATGTAGAAATCTTGTGCAATCTGAAAAAAATTTATTTGAAAAAATCGAACTTGGGACCGCGTAACTACGGAAATCGTCGTAGAAAAAAACCGCAAAACGGAGAACATTTTTTTTTGTATGAATGAATAAGAAATGCATGAAACGTCCAGATTTGGTATAATCTAAAAAGTTTTGTTTTTAAATCGATTTAGATCTCCGAAATCGATTTTTTTAAATTTAAATTTAAATTCGATTGAGAGTAAAAACCGGACATGGATTTTGCAATGGAAGAATCGTTTAAAAACGTCTTTCCTGCAAGAACCGGACAAAATAACTTTGAATGCAAAAACCGGACAAAAACTTAACCGGTTCTTCTAAAACAAATGTATTTATCCGGTTTTTGCATTCAAAGCTTTTACAAACTGCCGCTGTGGGAACGCAGCATGAATCAAGTTGCTCTTAACAAACAAGCAAACCATATGTATGTTGTAATCTCTCCTGTATAGAGTAGATTCGTCAGTAAAAAAAAACTTCTGCTGTCCCTTCCTACACAATATCTTATACCGTTATTTAAAAAAAAGACCTAAACCTTTTATTTGGGCCACAATCAAATCGTTTCGTCAAAAATGAAAAAAACGGTTCCTTGCCTCTTGTTTGACGGTGTCTCCAACCTTGATATAATCCTTTAAACATTGAGAACAAAACCCGGACAATGATTTTGCAACGCAAGAATCGTTTTAAACAACTTTTTTTTAGAAAACCAAGCCTCTAGATGGCTCAATACCAAATTTCACGACAATCGATCCTCTAGTGTTTGAATAACGGAATCAAGCTATGAAAAAAGACGAGTTTTGTGTCCTGATTAAACAGCAACGGTGAAATTGAATGATTTGCGGTACGGATTGGTCCACCATCCCCCGTATTCTCTAAACCTGGCCCCCAGTGACTATTATCTATTTCCAAATCTGAAAAGGTTTTTCCCATAAAGGAATTTTCGTCGAATGTTGAGTTCATTGCATAAACGCAAGCCTATTTTGAAGGCCTTGACAAATCTTTTTTCTTTTCAAATGGTATCAAAATTTTGGAGGACCGATGGGTCAAGTGTATCGCTCTAGATGAAGATTATACTGAAGACGGAAAAAAGATTTCACGATAAAAAATCAACTTTTTCTTTGTTAGGCCCGGAACTTCTCATTCCATGTAGTATTGCATAAATATGTTCAGAAAAATACAAAATTTACTGTACGTAGAGAAGTGGCTGTGAAATATGGTCGAATCTTCACACTACTTTTTGGGCCAAATGTTTGTTTTTTATAATGCCACACTTTGGCAAAAGTTCAAAAATACTTCTACTAAGTAGCTACTCCTTGAACACAAAATTTACCGATAAAGAACATGAAATTGTTACTTATTGTGACCGGTTTACTTCGACTGGAATAATATTAGGCCAGCTTTAATGCATACCTGAGTTACGAACATTGTTTTTTTTATTTCTGGCTTATGTACAAAATGAATACCAGCTTTGAGAGTAGTTCTAACAAATGATTTTCACATCATAAAAAACAGCGCTATCTTAAGACTATTTTAAATATATCGTTCATTTTCATCCGGCTTCAACTTAATTATGGTCGTTCGCCAGGTATCTAAAGTATTAAAAGTGATTTGAAATATCCAGAAGTAGGTTTTCAGTGCCCTACAAAAGATGGCACCCCCAGTAGATCTCGGACAGTACCCTAAGGTACGCGGGGGATACGTACCGCGTAAATGAAACCGCGCAAAAAACCCGCGTAGCTTCGAAAATCCGGGTAAAAAACCGCGTTGCTTCGGAAATCCTCAAAATTGTAGAATTTCTTTTTGTTGCCAAATGTCTTAGAAATATGAAATGTAGAAATCTTGTGCAATCTGAAAAAAATTTATTTGAAAAAATCGAACTTGGGACCGCGTAACTACGGAAATCGTCGTAGAAAAAAACCGCAAAACGGAGAACATTTTTTTTTGTATGAATGAATAAGAAATGCATGAAACGTCCAGATTTGGTATAATCTAAAAAGTTTTGTTTTTAAATCGATTTAGATCTCCGAAATCGATTTTTTTAAATTTAAATAAGTGTCAGAATTGATTTGAAAAAAAATTCAGATAACACCTGATCTCGATGCTTCATGCATTTCTAAGACAAAACAAGAGAACCGCGTAACTACGGAAAAAGCCGTGTAAAGAAAACCGCATAAAAACCCGCTGAAAAGAGACCTCAGTGTAATGTCGAGTTAGATTTATATTTGACATAAATCGAATTCCGATTAATTTCACTATATTTGTAATATTGTGTTGGAATTAAATGGAATTGATTTTTTATTTTTAAATCAATTCAGTACAATTCATTAACCGCTTAAAAAAGTAATTCCTGACATTGAATAATTATCTTCGAATTTTTTCTATCGGTGTCGAATACCATGGCTTGTTATGAGCCAAATAAGAATTATTTGCGGAAAAGGCGAGATTTACATTTTTTTTATCATTAAAAGTGCTTCGGAGGCCCATCATTTTGGGAGAATCCTAAGCAGTTAATATGACTCAAAGGTTGGTGGTTTCGACGTTGATGACAAGGAGCGCTCTGGAAGACCGTAATAGAAGAAATTGCCAAGTTTACTGCATGCGAATCTGTACCAAATCCAATAAAGAGCTTTCAGCTGATAAACATTGTACGTGACGTAGGAAGCCAATTTGAGCGGTTAAAAGCATTGAGGTTCATCCAAAAAGTTTTGAAATTTTGCAGCACGCACGAGGTGAACCCAAGAGATCTTACGAAGGAATATTGTATGATCGAAATGTTGATGAAGCGTGATTATAAGATGAAGCGGCGTCTAAAAAAGGAATTTTTTATAACAATCTTAAACGCAAAAAATACTAGTCTTCAAGGAAACCGGAAATTCAAAGAGTCAACTTTTTTTTGCGTTCTTCGTAGCAAAACCAAATATCGAAAATGGAAACGAATTTGGTATGCGAATAATTTGGTTAAAATAGTGTATTTAAAAATCTTTTCATTCGATGATATACCCATGGTCACAATGTTTTATAATTCTCATGTTTTGGGGCCCGTAATATTGCAGTCCTCCTGGGCCCGAAAAGTCTCTCGGCGACCCTGATGGTACTCTTATCGTACTCTCGATTTTCGAGTACCTTTCCGAAAGGATTCTAAGTGTCAATAGGCACGTACCATTAGCCATGCACTGGCTCTGTACGTAAAGAATTGGTTGCAAAATTTATTGAATGGTCAAATTCCACAAGAAGAGTGTATTAGCAAGATTCGCATTAAAATATTACGTTCCCCGAGCTTGACGAACAATTCAAATCAACATTAACATATTTTCATGAAAGGATCACAAGGGAATTTAATACAACTGACATCTAACCATTGTAAAGAACCCAATTACCAAGTTTGACATGAGCCAAAAAAAATGTCAGAATATACTACAATGCAGAGGCTATGGTAAAAATAAACTATTTGGATAACAATTGATTGAAAATCTTATTGCATCCTCACCCGTTATACAGATCGGGTTTGGCACCTTCCGATTACAATTTGTTTCAATCGATGTAGGACGCAGTCAGTCAAGAAAACTAGAAAAAGGATTCAAAAGACTACACATTTTTCGGCTCCGAATCCATAAATTTCCTGAAAAGAACAATATTGTTCGTAAGGTATGGAGCCACAAAAAATCGAAACAAAAACGCCGGGCCGAAATGCATTGGAATGGTATCTAACCATCCGACTGTCCTCCTCTTCACCAGCGGTAGAACGCAAGTCACTGATTAGATTATAAGGATTGGTATGCGATTAAGGTCACAACAGTTCAGCCCAGGTCCAACACTCCGTCAATCCGTTTCCAAATCCGTAACCCTTACCGGTAGCATTGTTACCGCAGTACTAAAATAAAAAAAAAGATAAACGATGTGTGAATTCCCTCCGGTCACATAACGCCTCGAATAACAAGTAGGGTAACCGTACCCATATTCTAGATATGTTATCTCGGCATGAACTTTACGTATTTTCCCTAATGATACTGTAGAATAAATCATAAAGCGAGCTTTGAAAAAACAACTGTACTAAGGGGCGCCTAACGAGACGTAAACAGGCACCGTCACCCTAGCCTGTTATTGTCCGAGGTTTCAACGACTTCGCATCAATAAACGATCAATAGCAAATACCTACATATTCTCGTCCGGGGGGGGGGGGGGTGGGGGGGGGTAAATTCCGTAGGAAACGTGTTTCGCCACACTTACCGGCAATAGAAGCAACTCCGCTGAACTCCGCCATCGTTGCGCTGGGCCACTGCCGTGAGGTGGAAACCCACTTCCTTCCCGTACACAAAAAGCTTTGCCGTCACGTGGTAGTGTGCGTGTGTGTGTGTGTGCTGCCTGAACCCGCCGTTTGGCTTTTTATTGCATCTTCCGGTTTCCGACTGTCGTCTCCCCCATCTAACCCATGCTTAACCTATTTATTTACACCCTGTCTTCACCCTGGTCGCATGACGAAAACAGCGTGCTTTGGAAGAAGAAGTTTAACGATTTACGCAAAAATGTAACATAAGGCACTCTGCAGTATTTGTAACGTTGATCCTGTCGACAAACATTCCTAACCTGTGAATGTAACAAACGACGGAAGAGAATGATAGATATATCGAGGTAGAAGAAAAAAAAAACGATGGGAAATCAAACAAACAGGAATGACAAAGAAAGGATGTCGAAGTTTAGCGCAAACTGTTTTTTTCCGTTTGTTCTGTTCGAACGAGGAGGAGACAGCAAAAAACCAGAAAAGTGTAAGCCGCCCACAAAAGGTTCGTTGTGTGGAAAGTTGTTTAATTTTGCGACTTTGTAGGAGAATTCGATCTCACCCGGCTTGGTTCACTTGTGACTGTGGAAAACTGTCTTGAGAGCAAGAGAATGATTTTTTGTTTGGGTTTTAAAACCTTCAACGCAGTAGGCCTGTTGAAGTCTGTGTGTTCGAATGGAAAACCAAAGATGAGAATGATGACAGTCTTTGAACTTCAATGGATTTTTCAGCGCTGCTACGAGGGCCGATCGAAGTAGCCCGCAGGAAGGTGAATTTAGGATGTTTGGAGTGCACGATAATAATATTGAGCAAAGAATCGATTCAAATTCCGGGTTTCGCAATTACAATATAGAAAGTTGTTTCATTATTTTCTGAAACTTTTAAAAAATTATCCAAACAATAGACAATTGAAAGAACACTAAACAAATTAGTTGCCAGTGCTTTCATAGTTTGATAAATTTATTGAACGTTATTTTTGGTAAATTTCTTTGAAAATTTAGAATAATTTTCTATTGACTTGTGCAAAATTCAATTGGAAAATTTGTAACCAAATTCGAATTAAATTTTTAAACTCGTCATAAATGATCTTCGTCAGTATTCGAATACTGATGAAGGTCATAAGTAGTGACCGAAATAAACAACTGTATACGTACAATGTGGGATTTAACTCATTATTATGTGAAAAGTGCACAAACTGTCGAAACAATCATATCTTTAAGCGTTTAAAACCCAGTTAAAACGATTCTACGAACAAAATTTTAGAAAAATTTGAACAAGTTTTGTATAATTTATAAGCAAACTTTACGAACAATTTTTTAAATTCATTCGACGCAAAATATGATATTATATTAAACAAATCTTCAATTAATTTCGAATTGATTTTAAATTAATGTCGAACAAATTCTGACCAAAAGTTTCGAGAGGCACATGAATAAACATTGGAAATGTTTTCAACAAATTGAGAATAATGTATCACAATTAGATGATTATTGCATAACTTGGACAAAAAAAAAAGTTTAGATTAATAAGAATTGAATTATTTTCAGTGTTTCGTCAGCTTTTTGGGCTTCATATTTTTTTCCAAATACAGAAGAATCATCTTTAATCTTCTTTGCAAATATCTAAATTCTAAGGTTCCAAAGTGAAAACAGACGAAATGTTAATATTCGGAACTTATTTTCCCACTACTTTTGAGATATTCAAAACAAAGTTTTGACATTCATCGGCGTAATTTGCGGTTTAATCCTTTTCTCAGAATTCCTCGTGCTAGAACTAACTATGGCTGTAATGAATTGTTTTCGAGTATGTGTCGCGTATTCAATACTTGCTCCGATGAATTTGATTTCAATTTATCTCGCAACACCATTAAAGCCCGTTTTCTCCTAATCTTTTCCCGCTAGTTCAATTGAGATAATTAGACGATATCTATAGTTGTTAGTTAGCTTAGTAGTTTAGATGAGGATGATTTAGGATTTCGTTATGTATCATTTGGACAAATGTTATCTGTTGATACAAAAGATGAGTAGGTTTTATGCCTGCTGGAGAAGGAGAACAAAAAGCAAGGCTTTTTCCTTGCTCCTAAAAAAACAAATGCTGAACAGATTAAATTGGATAAATTTCAATTGAATAGTAAAAAAAAATCACAAAAGGCCAATTCGAATGAACAAACTGTGATCAAACACTGGTCATATTCAAAAAAGCATTGAATAAATTTTGAAATAAATGTTCAATAATTTAAGAGTATTTGACTAAACGTCGGCTTCGACTGGCCTCGGCATCAGAGAGCTTAAGCAGTGTGCCTTATAAATTATATTGTATTATATTGTCCAATAAAAAAAACGTAAAAAAAATTTAAGTGATTTTAGGTTAACTAATTTTTTAACAAATTTTCGTTAAATCCCGATCGTCAACCCGAACCAAGTTTACTATAAAAAGCAATTTTCTTAACAAATGCTGATAGTCTGATCTCGTTCATAATTTTACTTAAGGTCTGAGGACAGAGGGCTACGTGTTGAGTTTTAAATCAACCACGTGGCTCGCTCAATTCCCTTTGCGCATCGTATTTCTCTTGTACTCTCTCGTATATGAGCAAACTGTACCGGGTTGCCAGCATACATTTTATTATTTTGATGAGAAGTTTTATCACATTAATCTATCGTATGGGTTGGACATTACATGGATTCCAATGAACAATGAAAAAATATTCAGCTTTCACAAAGATTGAATGTCTGTGTGTTTGGCAGCCTTTTTCAGAATGCTATCAGGAAACCAAAGCGAAAAAAATGGCGGATGCATTGAAACTGACTTTGTTTCACAGAAAAATACAAGACTTTATTTTTATCGCGATAACATATATGTTTTTATGTACTAATCGCATCTAAACTAAATTATCTAGACTTTGTCACGGTAGATTTATGATACAAGTCTTCAAAGCCGAAATATTTGATGAACAAGTAGAGGTATGCATTTCCGAGCGTTCCAATTTTCAGCAGTTCTTCAGTCAGAAAAAAATACAACACGACCGCTAAACTCAATGAATCATTCTGAAAATTTCACAGAATATTCTCAACTAAATTCCGAAGACATTGTCAGGTGGGTTTTTCTATATTCTGCACCGTTTCCAAGAATATATAATTTGAAACGGGAAAATAGCAAAAAACCTACAACTTAACGGTACTGTCCTCAGCCCTTAATGGATGTTTGTTTTTTCAATTTCTAAAAATTGTCCGATTTGGCCCCGGTCTTCCCTATATTATGAAAACACCTCCCGAAATTTGTTTCTGGATACGCGTCTGATAGTCAGTATTATCTTCTCATATCACATATTTATAGTACACATTATAATGAATTTTGAAACGAATGATTTTTGATTATTTTGGGTTTTAATCAAAACTTAAAAATATCGACATCGTTATCAGTATCATATTTCAACTCGGAATCAACATTTCAACAAAGTTAGGTTTGTTTTAATGTTACTATTAAACAGGCTTGAAGTTCAAATGGCTATCACTTACGGTTCCGGTGATATAACGTCAAAACTGACTACCGCTCAATTCTCTCGGATATGAATTATTCGATATCAATAAATTCAGGCTCGTTAGGTGAGCTTATTACGTCGGTCGCATCGAGATTCCATGTTTTGTGATATATTTGAAATTTATTCAGCAATACCATTGTGGTGGAATAATATCATCAATTAAAACAGCTAATAATATTAATATCCATGCTGCGATGAATAATAATTATAATGACAAGAAAAGTATGTCCAATCACAAAGCGTGCTATGATGCAGTTGATTAATATTACCCTATTTAGCTTGAATATCATACCCAGAAGAGAAACAGGAGTGCAGGATTTTGCTACGCTAATTCAAACGCACTATTAACCACGCTGCGCTCATGTTACTTCTATAAATCAAATTCATGTCAAATAGCGTTTTATTGGGCCTTATCTAAAAACCGGCTGGAAGTAAAACAAAAAATTTTTTTTTCGCTATAATCACTATTCGATGTGGTATTTTTTTTACTAATTTTGCATTGCATACTGCTATTGCGCAGTGAAAACTGATTATTGAACATTATGAATGTGATTACGATCCAAACTGATTATTTTTATATATATATATATATATATATATATATATATATATATATATATATATATATATATATATATATATATATATATATATATATATATATATATATTAATATATATATATATATATATATATATATATATATATATATATATATATATATATATATATATATATATATATATATATATATATATATTAATATATATATATATATATATATATATATATATATATATATATATATATATATATATATATATATATATATTAATATATATATATATATATATATATATATATATATATATATATATATATATATATTAATATATATATATATATATATATATATATATATATATATATATATATATATATATATATATATATATATATATATATATATATATATATATATATATATATATATGTGATTCTGTTTATAAATTCGACATTGAAGGTAATTTGAAATGTATGTGTGGAACCAGTTTTGAAGACTTATAACCTTTTTGTGTTTTAGGTTTTTTGTGGTATTTTTCCGATCCGGAGAGTTGAATTACCATTAGGAAAAAAGCTTCATAGTTCTGGAATATCAGAATCGGAAGTTGGATCAGAATGAAACTAAATTCATAATAACTTTTTTTTTAAATAGATCAATACCAGTTTCATTCTGGAGTTATAGACCACTATAATTCTAGATGTTTTTTACATCGTGATTGAAATGAGCGGCAATAAAACATGACTTCGCGTAATTTTAATGTCCCGCATATATTCCAATGAAAAGTTTTTAATGATTTTGAAAAATAAGATATTTTATGCATTTTTCAATGCATTCAGCGAGTATTTGTTCGTAATTATATGAAATAATTGAAGGTAGTCATACATGATACTCTTAAGTGTTATTCTTTATAGTTAAGATATAGAAATATTTCCATAGAGGGTCGTTTTATCCCATCTACCCCTTACTTCAATCTGTTCAATTGCTCTCAATGTTCAATTGTTGTACCTCTCTGCTCTTTTAGTAAGCACTTGATTTCAATGAAAGTAGAATTTGTCAAACCTATCAAAATCATTGTACAAATAAAGACCAGTAAAGACTGTCCCGGAAAGTATGGACGCAACCAAAAACCGCTGCCATTTCGCAATGGTTCCGAATCTGTCAATTTTTATGGCTGCGTCCTGTTGTTTACACTCTTCTCCAACCACTTGTGCAGTTGTTTATTCGTTTTCATTAGTTTTTTTTCGAAATGCGTGGACTTTCAGCAGAACTACGTCGAAAAATAGTGTACAAATGGTGCACAGAACGCGGACTGTCACTGAGAAAGATAGCAAAAATGGAAGGAGTAAGTGAAAAAACCGTGCGAAATGCAATCAGGAAGTTCGGTGAGGATAACACCTTTGAGGATAAACCGAAAACGGGTCGAAAGAAAGGTCCTGCTAACTCTCAGTTGGATAAACGTATACTGAAGGCGTTCGAGCAAAAGAAGGAGGTTTCAGTTCGGGATGTGGCCAAAAAAGTGGGCACTTCGAAGTCAAATGTTCTTCGTGCTAAAGAACGTTTGAATCTTCGAACCTATAAGAAGCAGAAACAACCAAAACGTAGTCCGAAACAAGAAGCATCGATCAGGCCGAGGGTTCGAAAGATGTACAATGCGATTCTTGCTGGAAATTTGAACTGCATAATCATGGACGCCGAAACCTACGTGAAACTTGATTACAAATCCTTGCCGAGACCACAATATTATACGGTGCGAGAAGGGCAAGTGTTAAACCAGTCCGAGACATCGATTGAAGTCGAAAAATTTGGTAATAAAGCTCTGGGTCTGGCAAGCAATTTGTAGTTGCGGTAAGATTTCGAAACCCTTCATCAACATTGCTTCAATGAACAGCGAAATAAACATCAAGGAATGTTTACAAAAACGACTTCTACCCATGACTCGAAGCCACAAGGATCCTGTTGTCTTCTGGCCAGATCTTGCTTCTTGCCACTACTCGAAATCAACGGTAGAATGGTATACTACCAAAAATGTCACTTTCGTCCCAAAAGACATGAATCCACCAAATTGCCCACAACTTCGACCCATTGAAGAATTTTGGGCATTAACGAAGGCACATCTTAGGAAACATGTCTCGACAGCCGAAATCATTTAACAGTTCGAAAAAGATTGGAAAAAAGTGTCAAAACTTGTCGCCAAGAAGTCTGTACGGAATTTAATGAGGAACGTTCGCAAGAAGGTGCGCCAGCTAGTCTACAATGGCTAAGTAGCAAATGTTGAGAATAATATTCTGTTGTAGTCTAATATTACCAGTATATCGAATAAAATTTGAATATCTTGTAAATTATTTACAGCAAAATCATAGTGCGTCCATACTTTCTGGGCCAGTCTATAATCAATCAATTCTTCATTGATCAGAGTGTGAAAGGAAAACGATTATCAAGTGCTGAGTGTGTTCAAAAAAGGAAAAAACAATTCTAAACTCTGTAGAATGTTGTTAGCGAAAAGTTTAGTTTGAATTCCTTTAGTAAATCGAGCAAAATTGCACATTTGAGTGAAGCATGAACGAGAGTGAGCCAATTAGACCGTATTGACATGGAACGACAATCACTAGAATCAAAAGGGAAGTACGTTAGTAACCGCACAGAGTTCATAATGGTTTTTTTTCAGGAAGGTTTCTACAAAAGATACAGTCTTAAACACTTTTTGTTGTCCAGCAGTTTTGGGCTCATAGACTTTCTCAAATATTTTACACGGATTGTAAGTATTGGATTAAATTTTCATATTAGTTTTAAGCAATCAGCTCTTGTTACAAAGACACTGGGAAACCCCGTTTTTGTTTCCTAGTCAAACCAGATTTAACACACAACGAATATTTACTCTCTAGAAAAATGTCAACGATTCACAAACCATCGGTCGGTCGGCACATTCTCTGGATTGCTCTCGTACCAACACACAAAGACAGTTTCATCCCCAATACAGTTTCGCTCAAGCTTCGGAGAATCGTCACTGTTTGTTTCGGCTCTACTCGAACCCAATTTTTACCCCGTCCAAGAAATGGAACCGCACCGAAAAGTACGTAAAGTTTTAATAAATTTTGTAAATTAGTTTTGAAGCATTTTATTTCTCTTTGTCCATGCACTCACTCACATCGGATGGATCGGGTGGATGAGTCCAGAAATTAACCACCATCACCGTCATCACCCTCCCCCCCACACTAGAAGAGAGATGTATGATTTACTAACGGAAGGCTAAATACAAAAAAAATCGCCACTTGCTGCGTGGAAGCAAAGTTTCCGCTACATGCTCCAAAAATGGGTTTTCGGTAATGTGGGTACAAAGTTTTCGCGCCCCCCCCCATCGCTCTCGATGGTATCATTTATCTTGGGGAGCAACTTTTTCCACGTTACAGTGGCCAGCAAAAAAAAACCAGCAAACCCACGAAAGCAATTTTCCCATCCGAACCCGGAGTACACGAACAATTGACATCAAGCGACTGAAACTGAAGGACCTGGGTGCTTGAAATAAAATCCCGAGAACAATCAATTTCCACATGGATGAATCTTAATTTGAACCGTTTTTAACTTGTCCCTTTTGTAGGCGATGAATGGAAAATGGATGGCCACTTCTCCCGCAGAGGTAGGTAGGCCTGACGGAATGGAGTACAGAAGAAAAGAGAAAAAAAAAACTAAAGAAGAATCACCGGAAAATCACTCACTTGTATAACAGTAAACTATGAAGAGGAATTTAACATTAAGTACACTTGAGGGCTTTACTCTAGGCATCGTGAAAACTTGAACTGTCATTTGCTTTTAGCAACTTGCAACTAAAAAGTGAAAACGACTGGGCACTTTTGGTTAAATTTACAACGTTTGACCTTTCCTTGCACTAACCGCACACTGTCTGGCACTTGGCAGCCTCAAAACTGATTCACTGAACTTAGTTGAACTTGGCTCGAAGAGCGACCCTCCGAACGAAACCCTGAATGGGAATCCAGGGATAAATTAGAATGTCCTCTCGGGACAACGGTTAGGCCTAGAATGACGGTAGTCTAGGGATGCTGACGAAGGGCTCACGTTTTTCCGATTCTTTTCCCGAATGTGTTCCTTCCTATCTATCGTCTATTTACTTGACTGTTACGAAAATACAGACGCACTTTTAAGGTTCCAATTCACGTTTGCATTACATTCCCATTCGGTACCAACACCACCGGCTGTAGCACGCTCACCAACACAAACGCACAACACTGGACTCCCTCCTGCGAGCCTCCGATCAAATGTCATGTGAGTCCAGATTTAGAAAGTAATCTAAACTTCATCTCTTATCTGAACGAGTCAAATATGATACCGGGCCAGCGACACCAACACAGTCGGCAGTCGATACATCCAGTTGCATCCTACTCAGACACATACACAAAAGCCGATCTAACTAGTCACCCTTCAGTAGGGAAGCACATTTTCCACGGGATATCTCTGTCCCACACTCGCATCCTCCTTTGCCAGATCGACCGACCGACCGATGTGTGTAATGCCGTTACATACACAAACGGATTCGTCATTCCCCTAATCGACCCTTCAGGTTCGGTATCCGACTGTGGAAAAATTGGGGTGAAAGCACTCACTCACCAACACAGAGAAACAGTTTCCGTTTTTGCTGACGGCGGTGAAAAAAAAAGAAGGAAAATCCCATTAGCCACTCACACACGCGTAGACTCATCCCACACCCCACCGAAACCACCCGTCTCCGGATTGTCATCCAGGAAACCCCTCGTGGGTGGTGTTGGTGGATATTTTTTTTCCGCCTGCCGTGCTGGAAGCATCAATTTCGGTTCGCTTTTCAGCAGTCGCCTTATAGTCAAAATATGATAATGCATTTTTGTATCCCCTCTTGCTTGGTGGCTCCTCCTGGCCACGATCTTTCAATTCATCAGAGCCTCGGTAGCAGGGTACGGAGCGATGTTTGTTCTCACTTTTGTAGCCACAAAACACAACGATTGATATGGTTGTCATGCCTCCCAACCGGCCGGGGTCTCAGCGAGAACGCACTTTTGTTTTCCATCCGGTACGAAATTATCAACCTCCAATACCTGCTGAAAACTGCTGAACTGTTTTAACCTGAAAACGATATTTTTTGTTGCTGTGCTAAACACGTGAAATGTGCTGCACTCGTGAAAAAATTGACACTTACACATGACGCAAATCAAAGCATGCCGTATTTTTCGAAGTGACCCGCATAGCGTTTTGGCTACCTGGGCAGCCATGGCCACCAGACGGCTACCAAAATTGATTCAGTGACGGTTGTCAAATCATATTTGACAAAACAATGTCGCCTGTATCTAAGTTAGCCGAGCGTTTTTATCTTCTCACCTTCGCTGAAAATGTCAAAGATTTCAATGTGGAAAAATCCTGGTGGATACGGTTGTATCGTTTGAGTTGTATAACTGCCAGCGGTGAGGCAGTCGGTCACCAGAATGTCTGCCAGCTATATTTTTCCAGCTGGCAGCGTTTAGTCAGCCGTCTGGCAGCCATGCGTATGCGGGGATGACTCGATATCACACGATTTGACACTTAAATCTCGCTGAACATTAGAAAAGGTCCCAAGTGCAAATGACAGTTTGCTTTCTCTTCAAACTATTATTTTTCCAACAATTTCTCAACTCACACACTTCGAAAAAAAACCCTGTGATTTTACTTTTTTTTAGATGCACATAAATGTAGCGTCGCAGCTTACGCGAATTTACGTGGAAGAACATTCAATACTGTGTCTTAAATTCCATTACATACACGCATGGAAACAGAACACATTGGATTCTAATATATTGAGTTTTTAAGTCAGTTCTAAACATTTGTTAGAATCAAATAGAGCTGTATTTGCATCATAAGAAACTCTCTTTGAACTAAATTTAGTGTAATAATGTATATTAGATTTAAATATATTAATATATGGATTTAAAATAATTTTTTTTATTAAAATATCTTATTGAATTACATCGTCGTATAGATTCAAATTTTAAATTATGTCCAAGGTAATTTGTAAACAATTTCAACTTGAATTCAAATATACTGAGTCTTAGCATCAAATTTATGGATGATGTATAAAATATCTCGTTCTTGAATCAAGTTCTAGAGAATTTTGATTCCAAAATATTGTCATTAAATCGCCAAGAATAATAAAAACGAACGCGTTCGAGGAAGTAACAAGTTCCGAAACAGTTGATGATTTTGAGCTGTCTGCACTACTGGAATCGTTCGAATTGCGTAATATAACAGTAGAACTTATATTTGTATTCATTTCAGAAAACGGTTCCACTGTAAATTTATTGAAAATGTAGAGGATGTAGAGAAGTTAATACCACAGGCAATGTTAACTTCTCACCCATACTTGGCTGAGCGTGAAAAACGCATTGATGGCATTGAGAATTTGAGGAACAAAGTTCAAATAAACAAAATTTTATTTTATCCTGGATCTACCACTTTTGAATGAATCGGGAGCGGGTCATTGCGCCGAAAGACATTTCGCCGAAAGTCGTTTCGCCGAAAGTCGTTTCGCCGAAAGTCGTTTCGCCGAAAGTCGTTTCGCCGAAAGCCGACCCGCCGTCGGAAGCGGCGGCCTCTTGCATACAAACCTGTAACCGCCTCGTTTGCCCGGTCTACTCAAAGCTAGGTTTCTTTGCTTTAGTTAGGTCCGAACGAGCGGTAGCGAGGTCGGACAACACACGAATCAAATCGATGTGGCGAAGCCGCATTAGATATTTTTTTATTTAGTAAACGGACAATACCACATAGGTGCATGCAACCGCACAAACAAGTAAACAAACGAAAGCCAAACGCACAGCATGCTGTGATCTGATCATTAAAAACCATCACAAATGCATGCGTACAACACAGATGTATGTGGATAGCTTATTTTCGATGCACTCCTTACTTTATTCTGAACGCCAGAATATAAAGTAACTGAAAATCGTCTTCTATAAATATTTTGTTCTTGGTTTGATATTACAATGACAGAGTTTTATATTTTGTTGCTATTCTTGCTTGCAGGCTTCGTTATGATTTATGTTATTTCAACTCTTATTTCAAACTAAATCATGTTAATTTCTACCATTGAAATGTTTGGTTTTTATAATACAATTTGTTATTGGTTTGCAAATCACTTCGACCCGGGTTGTTTGCTTTGACTAGGTTTGATGGTGTAAGAAGCTCTCTTAGTATTTTTACGGATGTCGGTGAAGCTTTACTGACTTTCAAACAGCTGAACATTCAGTAATCAGTAGTAGTTTTTTGGAAAAATGTATGAAAATACGCATACTCTCCAAAGATAATAACTCTCGATTGCTATCGTTAGCGTTGCAATTTCTGTAGAATGTGATATCATCAATCATATTATTAAAGGTGAAATAAAAAGCTGTACAAGGCTTTTTGAATATATTCATCCAAAGAAAACTCACCGTCAAAAATCAGTATTATCTATTTTTCGCACAGTAATAAATTTGCACCACTATGTTTTCTCTATGAATACCGAAATTTTCTCATCATCACTTCCGAAAATGATGTAATTTAACTGATCTGTATATCTTCTGAATATATAGTGATTATTCATTATTTTTAAATTGGTTTACTAAAAATTTGTGAAACTTTTACTGATTTTGGCTGAAAATGACATTTCTTAGTTAGTAATTTTTACATAGGATTTGCCGATATTCAGTAGTTCTTTTACAGATGCCAGTATGTTGACAAAATTTTACTTATCTTTTTTTCTCGGATGTTTATGAACCAATTATTCCAAGAAGTGATCGATGATCAAGTTCAAATGAATTATTGGCGATCCATTTGGTTTGAGAAGTGTGTTCGATTATGTGACATGAGCGCTGAAACATGTTTTGATTAACTACCCTAATCAATCCGTGTCAAAAAGTGACCCCAAATTTGTGTCAGAAATTGTCGTAATATAAAACAGCCAAAACACACATTATAAAATAATAAATAACATGTGTCGAACATTTAATTCAATAATGTGTATGATTTTTGCTTACAGAACGAACCCTTCATCCAACGAGCTCTCAAAAAAAGACAAAAGTGGTGTCAATGTGCCAGTTGCCACTGCCTTCACATGTTTAAAAACAAAAACGTCCTAGAAAATGAGTACATTGCATGCATTTATCATGCACTTAACAAAAAAAAACCTGTTTTAATCCACCTAGTGGTGTAATGATGCCTTTCTCATGCACATATAATATTGTGGTATTCTATTCAAAAGTTTCTCTTCGATTTTTGAAAGAAACCAAGTGATTGTTTATGCATAACATACAGAATATAACAGTGCTTTGATTGCGTAAGCCATCCTTAAGAGAACGAAATGGGTTTACTATTATATGCACTTCCGGCACCGCAACCTGAGAACCGGTATAATCGAAGTCGGTTCGTACGGCCACCAACTAACATGACAAACAAACTCTTCTAGTACGCACCCTATAACTCCGGATTCGGAAGTCGGATCCGGATGAAATTCAGGAATTCCGTATGGGACCAAGAGACCTTTCAATTGAATCTAAGTTTGTGGAAATCGGTCAAACCACCGCTGAGAAAAGTGAGTGAGATCCATTTTGGTATATATGACCACTATTTCTGGTACTTCCGGAACCGGAAACTGGGAGCCAGGATAGCCGGAATCGGTTCGTTTAGTTGTCTACTGATAATGACTATCGATTTGGGTAGTTTTGAGACCAGTTTAGAAAAATTTTCACGTTTTTTGTTTCGCCGGTTTAAGTGACGGTGTACAATATTGAACACACTTTACCCTATAATTCCGGAACCGGAAGTCGGATCCAGATGAAAATCAGGAATTCCTTATGGGACCGGAAGACCTTTCATTTGAATCTAAGTTTGTGGAAATCGGTCAAACCATCGCTGAGAAAAGTGAGTGAGATCCATTTTGGTATATATGACCACTATTTCTGGTACTTCCGGAACCGGATACTGGGAACCAGGATAGCCGGAATCGGTTTGTTTAGTTGCCTACTGATAATGACTATCGATTTGTGTAGTTTTGAGACCAGTTTAGAAAAATTTTCACGTTTTTTGCTTTGCCGGTTTAAGTGACGGTGTACAATATTGAACACACTTTACCCTATAATTCCGGAACCGGAAGTCGGATCCGGAAGAAATTCAGGAATTCCTTGTGGGACCGGGAGACCTTTCATTTGAATCTAAGTTTGTGGAAATCGGTCAAACCATCGCTGAGAAAAGTGAGTGAGATCCATTTTGGTATATATGACCACTATTTCCGGTACTTCCGGAACCGGATAACGGAAACCAGGATAGCTTGAATTGGTTTGTTTAGTTGCCTACTGATAATGACTATCGGTTTGTGTAGTTTTGAGATCAGTTTAGAAAATTTTTTAAGTTTTTTGTTTCGCCGATTTAAGTGACGGTGTACAATATCGAACATACTTTACCCTATAATTCCGGAACCGGAAGTCGGATCTGGATGAAATTCAGGAATTTCGTATGGGACCACGAGACCTTTCATTTGAATTCTAGTTTGTCAAAATCGGTTCAGCCATCTCCGAGAAAACCTAGTGAGATTATTTGACACATACACACACACACATACATACACACACCCAGACATTGCTCAGTTCGATGAACTGAGTCGAATGGTATATGACACTTGGCCCTCCGGGCCAATTTTCACTAGTCGGTTTTTCAAGTGATTGCATAACCTTTCTATATGAGAAAGGCAAAAAGATTTGAATAATTTCTTCTATGATGATTACATGGCTACTTTGATTAAAAAATGTATTCGACGCAAGCTTGTCAATTGACAATAGTCGAAAATGACGGAAAATTAAAAATGTTCATTTTTATTCAACTATTCAGTGCTACAAGTATATATTTTGTACTAGTGTTTAATTCGTGATCGGAGGTGTAAAAGAAAAAGTACGTTTGTAACATCCGGAAAATGAGAAAAAACAGGTGCTTCTCCTAGATCTGAATGATGTTACCGTTTCACGCTAATTGTCAATGTTTCGAAGGTTTTTTGCTTCAAAAGGTTAGCCATTCAAGCGAAATAAATATTTTTGAGCAACAAGTAAGTCATACCTTAATACAAATAAATGGTTGTACCAATTCCCAGTTTTGTTTAATTATGATTAAATGGCTACTTTGATGAAAAACTGCTGTTGTTGAACAGCTTGTTGATTGACATAGTCGAAAAGTGACATAAAATGCTAGCAGGGTTGTGCTTGAGTAACAATTATATCATATTATTTAGGGAAAACATGTTTCACTGTGACGTTTCTGAATATGAAATAACGCAAAAGTAAAACATGTTATTTAACTTAAAACATGAAATCGTAGTTAAAACTAGTTTTAACTCGTTGTGTGAACATAGTATCAAACACGGTTTTCAATCGTGTTGTATGGAATTAATTCTGAGCATCCTTTTTCATGACGTTTTGCCTCGTTTCGATTTTGAGACGGTTGGTTTTTGGCAACATAATCGTTCGAATATGACATATATATTAGAAAAATGGCAGTGTTTTCGAGTTCACAATAATTTCATATTTATATTGCTTTAAACTGCTTACAGCAATAGTTGCTGAACGAGCATAACTTCTTCACCCATACACCATTCGAATTAGTTCGTCGAGATCAGCAAAAGTGTGTGTGAAATTATTTATCATTTTATTTTGCGGATATGGCATGTTTTCGATTTTCTCCTTCTAAGATTTAATTGCAAAGACTTAAGAACTCATAAAAACTGCTTGTTTTTATTCAGGTCCAATTTCCAATGTTGTTTCACGTCCTGCTGGTTTCAAATAAAATGTTGTTGATTCAACTAACATATCTGTTGATTTTGTCATAACCATCCAGGTAAACAAAATTACTGTATTCAAATGCTGTCACTTGGCGGTGAACGAAGACAGCAAAGCGCAGAACAAAAATCCTCTTCATTTCACCAGAAACGTTTCAAATTGAAAATTTTCAATGAAAAATGAACGTCATTTATGTCAGTTACGTAGTGGCCGTTTCATGGAAGTGAAAGTATGCAGAAGAATATTAAAACAAGTTTCCATGTATAGAATAGATATTCCTACAGTATAAATGTTTTAATCTCATCTGCGAGTAATCATTTTTCGGACAGTTTATGTCAATACAATTAAAAACGCTTAACGCTTAAAATTTTGCTGTTAAAGTGAAGTGGTACTATTTTTATTTTCTTGAACGTGCATAAGGCTTATCAGCAACATTCTTGATAATGGAATTAAAAAGGCTCTTCCAGCGAGCCATTCTGCAAGTGGAGGAAAAAATTCTTAATGTCCTGTGAACATTTTGCTGGTGAATTCCTTCTTGGGAATTTTAACCTTTTGTTGCATTTCTATATCATCTATGAGTTTAGTGATAAAGCTATAAGCAGCTACTTAGGCAAACTTCAAGCGGTAAACGATTAGCTGCCCCCCTAGCAGTAGAAATATTAATCTTAAGGCATCTTAAGCTCAAATTACTGATTAATTGATGGAAACAACTGAGACTTTTGCTTTCATGCATTCAGGTAACTTTGCTGGGATTGTGTCATTGATCAGTTGCACGAATGACACCTTATTGAAACGATTCATTTTCTGCTTAGGATGTATGTCATTGCTCAACTGCAACGTTTCATTATTCGTTTGTGATGCGTGTCTCTGCTGGGTGTCATGGCTGAACTGCCAGCATGATAAATAAAAAATGACGGTTTAGTTAAAACAACAATCGATTAGTTGTATCAAATTTTCACCGATTAAATTCAGAAAAAAACAACTAATATTTTAGTTGCTTTGCGATCGTTGGCTTAACCGTGTAGTGCAGGAAAAGTAACAACTGATTAGTTGTACTGAACTTCAACACTCAGCTTTTAATCTGGATTCAATGTTTAGTATTTTTTGTATTCAGTTACGTTCAACATTTTTAATTGGGTGTATTGACAAAATCAATACTAAAATTGAAAATCTGATTTCAATGGAAAATATTTTCTAGTTTATGAATACCTTCTGTTGAATTGAACCATTCACATAAGTTGAGAACAACATTTTATTTGGTTGATTCAACTAAAACATTAGTTGAATGAAAATTGAGTGTGTCTTTGCTAAGAAATGACAGCATATTTAATGGTTAAATTCAGCTAAAAAATCAGCCGTTTTAACTAATATTTTAGTTTTTTTAAGGGAATGAGAATAACAAATCCAAAATAGCATTACAGGATGGACCATTTCGGGCAACCGAATAACTTTTGACAAAATGGTCAGATTCTCAGAACTTCTCAATTGTGAAAACGAAACGTGCGTTTCGTTTGAAAAACCGATTAAGCAGAATTTTCGGTTCAATGCCACTGAAAACCCTCAGTTAAATGAAGAACTGCTATTATACGCACAAAAAGTTATAGTTTGATGTGATGTTTGTGCAGCGGATATGGTGATTGACCCCTATTTTCTCCAAGGCGTTGATGGAACAACGAAAACTGTTAATGGCGCTCGTTATCGAGCCATGATAATTGAGTTTGTGATGCCCTCTGTCCGTGAAAATGGTTTGAATGGCTACTGGCTTCAACAGGACGGTGCAACATGTCATACAGTTCGACTAACAATCGATTGTTGATGATGATTTTGGTTGACTCATCCGATTTGACGTCACCAGACTTTTTTTTGTGGGACTATTCCAAAGTATACGCTGATAATCCAATAACCATAGCTCAACTCAAAGACTACATACCACGTGAAATAGCCGCCATATCGGCAGATACATTGGCCATACGATGGAAAACGCCGAAAAAAGAGTACGTTTTATACTCAAGGCCAAAGGTGACCATTTACGCAATACTATTTATCAACCCGCATGTGTTTTTTGCATGAAGTTTCTTCGGTGTTTTAGTTATCATAACCATCGTTTTAAGTGGCAGTTTAAGGTTTTAATTACTCATCACCCCATAGTGTCGGAGTGATAATTGATTGAACATTCCATGAGAATTCGTCATTATTTAAGGTATATCCAGAGCCGCTATTCGGGAACCAGAATAACCAAAAACGCTTCGTATGGTCATAAATTTATATGATGAATAAATTAAAATAATTTTGAGCCTAACTTTGAAGCCTTTTAGGTATTGTCATTTTAAAATAAAGCTGTATCATCGACAAAGAGCCTTGGAGTTAAGATTCAAATTGCCTAAATCATTTATGTGTAAGAGAAATAATAAAGGTCCTATAGTACTACCTTGTGGTTCACCAATTTTCATAGGAGCCAGATTGCTACGTTCACCATCAATGGATACAAATTGTTGCCTATTCGTCAAGTAACTACGAATAACGTTGTTGGCAATGCCTCTGATACCATATCATTCGAGCTTTTCCCATGAAATCGTGTGGTTTAACGTGTCAAAAGTTTTTTAAGATCAGTAAATAAGGCACCGACCATCTTCTTACGATCTATTTCACTCAACTAGTTCCATATTAGCAGTTTGTGTACCAGAACCTTGTCTGAAACCGTATTGAAATTGGTAGAAAACGTTTCTGAAATACTGGAAAATTCGTGATTGATTTGATGACGTTTAATGATTTTTTTATCAGTAAAAATTGGATCCTTCTCAGCGAAAGCTCAACAGACGGTAATACTTGAGAATGATCACTAAGTTTATTAAACATAATTGATCGGAAGTCGGAATCAGTTAAAATTACCCAATTTTGTATGGAACTATAAGTCTTTTAATTTGAGTTTTTGTTAATGAAATTCGATCTGGCCTTTTTTAAGAAAACGATTGAGCTTTGTGAAACGATTCGAAACCGTAACCGGAATTCGAAAATCGGTGTGAGCGAAGTCAGTTGAATTCACTTAAGGAGTAGTAGTAGTTTACATCTAATTTAAAATTTTTAAAATTCATTGTAGACATTTTTAAGAAATCGTTACATGAATACCGAATACCGCTAAAACTGAAATGAGTTTATTTGGTTATCGAGTATCCAAATTTTCCAAACCGATAAACCTGATTGATTTATTTTTATACTAAACCGGAAGTCGGATCATACTAAAAAGCAAGATGTTTTATAGAATCTTATGACCTTTCATTTGAATCTTAGATCGGTTCAGCCATCTACGAATTACATTATTTTAATTTCGTTTCACATATCATCCTGTAATTCCGGAACCAGAAGTCGGATCCAAATTAAATTTAGGATCCTTGTTCGGGAGTATACGACATTTCATATGAATCTGAGTTTGTAGAAAACGGTTCAGATGTCAGTGTCTGAGAAAAATGAGTAAAATTATTTCTCACACACGCATTTGTTGATCACGGCGAACCGATTCGAATGGTACCTGGGTGTTGTGTTGTTCAAGCATTTATTGTTTGTAAGTAGTTTAAATCAATATAATTATGGAATTGTTTTCAACTCGAAAAGTCTGCCAGCTTTGTCATCATCTGGTTTACAAATGTCACGATTATGTTGCCAAAAATGAACCGTGCTAAAATCGATCCGGGACAAAATGTCATAGAAAAGCTATAATATAAGTGATTCCGAAACATTTTGTACGAAATTAATCAAGTTTCAATACATTAGGTTAATCTTTGGTACAATGAAATCTAAGTCATAGAACCAGAAACAATTTCTGCTGGCGCGCATTTTCAATAACCTGCCCAAAAAGTGTATATTTTTACACCGCTTCTAACCCGCCGTTGCTTTCTTCCGAAGGCTAGGAGGCAACGTTCGTCCACATGGAAACCACTCTTCGCAAACAACTCCATCCCGTAGTGGCACATTCCGTTAGACCGACCCGAGCCACCGGGGGATACACGGATGCTTGATGCCTCAGCTACTACTAGGATGCCACCGGAGTAGCATCGTTTATTCTACAGAGCGGCAGCGCGTCTCTGAAAAACCGCTCTCGGAAGCTGTGTGTCGCGACCGCGTGGCGCCTGACATCACCGACCGACCGACCGACCAGAGCCCTAGGATCCAGGAGCCCAGGAATTCACGCTCCACTAGCTATAAGTAGAGATACGACCGACGTCATGCACGCCACAAAGACGAACCTCACAAAAAAAATTAAAAAATAAAAAACCTAAAAGACACGGGAAATACATTCTCTCATCCGACGTTCCTTGACAGGGTGAGCAAAGAGCATGTAGGTGGAAAAGTTGAAGGAAAATCAAACTATCAGTCAGTGGTTGGGCGGTTAGATGGTGCTTCAGTTCCTGGCTGCCGGCTGCTGGAACCCGTGGAAAACGAAACGAAAGACGTCGTCTTCGAGTTGTTCGTTGCCCAAAAAGTATGGCAAATACAATTCCACTTACCTTGGGAAAATGTAATAACTTTATCTACTGCCGATCGGGAGCCGCGTCGTCTTCTTCCAGTTATTACTGTGTGTTTTGTTTGCCTCCTATTGCTTGGGAAAAGTTTCGAGTTTTGTGCGATCTCGTATTGTTTTGTATTCGCGTTCTTGTTCTTGTTGTTGTTGTATGTGTTTGTGTGTTTTTGCTATTGTTTTTTTTTTGCTTATTGGTTGCTTTCTCTTAGGAAGACGTTTGACGTGAAGGTTCGTGGAGTTTCTGTAATGAACGGAAAAATAGTTTTGTGGTTAGAAAAGAAGAATTCTATCGAATGGTAATGAATGAATGAATGAGAGATAATGTATGCACAAAACTTGAACACTACAAATTATCGTTCACATCTTATTCTTGATATCTTAATGCAGACGGAAAAAATTGCTACTTATTACGTAAAGAAAATCGCAGTAGGAAATAATTCTGGAACCGCCAGTGGAAAGCTCTTGGCTCTTATTGCCACGTGACGGTTAGATTAGTCCCAACAGTCAAGCAGTTCTACCAAAGCTACAAAGTGAATGCATTTACGCAGTTTTTCCTTCAAACAAATAAAAAAACTGGCACTATCGCAATGCTGCTGCTGACTTCTCCCATGCGGAGAATGGAATGGAAAAACAGAGTATTATGCCCTTCCGATGGCCCCCCCAGTAATCCAACCGCCGACGCAGCGCTTCGAACAGCAACACACATCCGACACAGATTCCAGGATGGCGTAGCAACTATCTGGCGTCCGTCTGGCTGGCGCCAACATATACGGCATCTCCCGGTATCCAACGACACCCAGCAAAGCAACCCAACCCCACCGACGACCGAACCCCCACCCGGAATGGCAAGGTCTATTTTTCCAGCAGAGCTTTTAATGTGATTTTCGGCTGCCTGCTTTTACTGGTCGTGCTGGTTGCCACCCTACCGCTGCTGTTGTGGGTGAATATTTATGTCCTTTCGTTCTGTTCTGTTTTGTTCTCCTACTTGAAAAGAAACAACCGGATAGAAGTGCTGTGTTGTTGTTGTTGCAAACGATTGTTTATATCCGATTGCTTATCAAAATCAAATTTATTCGTTTCTTATCTTTGAAGAATCGTGTCGCCGTTTCTGGAGAATCTATCCACTTTAAACGGTGGACGGAGTGGCCCATTTGGCGCTATTTTATCTCTCTCTCGCTTCAACTATTGTTGTTTGCTATTTATTATTCATAATTATAGCAATAGAAGATAAACATAGTTGTTATGTTAGACTTAACCTTAGGTTGAAGAAATGCGAGTATCTTTTTTTTGTAAAGGGTGATTTTTTAAGAGCTTGAGAACTTTTTTAAACAATAAAACGCATAAAATTTGCAAAATCTCATCGGTTCTTTATTTTAAACGTTAGATTGGTACATGACATTTACTTTTTGAAGATAATTTCATTTAAATGTTGACCGCGGCTGCGTCTTAGGTGGTCCATTCGGAAAATCCGCTTTTTTATCGACAAATTTTGTTCAGCGATGAGGCTCATTTCTGGTTGAATGGCTACGTAAATAAGCAAAATTGCCGCATTTGGAGTGAAGAGCAACCAGAAGCCGTTCAAGAACTGCCCATGCATCCCGAAAAATGCACTGTTTGGTGTGGTTTGTACGCTGGTGGAATCATTGGACCGTATTTTTTCAAAGATGCTGTTGGACGCAACGTTACAGTGAATGGCGATCGCTATCGTTCGATGCTAACAAACTTTTTGTTGCCAAAAATGGAAGAACTGAACTTGGTTGACATGTGGTTTCAACAAGATGGCGCTACATGCCACACAGCTCGCGATTCTATGGGCATTTTGAGGGAAAACTTCGGAGAACAATTCATCTCAAGAAATGGACCGGTAAGTTGGCCACCAAGATCATGCGATTTGACGCCTTTAGACTATTTTTTGTGGGGCTACGTCAAGTCTAAAGTCTACAGAAATAAGCCAGTAACTATTCCAGCTTTGGAAGACAACATTTCCGAAGAAATTCGGGCTATTCCGGCCGAAATGCTCGAAAAAGTTGCCCAAAATTGGACTTTCCGAATGGACCACCTAAGACGCAGCCGCGGTCAACATTTAAATGAAATTATCTTCAAAAAGTAAATGTCATGTACCAATCTAACGTTTAAAATAAAGAACCGATGAGATTTTGCAAATTTTATGCGTTTTATTGTTTAAAAAAGTTCTCAAGCTCTTAAAAAATCACCCTTTATAAAACTTAAGTTTAAAACTTTAAGTCTTTTTGAAGTAAACTGTTTTTAAACCAGAGTTGCACTGAGTCGTGTTCATCATTCACACGTCAAAGCTACGAGATAGTTCTGTCACGAACCCAAATGATCGTCATTCAAAGATGATTGAATTGATGCAGCGTACGGCGAACAGGCACATCAGTGACGCGAGAGTGGCAACACGCTGAGAGTAAAATGATTCGAATGATAGAAGAGATCGGTTATTCTCTGTTTGTTTTATAGTTCTGTACAGTTTTTTGAAATATAAATTGAAAATGGAATGATTAGCAATCATTGGATTGCTCGTAAAGACTTTTTGCCGTAGCAATGGTAGTATTAAGGAGTGTATTGATAAGTAGTTAGCAACATTCAAACAGTTATTACTCTGAAATGGCTTAATTTTTTGCAGCGTGTTCTGCGGTGACATGTTTGTTCACATGTCAATAACAGCTGCGCAATCGATTGGTTTCGGTACGATTTATCGTTTCAATGATGATCTGGAAACACAAAAGAAAATTCTGCACAGTTGGTGCTCAGAAAGTGGTGTCACGTACAACGAAATTGCAAAACGGGTGAAAGTGCACCACACCAGTATCAAAAATATTATCGAGAAGTTCGGTAAGACCCTTTCCATGAAGGATTTGCCCCGATCCGGTAGGAAAACGGGTCCCAGCCAGCCCGGCCGGGACTTAAGTGGTTGAGTACATCAGGAAAAACCCATCGGCGTCGACGCGGGATTTGGCCAAGCAGGTGCCGAAAAAGTCCCTGGTGCAGCAAGTTCAAGCCAAAACAAGAGCGCGAAAACTGTTTAACCGGATTCTACAGAATAAAGACGGATGCATCCTGATCGACGACGAAACCTACGCCAAGGAAGACTCTCGAGCGCTGCCCAAACCGCAATATTATACGAAACCGGTGTACCAGGACCTGGACGACGCTGACACCACGATGGCGATGGAAAAGTTTGGACAGAAGGTATTGGTCTGGCAAGCAATTTGTACCTGTGGTTTGCGATCGTCGATTTTATTCACGAAGGGCACAATTAACTCCAAGGTGTACGAGGAAGAATGTTTGAAGAAGAGAATGCTGCCACTGTACAGAAAGCATAAAGCTCCTCCTCTCTTCTGGCCGGATTTGACTTCAGCCCACTACGCCAACTCCGTTCTTCAGTGATTGTCAAAAAATAATGTACAATTCGTGAAAAAGGACATCAATCCACCGAACTGCCCGGATCTTCGGCCAATTGAAAGGTATTGGGCAATTGTCAAGCGGCAGTTTCGAAAGGAAGGTACAGTGTCCCAAAACATGCAGGAGTTCAAAAAAACTGGACAGCTGCCACCAAGAAAGTCACAAAAGTAACTATGCAGAATTTAATGAAGAATGTCAAGTCCAAAGTGCGAGCGTTTCACAGAAACTAGGATTTTCTTCAATGTAATCAGTGAAATGCATAGAAATGTAATTTTTCTACAATATATCGAAAACAATGTTGCTAACTACTTATCGATACACTCCTTAGCTACTCCAGTAAGTCAAATATCAGTGTAACGTACATTCCAGTTCAATTTAGATTTGATATCAACTGATTTTCAGACAGGTATCTTTGAAGAAGTTTTGGAGGACCTTTTTCTCGCTAAAATAAATCATCAGTTGTTTAAAAATACTCTCCCCACACTGTATGATTGGAAAAATTTCAACAATCAGAGATTTTCTACTACAACATATCCACAACAATTAACATATTACATAACGCACTGCAGTATGAATTTCATTTCATGTAGTATCTAGATGTACCTCCCGTAGTATCTAGATATGTAATTCCTGCGCTTGTCAAATCGGTAAACTTTTATTCTGTCAACATTGGCAACACTTTCATACACATTCTGTCAAATTTTGACGCATATCGTACGATTAGTTTTTGTTTGGCGTCTATACAAAGAAATTGAAAAATTTTCGTGTGGCGATTGTTATAATGGATGAAAATTTAGAACAACGTGCGTGCATCAAATTTTGTGTTGCAAATGGATTTAAGTGTTCCGAAACGTTGAAAATGTTAGAAAAGGCCTTTGGTGAATCGTGTCTAGGAAAAACACAGGCATACGAGTGGTATAAACGACTCAAAGGTGGTCGTACAAACTTGGATCATCCAAAGCTTGGTCGCTCCAAAATCAAAGTTATGCTGACTGTTTTTTTCGATATTCGTGGTGTGGTGCACTATGAATTCCTTCCGGACGGTAAAACGGTTAATAAGAAATATTATTTGGCCGTTATGCGTTGTTTGCGTGAGGCCATTTGCAAAAAATTTGCCAGACTTATGGAAGGAAAACTCATGGATTTTACATCACGATAATGCGCCGGCTCATACAGCGTTGGTTGTGTCGCAATTTTTGGACAAAAACTCAACCAATATCATCAACCAAGCACCGTACTCTCCAGATATTGCCCCGTGTGACTTTTTCCTCTTCCCCAGACTCAAATTGCCATTGCGAAGAACGCCTTTTGAGACCGTAGAGAATATAAAAGAGAATTCGCTGCGTGAACTAAAGGCCATTTTGCGTTTTTTAATAAAATTCCGGTTCTTTTTTTATCATAAGGTACATTTTCCACTTTAGTTGAACTTTGAAGACATGAAATAAACGAAGCAATTTGAATGCAACTGATCACGTACAGTTATTGTATATACATATGAAGTGTTCTTCCCAGGCGCGTATACAGACGGGTGTTTTAGGGGTTGAAACCCCCTCCGAAACTCAAAAATTATTATATTAGAATACTTTTCTCTTTAAATATTGAAGTCAATTATAAAATGATTAATATTCAACAAACGACTTTTTACCCCAAAATTTTTCATATGATCATATACATATTTCTATTCGTATTGATCAACATGTTTTTAAACACCCCCCGAAAAAAATTTCTGGGTACGCGCCTGGTTCTTCCTTTTCTTTTTCTTAAAACTATGCAGAGAAAAATGATTAAACTGAAAGTTTCGGATTCTTAAATATGTATTCATGTTACATCACCTAACTTGCATTGAAAGAAATCCATCAATAATGCACTATTCGATTTCTATCGAGACAAAAGTGTTTTGTTTTCATTTATTTTTAGCTGGAACTGCCTACTACGACTAAAAATGTCATCGTAACACGATCTCGTAAAGAGAGGTGGGATTTTTAGAGCAAATTCAGCAGCTGCAAGATTCATATGGGTGGTCTATAATGCAAATGAAACTGAAACAAACGTATCCCCAGCAATCCGTTATAGTTTTATTTATTCGACCAGTTCTACTGTCAAATTTAAAACTGGTATACTCTGCCGTTCTATTTTTTCTATATTTGAAACACAGATAAAACGCTGCTGGGGCTGCCAGTTTATTTTGTTATAATTTCTAGATTTAAATTTTAAAACTGACATAAATTATGCATCTAGAACTAGAACACTCCTGAATATGCCCTTACACTACAAAAGCTATAAAACAGCCAGTTATTAATCGTTGTAATGAAGCCTACTGTGATGTTCATAATCATTTTCTGACATCACCTATCGTACAAGATGATGCAAGTCTGGTGTTGATATCATTTTCTTAGTAAATCTTCGGTAATGTTAAAATTCTAAGAATTTTATATTATGATCGCAGGTATGAAAATCGGTTTGCTTCAATTTTCATTGGATTACGAATGCATTATTTATTTTCCTTCTATGAACCAAATTGAATCGAGAACGTTGTCACTCTGAGACTCCCATCATATTGATTCGTCTCCAAGTGAGCATCAGACTGAACTGACGGAATATATCTCTCAGTGAAACGCATACATTATTAATGACAATATGTGCAGCTTTTCAGTGAGAGAGCATGCAAGAGAAACGATTTTTTTTGGAACGCTTTTGTCCAGTGTTGATGATTGCCGAAAATTTGACAGAAGCTACTATATTGCTATCTATATTGTATACAACATTTTCAATACGGTAGAAGAACTCGAGTTTCTCAATGCATGAACCGCGAGAGAATGTTTCTACATTTCTTCGCCCCACTTCATACTCTGAGTATTTCACGACCCTTAAAAAATTTACAGTCTGGTAATGAACGGTGCTGTGTGGAATTCCCCAAGAGAGAATCGCAAGTTGACAATTATCGAAGAAAATCGAATCGATGATTCAACTTGATGATTCTCATACTAGGTTACAATATTTCAAAACACTTGTGTGGAGCATTCACAGACATTTTCATAGACACAACTTATACAAAGGTTATATGCACATAGTTAGAATAAGCGACAATAGTAAAATGGTTCTATCGCAATTATCAACTGCCCATATAGAATCGGATCGCGAAACGAGAAAAAGCGACCGTTTGTTGCTTCTGAGAGGATCCCCACAGCAGCGTGCTAACCTTTGATTCTCAGAAATGTCATCGAGAGAAATTCGCTCTCGCACTGGTGTCGATTCTATGTTAAATGAGCCATGCCGGGTTTTTGTTGTTGCGATGATATCAGTCTCTCTTTGATGGCACTGATCAGAAATTTTGAAATTTTTTTTTCCACTGATATCCTATTTCCATGTCGTAAAAGGTCACAACTACAGAAGTTTTTCTTCTTGTATCCGGTTCCGGAACTAAAGTGTGATAAGTAGAAAATCCCCAATTTCATTAGTATTTTTTCACGAACGATGGTCAAAAAGAGGTACAAATAGGACATATATAAAAACAACACCGGTACGTAGTGGTACGGTGGGAGCAGAAAACACAAAACGAACGATGCGTGCTTTGTTCTATTTTGGACACGCTATAAAGAAAACGAAACGGTTACGGATGTCTGCTACTAGTGTGTGATATTGGTAAAAGACGGTGCTGTGGTTGATCAAATTTTTAGCTATTTTATGGTAAGTACGATCAAAAGAATAAGAGAATGGAAAGCCGGAGTAAAATAAATGATATAAAAAAATGTCAATTAATTGAAATTTATTTGAAGACATATGCAATCTTCACGGCCGATGTCCAGCCAGCGACTGACACCATTAAAGAAGGTGACAAGCGATAATAAATACACTCTCCTACTCAATGCTTGAGCGAAAAAATAAGTACAAAGCGAGAAGATTAGTGTTTGATGGACAGATAAGTTGTTTGGATGTAAGGTATTGGTCGGGTGACGGCCAGGATGTAGACCATGTTTGATGTACCTTCTGCCATGTCTGACTGGCATTTTAGAGTGACTAAACCAAGATTCAGAGTGGCGAAATGATAGCGCGTATGCACGGAATGCATAAGAACGCAGGTTCGAGTCCTGTCTCTGAGCGTATCTTTTTCCAATAAATCATCTTTTCTGTTATTTTTTCATTCACTTGGCCTCTCCAATATATGTTTCCGCTCAGTCATTGCAACAACTCAACATAAATGGTTGAATTGGCTTCTGCAATTTGAAGCTATATGGCGCACTGTCACCGAAAAACCTTTAACGCCGTAATGACTACTAGCCACTAGATGGCACACTACTACTGAAAAGAATTTTTCAGTCGTGGTTGTCTTTTCTATATTGGCAGATATAACTACGATGTTGTATTGGAGAAAAAGACATAAACGAAACATAAACTACTATTTCAATTTTTTTCTTCTAAAACGCTGTTTTCTTCATTCGACTTCGCCGAATCGACTCTCTCACTGAAAACTTTGAGCACCCAGAAAACAAAAACCGAATACCGACGATGTAGCCCGGAAAGTTGGAAGATACTAAAAACTTCGTTTGACATATACAATTAGAGTGCGACATTCGAAACTCACTTCACTGTTCCGCGTAAAAACATTACTACGAACAATCGCTTCAAATGCGCACAAATTCTGAATAAATACGCTTTCCACTAAGAGTTTACGTGATTTTTACTTATCGGTTTAGAAATTTATGTATGGATACATCGTAACACATGCGAAAAACATCAAAACAATTTGCAAGCAGTTTCAAAAGACTGTCCTTTTTAGCTTTTTAATGGATTGTTTTTCTTTGACACTTCTCATGAGTTTTTGGCTAATAAACTTGTTAATAAAACCAATTTCATTTTTGTTCTCTTTGTGCTGTCTTTCAGCAATGATGGTGACAGATAAATAGAAACAAATTTTCTGATTTTAATAACAAAATTAGTTGTTAATAAGAATTTCGTGTTGGATTGAAATTTTGCTGGTTTGTGTCCAGGATATTCGCCAACTAAACACATTCTCTAAAAATAAGAGTCTTTTTCCAGCAAAGTGAATTCTCAATTTTAACTCTAATTTCATAGTAATTTTGTAAATTTGGTTGCTAAAATCAACTAATTCAAAAACAATAATACGAATTAGGCGCAGAGCTAATTTCGGTCGTTCCGTGATAAATAATATATAACAAAACAATCGATGAAAGTGTCGGATTTCGGGAGGAGCCAGAGCCCCTCAGACCCCCCTCCAGGTACGTACCTGGCTTAAACATTTACATATCGAACTAAACAAAACAAACAAACTGTATTATTTTATTTCTGAACCACTCGATGAGCGATCGTAGCAAGCGTGTGCCAAAGTTTTGGTAGAAGTGAAAAAAAATACATCGCAAACTTTTCAAGACACCGTCTGGTCATATGCGAGAAAGGCCAAACCATAAATCATTAGACACGTCCAAAATTGGATCTTGGATGCGTGACAGTTTACGTCTGGTTTGGCGACGGTAGCTTGAAACGCCAACCTCACTCAGTTGCGCAGGTTATGAGCATATCTATTTTCAAAACGGTTCAGTTAAAACTAAAACTCTGCCAAATTTCCGAGTCGAGACGCTAGTGAATCGGAAATTTATTTTCGGTTTTGTGTAGGAGTTACCTATGTTGCTAAACTCGGGGCAGTATAATTATGCTCCGAGAGAAACATAACCATGTGCTCCATTTCTTTACTGTTTCGATTCAGCTAATTGCCTATTTTTCATTTCGAATGATCAACAGCCGCGTTACAACAACAAGATTTTCACTGTCTTTCCGGCTCCCGTTTTTTGATGATTTCCATTTGTGATAGAACAGAGAACAGTCCCCGTTTGGTGAATACGCACTTGAAGCTGGCATCGCACACATTCCAGCGTGGGGATTGCTTCTATTGAACACTCGCAATGTGCTTACTGTCGACACCTCCTGCGGAGTGCATCAGCAGTTTACTTTGTGTTTAAAGTGATTTACCCCTTTTTCAGCCACAGCAAATGCCTCCTGCGATCATCGTCTTCGTTATTCGCAGCACGCCCTCTTTTGCGCACGAGTTAAGTTGAACCAGGTCCGGAGGTACTGATTTTCCCGTTTGGACTGAAAGGATGTGCCAATGCCAATGACGGCAAAAACAATGAACCAGATCGTAAAATTGAATGTGTGAAAACCGCGCCGCAAATTCACAGACATATGTTACACTAACAGCATTCGCAAGCTCGGTTCACTAACTGAGTTCAAAACATACTGGCTAGAAGTTGTGACACACTTAACATCCTTACACGGAACGACCGAAATCAGCATTTTCGCGAAAAATTTAGTTGATTTGTTGATTTTAGTTAGTTATTTTTTGAGACAACTAAAAAATTCTTACTTTTGCTAATTTAGATTTTTTATTCTCATTCCCTTAATAATAATAAAACATTTGTTGAAATGATTATTTTTTTTAGTTGAATTCACAGATTAAACGTGCTGTCATTTCTTAGCTAAGGCACATTTCATTTCCATTCAACTAATTTTTTAGTTGAATCAAAGAAATAAAATATTGTTTTCAACCAATATGAATGGTTGAATTGGCTTCTGCAATCTGCAGCTATATGGCGCCCTGTCACCGAAACGGTAACATCGTAATGACTACTAGCCACTAGATGGCACACTACTGCCGAAAAAATTTCAGACGCGGTTGTCTTTTCCATATTGGCAGGTATAAATACGATGTTGTATTGGAGAAAAAGACATAAACGAAACATAAACATCTTTTTGAATTTTTTCTTCTAAATCACTGTTTTCTTCATTCTCACTGAAAACTTTGAGCACTCGGAAAACAAAAACCGAATACAAGTAGTACACCGGACGGCGCAGCTCGGAAGGTTTGAAGATACAAAAAAACTTCATCACAATTAGAGTGAAACATTCGAAATTCACTTCACTGTTCCGCGTAAAAACATTATTACGCACAATCGCTTCAAGTGCGCACAAATTCTGAATAAATACGATTTCCACTAACAGTTTACGACATTTTTACATATCGGTTTAGAAATTTAAATAAAGATATATCGAACACATGCGAAAAACATCAAAACAATTTTCAAGCAGTTTCAATAAGACTGTCCTTTTTAGCTTTTTAATGGATTGTTTTGCTTTGACACTTCTCATGAGTTTTTGGCTAATAAACTTGTTAATAATACCCATTTCAGTTTTGTTTTCTTTGTGCTGTCCTTCAGTAATGATGGTGATAGATAAATAGAAACAAATTTTCTGATTTTAATAACAAAATTAGTTGTCAATGAGAATTTCGTGTTGGATTGAAATATTGCTGGTTTGTGTCCAGGATATTCACCAACTAAACACATTCTCTAAAAATAAGAGTTTTTTCAGCAAAGTAAAATCTCAATTTTAACTAATTTTATAGTTAATTTGGAAATTTTGTTGTTAAAATCAACTAATTAAAAAACAGTAATACGAATTAGGCGCAGAGCTAATTTCGGTCGTTCCGTGTACTGTTTCAAAAGTTGCGAATAGTTACGTGCGGTTTTCACAATTCTGCTGACCCGAACTGATACTTCATTAGAGCTCTTGAAAATCGGTACTCATTTCAGCCAATCATCTATCCATCAGTTAAGCTGTTTACCCGGTTCCGATTAGAAATTAGATTTCTTCCCTCGATGGAATCGAATATCTGCAGTAACAATAACATGTGCAACAATACCCCCCATTCAAGTGGGACACTTGATACCTTTCATCTAAGTAGTAAACAAGCATTGTGCAGATGTACTTTTCGACACAAATCTGATCCTTGACGACCATGGCTGTGCGCTATCGCTTTCAAATGGAAGTTCGGAGCTTGTCCAGCGGTTATTATTGTTAACCTAAAAGGAATTGTCGCATCGTCAGTCGGATGCATGATTCAGAGATTTAAATGTCAAATGATCATGTGTACAGCGTATTCAACGAAACTCAGTTGAATGTTCATTGTTCATTTCATTCAAATTGCAATCAATTTTGTCCCAATTTTAACCCTTAGTCTAAACGCAATGCATCGTTTATTCATATCAAAATCACTTTGTTGATTCGAATGATTTCTTTCGACAGGGTATGAAGTCGTTCAAGTTCAAAACTGTACCGTAATAATGAACCGAATGTGACGGCTAAAACCCGGGCTCGTAAATTGCATCACAAAGTTTTCCTGCGTGATAATGGACGATGAAAACTTTGTGCTGGAAGACTTTAAGTAACTTCTCGGATAATTTTTTTATACTACCATGCAAAAGTACGGTGTAGAGGAGCATTTCAAGACGAAGAAAAAGGCCAAGCTTCCCAAAAAATATTTGGTTTGGCCTGGAAATATGCAGCTGTGTTTGAACAAGCCACTAGCTTCATCACTACCGGAACAGTAAACAAGGAAATATAACAGATCGGCTAAAAAGTTCGTATCGTTTCTATGAGAGGGCGCCACAGAATTAAATCCATACCATTTCCAGTTAGTACCAACCTTCAAAAGATACGTGTATAAATTAGTTTGTGAGATATTGCATTTTGAGTGTAGCTACTTTTGTTATTGTGAAAAAAATGGAAAAAAAGGAATTTCGTGTGTTGATGAAACACTACTTTTTTATGAAAAAAAAGTGCCGCCGATACCAAAAAATGGCTTGATGAGTGTTATCCAGACTCTGCACCGGGCGAAGCAACAATTCGTAAGTGGTTTGCAAAATTTCGTACTGGTCATATGAGCACCGAAGACGATGAACGCAGTGGACGTCCAAAAGAGGCTGTTACCGATGAAAACGTGAAAAAATCCAAAAAATGATTTTCAATGACCGTAAAGTGAAGTTGATCGAAATAGCTGACACCCTAAAGATATCAAAGGAACGTGTTGGACATATTATTCACGAATATTTGGATATGAGAAAGCTTTGTGCAAAATGGGTGCCGCGTGAGCTCACAATCGATCAAAAACAACAACGAATTGATGATTCTGAGCAGTGTTTGGAGCTGTTATATCGAAATAAAACCGATTTTTTCGTCGATATATAACAATGGACGAAACATGGCTCCATCACTTCACTCCGGAGTCCAATCGACAGTCAGCTGAGTGGACTGCACGCGATGAACCGAACCCAAAGCGTGGAAAGACTCAACAATCGGCCAGTAAGGTTATGGCGTCTGTATTTGGGGATTCGCATGGTATAATTTTCATCGACTACATTGAAAAGGGAAAAACCATCAACAGTGACTATTATATAGCGTTATTAGAGTGTTTGAAGGACGAAATTTCAAAAAAACGGCCTCATTTGAAGAAGAAAAAAGTTTTGTTTCATCAAGACAATGCACCGTGTCCCAAGTCGATGAAAACCATGCTGAAATTGAACGAATTGGGCTTCGAATTGCTCCCTCATCCACCGTATTCTCCAGATTTGGCCCCCAGTGACTTTTTCCTGTTCTCAGACCTCAAGAGAATGCTCGCTGGTAAAAAAATTAGAAGCAATGAAGAGGTAATCGCTGAAACTGAGGCCTATTTTGAGGCAAAGGACAAATCGTACTACAAAAATGGTATCGAAAAGTTGGAAGATCGCTATAATCGCTGTATCGCCTCTGATGGCAATTATGTTGAATAATAAAAACGAATTTTGGCAAAAAAATGTGTGTTTCTATTAAACGATACGAACTTTTCAGCCGAACTGTTATACTTTGAAGAATGCTTGAAGCGATTGTTACCATTCCTACGCAGCCATGACGCTCTCTCGCTGTTTTGGCTAGAATTGGCCTTTTGTCACTACGTCAAAGATGTTTTGGAATAGTATGAAGCGAATGGAGTTCATGTTGTACCGAAAGAGGAGAAGGTTTATTCGCGGTTTTTTTTCTTAAAAATGCATGAAACATTGAGATCTGGTGTTACCCCGATTATTTTAAGTCAACTCTCTAACACTTGGAAAACTGTCGATCTCGGCATGCCAAAAAAATTTCCTTTAATTTTGTGATTTTTTTATTCTTGCGCGGATTTCCAACATTACGCGGTTCCTTTATTCTCAAAGTCACAAAGTCCTCTTTTTCAAAAAAAAACTTTCTGCGTGTACACCATATATACGTTTCATGCTTTTCTAAGACATTTAACATAAAAAAAATTCGATTTCGAAAATCCGGTATTACCGGTATAAAGTCCAAAAATCGATTTATTTGAAAATATTTTTTGTTGAGTTTACATCATATCTGGACGTTTCATGCATATCTGAGATATTTAGGCGGTTTTTTGCGCCTTTTTTTATCCCCTGCGAGAACAGAGACCTGAGTGTAGTTTAAAGATGACTAATAATGCACAATTGAATGAATAAAAAATACATCTTGGAGTGAACTAGCAGAAAATTTGTTTTGTTCTAAATTTAATCTGCCTGTCATAAATATAAGCGAACCTTATTTGTCCCAGATGTAAGTGGAGTTTCAAGCTTTTATTGAGAGTGACACAAACAAGTATTTTTTCTGCACTCAAAAATATTCCCTTATAATGATCAATTAATTGATTTTTCTGCGTCGCTCACATTTCGGTGTATTTTTCTCGAAAACGAACGACCAGCAGTTGGATGATGGCTCAATTGCTTATATGTTTCAATATTTCTTTTATCTCAATATTTCAGTGGAAGAAACTATTGAAATGCTGTGCAAGATTCATTTTTTGCAGCAAACTTGCAGAATTCTGTAGGAAGAACCAAATTGTAGAATTGTAGCAACAAATAGTATTTTGATGTTGATTATGTCGTTTCGGATTTGCATATTTCAGTGAATGAAACTATCAAAATGCTACCGGGGTTCATTTCCGACATTCAGAAGGATAAAATTGTAGAATTCTCTACGATAGTAAACACTGTTCGTAACATTTTTCTCGAACCTGATGCAGCAAAATGATAGCTAACGTTCGTTTGGTGGAAATTTCGAATAGAGAAAAGTTGCAAATTTGAAATTATTCGAGATTTGCACGGAACGGCTGATTTTGTATAATGTTCCCCATCGTTGTCCACTTTTCGTTTTCACACTGCGAATGTCCAACAGCAGATATGCTCACAGGAGAACTAGTTGTTGTTTTTTTCTGAGTTTGGCCTTGAGGAACGGAACCTCATATTCGCCATTGACTGGAGCACCAGTTGATTAATGTCGGGTGTAGTTCCACTGTTTTGGTGTAGATGGCAGACTGCGCACTCGATGTTTCTCCGTCGATGGATTATCATAGACTGAAGCTAGCAAACGTGCAACAGAGTCTATTAATAGATTAGGTTGATTTTGATGTTTCGTGTTTGGACAAAGTTTTGTCGTGAATACGACTTACTTTACTATGGGGTGCCTTTTCAAAATTTACCCTCTGAGAGAGTGATAAGTTTTTGATCGTGAATATCTCTTGTTGTATCTAACGAATCAACATAATTTTTGCTACATGCCATCGGAAATATGATCACAATTTTATGATAAAATTTTCAGTTGTGTGACATAATCTCAAATAGTTCAAAATTAAACGAGTATCAAAGAGGATAATTCATAAGGCGCGTTTGCCTTTCTCGTATTTTGAAAGCTCATAGCTCAGTGATCTGTGGAAGGATTTATATAATCGAGCTACCAATAGAATCGAAATTTTTCAATTCAAACGTGTATAGCAAAAGCATTGAAGTATTTCAATAGTAGACTATTGAAAAACCTATCTCATTTGACCCATGTCAACACCAGCCTGAGGAAGAGAACAAAATATCTGCTGCTGTACAACAAATCATTCGAGAAAAATGTTCCGAAAAGTGGTGAAAATCGTAGTGAGTTCCTCAATTTGGTCCTTTTGAATGCTAGAAACGAATCCCTACAGCGTATTGATAGTTTCTTTCAATAAATTATGCAAATCCGAAATGAAATAATCGACATTAAAATTCTGTATGAGGCTATTTTTATAGCCGTTAGGACCGCCCATTAGTGAAAAAGCTACAAACGAAATCACGTAAAAGAAAGCTCCAAACAAAAATTGAATCAGTTTGGATTCTATCGCCACTGCTAGCAGATGTGTTTTGTGTTGTTTGCACAGCTAGTTTTGCTTCCGACAAGAGCGATTACGTCACAGCTGCCAGTCATTTGCATGGATGAAAAAGCAACGGTGGAGAGCATTACACCAAATCAGCCGTTCTAATGGCTCTAAAAGTTTTCTGAAGAACTATTAGAATTTGTTGTTCGCAAATCGAAAGGAAATATCCTCAGTTTAGTGCAAATCTAGAACAGTTTGGTTAGATTTTTGCACTTTTCGCTGTGTGAAATTCACAGTAATCGAAATCAAGTGAAGCCTTTTTTGTTTTTGCGAAAAATGTGGAAAAGGGGAATGCTTGAATAATTCAGACAATTGATCAACTAATTGATATTCGGAAGTGTTAAGGAACATGTCAGTTGTTTTCGTATTCACGACATCCAGTTATGTCTCTGACATTACCCACCCGTCTTTTTTTACTATTCAAACAATCTTTTCGTAATAAACGTTGTATTAACAATAATCTTACATCTCTTTCCATTCGTTTCATGAAAGAATTAGAAAGAATACTCAATCATTGAAAAAGTTATTAAGAAATCCCTTTCGAGTCGTGAAATGTTGAAAATGCACCCAGGTGAGCATAGTAAAGAAAGACGTAGTCCTACGTCAAAAATACCGGAGCTTGCCCTTCATAATGGGCCAGATTTTTTTTTTATTGGGCAATGTTTCTGTGGGCTTGGTGGATTTGCCTTCCCCGGCTCACAAATGGCTCGTTCCAACTTCATACTTTTGGTCGTTGACGGTGCTGGTCGCATGCTACACCGAGTACTTCTTGCTAAATTTATCGATGGTCTTTTTTTCAGAATTTCTCCGGAACATCCAGGTGAGATTTGCTGACGAAACGCTTCAATTTGCGGGGTTTGTTTGGTGCCCGCTGACGTCTCGTCGTCCATTACAAACTTTAGTTAGGCGTATGGTATACTAAATTCGTTTAGCTTTAGTTTCTTAGGATAGTTTTGTGTGAAATGTCCGTGCTTTCCATAAACATGCACTTCAATTTACAGCTATTCAGCAAATTCAGATTGCAAAAGCATTCCTGTGATAAATCTGAGCCACAAAGCAATCGATGCGCAATTCAAATCGGTCTTATCGATTTCCAGGTATGTTTGATATCCAAAAAAAACTGGGACGCATAGCAGCAGGCCGTGAATAACGAATTTGCAAAACGGTCGTAACCATGGCACCACACAGCGCTAATGACCTGCTTTGTTTGAATATCAAATTCAACCGAACTTGGAATAAAAACGATAAACCTGTTCGGACATCTCGCATTCTTCAACGTATTTGATTTGAATGCAAATACCATAGGAGCAAGAACAAATAAAACGTTATATGAGGGCAAGCTCGGTTCGAATCGAAGAGCAGAAAATAACAAAAAAAAAACGAGAACCGGACATCTGTGACTGTTGGAGTGTATTTTATGACGCTTATTTTATCCATTTGCGCCAATGACGATAAGCGTGCTCAGCACGACAACACAGAGTTTTTTTTCTGGTGTTTGTCGTTTTAGACCTTTTGAAAATTTTTGCTGGTCGTTTGGTTGTCACCGATGTCATGGTCGATAATGAAGAGTTTGCCGATACTACGTGCTACTTTGTTGCATTGTGTCAAAATCCTTGAATTGCTGTCTAATAACAACTCGGTTGTCATGGTTGGTTACACAATTACTGACGGCATGTAGTCACTGTTTGTGCATGAAATCATCACTCTTAGCCAATTATCCTCTCTCCGACCATTAAAATTATGCATCTCTTTGATGCCAGAAAGTTGCCAAATCGCACATCATCCGTTACTCAAACGCATACGAATAACTGCGTCTCGGTTGCGAATTTTCGTTTTATGTCGTTTTGTTTCATATTAACTGTCGGAGAAAATTCAGGTGTAAACGAAATTAATACAGTGTCGGCCACCAGACACAGTCAGTAATTGGACGGATTAATTGACCAAGTACATGCCAAGTGGACTGCCTACGCAACGAGAAGTGGGTCGATCCCCGGATCGTAAGCAGTTACGATCCCTGGTCGACAAAATGTGCTGACATCCGATCTATCCACTGTAAGGTTTATTCACTGGCACATTGCTTGTCATCGAAGAACCGGTTCCGTATTGTAACGTCACCATGGAACAGAAACAAACGACCTTGCGCGGTTCACTTGGACCTGTACGTAGGTGCTGATGTTAGATTTTTTATGGCCTGTACCCTTAAATAGTATCAGAGTGCCATCAGTCGGTCGGTCAGTTAACAAGATATTCAACAATGTTTGCTTAACCTTCGATAATTATTACTGTACTTAATTAAACGCTGCCATATTGGCCTATTCACTAAAGTAAGGTAGGACGCCACGAAAGGATGACCAGTTAAAAGTATTTTTTTGTCATGGGACCTTTTTTTTCGCTCACCTTTTCTACTACTTATGTAGAAGAGATATTGATACCGATATGATACAGATAGATTTTTGCGCCGACTACATATTTTTGGAAAAATGACCTGGCAACGCAGATAGGTACAACCATTTTTCTTAGTGTGAACAGTGCGGCTTTAACTTTATATTACTATCGTTAAAACATGTTATTTTCGGCCAGTGTGATACCACGTTCACACTACGAGTTAAAACGAGTTTTAACTCTGATTTCATGTTTTAAGCGAAATAACATGTTTTTCTTCCGTGTTATTCCATATTCAGAAACGTCACATTAAAACATGTTTTCCCAAAATAACATGATATAATGATCAGTCAAGCACAACCCTGCTAGCATTTTCCGTTATTTTTCGACTATGTCAATTGACAAGCTTTTATCGAAACAGTTTTTCATCAGAGTAGCCATGACAAAACAAAACAAGAAACTTGTACAACCATGCTTGTTTTTTATGTTTAAAGACATGACTTTTTTGGTCATTTATTGCTGAAAATATTTATTTCGCGTAAATGGCCAAAGTTTCGAAGCAAATACTCTTCGAAACGTTGACAGCTAACGTGATATAAACATTTAAAACCAACAAACGGCCAAAAACGACTTTTTAATACGTAGAAGAAAACTTTCTGAGTGAAGAAGTGGAAAAATTGATGCGATTGACATAATATTTTTACCAATTTTTCGACACATTGTGAAATGTGTCATGCTTCTTGAAATTGGGAATGCAATCTTCAATTTTTTCACTGTAGATTTTCCTATTCCGAAGAACTACAAACTATTCTATGAGAATTCCTGAATCCAGTAAAGTTCCACAGTAATTTATCTTCGTAACAAGTGTTGTTTATAAACAAGCAATATGTCATGCGTATAACATAATACAAGTGTGAACAGTTAGGTTTTAACTTTATATTACTACCGTTAAAACGTGTTATTTTCTGCAGGTGTGAACATAGTATGAACATAGTATAATTAACATGATATAATCGACGACACGACCTGCCACTCGCCTATCAAAACTGTATCGCAAATTTAACTACCCCTCAGTAACTGGTAATGTCAAAATGAAATTATCTGAAAAACTATTAAAACTAGCAACACAAGTTGATCAATTATTAGTTTTGAATAACAAAACTAACCAAAACCTTGGTTACTGCATGTTGAAGACTTGAAGAAAGTAAACAAAACAAACTGCCTCGAGAGGAAGATCCTTATTTCGCGGCAAGTTGCAAATTCTGGATCATCATTACGCGTTAGATTAGTAGATTGATTAGCTTAGCTAGGGCTCGAGCATACGAAAAATTTCTTGAAATACCAGCGTAATCAGGTTGCCGTATGCGACCGAGAACTTTTGTATTGGGTACTGCGTTGTTGGTATGACGCAACGTTTCCATATCCACCGATGCTATTTAAATAGTTTAACGTAATCAGACATAGATCTTACAGTTACGAGTTACAAAATGGTAACAAACTTTGCAATCATTAAATTCGTCAGTGAGAAACTTTTTATCATCAAAATTTAGAAACGGAATATGAATGATATAGCTGAGTCGATCTGGTATATCAGTGCTATAGTCCAATCCACGTGCGAATGTGTTGGTGTGGCTATTCTCAGCAGTTGAAAAGTTAATGCTAGTGTGAGTATGTCGAAATAACCCAGTGAATTTTGTCGAGCCGCATCGTGTCAATTATTGAAGACATATATGCAATAAAAAACACTGCAATGCCAAGAGAACAGTTGAGAAAGACAAAAAATCGTTCATGAAACTCTATATCACGTAATGGAACTGTCTTCTACTTGGTTCATTAGTTCATAGCTTACGAAATTCAATATGCATTTTTCGCAGTGTATGATTATGAATCAAAAATGTTTTACCTCAGTGTAAAATTGAACCCACAACAAACTTTGACTTCGGCTCGCACACATTCTAATTTCGTATATGAATAGATCCGCGCACTCTGCATCGGTGTGAGTAACAAAGACGTCAAATTGCTCAATTGTACGAAATGCAAGAAACTCATTTGCAGCAAATCAAAGATACTTGAATATTCGAACTTTATTTTTTGATCCATGCCAAAATCGCACTTCATATGCAGGTACGAATATATTTATAAACAAAATTTATATTTATTCTTTTCTAATGACTTCCTAAACTAAAAATATTTCAATTGTTCCCCGATTCATTGTATATTCGTTACTTCTGAATTTGTTTCAAATTATTCAACTCTCGTTGCTAATCAGTGTACATGTTGTAAAACAATACGCCGTCATATTTTGGACAGTCGAGAAACTCCTCTACATCTACTCTCAGTGATTTTAAGTTCTTCGCAAAACGGATGGTAAAATTTGATGAACATGAAAGACATTTGTAAAGCTCGGGGATCAACTTTCTTAGGATATGGAATCTGATCGTAAAACAAGTTTCCTTCAAATAATTTGATAATCGATTCTCAAGCAGAGAATATACAGTAACTACAATCTCCCGAAAGACGTCTGGAACCTGAAAGTAATCGAGTGTCAAGAATGTCGGATACAATTCAACAAAGTTTTATCTTCGTTTCGTGCATACTGGACATGAAATTCCGAATTTGTTGTCAGTATATCAAGCAACCATCATGTGTTTCGGAAAGTCGAATGGATATTCCTGTCTGTGGCAAAAATACACCTAGTGTCAGATTTGACATTGTGCTTCCAGTTCCGGTCACCGTAAATCCATAAAAAACGGTGTAACATTAGCTTGATAGTATCTTACATTTTTTTTAAATTTGTTCCAATACATGATAAACTGTTGAACCTGGCTTTGGTGCAGGATAATTCTGCAATTCGGAATAAATGAATTCAGTAAGCCAAATTTTATTCCTCGTGCCTAGCGTGTTGTGAAAGCGTCTAACTTCGTCATATTTAATAATTCCATTTCATGGGCATCTGTTTATATTTTAGAAGTAAATGTTAAACGAGAGCCGGAATATAACCAATGAAATGGTCCCCCTAGGGGAATATAACTTCCCCTAGGGGGACCATTTCACTGCCGATGGTTCGTACAGCTTTCACAATCTCGATTTCTTCACAATAATTTTAAGTTTTTTAATTTCGTTCTGATGGCACAAAATTTAAATTAATAAAAGTGTTTCAACGTTTTCTCAAATGGTTTGTTTATTTATTATGGGTCTCCGTGGAAACTAGTTCGTAGCAACTTAAACAGTGTTGCGCAAGAAGATTATTTTTATCATTATCAAGGGGTCGCTATATTTATGATAACTGGTGGTAAATCACTCACGAACACTTTTAATTCCTATCTTCCTTCGGAGTGCCTGGTCGTGTCGTCGATATAATTGTCAGTACAGCACAACCCTGCTAGCATTTTCCGTCACTTTTCGACTATGTCAATTGACAAGCTGTTCCATAACAGCAGTTTTCCATCAAAGTAGCCATGTAATCATAATAAAACAAAACTGGAAACTGGCACAACCATTTTTGTTTTTTTTTTTGTATTAAGAGATGACTTTTTTGGTCATTCAGGCATTATTGAAGTTTGTTTCTAAACAAACACAATAACAAGTAATATGTCATGCGTATAACATAAACCTAGTGTGAACAGTGCGGTTTTGACTTCATATTACTATCGTTAAAACATGTTATTTTCTGCAGGTGTGAACATAGTATAATTCTGATGTAAAAAATACCGACTAGGTAAGTTGAATTTGAATGTGCAGTTAATCCTAAACGGTCTTCAACTGAGAATCGGAAACAGAGAATCGTCTCAAATCGGCCGCTTGTTGAAACTCTTGACGATGGCGATAGCGCACAGGTCTTGCTCAAACTACCTCAACATAAATATTGTTTCAGACTTGGCCAAAAGTAAACACTCACGTCATTCATTCGATGCCTGCGGACTACGACTGCTACTGTTTCATATGAACCAACAAACCAAGCTGTCACACAGAGCATAGTTTCCACACTAGGGCACTGCCAGCTGGAGCACGAATCCATCCGAGATTGCGTCGGTTCAAACGTCAGTAGCAGCAGCAGCAGCTTCCGTCGAAAGGCCGAGATCACCGCAAGCTTTAAAAATAGACTACATTCTGTCAGACCTGGATGCGAAGTGTCGTCTGTCTTCCTGCCCCTTTTCACGACCCCGTAGAGACACGTTTTGTGAGAATCAAAAAAAAAAGTCACGCAAATAATGTTACGACTTCCTGCTACCTTCACCCACAGACTCACAGCTCAATGGCAGTTCTATAGATTAACGCCATCAGCTGGCCGCGTGTGGGCAGGTTTGAGGTCCCCACTTCAACCGATTCCGAACACACGAACCGAGCAGAGTCGCGAGCCAAGTGATGCAATTTGTGCGCATTATGTGGTTTATTTTATAATATTTTTGTTTTTATTTCGATGTTCGTCGTTGGCCGACGTCAGGTCAGATCTAAATTTCAGCTGGCGTCGCAAACCTCATCAGTGGCTGTGAACTACTGATTTATTGCATCAAGTCAAACAATTCGTCGATGAGTAGTAGTTGATTTTCACCAGCGATTGTGAATTCATCTGACTGAAATTTGTTCCGAGAAAAGTAACCGTGACGTCATTATAAACGTGTACTGGCTGAGTAATGAGCTGGTTCAAAGAACCGAAAAAGAAAAAGAAAATACAATTAATGATTCATCACCTTAAGCGAAACTGAATAAGTCCTCCGTTTTTTGACCGAGAGCCAACAGTATTGAACGCCGCAGTCTGCCGTCGACTCTCGCGTTTCGGTTCACTATTTATAGTGTATCCAAATGAATTTGGCTATGTTTATCAAAACCGTCGGTAAACAATAAAACAATAGCTCCAAGTGTCCATTGATCAATTGACGACTCAATAAAGGGGGACGCTATTGTTAAATGCCGTGAATGATTAATTTATGATCGCACTTTCAATTGGCAACAATGCGATAGCTACACGGATGACGGCACGAAGATACTGCGAGAAAGGAAATCGAATTGTCAACACTAGCGCCACGCCTTGCAACAAAGCAGGCCATTCAACCATTTTTATTTTGTGTTTGCTTTTCACATTACGATGACGGCACGCGGAATAGTTTAACAGTTGTCGTCAGTTTTCTGTGTAGTTATCGCAGCAATATCCGGGGTGTTATTAATTGGCCATAATCGCTCCCGGTCGCTGATATGGTATCGTAAGCGTTAGCCATGTTATTTGAGTTCACACTCTTTTAGAAAATAGAACGTGTATCAAAATAACACACGATCACAGAAAACATTATTATCAATATCGTTTATTTATACCCGGATTTAACATATTGTTGTCGTTCGTCGGGATCACAGAAAACAGTTTTACAATACAACTAGAATTGACATGGTCTGATCAAGCAAAATACTTAGGTTCAACGTATGACAAAAAAACTCACTTTGAAGGATCACATAGAAGGAACTCAGCCAAAATGTAATGAATATATTAAATGTTTATAAGGAGTGTATCGAAAACAAGCTATCCAGAAACTTTTCTTTAAAATTCTCATAAAAAACGATATTATATTCAAACTAAAAATTGATCCTTTATTGTATGAGGATATACTTAAGTATAATGAAAACAAGATGGAATTTAAGTGATTCCTTCACGAATTTTCGAACTATTGATCGAAGGCTCTTTATCAAGTTCCGAACAAGTGTTGCATCGCATTTTTGGACGCTTGTACAGTGGAGGTGTACTATGCTTCTTATATAAAGGCAGCAATTTCTTCTGGAGACACTCAGATCGATAGATTTCTGCATTTATAGTTCCGGTAGCGTATAAAATGGTTGACTTAAAACCACAGGAACATATTGCTCGCCATACCAGCACCTTTCGACCGAATTTCTCCACTTGAATCGACCTTTCCCCATCGCTCACATCCTCCCCAACGACGACAATAAAGTATTGTGGACCTGGAAGGGTTTTTGAGTCCTCCTTTACATAAGTCTCATCGTCCATCAAAACGCATGCATCCGGACATTGCAAAAGACGCGAATACAATTTCCGGGCCCTTGTTGCTGCTCGCTTCTTCTGTTCTACACTTTGTTGCGAGATTTTCTGACACTCGTTCCTGCTTTTTTGGCCAAATCACGTACGTGCCTCTTCCTGGTAGCTCATCCAAAGAATAGTGTTCCCCAAACTTATTAATGATAGTTTTAACACTGGCATGATGAATTCCAAACCGCTTTGCCAATTTTCGTATGGTGATACCCTTCTCACTTAGCCATGTGTCCAGAACCATAATTTTCACTTCCTTTTCAATACGCGACATTTCGAGGGCGCAGAATTTCAACCGCACAAACAAGTAAACAAACGAAAGATGACAGCCAAACGCACAACATGCTGTGATCTGTGCATAAAAACCATCACAAATACATGCGTACAACACAAATGTATGTGGATAGCTTATTTTCGATACACTCCTTAATGAAAAAAATCTGAACTGAGCTCTACACAAAAAATACATATATTTGAAAAATTTAAACCGATTTACAAGAAACGCTATTTTTTATATGGATAATGTTACATCCATAAGAAATTGGTATTTCTGTACTATATTTCATACACGTAGAGGAATTTGCCTAGCTGGAAACAACTATTTATATGGTTGAAGTTTAAACTCGTGCTTTTATTGAATCAATATTTAAAATATGTTCCAAACCAATGACTGAAGTTGATCGAAATGTATTTTTCAATCGGTTATCAGTTATTTTGAGTGAAACTGAAACTGTGGAAAGTCCGTGTTGATTAGTGAAAAGTGTTAACAGTGTTATTTTTAACTGAGAATATACCACTCAACAGTACACGATGTTAACCGATCGGAGCGCCATCTGCCTATCATTGTCGGTGTTATCATATTCAAACATAACGAAAATTGATGGTGGTCGTTGTGCAAAGACAGCAAAATATGGAGAAGATTTAATAGAAAGTTCATATGGAAAGTGTGAAAATTTTCAAATCAATCAAGGGATACTAGCTGAAAATCTAAAATTGGTTTGCAGCAAACCTATCCGCGAGTTATTTTATTTTGTTAAGTAGTGATGTGTCATCTCAAGGTCACCATGTTTTGTTTACAGCAATGCGAATAGGGGGAACAGGATGCTTATATTTTTTTCCTTTTTCGTATTTACAATGCCCTATTATATTTCTCCTTACTACAAATAGGGCCAAACTAAACTCCGTCGATTATTCGGGGAACGTTTGATCAATGGATCTATTTTTCTTCGGGTTAAACGCCAAGTGCAAGACGCGCGCGTGAAGTTTATAGCCGTGCCGATATTCCTTACGGCCGTGCTAAACTGGGCCGTATGTAAATATAGTTTAGACTTCGATCCATTTGATATTTTATTATTTTGGCAAGGAAGTAGATATCGAACATTACTTCGTATGGTGTAAGGCACTATTGTTCAATTGATGATGATCGAGTGATACCTAACTAGTATTACGGCTGTCTATAAAAAAAAAGAACACAATGAATTAAATGTATGAATTGATAGCGACTGATTAGACGATGATTAGATGTGGGCATTGATCCCGACAGTCGGTTGTCCGAAGTTTAACGAATATCGGAAGGAATTTCGTATTTTACTAAGAAGCTGAAGTCTTTTTGTACGCGGTTTTGTTTATGCGTTTTTTTTTTCGCGGCTTTTTTTCGAAGTTATTCGGTTCTTTTTTACGCGGATTTCCGACATTACACGGTATTCACGCGGATTTTCAAGGGAACGCGGTTCTTTTACGCGGATTTCTGAAATTATTCGGTTTTTATGCGGATTTTCGATGTTACTCGGATTTCCGAAGTAACGCGGTTTTTTTTAACACGGATTTTCGTAGGTACGCGGTTCTTTTTTACGCAGATTTCCGAAGTTACGCAAAAAAACTTTGCGTTGGTTTTCGAAGTTACGCGTTTATTTCACGCGAAATTCCTACATTATGCGTTTTTTGCGCGCTTTTTAGGCAGTTTTATACACGGTTTTTTTTAACGCGGATTTTCGATAATACGCGATTCTTTTTTTTCGGATTTCCAAAGTTGCGCGGTTTTTTACGCATAGGTTTATTTTCACTCAGACTTTCGAAATTACGCGTTTTTTGTCGCGGATTTCTGAGGTTCCGAAGCTTCGCGGTTGCTTTCACGCAAATTTTCAAAGTTATCCGGTATTCTTGTTTTGTCTTAGAAATGCATCAAACTTCAAAATCTGGTGTTGCCCTGATTTTTTTTTAAATCAACTCACTGACAAAATATATTTTTCGAGATTACACCAGATCTTATTGTTTCAAGCTTTTTAAAGACATTTGCCATAGAAATAATTCGATTTCGGAAATCTCAAAATTGAAAGTTTCAGAATCATTTTTTTAGATTACACCAGATGTAGACGTTTCGTGCATTTCTAAGGCATTTGGCATCAAAAAAAAAATTTCCTCAGTTTTACGATTATTTCTACGCTGATTTCCGAAGTTACGCGGTTTTTTTTAACGAAGATTTCCAAAGTAACGCATTTGTTTAACGCGGGAGGTGCGCAGTTCTTTTTTGTGTGGTTTTCCAAAATTACGCGTTTTTTAGCGGTTTTTTATGCAATTTTTTTACGCGTTTTTTTACACAGATTTTCGAAATTACGCGGATTTCCGAATTTACGCCGTTTTTTTACGTGGATGTCCGAAGTTATGCGGTAATTTTTGCACGTTTTTTCCGAAGCCGTTTTTTACACGTTTTTACGGTTCTTGTTTTACGCGGATTTCCGAGGTTACGTAGATTTCCAATTTACGCGGTTTTTGTTTACGCGAATTTTCGAAATTACGCGTTTTTTTTTTCGCGGATTTACAAAGTTACACGGATTTCGGAAGGTTCGAAGTTCTTTTTTGTGCGGATTTCCGAAGGTACGCGGTTGCTTTCACGAAAATTTTCAAAGTTATCTGGTATTCTTGTTTTGTCTTAGAAATGCATGAAATGTCGAAATATGGTGTTTTTTCCCGTTTTCTTTTTAAATCAACAAAGATATTTTTGTGATTACACCAGATCTGGACGTTTCATCGATTTCTAAGACATTTGGCATAAAAAAATTCGTTACTTTAGCCGTTTTTCCTACATCCCAAAGTCCCGAACTCGATTTTTTTCAAATTTGTTTTTCAGATTACACCAGATCTATACGTTTCGTGCATTTCTAAGGCTTGTGGCATCAAAGAAAAACCACACATTTTATAAACAATTGCAAGATGCTCCGATGGGTAATTCTCTGTCCTCGTTTTTATGCGAACTGTTCACGGCAAATCTTGAGGAAAGTTTAGAAAAACAGGAATTATTACCTAATCGCTGGTGGAAATACGTTAATGATATTTTCTGCATCATCAAACGTGATTGTTTAACAAGTTTTTTGGAAATTATTAACAACCTTCATAGAAACATTAAATTCACTTGTGAAACAGAAAAAGAGAATAGTCAATGAAACAATGATGAAGGATTCAAAAAACATACCGAAATACTAGTGTCTGTCAGTACTTTGTGACATTGGTGGCGAAATAGTAAAGAGTTTTTTTTCTAATATAGTGCAATTAAATGGAATTTATTTTCTTTAAAAGTGACTCATTTCATTCCACCAGGTCCGGTAAAAATTTATTTTTGATTGAAAAAAATCAATTAAGAAAAATAATAACTCAACAATCGAGCCTAAAGTATCTTCACATGTCTTAGAATCACTGACTAAGTAAATACGTGGACTTCGTAGAGTTCATACACGGATCCGTAGTTCCTTGATTGTAAGGGGTTTTAAGGAATATCATTATGCCGAAATTGATCGCCACGAAACATAACACACCTTAACTTTTACCATTTAAGTGTCATAGTGCTATGGGAAAAAATGTCATGCAAGAAGATTCTTGCTTTCCTGTAGCTCACCAATACCAACTGGAAACCCATCGTTTTCCGCTGACACAGGCAAGAAAATTGAAACACGTTGGTTCGACAAACCAAAGCCCTTTGGCACTTGAGATGTACTCCGCTAGATAGAAGCATATTTAGCACGTAGAGCACCATCTCTTTTCTCCACACAACGTGCAGTCAATCAGTCACTCGGGGCAATCAGACAGCCCCTTTCGTAATGTGATAGTATGTTTATCTTTTTGCCATTAAGTAAATATGTGGATCAAGCAAACTCGGGCCCGTTCACTGACTTATTGTGCCGCGTTCGATGGGCCCTGCAGCACATCAGAATCGGAAAAAGTAAGTTAACAGAAAAATAAATACACTCTGCGCGGTCCGATCGTTGCTTTGAAATATGGAAATCTCCGGACGTGTTAGTTCTTCAATGATAAAATATGAGCTTCAGTTGAGTATGAACTATGAAGTGGCGTCCCTCGTTCGTTCAGTGCGATGCAATTTATGTCGACCCGAGATATTAATGCCGCACATAACCCAAGGAATTAAGATAGCACGATTAGTACGGCACCGGTCACTGGACGGATAACCGTTATCAGCATGTTTCCGATAAGTATTTGTTGCGACTAGAATTTATGTGCCCATTAGATTTGGTGCCATATTTGGTATAGTGAACAGTAGATAAATGGCTAACAATAATTCGTTCAATATATTTCGGTATTTCTGACAGTAAACACAATCTTCTTCGAACCGATAAACAGTTGAAAACTTAAATTACACTTAGTTCGAAAGGAAAACCCGCCTTTTCCGGTTTCCAAGAAACAGTTGGTTTGAATTTGCACCAGGCTGAATAACAGAGGCATAAATAGAACACATTCATTCAAAACTTGGTCGGGCACTACCGAGTAGGTGATATCACCTTTGCATATTTCCAGTCACAAACCATCTCATTCATAACTAACTCGTACACGGTGGGTCCCAACGTAGTTCGCCTCTGCGCAAAACTCCGCAAAGGGGGCGATCGATCGCATCTTGCAGCAGCACCAGCAGCATTCGAAACGCAAAATTGTCAATCGATCGCAACCCACGACGAAAAAGGTCGGTGGACGGCGGCTGCTCCAATCCAGTCAATTGAGAAATATCAACAGGCCTCTTGGACAAGTATCCAAAGCATGTAGGCCCTTGACTTGAACCCAGTGCACACAAACATGAAAACCAATCGAATCACCGCGAGTAGGAGAGTTTATTTTTTTGTGTGTTTCAGCGGAACCGAGACTATTTTCAGGAAATTTATTTCCGATCGAATTATAATTCTAGTCCGAGCTGCTCATCAAGTCAAGCTTATAAATATTCTACCCATCATCATCATCGTCATCGTCATCTCACCGCGTTTCGATGTCAGATCGAACAGACCCGGGCAAGTCTCAGTAGGCGATGACGATGGACGCGAATGAAAGTGAAATCGAACCAAGGGGTTTTTCACTGGTTAGTGTGAAATTTTAGAAATACAAACTTAATGCAACACTAATTTGCGGTTTTCTGTTTTCAGAAAATGACGAATGAAATAAAAATGAAATAAGGTTATTAATCGGGTTAAATTTCAAGAAATTGTATATTTCTTTAATAATTTGCCTAGACATATGACATTAGCTGGGAAACCAATAAATATTGTATGTAAATAAAATCCATGAGCACTATGTATTCCTACCATATCTCGTTTATTTTTACTACCATCCAATGCCATTTGAGGAATGGAATGTACAATTTTTGGTGATGCTACAAGCTTTTAGATCGAAGCTTCTTATACTGCCATGCAACGGAACGGCGTAGAAGAGCATTTCAAGACGAAGAAAAATGCCAAATTTCCAAAAAAAAAACATTTGTTTTGACAAGCAATATGCAGGTGTGGTCGAGAAAGTTTGGCTTTGGCTTTATCACTATCGAAACGATAAACAACAAGAAAGTATACCATGAATAATGCCTGAAGAAGCGATTGTTACTATTCCTACGCAGTCATGAATCTTTTTCAACTTTCTGGCTTGATTTGGCTTCATTACACCAAAAACATTTAGGAATGGTATAAAGCGCATGGAGACCATGTTGAACCGACGAATCCACCTAATTGCCCGGAGTTTCGACCTATCTAGCGGTATTGGACTCACGTGAAGAGCTACAACTATAGAACAAATTCAAAAAAGGGCACTGAATCGGTTGCAGAGAAGTCTGCACAGACATTAACGGATGTAGTAAACTCAAAAGCTCTTAGTTTCTTCATGAAGCCTATTCAAGTAACTGTAATTAGTTCTAAGATGTATAATTAAAAGAATTAAAAACGCATCTTGGATTGATCCAACAGCAAATTTGTTTTATTACAAATTTAATCGATCCAGATTTTGTCGCAAACAAGCCTTAGTATTTCGATTGATCAACAATCAGTAAAGGCAATAATTTTTCCACAAGCATCGGGTCGTTTTGCGGTCTTTGAAGAAAGGTTTCCTTTCACAATTTCCTAACCGATAAGGGGTACGAATTAGGATACTGAATTCTTATTGGAAAAGGTAAGTGTTATTCTATGTAAAATATAGTTCCAGCGATTGAGCTGAAATCACATGGTTATTGTATGATTCATAAGTCCTCCCTAAAGCATACTGGAACGATTACAGTGTATTTTTTTTACCCTATTGAAAAAAAAATCCCTCATAACCGATTCTAGTCCAGAACTTTTCGGGTCGATGAAATGTATTTTTACTGTTATTCGCATACAAACGACCAGCAGCTGAATGATGTAATTGCGGGGTTCGTTTCAGGCTTTCAGAGGGTTCGGAGCATTTTTCTCAAATGCGAAGCAGCGAAATGCTGGATTTACTTGCACTCGTTTGGTGCGAATTTGCGAAAAATTGTGAAAAGTGTACAAAGCTTGTCAAATTATTCTAGATTAGCACTAAACTGATGATTTCTTCCTTCGATTTGCAAAGAAGTAATTTTAATAGTTCTTTAGATAACAATTAGAGCTATTAGAACGGCTGATTTTGTATAATGTTCCCCATCGTTGTCTTTTTCTCCAATGCAAACGACCAGAAACTGAATGACGCAAATACTATTATTTGAAGCGAATTTCCAACAGTAGATATGCACACAGAAGAACTAGTTATTTTTGTGCGTTTAGTCTTGAGAAACAGAACATTATATTCGCCATTGACTGAAGCACCAGTTGCATTATGCCGGATGCAGTTTCACTGCCTTGATGTAGATGGCGGTCTGCGCACTCGATGTGTCTTCGTTCCTGGATTATCATATACTAAAGCTAACAAAACAAAGCAAAGTAAAGTCTTGGAATTACATTCCTTTAGTGGAATTTGGCCTTTCTGTTTCAACAGACTTCGCAGCCGACTCGTAGCGTATGGAATCATTACATGGATAGTACTACGATCCTACTGACACCAATAATCATTCCAGGTCGAGGTTCGAAAATACGACAACTGGCTTGTAAGACCAGCGCCTTATGCATTGAACCGCCAAACCGGGTCAAACAAACGTCTAACAGGGTCTACGTAATAAACATGATAGTAATAACAATCTTACACCTTCTACCATTCGTTACGTGAAAGAATTAGGGAAATACTCAAACAGGGAAAAACATATTAAGAAATCAAATCTGAAGCAATTTCGTTACACGTTCGTGTTGTGGAATTTCGAAAATGCGCCTAGGTGAGCATAGTAAAGAAAGACGTAGTCCTACGTCAAAAAAGTTTTCATCGAAATACGAACCTCGAACTCAACCATCGGATTTCATTTTGGATCGAGTTTTGGATTGAAATGCCGAAATCTCCAATTGATGACTAGTGCTACTACTAGAGCGTATGGAAAATTGGGGAATTTGTCCTTCTGTGTTTCAACAGACTTCGCAGCCAATTTATAGCGCCTAGAAACGTTGCATGGCTGGTGCTACGATTCTACTGACACTAAGAATTCTTTTTCAGACCGGGGCTCGAAAATACGACAACTGGCCTACAATTAAAAACACGACTCATGGTTATTATATTTTGCATAAAAATAGGAAGAAGTGCTCAAGTTCTTAAAGTACCCTGTCTCTTCACCATCTCGATGGCAACTAATTAGATCTCTGTCGTTTTCAGACATTTAGCTCCCGCATCCCCTTTTTACCACGTTTTCCACAATATTTACTTCTCTTTCATTCTCTTCGGCAATATCATCATCACCGCCCACGGAAGACCGCTCCAGTCGAAAACCAGCATGCGGGCCACCCGCCGGGCCTTCGCAGCCTGGGGGTGTTTCCCGCTGACCCCCACGGACCAACGCCAGCTGGAAGACTCATGCAACACTCAATTCATTGACCACTGCCGATCGCCTGCTGAAAGCTGGACGGAACCACCCGCGATCCCATTTCAACCAGAATATTAGTTGATTTTCTGAATTCGATTGGTTAAAATTTGGTACAACTAATCGATTGTTGTTTTAACTAAACTGTCATTTTTGTTTTTCGATTAGCAGAAGCGATGGTTGGAACAACTAATTTAACTGTTTAAAAAAAAATGCTGTCAATTAGTGAGGACACATACCTTTCAATTTCAACCAATATTTTAGTTGAAATAACTGGCGTTGTTATTGAAACAAAATTCTGTTAGTTGAAAAATAAATCGGTTTTATTTGTTTTAGACATTGCAAATAGTTGAATCAACTCGAACAATGTTATTGATTTGCGAAAATAATCGAAATATACTCACTGATACACGTCATGATCTATTTGAAATAAGTTCGGTATGTTGAGATTCATGAAATAAATTTCGTTGTTAAAATATAAACAGTATTTTATATTGACATGTAATAACATTAGGGCTGGGAAAACTACCGATCACTGCTGATTTCAAGTGATCTTAACCAAGGAATAAATTATCATTACGAAATCAGAACTGATCTGATCTCTAAGTGATTTTGATTTTTGTATGATCATGATCATGTCAAGTCGAGATCAGTAAAGATCTAAATTCTAAAAAAAAACTTCTGATTCGATCGGAAATGATTGATGTAGAAAAACGTTTATAATCAGCAAAAGTACCCGAAAGGGCGAGTAAATTAGCGAAATTATTAAATTTACCTAAAATGAGTATTGAAAGATGATGCCTTGAAACGGTTGAACTAAAGTTATGCACTGATAATTTTAGTCAATTTATATGAGCTTGGGTGCATCAACCGCTGGGAATTGGAATTTTGCGACGCAATTCAAACGCGCCATTCAATCGCAGCGCGTTCTGTGTGTTTGAAACCCTTCGCTCCTGTTACTTTTATAAATTAAATTCATGTCAAAAAGCGTTTTATTGCTAATGCATGAACATCATCATCGGTATCAAACAGCTGGAAGTAAAACAGTCTGCTGGAAGTAAATCAATGATCGAATTTGAAGCATAAAATTTTTGCGCATACCTGAAAGATTACGAGATGGTCATTCATTAACATTTTCTAATTTGTCACCAAATCTTTTTCATCTTAAACAAGGTTAACTTTATCACAACACCGCTGTTAGATAAACACTTGTTATCATAAATTTTTCAAATCAAATGAACACAATTACTCCAAACGCTTTAACCATCGATTGTTTGTTTTCATTGACATTTTGAAGCGACGCGAACAGATTTCAACTAAAAAAGTTCTTGATTTTGCATTGCGATTATTGTTTTGCTTTCAACTGTCTCCGGCATTTGACAGCATACAAAACAACATATTTTTTAACTACTTGAATATATGCAAATCAAAAACCATATTGGTTGAATCAAAAAGAAATTAGTTAAATCAACTATCGCAAAAATCAAAAACTGCAATATCGCAATTTTATGATCGAAGGGTTCTCCTTTTGGATTTACAAGAACCCGAGATGACATAGTCTAATGATACTATTCTACTTTTAAGTTAGTCGTTAATTAAGATTAGAAAATACCCTTGGCATCTTAGAGCTTAGGCAGTGTGCCTAAAATTATATTACATTATTGAATAAAAAAAAAGTTCTTAAAGTGACGCAAAAGTTCTAATCCACGCCTCCTCAAATTTTTGACCGCTGAATTGTGCGACCATTCCATCAGATTCTTGGTTTTTTGTAAAGTCTTGATCAAAACAACAAGGCAACGGAAATGCATCCGCGTACCCCCCATTCGTATAAACAAATGGAGCACGGAAAATGCACCAAATCGATCGAACGATTGAACCCATGCATCAAAGTATGCCGGGGGAAGTGAAAAAACCGGTAGCCCAATGCGGGTTATCTGGAATGCTGTGGAAAGAAGAGGGAAAAAAAGACGGTCGAGCTAATGGAGAACTCGTAACGACACGGAAAATCGATAATTTCCATACCGCAGGCGGTTGGTAGTTTTGAACCATCCCAAAAACACAGAAGCTGAAATCGGTAACTTACTCGTTTGTTATTTTTTTTTCAAATCGGTTAGGGATGAAATTTTCCGCTGTTTTGGTTCGATTCAATTTTAATCGCAGTCACGGCACGCCAATCCGATCACCTTCGGATGCGTGGTAGGATCTCCGGATCGGAGTTCTCGGCAGATACGACGGTGTTTTACGTGGGTAACCTCGCCGGCCCGAGTGTGCCCGATTTGTGTAGGAGGTGTTTTGATTTGTGTCGATCTACTCCTGCACAGAATTTATTCCACGTTTATTTTTAATTTTTAAATTTGCTCTCACTAAATTCACTGAAGGTTAAAAATTTTCTATCACCTCTAACTCTGGTTAACAATGTATCACTTCCACACACACACACAATTTGAATTCGATCAACGTCGGAAACCTGCAAATTTCAAAATACCCACAAAAACACAAAAATGACGTCACCGTTTCAAATAGCAAATATAGCACTAAACAACGATATCTGACTGATATGAAGCTCCAAAACACGTCATTCACAACACGATTTTCATCGAGCTCAAGGACACAATTTACTGAGGTCAACTCGAAGGAAAAACTGTTAATTTGCCGACGCCTCCATTATCGCACAGCACCATACTCCATAAGTGCACCACGATTGCTTCACTGTACTGAGACGCGTACGTCTAGAACGGAAGGGGTTGTAGGACTAATTACGGTGTATGTGTGGGCGGATGTGCGGTCGTACAAACAAACCAAAAAAAAATAAACATTACCGAGTTTGTGCGGAGCAGCGAAAATCGCGCGCGACTTACTGTACGTGCTGGCAGTTACTGAGCGCGGTTCCGATCGCACTCCGCTGACTTACTGGCGGTGGCGGTTTGGCATTGAGTCGATGACGATGACGGCGATGACTTAGCGCGTGGTTGCTGAGTAGTAGTAGTAGTAGTAGTAGTAGCCTAGGATGAGACCAGCTGTCACTGTGAGTTTGAGAATTTAAGTCTTTGGAACGTTCTTGGAAGCGTTCACCATAGCGCACGGCTGCCCACCTGGGTTATCTCTGGGCATTATATCGTTATCTTTTTTGGTGAAACATAGGTAATCTCTAAACGAATGAAAATAAAAGGTTTCTAGTTGACATTCCGAGCCGGATGAATATCACGCACAGATTGAATAGCAATCATTGGAAACTTCAGAATCGAACACGTAAAGTCACACGATCCTGTACGATCGCGCGCAAAAATGTTGAGTGTACTACATTCCTTCATAATCTGATATATGATATCATCGCGTGGCGTCTGTACGCTTCTACGACCACCGGCTTGAACGCACCCAAGAATTCCGTTTGCACTTATGACGCCGCGACAAAAACAATCAACCGCCCGGCCCGGCTTTGCATTCTCGGGCTGTCTGTGAGCTGTGGCAGCTTCCTGCTACAAGCGCTTGCAAATGTGACTTAATCAACGCGACGCCGAACCCGATGGAATTCTTTCGAATCAAGATATTGACAGCTCCACCGAAAGGCGTTTCCTACAGCCGAAAGGTTCGGCGGAAAGCGTGGGATTTCATATGTGCTGACTCCCCCCAACCAAAAAAAAAACTCGTATCCCCTATCCGTATCCAATCATCCAAAAGACGTCACCGGAGGAATTTGATTTCGCTCCATATCAATAGAAGAAACGATTTTCTCGAGAAATTCCACTCGGCTAGTCGCGCAAATTAGTTTCTACCACGGAGCATTAACTGAGTAGGCCGGTTATCGCGATTGGATCAATATCCTACACACACACACACACTTCAGTGTACGCGTGTTGCCAAAGGAACAAGTGCAAGTTCGCGAGAAGTACGGTTACGGAATCTAACACCACCCTGTGCTAGCCGGCACATCGGTTTCGCGATCGCATCTTGCCCCCTCGGCAAATGGGGTCGACTCTGGGCTGTACAGAGGGAAAAAGTGCTCCATTCATAACCGATCTACAAACTCTCGCGCACACTCACACACACACGCGTCGGTCATAAAGTCAGTCTGTGCGTCTGTGCAAAGCATGTTCCATATGGCGATGGAAAGTTGTCCATGTGGCCATATGAGTTCATAAACTAAGGCGAAAACATATGCATCGTTGTTGCAACTGGTCCGCTGTTTGGCCCTGACAAGGCGAACCGGTCTGTGTCCGTTTTTCGCGAAAAAAGTGATAGTTTCATCCCGGTTTCGGGTGAGATCTGGAGTGACGGATAGCGGTCAAAAATCGGTCAAGCTTTTGATTCAGTCCATCGACTATTGGTCATTGTTATCGGTTGCTAGTGGTTTGATCAGGACTTGAAGATTTTATTCTAGTTCTGCTGTTTGAATTTTTCTATTTTTACGATACTATTTCAACAGCAGATCATAAATTAGTTATGTTTCAGCTGCATCTGTTATATTTTATTAGAAATTTTTGTTATTTTTATCACTAGGAAGACATTGTCATCAAAATTGGCATCAGTTATAAACATTGTATTGCTTGCTCATCGGATAACAAAGCAAGTTCAAAAATATAGTCAAGTAAAACCTTTACTTTGAAGTTGACAAACCATTTTATCGATCCTCTCTTTGGATTGAATTCAGTGTGGTAATGCATATCAGATTTAAATATATTGAGATATGGATTCAAACCGGAAAATTTTATTATATCAAATCAAAAATTTGTTTGATTCCAATGCTTGTTACTGTACGTTAAATGTATTTGAATCAAATAAGTTTTTTTATTCAAATACATATTATACGAGGTTATACGATATATCTATCTCTATATATAAAAATGCAGAGGTAATTCTTTGTAATCGCATCACGTAAGAAAGGATGAACGTATTTACATGATTCTTTTTTTACTGGGTCAGTTTTTATCCCCACCGGGTTCGAACATCAAAAAAATTAGGAAAACTTGCCGGGAAAGTGGAAAAAAATCATAAAGTTGTTTTGTATGGACAATAAAATTTTCCACTGAAAATGTCGCCAATGATTGCTAGACCTACGATTGATGTTTTATGCAACGAGTTGCATAAGTGCTTTGCCGTCGAAGGAAAGAATACTAGATCGTTGAAAAAATTGTTTGACGCGCAACGAGTTTTTTTGTGTGAAGTTTTCACATGCATACTTGATTCATGTGATTCGTCATTCCGAGCCAGGTGCTCAATTGGGTATCGAAATTATTGCTTGAAAAATTACCGGATGGCGGAATGCACAAGACTGTTTCAACTAACCCAGGATAGTTTCATCAAACAGACACTTTTCACGAAACTGTGTTGGGTCCACACTTAGTAACGGGGGTTTGAGCAAACCTGATATAAAAACCAGGTTCGAAACTGACTTGATTTTCAGTTCAACAACGTTGAAACTAGGTTCGAAACTGACTTTAAATAAACGGTTTAACAAAAGTTGGGGTGGAAACTGGTTTAGGTTTGAAATCAAGTGAATACGACATAAATGAATTAATGGCCGAATGCATATGGCTGTATGACCGCTGTACTGCCCATGCTTGCATATCAGTCCCATATGAAAAAAGACGATAAAAATTTTATTTCCATTTTTTTATTTATTGCGCTACCTAATGCTAAATCATGGTATCATCACATCAAATATTGGTAATAAACCTTTGTTATTCCAATATTTCAACAAATAAAATTATTGAAATTTGCACTGAATGGGAATGATATGAGTTAATATTTTTTCACATTTTACTGAACAAACCTTCAACTTTTATTGCAATTTCTGAGAGTTTATTGAGAATAAATTGCATTCCTAAAGCTAACTCAAAATTGGCGAAAATCGATATGCGAGTATGGGCAGTCTAGGCAAAAGAAAAAGTTCTTCACTCAGTCGTTTTACAATTCTGATGTACGAAAACATAAATTCGAACAAATTTTGGGGCGAGACGAAGTTCGACGGGTCAGCTAGTCTCTATATATAAAAATGCAGAGGTCATTCTTTGTAATCGAATCACGTAAGAACGGATGGACTGATTTACATGATTCTTTTTTCGCTTGGTTAGTTTCTATCGCCGCCGGGTTCGTACATCAAAAAAATTAGGAAAATTTGCTGGAAAAGTGATAAAAATCCAAAAAGTTGTTTTGTATGGGAAATGGAATTTTCCGTTGAAATCGTCGTCAAAGATTGCTAAATCATCGATAGGTATTTGGCGCATAACGAATTGCTGTTGTGTTTGGCCGTCGAAGAAAAGAAGACTAGATCGTTGAAAAAATTGTTTGGCGCACAACGAGTTGTTTTGTGTGGATATTTCACATGCATACTTGATTCGTGTGATTCTTCATTTCGAGCCTCGTGCTTATTTCAAATTTATTGTTAATAATTAAAAAATGCGAAATGCATATGACTGTTCTAGAGATACCGTTGTAGGTAGAAGAATGAGTTCTTCAGTTGATCTATTGTATGTTATGGAGACGGATGAATAATATTGGTCATTGTGAACGTAAGCTTAACAAAATTATAATTTTTTTAATGAATCAATGAAAAGATTGTGCTGTAATGGCGCTAAGATTAAACTAAGAGATTTTCCTTGCATTTTGCTATCGAATGATTTAATGTCGTTTTCGCTTGAGAAAACTGGAACTGACCCAGGATAGTTTCTGCAAAAAAAAACACTTTTCAAGAAACTGCGGTGGGTTCGAACTTAGAAACGGGTACTTGAGTAAACCTGATTCAAAATCCAAGTTCGAAACTGACTCGATTTTCAGTTTAACAATGATAAAACTAGGTTCGAAACTAGCTTCAAACAAATGGTTTGACAGCAGTTAGGGTGGAAACTGGGTTAGGTTTGCCATCAAGCGAAAACGACATAAGTGACGTTTCTCCAAGCAACCAAAATTTCCACAATACCTGTAAAATATCCATTTTATTAGAGCTATAAAGTACGTGTGGCACTTTTTGGCAACTTGAACATACAGAAAAAGTTCCGAGAAACGTTCTCGCTGCTTGAAAGCTGTACAGCGGGTGAACATTCAAGTATGAGTAATTCATAAAAAACGGACTGTTCAGAATGCTTTCTGGTTAGTGAGCTTTTTCTCGATTACCGGAAGCAAGATTCATATCTGGAACAGATAACATGGCATCTTATATTCATTATATCGAAGCCATTAGAGAGAAATCGCTGTTCAGTGCATTGACTCAAAGGAAGCGGTGACAATTTGTATAATTGCTCAATTTTTGCTTAACAGAAGTATTTAACATTTTCACATTAATTTTTGGTGATATTTCTTTTTTGGGCTAAAGCGAATGTGTGTCGAATTCCGTTCATTGTAGGTTGAGTATTCAGAAAAATAAAGGAGAGAAACGTTAACCACTTAATCGTTTGACGATTTTACTTTCCGAAAACATAAATTCGAACAAATAATTTTTTGGCGAGACGAGGTTCGACGGGTCAGCTAGTATATATATATATATATATATATATATATATATATATATATATATATATATATATATATATATATATATATATATATATATATATATATATATATATATATAAAAGGAGATCATTCTTTGTAATCGCATCCCGTAAGAACGGATGGACGGATTTACATGATTTTTTTTTCGTATGAACAGTTTTTACCCCCACCGGGTTCGTACATAAAAAAAAATTAAGAAAACTTGCCGGAAAAGTGGGAAAAATCCATATAATTGTTTTGTATGGACAATGGAATTTTCCGTTGATAAAGTCACCAATGCTTGCTAGATCATCGGAAGGTGTTTGGCGCATAACAAATTGCATAAGTGTTTGGCAGTCGAAGAAAGGAATACTAGATCGTTGAAGGAACTTTTGTGGCGCGCAACGACTTGTTTTGTGTGAAGTTTTCACATGCATACTTGATTCATGTGATTCGCCATTCCGAGCCACGTGCTTAACTGGGTATCAACATTATTGCTTGCCAAATGATTTAACGATGGAACGCATATGAGTGTTCTAGCTATACCGTAAACAGGATCAAAAGTTATGATATTGTTTACCAGAAGATGCATTGTGATTAATGTTGACCATCGTAGGCGTGAGTTGAACAAATCACATTATAGAACGATTTTTGTACGAATTAAAGATAGGATTCTGCTGTTGATCAAACAAAATTGTTTGTCTTGCATTTAGCATGCTGAAGTTCGTTCAATCGCATCGGGTAAATTCTGGTGGATTGAAAACCATTAGTTGTGAGATTTTATGCATTGACTCGAACGATAAGCTGAATACTGGTACAATCACTCCGTTCATTTTCATACAAAACTTTCTGATATAGATTCTCAGTACCGAACTCCACCATTCTATAACTGTAGGTGGGGTACTAAACAAAATGATGTGGTGTCGACTAATGCGACGACTATTGATACAACTATTAAACGAATGCAGTGTTCATGTAAAAGTTAATGGACACAATATTTAAAAGAATAGTAACTTGAACTTTCGATTGTCCAAAAATTACTCATTTTATCTTTCGGTTTTTTTTAACAATATCAAACTGCCTAGATGTTGTGAGAAGAGAAAGAATATGGAAAATGTAGAGCCATAGTACTCAAGGAAGAGTAGGGATTTGAAGATAAAGTTTGAAAAAATTCGGCGTAGCAAGGTTTATTTAAGTAAGAAGAAAGTTTATCGCATCGAAACTTTTACCTTCTACCAAAGGATTCGAACTTAGCGATGCGAATCATCCGAGTCTCTGATATATCAGTAATTTACTAAATAATTACTGACTGACCAGAAGTCATAATGTCATAGTCATAATGCAATGCGAAAAAGCAATCGGAACTTTACTAACCATACTACTGGCCGAAGTCCAAGTAGAGATCCAGATCTTGGAAATTGGATCAGATCTTCCCGTATTATTAGATCTGGACCTGGAAATTTAGAACTGATTTTTAAGCACTGAATTCAGGAGCTGAGTTCCGAATCTGAATTCTGGAATCTGTTCAGGACATTGATTCAGGACCTGGGTTCTGAAGTTGAATTCTGTAACCGGAGCTAAGTTCTGGAACTGAATTCGGAACATAAATTTGAAAGTTGAATTTTTTAAATAAATTTTGGGTCTGGATACTGCAATTGAATTTTGGAACTGAATTCTGAATCTGAATTCTAAAACTTTATCCTGGATTTTGAAACGTGGGAATGATCGAAGTCGGTTTACGAGTAAGAAAAAGACATAATTTTGGAGCTGAATATTGAAACTGAATTATAGCCCTGAATTCTGAAACGGGATTTTGGAGCAGAATTGAATAAATTGAATTCCGAGTTTTTGATTATAATTTTGACATTGAATTTGGTAACTGTAACTGAACACTGCATTTGAATTCTGAACCTGAATTCTGAATCTGAATTTTGGATTTTGGAATGCAAGAATAATCGAAACTGTCGACGAATATAAGCGGGACAAATAAATTTGTGAACTGAATTTTTGTCCTGAGTTTTCAAATGAAAACTCCTTAACTGTACCTAATTCTGTAAATGAATACTGCTTCTGGATTTTGGAACTAATCCCTAGATTCTGAAACTCGGGAGTGTTCAAAATCATCGCCGAAGCTTGCGACGCGTTTCTCTACTTGATGCTCATTGATTCCCAAAATTATAAAAGACTTAAATTTTGACGATTTATTATTTTTAGTTGGTTTGACGTAAAATTACCATAAATAAGTTCAAGTTTTCAAAGAGTGGAAAAATATATTGAATTTTTCGAATGAATGAGAAACTCACAGAAAAGATGACTTTCTGGAAAATGATACACTCATAGGCAGGAATCGAACCTGCGTTCTTATGCAATCCGTGCATACGCGTTTACCATTTCTGCCGCCCTGAGCTATGGTAGACACAGTTCTACAACAGCACCGAGTTGGTAAGCTTACATCGAACAATGATCTAAATCCTAGCCGCCTCACGACCGGTACCATATATTCAAACATCTTCTCTGTTCACCAGACAATAAACAACCTGTGAGCGAATCTTTTTTGTCAAAAAAAGCTTAAATTTTAAGTCATTTATTTTATTTTTTCTATACTACTAATGATTTTATCATAAATTGCTGTTCATATTTCCGGTACATTGTCGTCGATGGGCTATCCAAAAAAAATCCTGTTTTACCAAACTAAGTTGAAATTGTTCGAAACTCTAGTTCCAGATGTTAATACAAAGTAGTTCTACGTTGCTGGATGCAATAGTAAAAATAGCAACACTAATAAAAATAACAATGATTTATTCCGTTTCCTGACAGTCCGCTACCGACAAGCAAACACTCAATTATCATATCGAAGCTGACGGAAAGATGAAATCGTAAGTATTGGAAACACGAGCGAATATATTTCTAGCACAGCATACCGCCAGTCAGGCCCGTGCGCAGGGGAGGGTTTTGGGGGTTAAAACCCCCCCCATGAAAAATTTTTCAAAATAAGTTCCATGAACAATAGAGTACTTTTTATTTAAAAGTGCAAGTAACTTGAGTTTTCTTTCAAATTTTTGCACCTTCCCCACCTTTTGAACCCCTTTCCCTCCCTTGAAACTCCACCCCTCTTGAAACGCCCCTCACCTCCTCCCCCATTTGACCATTTCCATTGAACCCTCCCTTGAACCCCTCCCTTGAATGATTTCGACGCACGGGCCTGCCGCCAGTATTGCACTAAAATGAGCAGCCAGTGTCGATTTTGCCGACCCTCTGTCAAAAATAGCACTACATGATTTCATATTTGGCTAAATTTAGCAATGCTTAAGTACAATATCGTACAACACTACCTACCATGAGAACAACCTCATCACGGTGTTGTAGCACGTCAACGGAGATGTTTCATTCAGGTCTGTGTTTTTTTTTTTATTCTCGTCATTCGCCGTAACCAACGCCAAGCTGCCAGGAAAGCGTTATTTTCCGATCTCAAGCTTGACTCAAATACCAAACGCGCAACGCAAGCGCGCATATCGATATACAGCGAGTTCTATTTGTAGGCCGAAATATCGCCTTCTGTAAACATTGAATACAATAGATGCAAATGACTACGAGAGAAATGTAATCCGATGGAAAAACAGAAAGGAACAGAAAGCTTAAATTACTGAATAGTTCTGAAATACGGAAAACTTCTTTTCCATCCGGACATCAAACTTGAACAGCTACTGTAAAGTCCAAATAATCCTTCAGCTTAAGACTCTTAAGTCACAGGAACGATTATTCGAATCGTACAGACGGAGCCGAAGCAGCCGACGACTCATCCTGGCATAGCGCGCAATTATGCTTATACTGTATAGTTTTTTTTCAACTCTTCATTTTAGTCGTGTGCCACGATGTTTTTTTTTTTTATCATCACGCCCTTCATGACGCTGATTATAATATGAATCACTTAATTTCCGCTTGCCTCACAAAACAAACGAGCATACTGAATCCCTTCCCATGTCGACAAAACAAATTTCTTATTGGAATTGAGAGCGGATGCTTCAGACGTCCTTGAGTGAAATGATTGAGATTCTTATTTTTTTTATTAGTTTCACTGGCAATACACCTTTCAGTGTATTCAAACAAATCGATTCACATTACAGGTAGGAACTATGACGAAACTCAAACCCAACTCACGGTAGCTCACGTCTCGATTACCAAATAAGGAACCTATTGGAGATTTACCGTAAATTGACATCTTTACGAATAGAAACATTTACCGTGCAAAGTGCCAACGCCAAAAATCCGAGAGTTAGGAAATTACATTATTCGTATATTTGCGCTTTGGCACGTATCATCAAATATTAGTTTTTTCTTATAATTAGCACCATTATCATGAATTTTATCGCAGCAAAAATTTGCTTTTCGCAAGTGTAAAAAGAACCTCAACAAATACACATCGAAACCGAAAGATAGGAAAAAATGGCGGATGATGTTACTTCAGTCTCGGTTGGGCCCAACCAGATGCAAAATTTCCGGCAAATTTAACGCAATTTTTCACGATTCTCGATCGATTGATCACTCCGTTTGCTGATATCTCATCTTCAATTATGATAACATACCTTTTTCAGCAAGCCATCAGGTTTTTTTCGCAGGAAAAACACGGAAAAAGGTAGCACTTTGACACAAAACGCCCTAAAACTGGCATACACAACTATACACACAGGCTGGTTTCAATCCTTCATTCGTTTTTTTTCTTTTCGTTCCACACAACCAGCACAACGTGAATGGCTGTGATGTTTACTTTTTTTCCATTCAATACACACGGGCCGAAAGAGAGGCAAGCATAAACGTAATCACGTATATTTGCGACTCTGCTGCGGTAGTGTACGCACCGTACCGACAAGCATGCGCCGACTGCCCGCAATTTGCGGTGGTGTTAGTGTCAGCTCGAAATTATGAATAAAGTGCAAAGGGAGAGAACGTCAAAATCGATACAGAGTATGCTGACAGACTACAGGAGAAACGTCAAAGAGGCGTACGCCAAAAGCACGGCTGTATTAGGGTTTAGGTGAATATGAAAAACGTTCAGCTAAGGCTACACTAACCACCGGAGACGATTTTCTGTCATCAAAGGTTGGGTTTTCTCGTTGTTAGTAATTTGAACAATTTATTCACGCAGAATTACGTAAGTTTGTTCAACTGTTGCGAGATAACATATTAAAATACACCGGCATATTTAGATTTTTTTTTCCGCATTTCGGCTTAACTTTACAGAGATTTCAACAGCTCGGCAATCTTTAAAACAATTGAAATTCTTGGTATTTGCTATCTAACAAGTAATTTGCGTTACCGAGATTTTCGGTTTCGGAAAGACTAGAAATTGTCGAGATGTTTGTCGCTTTTGGAAAAAATAACCTAAATTATTGGTGTTCATGCATTTACACTGTAGAATCATTCATTTTATTCTCATTCGTTCCATTATTTTTACAAATTGTTTCTGTGTTTAAACTTCAAAGTATAAGTTTAAGTATTCGAATTAACGAATACTTCAAGTAACAGCAGTTCAAGTTCACCGCGAAAAATCCAGCATTTCTTCTACATAATTCACATAATAAAGTATACCGTAGTAAGGGTGAAGTCAGAGAGAAAGCGACGCGATGCGAAACTTGACAGATCGCACGGAGTCGCGCGGCAGAGCTCCGTTCACTCAAGTTCAGCAGAAAAATGACAAGTATGTCTGAGTGAACTCGATGGGTTGGGAAACGACTACTGATCGATCGCATCGCCCTCAATCTGACATACTTGTCATTTTTCTGCTGAACTTAAATGGACGGAGCTCTGCCGCGTGACTCCGTGCGATCTGTCAAGTTTCGCATCGCGTCGCGTGTCGCTTTCTCTCTGGCTTCACCCTAAGGGTCTGAAACAGACCTCTTAAGGAACAGCGACTTCAAAAGTGTTTTATTTCAACACTTGTACAAGATACCTACATTTTAAGCCGCTATGACTTGCCATTCAGATAGTAATTGTTGAAGAAAACGTGGCTATAACGAAAGGTAGCAAATCGGTCGTTTTGAAAAAGCATGGTCCCATCCCGACCATTTTTTATTCTGAAGAAGAACAAGAAAATTACCAATTTAAATAAATTCTTCATATTTGAATTGATACACTGTAATTGTATAATAATAAATAAATGGGATGATTTCCGAAGCTTAATGTCTCCATTTTAACGTGAATATGCCTTACTTTACCATGGGGCTTCTTTTCTAGATTCGCCCTCAACTAACTCAAGAACTCATTATTTTGTTTTGTAACTCAATTCAGAATCTGGATTCTAATCCACCTGAATTCTGAACTTAATTATAAACTTAGAGTTTAGTTTCAGAATTAACTTTCAGATTCTAGTTCCAGAATACAGGTTCAAAAGTTACAACTAAGACACTGGAACTGAATCTTAATTTAAGTTCGGAACACTTATTTAGAATTTCAATTTAGCAACAATTCTGGAAAGAAATGCAAGTCATATCAATATTTAAGTTCTAAGTTATGGAACAATGTTTTCGATCTGAACTCCAAACCAGAATTTTTTGCGATCGAGAATGATACCCACGTCTATAATTGACGGAACTCGCTTAGTTGGAACCGACGAGTGAAATCGGTGACTGTGCTCGTGAGAAAGTTATTGCATTACAATTCTTGACGTTCATTGTCATGCCGTTTCTATCACACCAATTTAAAACGTTCTTAATGTAGACTTGTGATGGTGCGATAGAGTTTAAGATCATCATTACTTTAAATGACGACAATTCACTACAAAGATCGTTAACGAACAGAAAGAAGAGGAGTGGGCCGAGATGGCTCTCTTGTGGAACACCCGATGTAACGTTGAAGGACTCAGAGAGAGTTCAGTTCCGACTCGAACGGTATCACTTCGATAAGTGAGATACTACATAAACCAATTAGTTATCCAATCAGGGAATACGCTTCGTCTCAATTTTTCCACTGCGAGCTGATGAGGAACACGATCGAAAGCTTTTGAATGCTAAAAGTAAACCGCATTGATTTGTTGCCGGTTTTTCAAGTTTGTCTAGCAATTTTGAAACATAGCTCATTAAGTTCGGGGCAAATAATCGCTTTCTGACAAACCCGTGCTGATTAGAAGACATTATATGTTTTAATGAGGGGTAAAAAAGATCCAACAGCGTGCGCTCGAATACTTTTGGTAAGCATTTCAGAGTTGATTTTCCAAATTCCGTACGAGTAATTTATCGCATTCATTTTTCGTCGGAAATCGATTATTATATTTTTATTTTATTATTACTAGATTTTCGATTTATAAAGATCGATTCGATTAGTGTCAAAAAAAGTTCCCGGGCCCTGTGGTGGAGGAGGAGCACTATGAGGGAAGCTGAGCTGCAAGCAACCGGGCGGGTCATAGGTGGTGGATAATGCTTAGTCGCGATAGCAACTCGTTGTGACTCGCGACCCGAACCATGTAGCGGGGGCTGACTGCAGGTGTGGGTAGGACGAGGTAGTTGGCCCTACACGTTCTAGGCCTAAAAACCACAAGACCTAAAGCAGTTGGCCCTGACAAGGCGAGTTGGAGCCGCCTTTCAATATGCACCTGGCCCAAATCTCTCTCTTCTCGCGGTCCTTCAGCGTTACTGCAAGGTTGGCGCAGGCCTAGCTAGCCGCCCATAAAAAGAGCTTGCTCAGGAAGTTCAACAAGAAAATTCGGATGGATCTAATCGGCTCAGACCTTTGCGACGAAAACGGACAAGAGATTGGAAACTCGGTACGTGGAACTGTAAGTCTCTCAACTTCATCGGAAGCACGCGTATACTATCCGATATAGTGAAAGACCGCAAGTTCGACATCGTAGCGCTGCAGGAGGTGTGTTGGAAGGGGTCTACGGTGCGGGTCTTTCGCGGGAACCACACCATATACCAGAGCTGCGGCAACACACACGAGCTGGGAACAGCTTTTATGGTGGTGGGGGAGATGCAAAAGCGTGTGATCGGATGGTGGCCGGTCAGCGACAGAATGTGCAGGTTGAGGATCAAGGGCCGGTTCTTCAATATCAGCATAATTAACGTGCATAGTCCCCACCTCGGAAGTAGCGATGACGACAAAGACGAATTCTACGCGCAGCTGGAACGTGAATACGATCGCTGCCCAAGACATGACATCAAGATCGTCATCGGCGATTTCAATGCTCAGGTTGGCCAGGAGGTGGAGTTCAGACCGGTGGTTGGAAGGTTCAGCGCCCACCAGCAAACGAACGAGAACGGCCTAAGACTCATCGACTTTGCCACCTCCAAGAACATGGCCATAAAAAGCACGTTTTTCCAGCATCGCCTCCTGCACCGATATACCTGGAGATCACCCATGCAAACGGAGACACAAATCGATCACGTCCTGATTGATGGACGGCATTTCTCGGACATTATCGACGTACGAACCTATCGGGGCGCTAACATCGACTCGGACCACTACCTTGTGATGGTTAAGCTGCGTCCAAAACTGTCCGTTGTGAATAACGTACGGTACCGGCGCCCGCCGCGGTATAATCTGGACCGACTGAGGGACACCGAGGTCGCGACTGCCTACGCGCGGCATCTCGAAGCAGCGTTACTAGCGGAGGAGGAGCTCAATGATGCTCCCCTGGAGGACTGCTGGACCAGAACTAAAGCAGCCATCAGCAATGCTGCGGAGAGCGTCCTGGGATACGTGCCAAGGAGTCGACGGAACGAATGGTTCGACGGTGAATGCCAGGAGATATTGGACGAGAAGAATACAGCACGCGCAGCGATGTTGCGTCAAGCCACCCGTCAGAACGTGGAATCGTATCGACAGAGACGAAAGCAGCAAACTCGCCTTTTCCGGGACAAAAAGCGCCACCTGGAAGAGTCGGAGAGAGAGGAGATGGAGATGCTGTATCGTTCTCAGGATACACGGGCGTTCTACAGGAAGCTGAATGACTCTCGCAACGGCTTCATGCCGCGAGCCGAAATGTGTAGAGACAAGGAAGGTGGCATCCTGACGGACGAACGTGAGGTGATCGAAAGGTGGAGGCAGCACTACGATGAACATCTGAATAGTGCACAGGCGGACAATCAGGCGTTGGAGGAGGAAGATTATGTCAGTGTTACAGCCGACGGAGATGTACCAGTGCCCACTATGAACGAGGTCAAGGAGGCTATCCAACAGCTCAAGAACAACAAAGCAACTGGTAAGGATGGTCTAGGAGCAGAACTCTTCAAAAGGGGACCGGAGAAACTGACGGAATGCATGCACCGAATAATCGAAGAGATCTGGGACAGAGAACAGCTACCGGAGGAGTGGAAGGAAGGGGTCATCACCCCGATATACAAGAAAGGTGACAAATTGGACTGTGCAAACTACAGGGCAATCACAGTGTCAAATGCCGCCTACAAAGTGTTATCCCAGATCCTGTTCCGGCGCCTATCACCACTGGTAAATGGATTTGTCGGGAGTTATCAGGCCGGGTTCATCAACGGCAGATCAACAAACGACCAAATCTTCACTATACGGCAAATCCTCCAAAAATGCCGTGAGTACCGGGTCCCGACGCATCATCTGTTCATCGACTTCAAAGCCGCATACGACACGGTAGACCGTGTAGAGCTATGGAGAATTATGGACGAGAACGGCTTCCCTAGGAAGCTGACAAGACTGATTAAGGCTACGATGGATGGTGTACAGTGTTGTGTCAAGATTGCGGGCGGTTTCTCGGAACCGTTCGAATCATGTAGGGGATTAAGACAAGGTGATGGGTTGTCCTGCCTGCTGTTCAACATCGCACTTGAAGAAGTTATGCGAAGAGCGCGGTTCAACATGCGGGCACGATTTTCACGAAGTCCGGACAATTCGTGTGCTTCGCTGATGACGTGGATATAATCGGTAGAAACAAGGAGACGGTAGCAGATCTGTATACCCGACTAAAGCGCGAAGCGGCACGAGTAGGACTGAGGATAAATGTGTCTAAGACAAAGTACATGCTGGCTGGCGGAACTGAACGCGATAGGCAACGTCTGGGCAGCAGTATTACGATCGACGGCGACGAGTTCGAGGTGGTTGACGAGTTCATCTATCTTGGCTCACTGGTGACTGCGGACAACGACACCAGCCGGGAGATCAGGAGGCGCATTATATCCGGAAGTCGTGCCTACTATGGACTCCACAAAACATTGAGATCCAGGAAACTTCACCCCCGCACGAAGTGCACCATGTACAAATCACTGATAAGACCGGTGGTTCTCTACGGGCACGAAACGTGGACAATGCTCGAGGGGGACCTGCAAGCACTCGAAGTCTTCGAAAGGAGGGTGCTGAGAACGATCTTCGGTGGTGTGCAGGAGAATGGAGTGTGGAGGAGAAGAATGAACCACGAACTAGCGCAACTCTACGGTGAGCCAAGTATCCGGAAAGTAGCCCAGGCTGGAAGGGTACGGTGGGCGGGGCATGTCGTGAGAATGCCGGACAACAGTCCCACCAAGTTGGTGTTCACCTCTAATCCGGCAGGTACGAGACAAAGAGGAGCGCAGCGTTCACGGTGGCTGGACCAAGTGGAGCGAAACCTGGATAGTATCGGGCGCCGACGTGGTTGGAGGCAAGCAGCCATGGATCGAGTTACATGGAGGAGAATTGTTGATCAGATAAAATCTTGAAGGATGTATTATCAGAAATATATATATCGATTAGTGTAATCGATTACTATTTAGTACTAATCGATTAATTTAACTAACTGATCAAATGATTCTACCCAGAATCATCTGTGTTGCTTAAAGCAAGCAAAAATCTGAGAAAATGTTGTTAAAATATCTTAAAAATCTATCAGTTTCTCAGAATATTCAATAAAATATATGATCAGTGATATAGAATCTGTGCAATCAAACGGATGGAAAAACCTGTGAACATTGGAATAATGGGCAGAATAGACCATAAATCATTATTTGAATTGAAATTCGTTTTTCCTAGAATTATGACAGATAAAATTGCAATTATCATCATAGCACACGAGCGCGATAACTAAACGATAAGCTAAACCTAGGATAGGACCAGGGCTGTTTTATTTCCAAGATAAAATGCATTTTCTCATTTTTGTGGATCCCTGATGTGTATTTGAAAAGTCTGTCGAATGATGATAAATGTTCAATCTAATATCAATTGCACATCATATGAAAGTTATAATCTGTAGAACTTAGGTTCTGAATTTTTCGAAGTGTTTAGCTTCCAAAACAATGCTTTGAGCTTCATATTCACTTCATTAGGAGATTATAACTACTAAAAACATTTAGCTTCTCTCACATGAAAAACAAAACAAACCAACGCCGGAGAGTGAGCGTGAAAAGCTGAGCGGAAGATTTTTTACAGCAAATAAAAGGAACCCTGACAGAATAAACGCAGAGAGAAATTCTCGCTTGTACTCTGACATAGTACTATTGATTTGTTCTAAACATGTTTCTCACTTTTGGTCTGCTAATGTCTGTCGCCTGCTCGGTTCTGCTTCTCGCGTTCACTCTGATGGATGAAATCTACACTCAATACCAGAGCTTAAAATTGTCATGCATTCTCAATGAAAGAAACCATTCCAGCAGTCTTATTTTCAATGTTTTACTGTCTCATTCGTAAATGACCGACACTAGAACAAACGAAGAGAGACGAAGCATTTTCGTTTCTCATCGAAAAAATGAGAGAGTATAAATGTCAACGTCACTTTTTCCTCTGTGGCAAGACGAAACCAAACTAATGTCTTCAGGTAGCAACAGCAGAATTTCAATTCTCATTCTTTCATCGATGTATTGAAAATATGTGACGCTTGGCTATAAAAAGTGACTAAAATATGGCAAATCGAAGTAATTACATCCCATAACTTCTTTGGAAACCAAAACTACTACAAATTCGAGCACCAACAGTTAAAACTTATTGTGAAACCTTTTTCTGTCGTTTTCAATTCTCACAGCTTTGGTTGAATATCGACACTGCATACTATAGTATTTTTACTGAAAGCTGCAAATGACTGAAAGGGCAAATGAAGGAAAAAACACAATTTTGAAACTACTGTCCCGCTTATGTCATTGACTGAACATGGATTTCATTCTCATAGTTTGCAAGCGAAGCTGAGAGTGACAGTGATTTCTCTTTATTTTCGTCTATTTTGAGTCAATGAAAATGAAAATTTTATTAGCTCTGCTCCATATACTTTTAGTAATTACAATGAAAATTGTGGTTTGCTCAGTCAAATGTGAAAAATATACCTGTCCCTTCCGAAATTAGAAACAGATTAGAGACCTGTCAACAGCTGAGTAAAGATACAATGGATTTTTTTTATTCCGATTATAGAAGTATTAACCTTAAGGTCATTCGCCTCTTCGGGCCTATGTGCGGTGTTGGGAATCGAACCCAGGCGGGTTGCGTGAAAGGCATCGACTTACCCATCACACTAAACCCGCCCCCATTATGAAAAAATGTTCCATTCGACGAAGCGTTTAACTCGATATTATCGTGAGGTGGGAAGCGTTACGTTAAGTTAATGATGCTACCAACGCAGCAAGCGAGTATGTTTTGTTAGTCGTTGAGCGTTAGTTGAATGACATACTGCACGAAATAATCGTTCAGTTTGCTGGAATGGTTTATTGTTGTTTTCTTGCCTATAAATACAGTGTGAAAACTAAGTGTTTTCTTCATATAACAAGTTGTAATTCTACGCAAAGTAAAAGTATTGTACAGGGATATAGTGTTTGTTTCAAAAGAATAGGTAGTTCAAAACTTTCCAAATTCTCCAGTAAAACTAGTCCAACGGGGCTCCAACTCCTCATATTGAAAATTGCTCAACAATCGACCTCTGTCTGCCTCGTTTATTGAACGAAAAAAATAGCGCCCAGTTGAAGGCCCTATTCTAAAATCGGCAAATCATATGAGTTATATTGTGGAAATTATTAAATGTTAAAACCGTTATATTTTTAGATTCTTGCGGTAAAAGAGTTACGATGCGTTACTTTTAAGAAGGTTATAAGTGTTATATACGTCGCTCTCTTGTAACAGGTGTAACAAAGTGTTACATGTGTTACTCTTTTTGTAAGTTATAGGCGTTACATGCGTTACTTTAGGCGTTACGAATCGTTACTTTTTAGTCCGTTATAGGCGTTACGAAGTGTTATATGCGTTACTGTTTTGTAAGTTGTAGGCGTTACATGTGTTACTTTTTGCCTTTCTCATATAAAAAGGTTATGCAATCACTGTGAAACCCGACTTTTGAACCGAGGTTCGGAGGGGTGAGTGTCATATACCATTCGACTCAGTTCGTCGAGTACGCAAAATGTCTATGTGTGTATGTGTGTGTAACGTTTTTTTGCACTAACTTTTCTCCAAAATGGCTGAACCGATTTTCACAAACTTAGATTCAAATGAAAGGTCTTATGGTCCCATAAAAAATTCCTGAATATTATTTGGATCCGACTTCCGGTTCGGGATTTATAGGGTGAAATGTGCAAAAAATATGAAAATATGTGTTCTAACTTTTCTCATAGATGGCGCGACCGATTTTCACAAACTTAGTTTCAAATTAAAGGTCCTATGGTCCCATACGTGATTTTTAAATTTCATGCGGATCCGACTTCCGGATCTGGAAATATAGGGTAAAGTGGGTTAAAAATTGTATCACAGAAAATGGGGAAAAACCTTAAAAAAATTTCTAAATCGACCTTGTGAAGAATACCACAGTATTATATATTACAGTATGATTGATATGAGAAAGGCATCATTACACCACTAGGTGGATTAAAACAGGTTTTTTGTAAGTTATCGGTGTTGCAAAGTGTTACATGCGTTACTTTTTTGTAAGTTAAAGGTGTTACAAGTTATAGACGTTACGAAGCGTTACATGCGTTTTTTGTGAGTTGTAGGCGTTACGCGTGTTACTCTTTTGTGAATTACAGGTGTTACGAAATGTTACATGCGTTACATTTTTGCAAGTTAAAGGCGTTACAAATCATTACACGGGTTACTTTTTTGTATGTTTTAGATGTTACAAAACGTTACGTGTGTTACATTTTCAATTGATACAAACGTTACGAGGCGTTACATTCGTTACTCTTTTGTAAGCTTTGTGTGTTAGGAAGCGTTATATGTGTTAATTTTTGTAAGTTATAGGCGTTAGAAAGTGTTACAAGAGTTTGGCATCCAAATTTTAATATATTGAAGAGTCTTTTATTCGCAAAATCTGCTGGAAATGTTAAAATTATGAAATTATTAGAAATGATCCTACAATGACATGAAAAACACAGATCTAAATTAGCACGATGACATATCTTATCGAAACGAAAACTCATATCTTATTTTGAAGGAAAATGAGCATAAATATTACTTAAGTAAATTGATTGTTCTTTTCTATCCATGAAGTAGTTCTTTTCTTGATATGAGAGTATTCAGTAAATTGAAATGTTATTTCACATGATTCAACGATTTCAATATTTTAAATGTTAACCGAGGTTCAGAGGGCCGAGTGTTATATACCATTCGACTCAGTTCTTTGAGTACGCGAAATGTCTGTGTGTTTACGAAACGTTTTTTTTTTTTTGCACTAACTTTTCTCGGAGATAGCAGAGCCGATTTTCACAGACTTATATTCAAATAAAAGGTATTGTGGACCCATACAACATTCCTGAGCATTGTTTGAAGCCGACTTCCGTTCCAGATTTAAGTAGTGAAATGTGCACGAAATTGTAAAAATAAGTTCACCAGCTACTCTCTAAAATTACTGAACCGATCTTCACAACCTTAAATTTAAGTGAAAGGTTTTGCGGTTCCATACAAAATTCCTGAATTAAGCTCATATTTGACTTCCGGCTCCGAAAATATGAGATAAAATATGCAAAAAAATTAAATATGGGTACTAACTTTTCGCTGAGATGACTTAGCTGGTTTTTACAAATTTGGATTCAAATGAAAGGTCTTATAGTCTCGATCCAGCTTAAGGTTTCGGAATTACATGGTGATTTTTTCCAATTTTCCAATTTCCAATTCCAATTTATAATTTGTTTCTTAGTTTTCTCAAAGATGGCGAACCGATTTTTACAAACTTAAGTTTAAATGAAAGGACTTTTGAAACCATAGTGCTGTAAATCTAAGATATCAAAAATAAATTGCTTCAGAAACGTTAAGAAAAGTAAACACGTCATCGGTAATATCGTATCTGTGATCATCGTTTGTACCCGAGATTTAGGAAATTTTGGACTATTTTATTGGTACGCACTCGAAAATATTGTTGAGTTTCTTGAAATCAGCAAGTTTTTTTTTGCAAAAAACTACAATTAATTTACGGCTCACACCGAGTCTAGAGTTAATTTTTGCCTCACCAAAAACAGTAAACAACATTATTTGAGAAAATCGGAAATAAATTCAACTGTTATTATTTGACAGACATTGAAAAAAAGACTTTTGAATTCTTAAAGCATAAACATATTCGAACACGGAATGGTGGTAAAGATGTGCAAATTTTACTTCCTATGATCTGGCTAAAAACGATCGTGAAAGTTGTCGGAAGATGTACCCTTTAAAATTATAATTATAAATTTGCTTTTTCAGTCATTGTGTCAAACGAATAGATGAACAAAGAAAATCAGAAGTAAGAAATGGCTCTGAAATGAATTCCTAGAATTTCAACTCGGCAGGAATAGTAGGCCTTGATATTCGAGTGATCCAACGAGAAGTCACAGAAGGGCAAACGCGTTACCATAACAAGCAGCCTGGAAGAAAACCTTCGAACCCGCCGGCCAGAGAAGCTACCATTCGATAGTTACAACAGTTTTGGGAAACATTAATAATTTTTGGAATGTCTTGAAAATGTTTAGTATTCGGAAAAAATGACAAGACAATAAAAATAGAAAATGTATTTGAATACAAATTTTCGATTAATTTACGACTATCATGTTGAATTTTGGGTACACGAGAATACCCAAAAGAATGTAGTAAGCAAAATATTTCTGATTTAAATAAGGAAATATCGCAAAATTTTGACAACTATTATACAAACTAGATAGTATTTTTTAACCGCCTACCTTTCGTTTAAATCTTTCATATCACGTACAACCAGGAGCCTAAACAATTGGTGCCTTCCCCTGGATCGGTTCTCGTAACAGAAGCACAACACTCGCGAAAAAGGTAAAATGGTCGCGAGTTATGGTGACTCACACCACACGTACAAGCAGAAGATTTTCACAAACAACCAGTAGCAGACAAGCAAAGGGAAATGCGGCATGCGATTCTCGACACAGAACGCGGATTCTCCCCTGTCAAGAACAGAAAGCTGCGCACAAACAGCCTACCAACGAAGCAGAATCCACGGAAGATCTCCTCCCTCTGTGCAATTGGGCGGATTTGGCTCTACATAAGCATTATGAACGAACACGATTTCGGGAAACATTCTCAAACCTTCTTCACCGATTTCAGTAGTACATAAAGTTCCCAAAAGAACCATAAATTCTCTTTATACGGGCACAAATTTTCCAGCTTCCTTCCGAGAACTCTTTCTTTATTGAATAATATTAGTGTATTTTTCTGGGGGGAAAAACTTTACTGACTTCTTCCATTTTATCCCAAATGCCATTATAGTTTCCTTACGGCAATAAAAGATAAATAATGGATGTCCGAATGTCTGGCTTCCAGATGAATACGTTTCCAGCAGTGAAATTCACATTAAATATAGCATTTTTTTTATTAGCGTAGGATGTCCGTCTGGAGGCGTTGTTATCTGTGCATGTTTTTTTTATTCTGTCACTCTCAGCAGCTTTGACGCATGCTCACCTGACAGCGACCTCTCGGAAGGTCACAATGCAGCATCAGACCAGTAGCCATCGTGGCGCCGGAATTATTTTTTGAACTGGCAATTTATTCTTAACCATTGTAACCAAGGAGAAAATGGGTTTGACTGCGATGAAACGGCGACCAAGTGCTGAGTTCAACGGGAACGCGTGGTAGTTTATTAGTGTTGGTATGAAAATATTACATTTTAATTTTCATTCATTGTTATGCTTTAATGTTACTTAGCACTAATAACAGTGCATGTAAAACTAGAATAGTTCACTCATACGAGTCTGTTTTTGAATAAATCTCGAATCGTTCAATCGAAGTATGTTTTGATTGTTAGAGTTTCACAGATCACCGATACAGAAGATTTACAAAGGAGTTTGGTGTTTTTCAAATCCAGTAGTCGATTTTCGGTGATGTATTTTCATTCCTAGGTTATGAAAACAAGGCGGAAGCAGACTGAAAATCTGTTAACACTCTTACCAGCTGCTACTTAATTTTGGATCAAAACCTACCCACGATCAACTAAAGTGCATCTCCCCAATTTTAGGTAACGAGTGATGACTTAAAAATTTAGGTAAATGTAAGTTCACCCAAAATGTTATGCCCTAACAAAGCACGCTCCTTATTTTTTACGATCGAGTCAAAGTTTGAGTATATAACGACCTAATTTTGGTTAACTTATACAGGGTGATTTTTTAAGAGCTTGAGAACTTTTTTAAACAATAAAACGCATAAAATTTGCAAAATCTCATCGGTTCTTTATTTTAAACGTTAGATTGGTACATGACATTTACTTTTTGAAGATAATTTCATTTAAATGTTGACCGCGGCTGCGTCTTAGGTGGTCCATTCGGAAAATCCGCTTTTTTATCGACAAATTTTGTTCAGCGATGAGGCTCATTTCTGGTTGAATGGCTACGTAAATAAGCAAAATTGCCGCATTTGGAGTGAAGAGCAACCAGAAGCCGTTCAAGAACTGCCCATGCATCCCGAAAAATGCACTGTTTGGTGTGGTTTGTACGCTGGTGGAATCATTGGACCGTATTTTTTCAAAGATGCTGTTGGACGCAACGTTACAGTGAATGGCGATCGCTATCGTTCGATGCTAACAAACTTTTTGTTGCCAAAAATGGAAGAACTGAACTTGGTTGACATGTGGTTTCAACAAGATGGCGCTACATGCCACACAGCTCGCGATTCTATGGCCATTTTGAGGGAAAACTTCGGAGAACAATTCATCTCAAGAAATGGACCGGTAAGTTGGCCACCAAGATCATGCGATTTGACGCCTTTAGACTATTTTTTGTGGGGCTACGTCAAGTCTAAAGTCTACAGAAATAAGCCAGTAACTATTCCAGCTTTGGAAGACAACATTTCCGAAGAAATTCGGGCTATTCCGGCCGAAATGCTCGAAAAAGTTGCCCAAAATTGGACTTTCCGAATGGACCACCTAAGACGCAGCCGCGGTCAACATTTAAATGAAATTATCTTCAAAAAGTAAATGTCATGTACCAATCTAACGTTTAAAATAAAGAACCGATGAGATTTTGCAAATTTTATGCGTTTTATTGTTTAAAAAAGTTCTCAAGCTCTTAAAAAATCACCCTATAGAAGAGCTCGACAATAAGTGATTTCTCCTCCAATTTTTTTTTACTATTTCGGGGTAATTCCGGACCCAAGAATTTAAGCTCACTTGCCACTTGAGCCAATTAGTTCTGTTTCCTGATTCCTTTCGTACGGTCATGTAGAGAATTACGCTCTTGATATTGGAAAAAAAATCTACTTATCACTCTGTAATTCCGAAACCGTAAGTCGGATCCGGAGTCTGTATCGTTCTATGGAATCATAAGACCTTAAATATCTATCTACGTTTGTGCAGTCATCTCCGAGGAAATTCTTGGATCAAAAATTTAATTTTCACATTTATTGCATAGCCATTCTAGGGTTACGGCTCCCTATTTCATCTGAGCTTCTATTTTCATCTTATCCCTTGATCTCATAACTTTGAACACGAATCATATCTTTCAACGTACCTAAATTAAACTGTGAAATGCTTTAAAATTTTGTCACATTTTTCCGTTTAAAAACCTGTTAATTCACCTAATGGAGTAATTATGCTTTTCTCATATTAATCATACTATCATAAATTATACTGTGGTAATCTTCAAAATAATTTTCTTCGGTTCTTAAATGAATAACTGGAATCGGTTTGTTTGGCTGTCTTCTGACAATGATTACGATTCGAGTAGTTTTGATGTCGATTTAGATTTTTTTACGTTTTTTGTTTCGCCCCTATAATTGATGGTATAAGCCGGATCCAAATAATATTCAGGAGTTTTGTATGGAACCATTCTGTTTGGAACCTTTCATTGGAATCTAAATTTGTGAGAATCGATCCAGCCATCTCCGAAAAAAACAAAAAAAAACGCAACATGAGCATAACCTTTTTATATGAGAAAGGCAAAAATGAATTCAAATCCTCCAGTGATCGGTTTTTCATTTATAACAAATTCATTTTCCGATTTTGGAAACATTTTCGTCTGCAGTTTTGCAGTTCGTCATGTTTCTATTTACTAGTTGATTGGTTTTGAAAACATGATCATTATTTCACATAATCACACCACTATTCAATGTTGGATGACTTCATAATTAGTAATGTTGACTTTTCACTTGTTTGGTAAACGATTGAAAACTTCTAAAATCAGCCATTAAACAATAAAAATGTTTAAAATTTGATATGAATTTACACTTACATTGCGTCTTGTTTTCATTTGATTTCGTATCGCAAGGCTGCCAACTTTTCTCATAATGTTATGAAAACAAAATTTTTTTCTCTAAATTATCATCAACAAGTTATTTTTTCTTGTATCCGTGACAATAAGTTTTTTATATTATTGATGTTCATAACTCAATAAAACTGTTCCAACTTCAAATATTACTAAAAAGTACGTGTTAAAGTATGTCTAGTAGCACTGGTTTCATTTCAATATATGTCAACATAACGCTGTAAAGGATGTGTGTATTTCATCGGCTGAGCATCTGATGTATTCATGTTTAAAAAAAGGGCCAGTCCAGATTAACAATAGAATTTTAAATGTAAATCGAAAGGAAACGAAAACGACCCAATAATTTTTATAAGTCAAATTGATTCAAAACTGGTCTTTAAAATATCGTGTATTGTCTCACAGTTGGCATTAGGTCCTTTCAAGAAGAGTTTTGACATTTTGAACCAGAGAGTGTAATAGTGCGATACTTTGTTTCGATTTCTATCGCAATTGCTAATCAATAGAATGAATATAGGACCAACGATAGGATGAATTAAAATCCAATGAGATGAAATTAGGAACAGAAGTGTTTAGCTGTTTTGCCTTTCTCTATAGAAAGCTGTTTTGCCTTTCTCTATAGAATTGCTGGAAAACCGACTTTCGAACAGAGCATCGGAGACCCATAATGTTATATACCATTCGTATCAGTTCGACGAGATCGGAAAATGTCTGTGTGTGTGCACTTTTCGAAGCTATTTTAACGCGCTCAATTTTCTCAGAGATGGCTGAACCGATTTTAACAAACTTGGGCTCGTTTGAAAGCTACTATCGGGCCATTGATCAAGTTCGAAGATCAAATGGTTGTGACTTTTGGTTCCAGATATATGATGGCATAAGTGACGTAACCGACAAAACACGTTGATTTTTACCGCTCTTATATATATAAGGGTGCCAAAATTTTGGGATCACCTCTATTTTCGTTAAGCTCTAGTGCTCAAAAGTTCAAGCACCTCTAAAAAAGCCTTCATGCAAAATTTGAGCTAAATCGGACATGCGTAAGGGGTGCTGCCCGGTGGTAAAGGTTTGACAATTTTCGATCTTGAAAAAGCACCATAGGGGGGAGTACATGAAATTTTAAAAATCGAAAATTTTTTTTTCTTAAAACTGCATGAAACATCGAAATTTAGTTTCATCTCGAAAAAAAAATTTTTTTTTGAAAAAATCAGCTTTCTGGGACTTAGAAAAATTTTGATATTTTTTCTAAGTCCCAAAAAGTCGATTTTCTCAAAAAATTTTTTTTTCGAGATGACACTAAATCTCGACGTTTCATGCAATTCTAAGCCTTTTGGCATCAAAATTATGGTGATTTTTCAAGATATATGAAAATTCCACTAAGTGGACTGAGAAGGGTTTTTTTAGATTACTGTTCTCATACAAATAGGCAACGCAAATGTCAAGCACTAATTTGGAAAAATAATGCGGACTGTGTGACATAAACACTGAAGCATGCTTTTGTGAACTACTCGAATCAATCTGAATCAATTGGTGTCAAAATTAGTATCCGAAATTATTTAATAAAAGTATGAAATATATTTTCATGAGAATGTTATGAAAGAAGAGAAAGGCATCATCACACCACTAGGTGGATTAAGAAGGGTTTTTTAAGCTTTTCTTCACTATTATCGATGCGTTCGGAAGCAGAAACTGTGACCTAGTAGTCCCAAAGTTGATTTATATATCCACCAACTAACAAGGTCTGTCAGCTAGATGAATTTACCAGTAAATTTTAGAAAAATGTGCACCTCGTTTCGCCATCGTTTGTGAAAAAATACTCGTGAAATTTAAATTTTTTACTAATCGCACTGTAATACCGGAACCGGAAGTCGAATCGAGATAAAATTAAATAGCGATCTATTGGACCGTAAGACCTTTCATTTGAGATTATAAAAATCGATTCAGACATCTCTGAGAAAATCGAGTGATATTATTTGTCACATACACACAGACATTTGCTCAGTTCGTCGAGCTGAGTCGAATGGTATATGATATTCTATATGAGAAAGGTAAAAAGTTGTTTTCGGAATTCTCAAGTTCCACAATCGACAATCGAATAAGTTTCTTGATATTTTAGATCTCAAAGTTTCAGGCACATTTAGTATCACAATTTAGTATCTAAGACATTTAGTATCACAAAAAATTTTTTCGATATCGGAAATTTCATGCACCCCCTCCTATAGTTTCATAACAGCTATAATCACTACATCTTTTTACAAGTAATGTAATAGTTCGTTTTTGAAGCTTTCACAAAACCTTTTGCATGGTCTAACAACTTAGCAAGAATAACTCACCAGAAATAAAATAACTTCAGCGAGAAACATAAACATTGCTAATTCAATTCTCTCACAAAACTACTTTCGTGCCAATGTGTGTTTCAAAGTATAGCTATGACACGTGTGTTGTGAGCTATAGGTTTTATTACTTTTTAAGTTGAGTGTAATTTGCATGAAGGAAAATTTCTTGTCCGCCATTTAGATGTCCTACCGTTGCATTTATTGACATCAAATGAATTTCAAAATACAAAAAAAACTGAAAATACGATTGACTTTTAAGTTTCACTTTCAAAACGCTTGCACCAGTTTTGACGCAACGTAGCTGATTTATATCAAAATGACGATAAATTCTTAGTTTTATCTATGCATTCACGATAAAAATGAAAGTGCATATTTTTAATTCTGGAAAAAACCGCAAAGTCGTTAATAAAATCTTATATATTCTTACTATGAAATTCAGCCGATCAATTTTAATGTTAATCGTAAAGCAGGTTTCAAAACGTTCTAAAATTCTGAATCATTCCGAAACAGATTGATGGTGGGGGTATACTATTTGAGTGTTATGTGTCATTTACGTGAAGCTATTCGTAAAAAGAGGCCGGAATTATGGGCCGACAACTCTTGGTATTTGCACCACGATAATTCACCGTCGCATATTGCATTGATTCTTTGTGATTTTTTCGCCAAAAATTCAACTTCTGGCTATTCAGAAAACTAAAACGGCCGCTCCCAGGAAACCGTTTTGAGTCAATTGAAGCCATCAAACGTGAATCGCTACTCGAATTGAAGGCTATTTCGGAAATTGACTTTAACAACTCTTTCGAAGATTGGAAAAAAAATGTTGGCACAAGTGTATTGGGGCCGAGGGTGATTACTTTGAGGGGGACGAAACTATGCACAAAGTCTTGCTATTTTTAGCCCACAGCAGTATGATTCGAAATGCCGGGAAACACCAAATGTAGTATCTTTTTCAAAACAAATACGAGGTGATTACCATAAGTACATCTTAAGCCCAGGTGTAATTGTTGAGCACAGAAAAAATGGTGCCTAATTATATATTTCAGTTCGAAAGACCTATGCATATGGATACTATCAGATCAATAATGAAGTAGACAAAAACATTCGCACTGTGGATGGAAAATTCATATAATGTCGACATAAACAGCATCATTATTGTTCTGGTTTTATGACAATTCTGTCTTGAACGTTGTCATTTAGCGTGCAGAAATATTCGCCATGGAAATGATCATTGATGAGAAATGATGTTCGGTTCACAATTCACCATATTCCGGTATGGAACAATAAAATGCAATCCTCCAAGTCATCGGAATGGCAACGAATCCATTCGGACCCAATCTACTCAATTGACATCTAAATTACCTTCTATCCAATCCATTTACGACAAAACACCATCAAAAGTTATGATTGCGATCAGCATAACTTGAAGCCAAGTAAGAATGTTTGCTAAGGAGATCCGCATCGGTCCCGCAGTCTTCTTGGGCGAAATAAAAACGGAACGATACGACGAACACTCTTCTAGAGAGGCAGACAGAATCGGAAGCGGACCATGCGACTGTGTTCCGTGGGTTGTCAGGGGGGGGGGGGGCGAAAAAACGTGGAAAAATCACACAAATAAACGCCAAGAATAAAACTGCTCGCAATAAATGTGGCGCCCGCTTGGCGGGGAAGTTTTTCACGCTGTCGCTTCTTTTTCTCGGAACAGTCAACTCACTTGAAAGGATGCGCTACTCCGTCGGTTTGTCGGCATGAAAGAAAATAACTAGCGCCAGGCAGCCAGGGAATTGCACCACCAATTTTGCCAATTGCGGTCGAGGCTTTGTTATCCCACACGAAATGGGCACTGCCAGTGCCTTCATGCCTTCATGCACTGTGGATCCGTTTGGCTGGCTAGGCTGGTGGGGAAGTAAGTTTTTGGGATCGCAGCTTCTGCGGTGAACCGAGTCGCACGGGACGCCACCATGAATATATCACTCAGCTAACAGCTAACTGTGCATTGCGGGATTATGTTTGGGATAATTTTTCTTCCTGCCATTGGCAACTTTTCTTAGGCTTATTATATCATTCGCGTTGAAGAATACCAAAAGTTGAACTGAATAAGGCAAAACACTCCTAATACCAATCTTAAAAAAAGTTACGCAAAATTGTTGGAACGGAAACTATTTCGTGGCTTTAAAACTTGTTCATACGTTCTGAAAATGAATCATGAAAGTCCATCACATTTCCTCGTTTTTGCACTTCGCAGTTTATTTGATGTCAATAGATACTACGTTATAGGACATCATAATGGCGGTCATGAAATTTTCTTTTACACTCCTAATACCAAGCCTCAAAAAAAGTTGGAACGGTAACTTTGAGCTGTCATAGCTCAGTTGTTACTTAACCAATTTCGATAAATTTTACACCCTCGAATTTTGTGAAGTTTGTAGATTACGAAAAACTAATGAAAATCTGATTTTTCCCGTTCCAAGTTTTGTTTCAAGCTAAAAATATGCCCTATCTGCATTCATGCGGCACCTGCATCGCGAATAGGATATTGAGAACTTCAACTTTACCGAGTCATAACTTTGTTGTTAGTCAACCGATTTTCGAAATTTGCTCACCAGTAGAAAGGTACTACTTCCAGAAATAAAATGTACTGTAGAAAACGAAAAATAGGGTTGTCTACCCAAAGTTATAATGAAAACTGTAGATAGATGACCTCAGAAAAGGTGAGACTTTTCACAATGATCGAAAATATCTCGAAGTTCAAAGCGATGACCTATATATTCTTACACCTCATTGTATTGCTAGTGATACCAGTTACCATTTTCGTCCAACTACCATTTCTATACTATCAAAAAAAACCTTAAAAAATCGATGAATTAAAAAAACCCTTAAAAATCGATGAATGAACAAAATTATATATCAGTTTAAAGAATCTCAAGAAATTTTGATTTTTATTATTGGGAAATATTTGACAAACAAAACTTTTAAATTATATTAGATATAATTTAAAATTCTGGTAAATATATCTAAACTCTAAAAATAATTATATTTTTGTATTGCACAAACGATCTAAATAATTTTTATGCACAACCCAAACGCAATTGATAACTACTAAAATTCTGATTTCTGAACTTTTTTTTCTAAATACGCACACACACAAAACTAGATTTATGTAAGAATTTAACTGACAATAATGCCTTTAAAGAAAATGTTTGAAAGCAATTTTAAGAGCGTTTGCATGGTTTTATTCTAGTACAAATTGTTTCATTTTTAGTCCAGTTGTTAGTCTTGGTAAAGGGTTTTATAGAAGCTTTAAAAACTATGATATTACTTGTCAAAAAAGGCACTTATTATAGTTGTCATAAACCAGGTAGTGATTGAAAAATCAATTACAAAATTCCTATAGATTATAATCAAAACCATAAGGCATTCAAATTGTTACTTGGGATTTGAGCTGTCATAGCTCAGATGATACTTGACCAATTTCGATCAATTTTACACCCTCGAATTTTGCGAAGTATGTTTTTTTTACTATTATTGACAATCGTTTAGGAAAAACCAATGAAAATATGGTTTTCCCGTTCCAAGTTTTTTTTTCAAATCAAAATACAGTTACTCACAAAATTGATCGTACACACGAAAAAATATCACATTTTCACATTTTGCTGTTCAATTAGTAAGTTTAAAGTAACAAAATATATGTGATTTCAATGTTATACATTTCATGAATTGGATTAATATACATTTTATTTAAATATTAAGATTTTTTTCCATTTGGTGGTTCGATTGCAACAAAAACCGCCTTAGTTCTATCTCACAAAATTGATCGTACACTCATTATGAAAATCTGCATTATTAAGTGTAGCTGGTGAATGCGGATTTAGATATCAAATTTAGTACTTAGTGTGGCCTCCCTTAGCGTCGATTACGGCTTACAAACGACGGGGCATTGGGTCCACTAGTTCTTTGCGCAAGATGCTCGGATGTTTTCCCATATTTATTTTATTTTCTGTTTCAGCGTGTTTTTGTTTGATGTGTTAGTATCCTTGAACCGCCGAATAATTTCATCCCATGGGTTTTCGATGGGATTCATGTCTGGTGACTGTGGTGGTGTTTTCAATTGCTTAGGAACGTTATATAACAGCCATTCCCGAACAACCTGTGAGGTGTGTTCTGGATCATCGTCCTGTTGGAAACAATGTCCTGATGATAGTCCTATTTTTTCTGCACTTGGTTTTCGGTTACGTTTTAGGATATCCATATATAGCATTTTGTCCATATTCCGGTCGATAAACTCCGGTGTTCCTGTGCCTGGAAGCTGCCATACAACCCCACAACATAACACAGCCACCACCATGTTTCACTGTTGGTCTCAATTTTTTATGTTTGAGCTCTGTATTCGGCTCTCTCCAAACAATTTTGTCTGCCATCATATCCAAAGCAACTTATTTTTGTGTCATCAGTGAATATTACCTGATTTCAAAACTCCAGCGGTTTGTTTACGTGGGTTTCGGCGAACTCAAGCCGCTACTTCTGATTTACTGCTGATATGAAGGGCTTTTTACGGGCAACATGACCATGCAGATTAGATCTCCGGAGAACGCGACGCACAGCTTCAGTTGAAATAGGTCGGTTGATATCTTGAGACACTTCCGCCGTCAATTTCGGTTCACTTATTTTCGGGTTATTTCGTATTTTGCGAACTATAAACCGTTCGTCAACTTCCGATAGGATCCGTTTTCTTCCCCTTTCTGCCTTCTTCTTCAGAAATCCCTCGTATTTCCAGTTGTCAATGATATTCTGTACGGTGGAATGTGATCGTCCAACGATTTCTCCTATTTCGCGTGAGGATTTTCCTTTACAGCGTAAGGAAATGATCAATTTTCTTATAGAAATGTTTTTTGCTTTCTTTTGCCTTCCATTACAAAAAAATAACGGTTTTCTCTGTATTTCAATTTATAACTCTCAAACCAAAGCTAAAACGAACTATTAATGTTGTTTACATTAACACTGACAGCTTACACATAAAACGAGTTCATAGTAAATTGTGTCGATATTGGTGTACGATCAATTTTGCGAGATTAAAAAAGGCATACATTTCCTTATAAATCGATTATTTCTAACAACAAAATAATTTAAATCCAAGTTTTCGTTCAATTATGTTTCAAAACAATTTTCATTGCAAAATCACTTCAAAATAAATTAAAAACTAGCTAGCAACAGTAAGAAACTGCAATAAAATGTAGCATCATACGTGTGTACGATCAATTTTGTGAGTAACTGTATGCCCTATCTGCATTTATGCGGCACCAGTAGAGCAATTCCAGTAATGACTAGACGAAAAAGTGACAAAATCAGAATCGACCATCTCCGATTTGGATGAAACTTTGCACACGGCTTCAGTATGGCAGACCATGAGTTTTTAACCGATTGAGAGGTCAATTCGACACACGACTGATTTTTAAAAAGGGCGTATGTAATTTTGCATTTCACAAAAATTGCCTTTTTCAAATCGTTGTAACTCGGAAACCGTTAATTGTACAAAAATGGCGTTCAGGAAGAAGTTGTAGGGAATCAATAGGACACTCTAAAAAAAATATACACTAAAAAAAATCGATTTTTTCTCAATAATTTCAAAATGAACCAAAAAATTAAATTAAAAAAAATCAGGGCTTCGATTTTTTTGATAATTTTTATTTTAAAGCTCTTATTAAAACCTACAGATTGATGGCTATCCCATCCGTGTCTTTTGAAAAATGAAGGAGTTACAGCTAAGAAAATTTACAGATACATTCGAAATTTCAAGTTCTCATTGAAAGATAAGAAGATTATTCTACAAGTTAAAGTCAATAAATTTGTTCATGATATCCTTTCTTCTTTAAAAAGTAGCTGTTCTTGAGATACTTGGGTATTGATTTATAAAACCATTTTTTATATTTCCATGAATTGTTTATTTGCTTGCTATATCTACAATTATTACATGTACATGAATAATTCTTAATTACATTTAATCAATTTAAAATTGATGCATTCGGGGGTAATTTAAAGCGAATGGCACGACGTGAAAGCTTGACTAAACTACATGAACACCCAATCACAACTTCAAAACAATTATATGAATGAGCAGAGCAGAGACGGCAAATAACGTAGAGTTGAGAATGCGTCTCAAATATGGAACATCATGCAATCGGTGAAAAATATACATTACAACGCTTTGTAGAATTTTTTGAAATGTGTGTCCCACATTTGGAACTTAATGCAATTAAGGGTTAAAATTTCGGGATCTAAAATTCAAAAAAAAATTTTTCCTTAAATCGAGATCAAAAATTGCCAACTTTTTTTTACTCGATCCTACAACTTAAAAAAAATTGAGATTTCCGAAATCGAAAAAAATATGTTTATGCCAAATGTAATAGAATTTCTATCTCGAAAATAATTAAGGAAAATCGACAATGGAGCTTTGAAATTTTGATATTTCCAAAATGGAAAGTTCTCTTTTTTGGTGCCAATTGTCTTTAGAATTGCCTGAAACGTCGAGAGTGCCATCTCAAATTTTTTTTTCAATCGACTCTGGAACTTTGAAATTAAATTTTTGTATGCCATATGTCTTAGAATTGTAAAAAAAGTTATCTCGATGTTAAAAAGATTTGGCATTTAAAATAAATTTTCGATCTCGGAACTCTCGGAATTCCCAGAGTCGATTTTTTGAAAAATAAATTTTTCGGTATGACACTAGATCTCGAATTGGCATAAAAAAACTCTCCCACCCCTTATGGTGATATTTCAAGTTCGAAAGTTTTCAAACTTTATCCGATTTAGCTCAAATTTTGCACAGGAATTTTCAATGTGGAACACATTTTTGTTTTCTATATAGGGGTGCAAACTAGAAACTCTAGAAAAATACACGTGGAAATGTGGTCAGGTTTTGAACAATTACAGCTCAGTCAATTTTGTATCAATTATTAATATCATGTCACCATTTGATTGGAAATATTTCTACGTATTGATTTGAATGTTCATAGCCATGTATTTTCAATTGTATATCATTTAAATGTTGATTAATAGCTAGCAGTGTCTTATTTTGTCTGCAAAAAATCGCCGGCATTCCGGATTTCCCTGCCATAGTCGACGATTTTGAAGGAGTAAGCGATATATCAAAGGGAAAGCAGCGCTCTGATTGGTCAATCGATGCAAAAGCGAAGCTGTTAGAAGCACGCGAAGCTATAAATATAAGCAAAATTATAGCAAACGTTTCATTTTCGTCATCTAACACTCGATGTGGATGTGGATAGGATCCAAAGGATGCTAAGCGTCTGAAGCCAAGTGATGTACAGGTAAACGACCGTTTGCTGAGTAAAAACCAATATGCTGATTTGCCAGTTGATGTCGAAGAGGAACTGCAGAAGAAGGAAAAAATGCCGCCTTTCTACCTGAAGGGCTTCCCACCAACTCTACGCTCGGATTTCAACACACTGATCAGCAAAGGACTACAGGCAACAATCCGTTTATGTACTGAAGGCTACAAAATAACTGTTCCGGCTTTGAACCAGGAGGAGTGGAATGTTATCTGAAGCAGACAAAAGCGGAATACTTCACACACGATATTGCCGCCAACAAACCTATGAAGGTTGTACTTCGAGGACTACCCGACATGATGGAAGCCGAACTAAAGCAGGCACTGTCGGAGGCTGGACTAAAGCCTATGATGGTATTTAAAATGAAACGACATAATACGGACAAAAAGTTTAGAGATCAACTGTACCTGATTCATCTGGAGAAGGGCTCCATCACCATGAGTCAACTGAAAACGATTAAATCGTTATTTCACATAATCATCGAATGGCAAAAGTATAAACCGGTACATCGGGATGTCACACAGTGCACGAACTGTTTGAACTACGGCCATGGAGCGAGGAATTGCCACATGAAAAGTCGGTGCGGGAAATGTGCCGAACCACACAATACCAACGATTGCCTTCTAGATGACATCGCTGTAAAATGTGTGAACTGTGATGGCGACCATCCATCTACTAGCAAATCGTGTCCCAAACGTGCTGAGTTCACAAAAATTCGACAACAGGCGTCCCGCAAACAATCGACGCGCAAGAATGTTCCACAGAAGGATGAAGTTAATTTCCCACGGCTCCCACCGAAGAGGGATATTCCGAATTTGCCGCCACTTCCTCGCAGCAATCCAAAAGATTCAGCCGCTGGATCACAAAAAGAATCTTCCTCAAAAATCCCTCCTGGATGGGGCAATAATCAACCACAAGCAAAGGATGACTCTGGTGATATATTCTCTGCTGAACAACTGATCGTCATTTTTGAAACAATGACAACAAAACTTCGAAACTGCAGAACGCGGTTAGATCAAATCAACGCCTTAGGCAAATTCATCATCGAATATGCAATATAATGAGTTGGTTGTAGTAAATTGGAATGCTTGCTCACTCAGGAGCAAAACTGCTGAATTGTCCGACTTTCTTCAAGAGAAGAATGCCGATATTGCTATTTTAACTGAAACTCATCTTAAACCTGAAATTTCTATTTTTATTTCCAATTACAGGATTCACAGGCTCGACAGGACAACTACCAGAGGAGGGGGAGTTGCCATTGCCATTAAACGATCCATTCAGCACAGGCTTCTGTCCGCCTTTAAATTGCAACTTATAGAAGCCATCGGAATTGAGATTACAACGACGATGGGACCCATCATCATCATTGCAGCGTACTGCCCCAAACAAACCAATCTTCGAGATGGTACGTGTGCATCATTGAAGCGAGATCTAGCTCAGCTCACTCGACGACAGAACAAATTCATCATTGCTGGGGACCTGAACGCACGGCATGAGCTGTGGGGAAACAGAAGACAGAATCGAAACGGATTCGTACTTGCCGAAGATTACGAAGCTGGACAAAACAACATCCTCGCTCCGGATCAACCAACGCAACTTTCCAGATCGGGAGTTTATTCCATTTTGGATATATTCATCAGCAACATCGCCATAGACAGCTCTCCGGTTGTCTTAAACGAGCTCTCTTCCGACTACTTTCCAGTAATATTGACGTTGGGATCTTCACCAGAAACAGTGCCTATTCAACCTCGGAGGAACTATTATCGCACCGATTGGGTCCAATTTCAACAAATCGCCGACCAACATATTAATATCGATCTGCCACTTGATTCCCCGATGGAAATCGATGCGGCCCTATCTTCCTTCCAGCATTCAATCACAGTCGCTCGTGATAGGACGGTTCCAGTACAACATATGCCGAGTTCCTCTCTTCAAATCGACAGTGTCACCAAGAAACTCATCCGACTTCGAAATATTTACCGGAGGCAGTATCAACGAACTGGCATCCTAGATAGGAAGACTTCTTATAACAACTTAACTAGGATAATCCAAGAAAGGATATCTGAGCTTCGCAACAGGAACTTCCAGGAAAAGTTTCGAGAAATTCTCCCACATTCAAAGCCCTTCTGGTCCTTAACGAAGGTGCTTAAGAAAAAACCGAAGCCTATTCCTCCTCTGCTGCCACCCCAGGACACAGCTGAAGGAATACCTTTAATCACACCAGTAGAGAAGGCAAATGCGCTAGGCCAGCAGTTTGTGTGTTCTCACAATTTAGGACTCAACATTGTTAGTCCACATGAAAGAGCCGTTGCTGATAGCGTAGCTGAGGTTGACCAATCAGACAGCTTGGTTCCTGAGGAAAGTAGAGTCACTGCGAATGAGCTGATGGCTATTGTGAAAAAATCCAAAAATATGAAGGCCCCCGGTTTCGACAACACATTCAACATTGAGCTGAAACATTTGAGTATTCGCTCATTTGTCTTCTTAGCTAAACTTTTTAACAGGTGCTGGGAGCTTGGTTACTTCCCTTCAATGTGGAAGTTAGCTAAAGTTATCCCAGTTTTGAAACCGGGGAAAGATCCTTCCTTTTCCAAGAGCTATCGGCCCATCAGCTTACTCTCTGCCCTATCCAAGCTGTTTGAAAAGTCAATACAAAGGCGAATTCTTGCTTTCGCAGATGAACAGGAAATATTTCTGGAAGAACAGTTTGGGTTCCGGAAAGGAAGATCCACCATCCACCAACTCACAAGGGTTAACAACGCCATCCAGCAAAACAAATCAGTGTCCAAAACGACTGCCATGGCAATATTGGATATTTAAAAGGTATTCGATAATGTGTGGCACGATGGCCTGGTATATAAACTGCATCGGTATAATTTTCCCATGTATCTTATTAAAATTATCAAAAATTATCTTGCAAATAGAGCATTCCAGGTTTCTCTGAATAATGCACTTTCAGAAAGATTTACTATTCCTGCTGGTGTACCCCAAGGAAGTATCCTAGGTCCCATCCTATACAACATTTTTACATCAGACATCCCACCTCTTCCAGGTGGTGGTGTTCTGTCACAATTTGCTAATGATACTGCCATTCTTTACAAAGGTCGTGTCATTAATGCTCTGAAGAAAAAACTACAGACAGGTCTGGACGCTTTAACGGAATATTTTACAAGCTGGAAAATTGTGATCAATGCAGCAAAAACTCAGGTCATCTTGTTTCCACATTCAAGATCTCCAAAACTTGTTCCATCAGACGAATGCCGAATACGATTCGGTGATGAGGTCATTCAATGGTCCGATGAAGTTATCTATCTAGGACTCACCTTTGACAGACATCTGATATTCAGGTCACATGTTGACAAAATCGTTCAAAAATGCAGCATACTCATTAGGTCTCTGTATCCGCTGATTTGTAGAATATCTAAACTGTGCCTGAAGAATCAGATGGCTGTCTATAAACAAATCATCTACCCCGCAATTGAATACGCAGTCCCTATTTGGCGGGGCTATCTTAAAGATGATTCTAAATCTACCCCCTTGGACAAGGACTAGTGAAGTACATGAGATGGCCTCCCTGGATATACTAGAACAAAAATTCGAACAATACTGCACGAAATTTGAAGAGAGGTGCTCAATCTCTGAAATACAAATAATTCAAAATTTGTACGTATTAGGTTAGGTATAGGTATAAGTAGGTAGATATTTTATTAATAATTAAAATAAATATTATGATTAAACATTAGTATGTAAAACAAGAGTAACTAAAACACCTATTATTAATAACGAATCGTATGAACAACAAAGATGAAAGGCCAAAGGGTCAAAACACTTGTACTGTAAAATGTTGATGTAATACACAAAAATAAGATTAATAAACAGATATTTATGCAAAAAAAAATAAAAAAGCTAACGTTTCAGTCCTACACGTAGCTTGCTAGAGGTAGGTTGTTGCTAGACAACAAGACAAAAAGTGCCATAAAACGATTTGAAGCTTTAACTGGTATGCTTTGATCTTGTGTCATGCAAGATCGGATGAAATTCCATGTTATGTCGTTTCGCCTGAGAAAATGACAACTACCCCAGGGTAAATTTTGAGTGCATAAGATTAATTTCTTATTTATATAAGATGAACTCGATTGATGATGAGATAAAGTTTATCGCTTCAACCAAAATCGCAGAAGGATAGTAATGGTAGAGAAACGCTATAAAAATAACAACTTGCATATAAAACTTGAACACAAGCTTGGCGAAGAGAAGCTTAAATATCGATATCCGTATCGCAAGCATGTACAAACATATAATTGCATACATTTGGGCTATTGATGTAATTTCGTCGGCTACAAAACAATTACAAATCACGACTATTAGAGTCTATATTCTGGGTTCGCGTGTTCGGTGTTGGTTCATAATAAAGACTAAGCAGACTCTCGTGCATTTGCGGATTCAAAAGTGTGACGATTAATTGAAAATGTCGATCATTAGAAATTTTGGTTGCCATGTTCCACATCAATGGCTCGAACAACCCCATGGGGCTGATCCTTGTAGTTTTTAGGTGCTTTTTACAGAAAATATTGGCACCTTAACGTACAACGCATGAAACACTACAATAAATAGTCCTGTAGGTTTCTCGAATTGTTGACGTAGGACTACACGTACAACACGTACAACACAAATGGATAGTTTATTTTCGATACACTCCTTATTTTGCTGATATTGCAAATTAATGTGGCAAAATAGATTGAAAACACCTAGATATTTGAGATCGTCCTGCGTTTGATTCGTTCAATGAAATTTCCAGTTTTCAGTCGGCAAATAAAACCTTTGAAATATATATATTCAATATTTTGGTTTTGCGTTTCTGATTTAATATCGTGACTTTGACTGCATCCTTGCCATTTCATGCAATTGACATCTGCCAGTGCTGAAACAAACATTTAACTAATGGATGAATTGATGAAGATTTTTTTCTCTAAATCAAACCGAAGATAGATCCAAAATATCATGCAAACAAATCTAATCGCGAGGTTCTATTCCGCAAATTGCACAACTTCCCTCGCCCATTTCTCATTAGCTCTAGTTTCGTTAACTGCCCTCTGGGGAGTAGTTTCCATTCTGGTTTTCTTTTTGGGCTTTGGACAGTTTAGCAGCTCGTTTCGGAGAGCCACAATCAGTAATTAATATGAAACGACTTAAAATCAAATTACACCACATTAATCTTTATTTTACTATCGCCACTTGAGTGAGTGTCTGCTTCTTTCCCCTTTCTGTGTTTCACATCCGTTGTGTAAAAACCGTAGTTTTCATTCTCTAATACGCCATTCATCCCGTTTGGCGACAGGCAACTTTTGTCATCCTCCAAGAAGGGATGAATTCGGCCCTCCCCGTAAATGTTTCGTGATCCTTGCCTTTGTGTAGCAACCACACTTACGCATCATCAAATAATTGATGAAGTCAACAGCTTCTGTGACGTCGAGTCATCCGAGCCGAAGAGTTTGATCTTGATCCCCCTTCGGCACATCGTTCGAAACTCATCCTTCGTTTGAACCCAGCAATTACTCCTAGTGTATGGTAGTCTACTGTTGCTGTCGACCCCATGTTCGTCGATTAAAGAATTGTTTTGTTTCGTAAAGATATTTCGAGCTGATAACATGCAATATAAATTCATTTTATTACTTGATCTTTTATCTCATCGACAAGATCTTCTTCGATTCGATGCGCTTCTACGTACGGTCCAATTTCTGGCGATTTTAATTTGACTGCCTACACATCTCAATGAAACCTAATGAAGTGGGACGGTTGTCGGGTTGTTGGGGAGGGTGAATAAATTACGATCCTTTTTATTCGAGAGCGCGCTGGCATGGTGACTGAAGATGAATACATCTCTATCTCTTCTCGGATGATGCACTTTATGTATATCTGCTTTAGGAACGGACGCGTTGTTAGGCTCGACTTTGTTTAGCAAGCAGCATCATCCTGCTGATGGGATGATTGTTGTATACATGACGAGCAATATTGACGCGGTTCACTGCCAATGAACAAAGTGATACTGATTGGAGTTGCGCTTGTTTTGACAAACCAAGGATATTTCTCGAGATAGTGGAAAATGTTTGTTTGGAACTTTTAAAAATGGGGTTTATCATCATTACTTTTGAGTACTGATATAATCTGAAAGATTTAGTGGCAGCAAATATCCTTCCTTTCTAAACATGACCACGTCTAGGATGAGTAATGATGTTGAAATATGTCAGCATTAGAGGTTGAACAAACCAGTAGTTTTGTTGGAAAAACTCTGTTAGCACCCTCGCAAAACTGAAAAAAAAACATCCACCCAATACGCTATCTCAAATCGAAATTTATCACCAGCCAAAGATAATTCTCAACGCTCGACTGGCTCTTCGCTTCCAATCCACTCAATCGAGCAAAAACGAATTGCTCCCACCCGAAACGAATTGCTCTCGTACGATACACATATAAAATCTGCAATAAATAAAAACAAATCAATTGCCAACATCTTCCGGAAGTTGGTCTCCCTTTCATCGAAATCTGCCAAATCTCCGATTCGGGCAAAGATATTGTGATTTGCGATGTGCATCGCAGTTGGCCTTTGAAAAAAAAGTGTAATGTAGACAAATGTGTCACGTTTCGGGTCTTCGGGCTCCCTTCGAATGATATGTCAAATCAAGAGTAGTGCTTAGATGGAGAAATAGTGGCTGAAAACATTTGAAATGAGTTGCAAATCTGATGTGGATAAGACAGCGTGCGTCAAACGCCGGACGATGAATCACAGTTAGTGCGAGAAAACCAACCAAATCAATCGGGGAGCGTGATTGCATGTTTAAAATATTTTAATTATATTGAAGTTTTATGTCTGGAAAAGTCAGTTGTATAACTCGTTAATGGTTTTCATGGTTTGCGACCAATTGGCACTATGTTATTTTATATTTTTTTCTGAAAGCTGAGAGACTTTTTGACTTTTTCGAACACAAAACTACAACTTTACAATATTCGCATATTTATTCCTAAAAACTTTATTGACAACATATCCAAAAATTTGCAGATCCGGCCAGTTATATTTTTTAAATGTAGTTTTTGAGGAAAATCGGAAATAATTGATTTTTTTGGTCAACCCTAGCAAGGAAATGGGAACAAAATAAAAAAATACGGATCTAATATTCAAAAATTCTTCCAAATATTACGAAATTCTGAGAGATCGTATATCAGTTTCTCATGGAATTGCTGTATACTGATAAGTCTAACATTTGATTTTCAATACAACTGCTCGAAACGAACAACGAACTGCATTTTTATAGCACAACATATATTTGCCTGAAATTTTCGAACGGCGTTCGAATAGATGTGTTTTGACGACTGTGCTCCAATTCCCGCATAGCGTTTTGGCTACCTGAGCAGCCATGGCCACCAGACGGCTACCAAAATTGATTCAGAGACAGTTGTCAAATCCAATTTGACAAAACAAAGTCGCCTGTATCTAAGTTAGCCGAGCGTTTTCATCCTCTCACCTTCGCTGAAAATGTCAAAGATTTGAATGTGGAAAAATCCTGGTGGATACGGTTGTATCGTTTGAGTTGTATATCTGGCAGCGGTGAGGCAGTCGGTCACCAGAATGTCTGCCAGGCATATTTTTCCAGCTGGCAGCGTTTAGTCAGCCATCTGGCAGCCATGCGTATGCGGGTTTCTATAAAAATAAGTCTACTATTTTTAATGAGAATCATTGGAATGGTGTTTAAAATATGCATGTTGTTAAGGGAGTAGTACCAATTTCGACTAGAAATATTATTTTTCTCTATCTCGTTTTGAAGAAAAAGAAACATTTGAAGAATTTTTGCTGAAGATATAAATAACGTAAAAAAATATTTTTTGAAATATATTCACTTTATTTTGAAAGCAGTTTTTTTGGATATATCTACGTAGAATCTACCTCTATTGACCAATTATCTACTACAAAATTTTAGATAGCATTTTAATTTCCAATACTTTTCACCTGATAAATCATTACAATATGTCACTTAGTCGCTTCTTGCTCTGTATTTTCTTGTTCTGTTGTAAGTTCTAGCATATCAATTGCTTCCAGTGACAATTTCTTTCTAGCATTCAAATTAATTTAGTGTATAACAAGATAATAATGTATATATGAAAGATATTTCTATCCGATTTCCGAGGAGGAGTGAAACCAGCGACTGCCAGTCTTGACGCGCGTAAACACGCATAAACAAGCTCATGTTTGCAAGCGCAACTTAAGCAAAATGGTGCAATTTTTATTTTGTTTACTTTTTAACCTTTTCAAAGTTAGTTTTAATTATTGAAAATCCGAAAAATTAACAAAAGTTAAACACATATTTCAAAAATGGAAAACTGTTTTCTAAGCAAAATATGATTATAAAAGTACAATCCTTTACGAAGAGATTCCATGTTTAAACGAGTAAATAAATTGAGTTATCGCGAAGCAACCAAATTTTTAAGACGAGATTTTGATCGTGCGACGCACACTGCAAAAGTGAGTTACAGAAATAGCAGACGCGTGACGCCCTCCGATTCTTAACCATTCGTGGTTTCAGCGTGGCAATAGTGAAAATGAGTCACACGAATAGTACTCAAGATACTTCACTGGAAAATAAATTGGATTAGGAATATATTTTGCTTATAAGTATTGTAAAAGTTTGCAGCATTGTTGTACTAGGTTTCCTAGGTGAAGAAGGTAAAATAATGTATAACTTTTCTAGAAAATAATTAACCTATGCATTACCTTCTACAAAATTATGGGATTTCATATTTTCTACAATTATTCCAAACAAAGTATGCATCAAAAACAAGTTATGGTTACAAAACTAATTTTAAGGGGGTTGCAAAATTCAATAACTAAAACTAACTTTGAAAAGGCCTAAAAAAGGTTCCATCGAGTTCCACTTAGATTTTGTTTTTCCGCTGCATTAAGCTACACATTTCGCTTCGGTGCAAGGTTTTATCTTAGGTAAAAAAAGGTAAAATGTTGTATAACTTTGTCAGGAAAGAACAAACCTATGAACTAATTTGAACAAAAATATGGGATTTTTTATTTTCTACAATTATTACAAACAAAGTATGCATAACAAAATAACTCTGAACAATTTATGAATAAACAAACTTATTTTAAGGGGGTTGCCATAAAACGATTTGTATATCCGAAACGGTGCGACCTAGACTTTTGGTATATTTGACAAAGGATTTTTTTTCAATAGTTCTAAAACTTTGTAGAAGAAAAAATTGTTCTATCTCTTCAGAAAAAAAATGAATGGTTATGCACAATTAGGGATAGAATCTTATGCGGTATATATTTGTAAATAATTTCTTAACAGCAACTATATGCATTAAAGAAACGGTTTGGCAGCTACTGATTTATGTCCACGTTTTCATTGATTCGAACCACTGTGTGTCGTTGCGGAATTTGGAATAGTATTTGGAATAGTTTATAACATTGGTCAAATGGTCAAATGTTACTTTTACATGCGTAATTTGGACCTTTGTTCAAAAGTCGGTTTCCGTAGTGATCACACAGTTTTTTTTTCAGAAGGACAAAAGTAATCGAAAATAACTAAAAAAGGAATTTCTATACTAATTTAAACAGTAAATGCTGAAGTTTTAATCATTTTTAAATTCCGTTCGGAATATAATTTGAAAACAAATTTATAAAGGGTGATTTTTTAAGAGATATGTTTATAGGATTTGATTTTCAAAAAAAAAACCCAAAAATTGAGAAAATGTACAAAATCTATATTGGAATCGATAGAACGATTAATATAATTTAATTTTTGAAGATAATCCTATGTAAATGTTGGCCTCGGCTCCGCTTTAGATGGCCAATGCTTAAGGTCAAATTTTGGCACACTCTCTCCAACATATCGGCCGGGTTTTCACTAATGATTGCTTCAATATTGGTTTCCAGTGCGTCAATCGTTGCTGGTTTAACTTTGTAGACATAAGCCTTAACAAGGCTCTACAAGAAATAGTCCAAAGGTGTTGAATCACACGATTTACACGGCCAATTGATGGAACCGAAACTTGAGATAAACTGTTCACCGAATGCGGCTCTCAATTTGGTCATTGTTTCGTGTGCCGTGTGGGATGTGGCACCGTCTTGTTGAAACCACATGTTAGGCATATCCAGTTCTTCCATTTTGGACTAAAAAATCTTCGATCATCACACGGTAGCGCTCGCCATTCACAGTAACGTTCCACCCATCGTCGCCTCTGAAGAAGTACGGCCCGATGATGCCACCGGACCATAATCCACACCAAACAGTGACTTTTTGAGATGTATTGGTAGCACTTGCAATGCTTCCGGCTGGTCTTAATTCCAGATGCAGCAATTTGGCTAGTTGACGTATCCATTCAATCAGAAATGAGATTCGTCGCTGAGCACAATTGGATCTTCCTCCTACTTTGCCAGCGCCCATTCACCAAGCGCTGTTCGTTCGTAAGTCGATTTATGATTAAATTATATACCAAACTGAACAAGTTTGGCAATGAAACAAGACACGATTCACGCGTGATCTGTCAAAAACAGTGGCAAAAGATACCAGCAAAAAAATCCCCCGTTATTACATTGAATTGAAACTTATGTCTAAAAATAATAACGCACTAAAATTGCAACTAGAAGGAACAAAACAAGATATTCTATATCCTCAGCTGAATACGAAAAGAGTTATGTTGAGCTCAACGAAAGAAAAGAAAAACAAAACTCATATTGCCTAGTAAATGTGAGTCCCGCTGATTAGCAGCGAACCCAATTGATAGTCACGCACTCTCCATTTCATAGTATCAAAGAAATATAAAATTCAACTTCAATCGCGAATGGACCATTTACATCTGGCAGCTCATAAAACTCCTTCCGCCGTTGTTTGCCACTTTCGAAATAATTACACAACCTCAAAAATCGCCAACTGCACAAATCTGTCCGACCCCCGCGCGGAAACCGTAGATCCGTGTTCACATCCGAGCGAGGCATAATTCGAGTTGATTTTCCAGGCGTCATTAACTCGTAATTTAATGTTTTTATTATTCCCATCCGTATTTCATTACTATACTATTCGGCGTCGTTCCCTGTTTTTATCCGAGGTGCAATAAGTGTTAAATCGCCAAAGCGATAAATGAATACGATAGGGAGGAATTAAATGGCCGATGACAAGATATAGTCTTCGAAAATGAGGATGAGGCCAGATGAAACTCGAAGGCACAATCTTCCCCAAGGGTAGAATCAAGTGGTTTTTTTTTTCATTCCTTGGTATACAGAAAAAAAAGTAGACGGAAAAAGTTGCTAGAACAAAATTCAAAAAGTTTACTTTTGACATAAAGTGCTCTTCCGCCACTATTTTTGCAAGCACTATTATTCCTTTGGAATGATTTTGAAGTGCTTTGTTAAAGGAACGATTTTTTTTTCGCCATCCTCGCCCGAAAGGATATAAATTGTCCCGCTGTCATATTTCATCGAAGCAGTAAAAACATTTATTTACGAAGGAATCGTTTTGCTAAAAGCGAGTCTTTACGCACGATAAATCACTCGGCACTGTTCCTCAACGATTTTATGCAGTGCACCCAACTACATGTCTGTATGTAAGTAAAGAGGCTCGATGAGTTTTTCCCTTGTAGCAGGCCTTGTCACAACTATACGCACCCCTATCGTGTCAGTCGACATGGTTTGAAACATTGTTCTGCCGCGCGCTTCCACTTCGCTTCTACGTTTGCAAAAAGGGTGCTCCGCTCCGAGAAGAAAGTTATGATTTTATTAACGTAATGTATGGCTGAACCGATTTGTTTACATGGTGTGGAAATTCAGTGTTTATTTATCGACTTAAAGAGCTGCAGCCGCCGATGGGTTCATCGGAGTAGTTAAGTGGATTGAACGTTTGCTTATGGTTCGTTATGAGATGCTGAAAATGTTGGCACATGTTAAGGCATCTCTCATTGTCAGGGCCTACTGCTAGGAATTTCAGAATTGTGTTTGTCATTTCCGAATGAGATTCGATGGCCATCTATCGTTTTATCCTTATTTTCGTTGGGTACCTTCCAAACTTCCGGAACTGAAAGCAGTAAGTAATTACGAATCTATCCAGTCTTCTTCAGTGAACTTTGCACTGACTGTTGATGGTATAAACTAGTAAATATGTGCACTGTACCGGAGATATACCGTATACATTGAGATGGTCTCTGGAGCATCTGAATCCTTCGATAGATTGGAAGCTTAATTGGCTTATTATTCTGGTTTGAAAGATGATTTCTTCAGTGATCTCAAAAGCAACATGCTTTCTTTATAGCCTTTATAATGAAATTTACGCCACATGTAATTCAATGATACATTGAAATAGACATCAATTGAATCAAAAATTTGATTGAAAACCATCATCGATGTAAAAGTGTATTGAAAAGTAAATATCTGAGGAGTATTTTTATTTTCAATTTCCTGCTCCAAATATCTGCATAGAAATAAATGTAAATATTTTAATCTGTGTACGTACGTACGTTCCAAGATTCATAGTTCGTGTGCTATGGTATGGTAAAATCTACGTACGAGTACGAGTGTCATATACCATTCGACTCAGCTCAACGAGCTGAGCAAATGTCTGTGTGTGTGTGTGTGTGTGTGTGTGTGTGTGTGTGTGTGTGTGTGTGTGTGTGTGTGTGTGTGTGTGTGTGTGTGTGTGTGTGTGTGTGTGTGTGTGTGACAAATATTGTCACTCACTTTTCTCGGAGATGGCTAAACCGATTTCCTCAAACTTTGATTCAAATGAAAGGTCTTACGGTTCCATACAAAGTTCTTGAATTGCATTTAGATCCTAATACTGGTTCCGGAATTACAGGATAATATGCACCAAAAATGTGAAATTAATATCACTTAATTCCCTCGAAGATGGTTGAACCGAGTTTCACAAACTTTGATTCAAATTAAAGGTCTCATGGTTCCAAACAATGTTCCGGAATTTCATATGCATCCAACTTCCGGTTCCAGAAATGTGAAAACAATGCACCAAAAATGTGAAAATAATGTCACTCACTTTTCTCGGAGATGGAAATTCTTAAGATGCCATAATTTTCATTCGGATCAAACCCCTGGTTCCGAAGATAGGTTGCTCAATATGAAAACGTCAATTTCAGGAATACTTTGTTCATGAGCTACCTCATTATATTGGCTAGTGATTTGCTCTAGTTTGCAGACCATGAGAGTCCGTAACCAAATAAACCATTGATAGTTCCATAAATGATTTGCTGAATTTTATCCAAGTCCGACTACCTTTTTATTTATTTCCAAAATTCAAATCGTCGTAGAAAATCGTATAACAATGTGTAGGTTATATTAAAAACTGGTTGAATGAACCGAATGCCACTTTGCCGAATCCAGCTTTCGGTTCCGGAAGTACCGAGAATAATAATCAAATGGGATAAAATTGAGCTCACTTCACTTTAACACATATGGTTGAATAAATTTTCATTAACTTAAATTCAAATGTAGTGTATCAATGTAGTAGTATTATGCAACAGAAATCTTCGAAATTATTTTCTGAATTTTCTTAAATTGTAGTATTTCTTGGAATTTCTGTTGTAATATACGGGAGAAAATGAAAATGAGAAAGGCATCATTACACTACTAGGTGGATTAAAACAGGTTTTTATTTTTTTTGGAGGCTGCTCAACATGAAAACTACGATTTTTCACAAAAATTCCGCCATTTTGTAGCTGTTGAACCCTTCTTGGGAGGGTTTAACAGCTATAAAATGGCGAATTTTGTTGTAACAAACAACAAAAAGGAAAACGTCGGGGTCTGTTTTTTATATTTCTACAAATTTGTGTGCAAAATTTGAAAAAAATGGTGCAGTAGTTTTTGAATGACGATGGACACGGACTTTCAAAACATGCTTTCCAGAAAAACGCGTTTAAAGTTTTTGTCCGTAAAATCAATGGAAGCAATTTCATCACTCAAGGGTCCAAGATTTTCAAAAAAAAAACATATTTTTTTCTTTTATAATTTATTACAATGAAACATTTCAAGAATGTTTTGTCAAGTTTTGAAGTTAATCGAAGTAGAAATGTTGGGCCTTTGCGCCGATCTCTTGTTTCTTTGCAGAATTAGATAGCCATCGATAAAAGTCCATAACTTCCAGAGTCTCTTTCCAATAGGCTTGAAAATTTCATAGAATATTCTGAAAATGTTAGGCTATAAGAAAATATTACGAAAATATTAAATGAGTGTTAGATCCTACCAGCCCCTTAAACCTCCTTTCATTCAGATATCTTCCATATAGGAAAACGATGAGCAGACATTCACCGCAAAAGTAAAGTCTACGATTAACTTGGGGAACGTGCCATTTGAGCTATTAAATGCTGATTCCTAATTCTTCAGTGTAATCATAACTTTATTCATCAACGTTTCACCAATCATCTCATCTATTAAGAGGGGAGTAAGGGATAATTTGGATCAAAACACACTTTTTTGTAATTTTTACGGAGAAACAGCTTAAGCAAATTTATTGAAACTATTTTAACATAGTAAAGTATCATTTATAGAATATTTATCTAAAATTCCGTACATTAATTTTGGAAAATAAGGTAACAGAGCATTCCCTAAAATCTCTTTTGAGAATCACATTACGCGGTGAACACTATCGCTCGACGTGGAATTATCTGAAATCAAAAATGTTTACTTTAAGTTATTATTTTGATTTTTTGACAGTTCGTGGCTTATTTAAACAAAAAACGCAATCTTACGCTAAATTTTCCGGGGCGGCATTTTATACCAGGAAAGTGTGTTCCAAGTTTAAAAAGAATCGGTTCAGTAGATTTAGCAGGATCGTGTTCACGGATTGGATTCAGAAAAATTGGTTTTCAGAGAAATGCGTATAATTTTTTTTTCTTAAAATTTGATCTAATATATTTAAAACTGTCATCCATCCTGTCATACTGCCTAATGTTTCGTATTGATTATTATTCATGCAAAAAAATGGAATAAAGGGTTCAAAATGAAACCAAGCAATCTTTTTGGTAATAAATTAATAAATTGTTAAACGAAAAATCTATTTTCTGGTGAAGTATCTTTGATAATCATTTTGCAGAGCATGTTGCTACGTTTTGGCGTTCAAGAGTTATTCGAATTTTTCGATTTTTTGAAAGGGAATTTGAATGAGTTAAAAAAATAACACTCTCCTAGATTTCTTTATTGTATGATCTATCAAAAAGCGTATAGGGTTCATTTTTATCGATCTGGAATCTGTTGAATATTTATATTAGAAGGTTGACTGCTTTTTGGTGAAAATCAAAACGTTTCAATCGTAGCTTATATTAAAAAGTTTAGTTACGCAAAATTGTGCGCAATAATTAGCTTGACAACTCTTTAGAAGTCAATTTTGTCGTGAAAACGGCTCACAAAAAGTATGAACAATAAAAAGTGATTTTTTAAGAGGCTCCGAAAAATTGATAAAATAAATGTAACTCCGAACTAGGAATGTGGCTTTTTCTGCAAAAGTTCCTCAAAAGAAAATTTTCTACAACTTTACTTCAGAATGCAATAATTTTGAAATTCAATTAAAAAGGTTAGATTCCAGATTTCAGTCCATACTTGGACTACCCTAATGATCTCTTACAACTTACAACTTTTGTGAAGACATCAGCTACAAAAAAACTTTAATTTAATAGTGAAAATATTTTAGTCACGATAATTTCACGTTTCGAACCGCTGTGCAATGGTCTTCATCAACTAACAGATTGTAAGCATTTTCCGACATAACAGTTCGGCTGAAAAGTTCGTATCGTTTAATAGAAACACACATTTTTTGCCAAAATTCGTTTTTATTATTCAACATAATTGCCATCAGAGGCGATACAGCGATTATAGCGATCTTCCAACGTTTCGATACCATTTTTGTAGTACGATTTGTCCTTTGCCTCAAAATAGGCCTCAGTTTCAGCGATTACCTCTTCATTGCTTTTAAATTTTTTACCAGCGAGCATTCTCTTGAAGTCTGAGAACAGGAAAAAGTCACTGGGGGCCAAATCTGGAGAATACGGTGGATGAGGGAGCAATTCGAAGCCCAATTCGTTCAATTTCAGCAAGGTTTTCATCGACTTGTGACACGGTGCATTGTCTTGATGAAACAAAACTTTTTTCTTCTTCAAATGAGGCCGTTTTTTTTTAAATTTCGTCCTTCAAACGCTCTAATAACGCTATATAATAGTCACTGTTGATGGTTTTTCCCTTTTCAAGGTAGTCGATGAAAATTATACCATGCGAATCCCAAAATACAGACGCCATAACCTTACCGGCCGATTGTTGAGTCTTTCCACGCTTTGGATTCGGTTCATCGCGTGCAGTCCACTCAGCTGACTGTCGATTGGACTCCGGAGTGAAGTGATGGAGCCATGTTTCGTCCATTGTTATATATCGACGAAAAAATCGGTTTTATTTCGATATAACAGCTCCAAACACTGCTCAGAATCATCAATTCGTTGTTGTTTTTGATCGATAGTGAGCTCACGCGGCACCCATTTTGCACAAAGCTTTCTCATATCCAAATATTCGTGAATAATATGTCCAACACGTTCCTTTGATATCTTTAGGGTGTCAGCTATCTCGATCAACTTCACTTTACGGTCATTGAAAATCATTTTGTGGATTTTTTTCACGTTTTCATCGGTAACAGCCTCTTTTGGACGTCCACTGCGTTCATCGTCTTCGGTGCTCATATGACCAGTACGAAATTTTGCAAACCACTTACGAATTGTTCCTTCGCCCGGTGCAGAGTCTGGATAACACTCATCAAGCCATTTTTTGGTATCGGCGGCACTTTTTTTCATCAAAAAGTAGTGTTTCATCAACTCACGAAATTCCTTTTTTTCCATTTTTTTCACAATAACAAAAGTAGCTTCACTCAAAAAGCAATATCTCACAAACTAATAATCAGACAGCTGTCAAATTAATACACGTATCTTTTGAAGGTTGGTACTAACTGAAAATGGTATGGATTTAATTCTAGTGGTGCCCTCTCATAGAAACGATACGAACTTTTCAGCCGATCTGTTATGTTCCAAGTTTAAAAAGGAATCGATTCAGTAGATTTAGCAGGATCGTGTTCACGGATTGGATTCAGAAAAATTGGTTTTCAGAGAGAAGCGTCTATTTTTTTTTCTCATAATGTGATCTAATATATTTAAAACTGTCATCCACTACTGCCTAATGTTTCGCATTGATTATTATTCATGCAAAAAATGGAATGAAGGGTTCAAAATGAATCCAAGCAATCTTTTTGGTAATAAATTAATAAATTGTTAAACGAAAAATCTATTTTCTGGTGAAGTATCTTTGATAATCATTTTGCACAAGGTGGCATGTTGTTACGTTTTGGCGTTTAAGAGTTATTCGAATTTTTCGATTTTTTGAAAGGGAATTTGAATGAGTTAAAAAAATAACACTCTCCTAGATTTCTTTATTGTATGATCTATCAAAAAGCGTATAGGGTTCATTTTTATCGATCTGGAATCTGTTGAATATTGATATTAGAAGGTTGACTGCTTTCTGGTGAAAATCAAAACTTTTCGATCGTAGCTTATATTAAAAAGTTTAGTTACGCAAAATTGTGCGCAATAATTAGCTTGACAACTCTTTAGAAGACAATTTTGTTTTTTAAGAGCCTCCAAAAAATTGATAAAATAAATGTAACTCCGAACTAGGAAAGTGGCTTCTTCAGCAAAAGTTGTTCAAAAGAAAATTTTCTACAACTTTACTTCAGAATGCAATAATTTTTAAATTCAATTAAAAAGGTTAGATTTAAGATTTCAATCCACATTTGAACCACCCTAATGATCTCTCACATCAAAAGATGCGCCAGTTTATGAAAAACAACTTTTGTTTTTCTCACGCGGATTTCACGTTTCGGATCACTGTGCAATGGTCTTCACCAGCTAAAAGATTGGTAGCATCGTCCGACATATTCTTCTTGAACTGTTTTGGCCATCCACGAATATTTTCTGAAAACCAATTTTTTCGATGTCCGTGAACACGTCCGGCAAAATCTACTAAACCAATTCTTTTCAAGCTTGGAACATACTTTCTTGGTATAAAATGCCAAATCCCAACGTTTTTAAAAATTTTCCATTTTCATGTTATGGCAGTTTTTCACCTCAAAATTGACTGAAATGTTCGCGTTTTTCGCTTAAATATGCCACGAACTGTTGAAGAGTCAAAATAATAACTTGAGAACGACGGAGGGTGGAGAAATAACTCGTACTTTAAGTAAATTTAAGAACATTTTTGATAATAAAAATTTCCGAACGATGGCGCTTATCATTCTGAGCAACTTTGCTGAAGATAACACATGGATCAATAAGTCCCGAGACTAACAATGGAAACAAATTTTTTTTTATTCATCAACATAATCTTTAACCTTTTAGGGTGATACAATGGTTCCAACGTTTTTCCAATTTTTCAATACCATGTTTATAAAAAAAATATCTTTCGCTTCAAAATAAGCTTCAGTTTCAGCGATGACCTCCTCATTTGAGTCAAATCTTTGTCCCTGGAGCATTTTTTTAAGATCAGCAAAGAGCCAGTAGTCACTTTGGGCTAAATCTGGCGAGTATGAGGAATGTGGAAGCAGATCAAAGCCCAATTCGTTCAATTTCGCCATTGTTTTCATCGACTTGTGGCAGGGTGCATTTTGTTCCATCGAAAGCAATCACGGCACCCACTTGGAAAAAACCTTTTTCATGCTCAATTTTTCATAAAGGATAGTAAATACACTTCCATATGATATCTGTGCCATCTCAACAATCTCACGGAGCTTCACTTTACGATCTTTCATTACATTTTTTGTCACTTCACTCACATTTTCGGCGTCATTTGTGTCGGTACGACCACGTTTAAACTCGGCCCATTTTACCCATTAAAAAACAATGTTTTATCAAAACACGAAACTCGTTTTTTTCCATTTTTTAAACAAACTACAAAACGAATTTACTCCAACCTCGATAACTCAGCTGTTTCTGGTCGGATCGACTTAAAATTTTGACCCATTTCAAGCAAAGGTTAGTACTCTAGAAAGACGTGGTTACTAGTTTACTACGAGCGCCATCTCTGCTTTAGTCTCGGGACTTATTGATCCATGTGTTACTGTACCTCGAAACCAAGTGTTTAACATGTTATCAAATAGGAGCGTAAAATTGAGCTTTTGAACCACTGTGCAATGAGGAATTATGTCGTTTACAAAATTGTGGAAGAAAAAACCCTGTTTCACCAAGATACAACCTCGATTCACACAGAGCACCATCGTTTTTGTGAGCAAAACAAAAATAAGATTCCTCAACTCCATCCTTGGATCGCCCCCTCCCCTTTATACGTCACTGGATTCACAAGTCGATGGCAACGATGATTAAATTGCACGAGTCGCACTGCGAATTGCTTCCTCGTCCACCGCATATTCCAGACATGGCCCCCAGTGACTATTGGCTATTCGCTAATGTAAAAAAAATATTCGCCGGTAAGGAACTCAACTCAAATGAAGAAGCCTTTTTAGAGACAAATTACAAATCCTTCTACAAGCACGGCATCGAGAAGTTAGAAAAAAGGTAGAATAATTTTTTGCTCATGAAGGAGATTACATTGATGAATAAAATCGATGATGAAAATAGATGCAATCGCTTTGCTATTTTTTCTGCGGTATTGCTTCTTAGAGCCGAAGCAACGATGTTGTATCCGACTTTATCCCAATTCGTTGATCAAAGGTCGAGTAATCGGCAAAATGACATTACGAGTCTACGAATGAATGGTACAATAGCCCTATGATGCTATGATTTCGAATGTTTGCGGCGTAATAACAGAAGTTTCTTTTGACGTTTTTCATTGAAAAACACTGGTGGCGTGGATTGCTCTGATTTTGCACTTTCGGGCAGAAATGGTAATGAAACATCGTCAGAATATTGCATTTCTGCTCGAAAATACAAAATCAGAGCAATCCACGCCACCAGTGTTTTTCAATGAAAAATGACATTACAATCAAGGCAACTTCGATTACATCTGAATCCGTTGATTGTGAACAGAGAAATCAGCAGAATAATGTTGCGACTCGATGACTATAGGCACAATTGTCTTAGATTCAAATTTGAAATTTTTTCTACATAAATTAACTTTGTAATTCGTAAGTAAAGTAAAGACCTTGTTATACACAATTTTCCCACAACGACTCGCCCCATTGTTCAATCCGTACTCCCAAGTTTATGGATTATTGGCACGTGCCGTACCATGTTAAAACGCAGATTTATGGCTTTTCAATTCATGCTCTTGAAAGAATATCCCTTTCGCATAAATAATACGCACAACGATGCACAATTGACTGAGTTGTCAATAAAAATGTTTACCAGCACAGTATCGCACTTTGCCGTTGGGTTCCTTGCTTAGTTTGTGCAAAAAGTCTCGCTCTTTCAACATACCATAAATAATGACAGCATCCGCAATCCAGTCATTGTCATTATTATCCCTTCGGGCCTGAAGGACGTTCGACCGATTCAATCCTGCCCAGCCGGTCGAACGTACTTTTTGCCGGATGTGCGTAAGTGTATTTTTATTTGATAAATTTATTTTTCCATATCGACGGTAATGACACTGCCAGTGGATACATAAAAGAAATCGAGAGCAAATTGGTTCATAAATTTTCATTACAATCACACTAATTGAATAACACTCCTTTTCGGTCGAGCCGGGATTTATGGTTCGGATCTCGTACGCAATGTTTTGGATAATGGATAATCCGTGGCACGCTTTGCAATCCCCGCTGCCTAAATGCCCACTCCTGACTGTAGAATAGTTCATCGTTCATACTTTAAGGATTATGATGGGTTTCTGCAGAAATTTACCAACAAATGCGAAATTATTAATTAAATCAAGGAAATTACGAGTGCAGTTTAGCGATTTTTTTTTCTCTCGGAAGAACGCACATTCAAAAGCAGACTTTTATAGTTTATAGCGCAATTCAATTATTTTGATTAAATTTTTCCACCCGAAAAATCGTACCCCGGGACAGCCACGATAAGTTATTCAATCATGGTTTCGGATCGCAGTGCAGCAACTTGAGTGATCCCTCGCATGGGGAGGGTTCGAAATCTCTCTCTCCTTTCGTTTCAAACGAATGTAGTTTTATTACTAATATGCAGAACAATTTCCATAAAAGAGACACAGTTCGTTGTTCGTTGCTGAGACGATACTCGTCTCACTCCAGGAACGTTTGTGCAATTACATATATATATTTATCCCATTTTTATGGGAGTTTCGTTAATTCGCATAAACAGGTCGTTAAGACGACGGTCTCGGGGATGTTTTGCACAGTGCATTAGCTTGTTGTAACGAACGAACATTTAAATGATGTTGATCAGAATGGGGTTTGAAATTATTCAACGATTTCGAGTTTGACGTTTTCCAAAGTATCTACTGGATTTTCTATCATTTGATTTCCTTCTGGTGTATTGCAAATGGTGACCGATTTATACGCTGTTCCACAAGAAAGGAGTCATGATTACATTATTTTTTTACATGCAACCTGAATTCACCTGAAAAATTGCAGCCGATTTTTAGTAAAAAGTGAATTTCTCCATACTAAATCCCATACAAACTTTGAACCTCGGGCGCAAAACTATAGTTTCTCAGATCGAGCTAAAATTTTGCATGGTGCTTATGGGACTCAAACGGGACGAGAAAATAAGCCTCTTCATCTTTTTCCCATACAACCTTGTCCCACCCTACTACATATGCAGCATCAATCATAGTAACCCATGAGCCAGCAGACAAAATTTGACAGCTCTATCAGTCGAACTCTAATCGTGATAGCAAAAACTGTACAGTAATTCCGTTCAAACGCTCGTTCCGGCATCGGCAACATCTTAGCACTATTAGACAACAATTAGAGCATGGAAGCAAAACCCAGTTCTGGACGGCCTACGACTCTGAGCGATAAGAAGCTCCAAAGGAAACTGAAGAGGAAGACCTAGTTTCCCAAGAAGGTGCTGCAGTGGCTGACAATCAGCGAGAAGGGGATGTCAAACCGCTCTTCTTTCGCTCCGGACTGGCCATGATCGGGAAAATTTATAGTACAAAATGCCTGCCAGAAGTTGCGGCGTTCATCAAGAAATACCATAAGGGCGAAGACGCGATGATGTTCTGGCCGGATCTGGCGTCGGTTCACTACTCGAAGCGATCGTTGGAGGAGATGGAGCAGCTGAATATCGATGTGGTACCCAAGACGGCGAACCCTCCCCCCGCTGCGTCCCATCGAGAATTTCTGGGCCAGCCTGAAGCGTAAGATCTACTCCAAAAATTTTGTCGTTGAAACCGAGGAACAGTTGATAAAAAAATGAGAAAAGAACCCGCAAAATTTATATTACACACATACTTTCTTCCGCCATGGCGAATGTTCCTGTTACCTACCGAAAAGTCGCTCGCAAGAGCGTAGATTTTTTTGTTCAAGTAAGCTTAAATAATTAGCTTCCATGGAAAATTTGTCAAAAGCAATTATCTGACTTAGCGTTTTTTTATAACCATCCGAAAAAAGTCCACTTTTGCCTTTTTCATGCAATCGCTGTGAAAACCGACTTTACAACCAAGACCGAGTGTCATATACCATTCGACTCAGTTCGTCTAGTCACAAAATGTCTATGTATGTATGTTTGTGTATGTATGTATATATGTGTGTATGTGACAAAAAATATCACTCAATTTACTCAGAGATTAATGAACCGATTTTCACAAACATAAATTCAAATGAAACGTCTCATGATCCCATAGATTGATATTGAATTTATCCCGATCCGACTTCCGGTTCTAGAATTACAGGGTGATATGCACAAAAAAAGGATAAAAAATAGTTACACACGTTTCTTCAGAGATCGTTGAACTGATTTTCACAAACTCATTTTCATTCAAATGAAAGGTCTTATGGACTCATCAAATCTTTTTGAATTTCATTTAGAACTGTCTTCCAGTTCCGGAATTACAAGGAAATTTGTGCAAATTTATGGAAAAATGTGCATTCATCTTTCCCGTAAATATCCTAACCGATTTTCACAAACTAGAAAGCAAATGAAAGGTCTTGAAATTCTTTAAAAGGTCATTAAAAACTGATCCAAATCCGACTTCCGGTTCCGGTATTACAGTGCGATTAGTGAAAATTTTCAATTTCATGAGTATTTTTTCACAAGTGATGGTGAAACGTGGTGCATATTTTTTTTAAACTTACTGCTAAATTTATCTAGTTGGCAGATCTTGTTAGTTAGTGACTATATAAAACTACTTTGGGAATACTAGTCCCTGGTTTCCGTTTCCGAAAGCACCGAAAATAGTGAAGAAAATCTCCAAAAACAGAACTCACCTCGAATTTTTAGCAACGGTTAAACCGATTTTCACGAATCAATATTCAAATTGAAGCTCTCGTTGTCTTTAAAAATACTGTTCAATTTCATCCAGATCCGACTGTGGGTTCCGAAGTTATAGGGCGATGAGTGTCAAGACATTTAAATCATCATTCAAAATGACGATGCAAAACTGGTATGCGTCAGTACGTGCGGCTTTACTCCGTTCAATTTCGTATTGCGTTAAATCTATACTTCTTCTCATAAAAAAAATGTAAATTTGTATACCTTTTATTCAATTTGTACCTATTTGTTAGTGTTATTACAAAATCATGATAACGATGCTTTTCTATAAAAGTACACTTATTGCCTTTCTCATATAGAAAGTTTATGCAATCACTTGAAAAATTGACTGGTGAATATTTGCCCAGAGGGCTAAGTGTTTTATATCATTCGACACAGTTCAACGAGCTGAGCAATGTAGATAGCAATGTCTGTGTGTGTCGAATAATGTCACTCATAAAATAAGAAATCTTATAGTCCCATGCTATTGAAATTTATCATGCTTTCTTAGGGTAAAGTGTGTTTAAAATTGCATACCGTCGTTTTGAGCGACAATGCAAAAGAGGATTAAATACTTCTAGATTTGGCTCAAAACTGACTCAATTTGTAGACTTTATTAGTTACTTACTAAAGAAGCCGACTTCGGCTATACTGGTTCCAAGTTCCCGGTTCCAGAAGTACCGGAAATAGTGGTCAAAAAGTTTAAAATAAAACTCACTCAATTTTATTAGAGACGATTTGATCGATTTCTACAAACATGCTAAAATGAAAGTACCTATAGTCTCATAGGTTGCTGTTTAGTTTCATCCTGGTCCGATTTCCGGTTCCGGAACTATAGGGTAAAGTGTGTTTAATCACTTAGTGCGACGATGAAAAATAAAGAAAAATTCTTATTAACTTGACAATACTGTTTACAAATAGAAAATGTTATGTTAGTTCACACCCAAAGAAAGTTTTTTATTTTATTGAAGATTGAAAAAAAATTTCTTTCCAGAATCTTCTAGTGGTTTTTGGGGATATAAGTAATATGAGGGTTCCTTTAATACCTAAATGTGATGTGATGTGATGTGAAGTGAAGCCACCATCAGTTCAAGGACTTGCCAGTGGATGCGGGTAGACTTAAAGTAGCTCCGATATGACTCATCCATTCACCTTCTTACTATAGCTGTTACCGAAAAGCGAACAAAAAGGGTTGGGCGGATAAGTAAGTAGAGTCACTTACTCGTATTCCGCAGGAATAAAAGATGTTCTTCCAACCATAATATCCAGTGCATGAATGAAGCATATCGCTATAAATGCTTGAACCCGCCTGATGGTTTGTTTGAGAAGGGCGCGTCAGACTCATTTCAAACCTTCAAAAGGAAACAAGTTTCCTTCAAGTGACTTGGGCTGGCTATCCACAATCCCTCGTCCAGTCATCAATTCGTCCGATGCCCTGATGCTCCCTCCCCTTTACGTCCCCGTGATAAATGATTTATATTGATAAATACAATGAAACATAGTGTAGTGAAATTAATATAACATAAAATGATATAATAGATTACAAAATAATATAATATAACATAATATAACATAATGTATTATGAAACAATATATAAAACAACAGTTAATGTAGAGTGTCAGTTATGCTCTTCTATCTTCGCAATACTGCAGGAAGTAGAATATTTCTATTCTAATAACAATAATAATATCCACATCTATAAAAATAATATATGTTATTATTATTATTAATGACAAATTAATACTAATAACAATAAATATAATAATGAAAATAATAATAAAAAACAATATAATATAGTACAATGAATTATATAATAAATAATAGAACGAATAAAATGATATGTTGTGATATGCTATGATATTATATTACTTGAATTTATCACCCTCATTCTTGTTTACGTGCGTATCCGCAATACGACGAACGGGTACTTTCGAACGAATACGAATAAGCCATTCTCGTTTTCACTCGAATGAATTCGAACGCGACTCGTTTGCCACAAAATATTCAAATATCAGTAAACTTCTTAAAATAAATGCTAAGCCTTGATGTAATCAGTCCAATTCATGTGATTAACCATATGCGAAACGCTAGAATGTATGCCATTTTAGTTTCAAACGAAGCGTGTGTTCGAACATCATTCGTACGAACGAAATGTCCCATTCCCGTTTACGGACGAATAGACGAAATGCCGTGGTTTCGATTCGTCAGTTTAATGTTGCGAATCAACGATTCGAACACATTGAAAAAAGTTTAACCGATCTCTAACAAAATTATTTTCGAATCTAAAGTTATTTGTAATCAAATTATAAATTTGTGTTTTGCATAAATCATTTAGAAAGCATAGCAGTACAGTGAAATGCTGTTTTTTTTGTGGGGAGCCTTTGAATATATGCGAGGTTCAAAGTTTTTACGCATCATTTTTGCATCTCTTAAGTACTTTATGGAAAATACGCCATGGGTAAACATGCTTTATTTTATATTAAATGCATGATTTTACCAATGAAATGAATATGTAAGCTATCGAAAACATGACATAATTGCAAGAAAAATGCAACATATTTTTCGCAGATACTACTGATCGGACTGCTATTTCAAATGCTTTTTTTACTTTGCACGAAGTTTAATTCGAAAATTTCATTTACCGACTTGAATAAAATTGGTCCTGTGTACGATATTTATTTATTATGTAGCATTCGTCACTTCCTTGATGCTTGGAATCTTCCTTAAAAAACTACCTGCGCTACCGATCCTTCTTTTGCACAGGAATCGCGTACGTACACGTTCGAGTGAAAACAAGAATGGCTTGTTCGCATTCGTTCGAAAGCATGTGTTCGTCGTATGGTCGATACGGACGTAAGCAAACATGATGATACAAAATCAGTGAAAAAACAAGTCAAATAACAAATGATATCAAAGATTTTTATTTACAACTCAAATCTGACCAGAACTGATAGTTTAAAGTTGGATGGGCGTTGTTTTTATGCATGTACGATGTTTAAAAGTGTGATTGATTCGAACGTAAACGGGAATACGAATTTGCTATACTTTCGAACGTATCGCATACGGCCGTAAACAAGAATGAGGGTGTATATGTCATTTCTCATTCTCTCATTCTGCCATCAACGCATTCTATCGACCAATTGTCACCACAGACACACGTGTAGGCATGAAACAGGAACCAGTGAGGACCAAGCTCACCTTGTGACGACCTTGATATTTAGTTAAAAGATTACTTTAAAAATGATAACTTATAAGGAAAACAAATTTATATTTTGCGCAGAGGTACGTAGTACTTACTACTAATAATAAACACTATAATATAATATAATCTATGTATATAAAAATGGATGTAAGTTTGTATGTTTGTAACGCGATAACTTCGGAACTACTGAACGGATTGCCACCAAACTTGGCACAGGTACTTCTTGTATTTCAGAGATGGTTTAGGGAGTATATTTATAGGGGAGGGAGCGTAGCAAGTGTCATTACCAAGGAGGGGTCATGGAAAAATTCATATTACTTGACATGAATCGATACGTTTTGAAGACCATTTTACATACCTTAGATATGACTATATGGGGGGTGGATGTAGCAAGTGCTTTTTAATAGGGGGGTGTAATGTTTAAAACGGCATAATTCCGAAACTACTGAACGGATTGCCACCAAACTTGGCACAGATACTTCTTGATCTTCTGAGATGGTTATAAGCGTATTTCCATGGGGGGGGAGGGAGCGTAGTAAGTGTTCTTAACAGGGGGAGCTCATGAAAAAATTTGTCTAATTTGACAAGAATCGATACTTTTTTAAGACCATAGGAACATTTTGCATATATTAGATAAGATTATATGGGGGGTGGATGTAGCAAGTGCCTTTAAAAAGGGGGTTGTAATGTTTGTAATGGCATTACTCCGGAATTACTGAACGGATTGCTATCAAATTTGGCACATGTACTTCTTGCTCTTCAGAGATGGACATAAGCGTATTTTTATGGGGGGAGGGAGCGTAGCAAGTGTCATAACCAAGGAGGGGTCATGAAAAAATTCATATAACTTGATGAAAACCGATATTTCTTGAAAATCTTAGAAACATTTTGCATACCATAGATATAATTTAATGGGGGATGGATGCAGCAAGTGCCTTTAAAAAGGGGAGTGAAATGTTTGTAATGGCATAACTTCAAAACTAATTAACGGATTGTTATTGAATCTAGTACATGTACTTCTTGCTCTTCAGATATGGTTATAAGAATATTTCCATGGGTGGAGGGAGCGTAGCAAGTGTCCTTAACAAAGGTGGTCATTAAAAATATTATCTAATTTTACGAGAATCGGTACTTTTTGAGTACACTTTTTGAACAACTGAAATATGATTATGAGGATATTCTGTGTGGAGAGGGTGTGCCTCTAAAAAAGGAGTGTAATGTTTGTAACGGCATAACTCTGGAACTATTGCACGGATTGCTATAAAATTGTGTACAGTTATTTCTTGCTCTTCAGAAATAGTCATAAATGTATTTTTATAGGGGAGGAAGCGCAGCAAGTATCATTAACAGGAGGGGCCAAGAAAAAAAATCATAAAATTTTCCATACCTTAGATATGATAGATATGGGGAGTGAATGTAGCAAGTGCATTAAAGAAGGGAGATGTAATGGCATAACTCCGACACTACTGAACGGATTGCTATCACACTTGGCATAGCGGCTTTTTGCTCTTCAGAGATAGTTGTAAGGGTATTTTTATGGGGGAGAGAGCGTCGCAACTATCCTTAACAGGGGTCATGAAAAAAATTTATTTAATTTGACGAGAATCGATACTTTTTGGAGACCATAGATACTTTTTGTGCAACTTAGGGTATTCGTGTGGGTGGATGTAGTACGTCCCTCTAAAAAGGGGATGTAATGTTTGTAACGGCGCAACTCCGGAACTACTGAACGGATTGCTATCAAATTTGGCACAGATATTTCTTGCTCTTCAGAAATGATCATTAGGACATTTTCAGGGGGGAAAGTGTGTAGGAAGTGTCCTTAACATGGGGAGAGAAGGTCAATGACGAAATTTGAATAGAATCGACATTTAGACTAGAAGGAGGGGGTTTTGAAAATAAATTTTAATCTCCCATTTTTTATAAAACAAGAGAGTGGCAAAAATTTCAAGGTCGTATTTTTCTTTGAATAATCTCAAAGGATCTGTTTCCATTTGCCGGGGAATTCAAAGAGCTAAGGGAAAATAATCTTTATCTGTCTATGAACGCGAGTGTATTTAAGTTTCAGCATAACTACGAAACAACTAAACGAATCGCCACCAAGTTTGGCACATATACCAAAGGTGGGAATCGATATTTTTTGAAAAGCACAGATACAACAACATTTGCATTAACTGAATCATTATTCTATAGGTTTTCCTCTCCGATGAACGACCAAAATGGTTAAAACCTTGGTAAAATAATTTATATGAAAACGTCATTCTATAGTACGAATGTAGTTATGATGTTAAACAACCTTTCGTTATAAAATAATCATTATCAGATGAAAAATTTTGAACCATTCATGATGTCATGTGTGTCATGTGTGTAAAATTTTTATAAAGAGGAGGGAGTAGCAAGTGATTATATCCATGGAAGCCAAAGGTATTGTAGATCGATTGTGACGAGGAAGTACGGAAGTACGTTACAAGCACATATAGATACGAAACTCGGAGGTTACTAAGAAGGTATTTATAGAGAGAAAGGTGTTTTAAATGTTCTTAACAAAAGGGTTCAAATATAAAACTGACCCAATTTGTCGAGAATACCATAAAAATTATGATTATTGTGAGATCTGAGACTGGACACTGATCATTCGCAGTCAGAACATGAAGGGAGTATTGTTCGATCGGGTTTCCGTCTAAGTTATGTTTCACTACAGTCGGAGTATTTCACTAAGCAGGACAACTTCGAGAATTTTTTTCGGTCCTGCCTTCACGAAACATTTCCGAGCAACGCCGGGTAATTCAGCTAGTCTATATATATATAAAAATGGATGTAAGTTTGTATGTTTGTAACGCCATAACTTCGGAACTGCTGAACGGATTGCCACCAAACTTGGCACACGTATTATTCACATTTCAGAGATGGTTTAGGGAGCATTTTTATAGAGGATGGAGCGTAGCAAGTGTTTTTAACAGGAGGGGGTCATGAAAAAATTCATATAACTTGACGAGAATCGATACGTTTTGAAGACCATAGAAACATTTTGCATACATTAGATATGACTTTACGGGGGTGGATGTAGCAAGTGGCTTTAAAAAGGGTGGTGTAATGTTTGAAACGGTACAATTCCGAAACTATTGAACGGATTGCCACCAAACTTGGCACAGATACTTCTTGCTCTTCTGAAAAGGTCATAAGGGTATTTTAATGGGGGAGGGATCGTAGTAAGTGTCCTTAACAGGGGGGGTGATGTAAAAATTTGTCTAATTTGACGAGAATCGATACTTTTTTTAGATCATAGAAACAGTTTGCATATATTAGATATGATTATATGGGTGGTGGATGTAGCAAGTACCTTTAAAAAGAAGGGGGTGTAATGTTTGTAATGTAATAACTCTGGAACTAATTAACGGATTGCTATTAAACTTGGTACAGATACTTATTGCTCTTAAGAGATGGTAAAAAGGGTATTTTGTGGGAGAGGGAGCGTAGCAAGTGTCCAAGTTGGGGGGAGGGGGTCATGAAAAATTCAGACTCAGGGCGGATGCAGACTAGGAGAAGGGGATCTTGAAAATCAATTTTCATCTTGAAATTTCTATAAATTAAGTGAGGGGCAAGAATGTCAAGATTGTGCTAGATAGTATTGCTATCGTTAATTTGAATTAAGTAGTACTGCTATTGTTATTTTAATGAATTAATCGATACTTTTTGAAGAGCACAGATACTTCGTACACTACTAAGAGGTGGTCATAAGGGTGGAGGAGAGCTGTAGTAAGTTCACTAATAAAAAGGGAAGTTCAATATAAAATTTATTCTACGAGAAACGATGCATCTTGACAAATACAGATACTACTTTTATGTCAATGTAGATTGAAAGATTATTTTAAGGGAGAGGGAGTGCAGCAAGTGCCCCAAACATGGGAAGTGTAAGGTAAAATTTATTGAGTAGCAACATAAAACTGCTCAGAGTATTACACTAAGTAGAACAACTTCGGGAATTTTGGTCGGCCTTTTCTTCCCGAAACATTTCCGAGCAACGCCGGGTCATTCAGCTAGTACAATATAATATGATATAATGCAATGCAGTATAATACCATACAACATATTATATAATAACATAAAAGAATGTAAGACGATAATATATGAAATAATATGCTATGATACAATATAACAGTTAATGTCGCAGTGTGAGTTACGCTCTTCTAATAGTAATAATAATAAAAATAATAATAATAATACATGATGTAATAAACAACAGAATTATATGTTGTAATACACTATGATAAAACATTGCATTTTAGGATGGGCTTCAACTTATGAGTCAATTCGCACCCTCTCATTCTGCTACTAACGCAGAAGGCGATAGCACCCAGTCGACGCCGTTCCATTGACCAAATGTCATCATAGACGCTCGGGGAGGCATGAGATAGGGACTTGTGAGGACTTGGTTATCTCACCATTTGACGACCAGGGTTCCTTTAATACCTAAATACATCCAAACCTCCGTTTACATAGACTTTTTTTACTTTAGTGTTACGAGGGTCTTTATCCTCTGTGCCTTAGGATGCTCTGGGAAATTTCTTGACAAGAACAATCGTCAAACATTGAATAAATTTGTTTTCAATATCACGAAACATATCCAGGCTCGGCAGAGTGTATGGGTAGCTGGGTAGTTGTACCCACTTGCAATTTTACCCACTCGGAATTCAAAAAAAGGTTTCCAATTTACCGCGAAAAATGTGAGCTGTCGAGCCGCATCGTGCTAATTGTTGAAGGCATATAAGTAAGAAGTGTATCGAAAACTAGTTAGCAACATGGATTATTGAATAAAAGCGAAAAAAAACATATTTTGACATCAGTTTTCGACATATTATAGAAAAATTACATGTTTATGCATTTCACTGATTATATTGAAGAAAATCCTAGTTTCTGTGAAACGCTCGCACTTTGGACTTGACATTCTTAATTAAATTCTGCATAGTTACATTTGTGACTTTCCTGGTGGCAGTTGTCCAGTTTTTTTTTAACTCCTGCATGTTTTGGGACACTGTACCTTCCTTCCGAAAGTGCCGCTTGACAATTGCCCAATGCCTTTCAATTGGCCGAAGATACGGGCAGTTCGGTGGGTTGATGTCCTTTTCTACGAATTGTACATTATTTTTTGACAACCACTGTAGAACGGAGTTGGCGTAGTGGGCTGAAGCCAAATCCGGCCAGAAGAGAGGAGGAGCCTTATGCTTTCTGTACAGTGGCAGCATTCTCTTCTTCAAACATTCTTCCTCGTATACCTTGGCGTTAATTGTGCCCTTCGTGAAGAAAATCGACGACCGCAAACCACAGGTACAAATTGCTTGCCAGAACAACACCCTCTGCCCAAACTTTTCCATCGCCACCGTGGTGTCAGCGTCGTCCAGGTCCTGGTACACCGATTTCGTATAATATTGCGGTCCGGGCAGCGCTCGAGAGTCTTCCTTGGCGTAGGTTTCGTCGTCGATCAGGATGCATCCGTCTTTATTCTGTAGAATCAGGTTATACAGTTTTCGCGCTCTTGTTTTGGCCTGAACTTGCTGTAACAGGGACTTTTTCGGCACCTTCTGTTTTTTGTACGTTTTCAGGGAGTTCCGAACTTTGATCCGTTGAATCATCCCGATGCTGGTGTTGAACTGCTTGGCAAAATCCCGCGTCGACGCCGATGGGTTTTTCCTGAATGTACTAAAACCACTTTTAAGTCCCGGCCGGGCTGGCTGGGACCCGTTTTCCTACTGGATCGGGGCAAATCCTTCATGGGAAGGGTCTTACCGAATTTCTCGATAATATTTTTGTAACTGGTGTGGTGCACTTTCACCCGTTTTGCAATTTCGTTGTACGTGACACCACTTTCTGAGCACCAAGTGTACAGAATTTTCTTTCGCGTTTCCGGATTAACTCGACTCATCATTGAAACGATAAACCGTACCGAATCCAATCGATTGCGCAGCTGTTATTGACATGTAAACAAACATGTCATCGCAAAACACGCTGCAAAAAATTAAGCCATTTTAGAGTAATAACTGTTTGAATGTTGCTAACTACTTATCGATGCACTCCTTAAATCGAGTGTTTTGGAAAAAAGTTATCTTTGTCGTAAAATATCGCTTCGCCGTTCGCATTCGGCATCTTTTTCCAAAATTAATTATTGTTTTGTATTTATTTAGTAGTGATGTCGCTTGCGTCCATTACCAGGTGACTGCTTGTAGAGCATTTTTGTGTTGAAATTGAAAAATTTAGCTATGCATGAGGAAATTAGTACAATCAGGCAAAAAATTCAATTATATCGGTTTTTATATTGGTTTTTAGCCATGAGAATATCGTATGCGAATTATAAGACCGCCTTATGAAGTTACGAAAATTGGAATTTCAATAAAAAGCCTAATGAAATTCATACGAAATTTACAGGAACATTGTGCGAACACCCGCCGGGTCTTAGTGGGCCGAGGGTGTTTCCCGCGGACTCACATCAAAAGAACAATGCGGCCACCATTAAAAAGTTATTACAACTATAATAGTGCGTCCTGTAAGCAACTCTTCTCTAACCACTTGTGCAGTTGTTTATTCGTTTTCATTAGTTTGTTTCGAAGTGCGTGGACTTTCAGCAGAACAACGTCTTGAATTTTCGAACCTATAAGAAGCAGAAACCACCAAAACGTAGTCCGAAACAAGAAGCATCGATCAGGCCGAGGGTTCGAAAGCTGTACAATACGATTCTTGCTGAAAATTTGAACTGCATAATCATCGACGACGAAACCAACGTGAAACTAGATTACAATTCTTTGCTGGGACCACAATATTATACGGTGCGAGAAGGGCAAGTGTTAAACCAGTCCGAGACATCGATTGAAGTCGAAAAATTTGGTGAGAAAGCTATAGTCTGGCAAGCAATTTGTAGCTGCGGTAAGATTTCGAAACCCTTCATCACTGCTTCAATTAACAGCGAAATATAGGAATGTTTACAAAAACGACTTCTACCCATGATTCGAAGCCACAAAGATCCTATTGTCTTCTGGCCAAATCTTGCTTCTTGCCACTACTCGAAATCAACGGTAGAATGGTATACTACCAAAAATGTCACTATCGTCCCAAAAGACATGAATTCACCAAATTGCCCACAAATTCGACCAATTGAGGAATTTTGGGCATTAACGAAGGCACATCTTAGGAAACATGTCTCGGCAGCCGAAACCATTCAACAGTTCGAAAAATATTGAAAAAAAGTGTCAAAACTTGTCGCCAAGAAGTCTGTACGGAATTTAATGAGGAACGTTCGCAAGAAGGTGCGCCAGCTAGTCTACAATGGCTAAGTAGCAAATGTTGAGAATAATATTCTGTTGTTGTAGTCTAATATTATCAGTATATCGAATAAAATTTGAATATCTAACACTTGTGAATTATTTACAGCGAAATTAAAGTGCGTCCATACTTTCTGGGACAGTCTTTAAGTGTATGCAATCCGCCGGAATTATTGTATTAACGAAACGCAATGGTTAAAATTCTTCTACCCTTTCAAAATTTCGTAAAACCGTTCTAGAATTTTGTGCGGTCATACGTAAAAATCATTAAAGATGGGTTTCGTTCAGAACAACTTATTCTTGTCTTCGTAAGATGATGAAGAAATTCTTATACTGCTTACAAAGAAGAAAATTGTTCAAATCTAATCCAATCACAATCTGAAACAAAAGCCGCGTACAAACACTTGTTTATTTTAATCACTTTTATTGTCCGTAAAATTTGAATAGAACTCAAAACTCAATTTGCGCGTTTTTGTTCATTAACCGGAGACTGTTAATCACTGTCCCTTTTGCGGACAGAAATCCATTTCATCACCCGAATAGTGCTCGGGGTGAAAAGTCATTTACATCTGCCACTTTCCAAAGCTCGGATGATCAGCGATATGAATTCATAACCTCACGAGAAGCGAATGTTTCGATCCGTCGCCCTCGTTGCAAAATACTGCAAACAGTTTCGATGACACAACAAGATAAAGGTTCCATAAAAACATTTAAGAATTCGGCATCATTACTCCTTTCCCCCCTCTTCCATCCCCCGGTGGCCGTTCCGCTAGGATTCAAAAGGCGGAAATCAGCCGCAGAAAAACACCACTCGTATCTGTAAATATTTTTATCGTTTTTTGTTTCTCTGAAAACACGATGCCTAACCCGAAAGAGGAACAACCCTCGAAAGAAACAGAAAAAAAACAGCAGCAATTTTCCTATCGCTGTGAAAAATCTTTTCGCCTAATATTTCAGATGTCAGAAGTTCCGGATATGTTCCTCCCATCCATGGTAATGCAATAGTGCCGCCATACAGAAGTCAGCAACAACAACAAAAAAAACAGAATGATGATGCGCGTCACGCCGGGAGATGAATTGATTTGCGGAAATCGGAAGTTTCCTTTTCCCCCGACTGACTTCATGACAGCATCTTCAGGCAGGCGACCACCATCCCATCGGAGTGATGTTTGGGCTCGCTGTGTTTACAGACGGAAGAATGGATTTCTTGAGTTTAGCCTAAATCGGTTGCTGTTTGCAGATATCGGATGTGCCTAAATCATCAATGTTTGCGCGGGGACGTTTATCGTTGGAACACGATTCTTTTCAATTGACCGGGGCCCGTACGATGACGACCGATGTCAAGATTAATGATGGGTTCCGGTAGTGCATTACGTCGGCTTTCAGCGGAACAACTTTTGTCGATTCGTTCTCACAGCAAGTTTGGGATTGAACGGGAACGCCGAGGGCTGGCATCAATCAGTCATAACTGTTCTCAAAAGTTCAAATACCTTACATACTTAAGTATACATATATTCGTCCATGAAATCGATGGATAGAAAATTTTTCTTTAAGGTCTTGATGATAATTGCAAGCAGTTCTAAATAAAACCCGTTTGATCTGTTACTTTTTGAAATCTTCTGAGCGAATTGAGTACGAAATTAAAAATATTCACAACTTTTTAAAACTTCAACACCTTGAAAAAAAAATCATTTCTCTGGCATGAATGCGGAATAAAAAATGTTTTGTTTCATTGAAATTGATGTTTAGAGCCCTTTTCAGTGAAACTACCGCATAATCAAAGAACGATTACATCAAGCGCTTCCAAAAGACAAACGTAGTGAACTTATGGCCCTTATTACCGGTATCACTACACGGTGAAAATTGAGTGAAGTGAATTTAGGTCCTTACTAAGGAAGTCGCTTCAGAGACAAAAGTAATTATTTGGATGAACTTGATGTCATTATGAACATCACGCCACCAAAAAAAAAAAGATGAAAGATGAATTTTTTCCACTACAATGATCATTTCACTATGCGTGATTACCAATAGGTAAAATCAAGTGAAGTGATACGTGAGTGAAGTGAAAGTGGAAGTGGAAGTGAGAACGGTAATAAGGGCCTATATCGCTAAATTAAAACGAAGTTTGTTTGACAGTTTGATCAACATGTGAAAAAGTCACCTGAATCGTAATTTTTTTTAGTACAATTTTACATTTCAAATTAGGTTTTCCAAGCATTGCCACATTATTCAGACCATTGACGTCTTCAAAATTGGTTGATTCGATACGGTTTATCTATCTATCTATCTATCTATCTATATATACAAAAATGCAGAGATCATTCTTTGCAATCGCATCACGTAAGAACGGATGGACGGATTTAGGGTAACGGCTCCCTATTTCATCTGAGCTCCTATTTCCATCTCATCCCTTCACCTCATTACTTTGAACATGAATAATATTTTAAAACCTACCTGAACCAAACTGTGAAATGTTTTAAAATGATTATAAAAGCTATTGTCACACTTTCCTATTGAAAGAAATGGTTTTAAGTTCTTCGGTTATCGTTTTTTTCATTTAAAATAAACTCACTTTTCAATTTAGGACACATTTTCGCCTCAAGATTTACAGTTCGTCATGTTTCTGATTATCTACTAATCGATTCGTCTCAAATCATGATCACTTTTTCGCACAATTACACTACCATTGAATGCAGTATGACTTCATAATTAGTGATGTTCACTTGCTACTTGTTTAATTAACGATTTAATACTTCAAAAACTACCCGACAAACAATAAAAGTCTTTAAAAATATGAGATGAAAGTTTTTCACTTAGTTCACTTGATTGCGCTTCGTTTTCATCTCATTTGGTTTCGCAAAGTTGCCAAGTTATCTCATTATGTTACAAAACAAAAATTGTTTTTCTTCTTCAAAATCTCATCAAAAAGTATGTTTTTTGGTATCCGTGACATTAGTTTAATTATATTATTGATATTAATATTTCAATAAAACTGTTTTGCCTTCGAATATTACCAGGAAGAGCATGTTAAATACTAATGAAATAACCATTGTGGCAAATCTAGTAGCACTGGTTTCATTCCGCTATACGTCAACATAACTCTGTGAAGTGTGTGTGTTTCATCGGCTGTGCTCAGAGATGCCAGATATTTTCATAGAAAATATGTATTACGTTGCATAGAAACTCTATATATGGTCTATCTGTTTTCACTAATAAAATGATGTTAAATCTGTTTTCACTAATAAAATCTGTTAACATCATTTTATTAGTGAAAACAGATAGACCTGATATAGACTTTCTATGGAACGTAATACATATTCTATGAAAATATCTGGCTTCAAATAGTTCAAATTGGTTCCAAATTTTAATATAAATGTTTGTCAGTGTTCATAATCAATTATCTACATAAAAAATTTCCACTTTAACATGTGATTTGTCCGTTGATTAATAAACTTTTAAAGAATCACCGCAATCAAATACTAATAGATACTCAGAGAGAAAAGTCTAATTTTTTTCTTTCTATGAACCTGTACAAATCTGTATTAAATTTAGGAAATCTTTACAAAATCGGTACTTTGATTTAAACCAGTATGCGAACGCAAAAATCTATACAATACATATAAATCTGTATAAATGGAATCTCTGGCTCTACACTTTGTTTTAAGAAGGGCTAATGAATAAATAGTAACAATCACAGTTTTGTTTTTATTTAAAGTTCACCAATTTAACTTTTCAGTAAAATTTTAAATTTAAAGCGAAAGGTAACGGAAACGACTGAAAAATATTCAAACGTTGAAATGATTTCAAGCTGGTTGTAAAAATATCGTATATTGTCTCATAGTTGGCATTAGGCCGTTTTTAAGAAGAATTCTGACATTTTGAACCTGAGAGTGTAATAGTGGAATATTTCGTTTTGATTGCTGTCGCCATTGCTAATTTATAGGATGAATAAAGGATCAACGATAGGATGGATAAAAATCCATTGAGATGAAATTAGGAGCAGAGTAGTGAACATTTCATAAGTGTTTTTTGCTGTTTTATGAACATTATTTTAATTTCCAAGGAATGTGAATCAAATCTCAATGTGGAGCAAGGCGAATGAAGCAGTAATATGAAATAGTTATAGTGATTTTAGTGGCGACGTCCTTACAAATGAGATGAAATAGGGAGCCCTTACCCTACATGATTCTTTTTTTGTTTGAACAGTTTTTACCCCCACCGGGTGTTTGGCGCATAACGAGTTGCATAAGTATTTCGTTAAAAGAATCTTTTGGCGCGCGACGAGTTGTTTTGTGTGAAGTTTTCACATGCATACTTGATTCATGTTATTTGTCTTTTCGAGCCACGTGCTTAATTGGATATCAAAAATATTGCTCGCAAATAACTCAATAACGGAATGCATATGACTGTTCTAGAAAACCGCTGTAGGCAGGAGACAAAGTTCTGATATCGTATACCAGTTGATGGATTGTGTCTAATGGAGTTAGATAAAAAAAATTAGTCATTGTGAGCGCGAGTTTAACAAATTAGAAAATTTTTAAATGAATCAATGAAAAGATTGTTCTGTAGAAGCGCTAATGTCAAACTAATAGATTTTCCTTGCATTCTGCTTTTTAGCGCACACAATAAGTGACAATGAGATATCAATGTTCAATATGATTACCATAATGGATTTATACTGCCATTTTATATTTCATATTCTAATGAAATGTTCTAATTGGTAAGATCAATACCTGAACAATATCCACTTTATTAGAGCCCGCGTGGCACTTTTTGGCAACATGAATATACAGAACAAGATCTGAGAAAACTTTCTCGCTGCTTAAAAACTGTACAAGGAACTGTTTCAAAGTTTATTCTGTTGCGTCGGGCGAACATTCAAGTATGAGTAATCCCTAAAAATGGACTTTCAAAATGCTTTGTATGCTTTGTATGCTTTGTATGTATGTGTTAAGTTTATCAATACAAAATTCTGGTTAGTTATCTATTATCGAAAGCAAGAATCACAGAAGAAGAGAAAGCGTGACACCTTATATCCATTATGTCGAAGCCAATAGAGAAATTCTTTATTTTCAAAGGATGGGATGACAATCTGTGCATTTGTTTAATTTTTTGCTCAACAGAAGTATTCCACATTTTCACATTAATTTTTGGTGAATGTATGTCGAATTCCGTTGGTTGTAGGTTAAGTAATCAGAAGAATAATGGAGATAAACGTTAACAACTTAGTCGTTTACCAATTCTGCTGTCCGAAAACATAAATTCGAACAAATAATTTTTGGGAGAGACGAAGTTCGACGGGTCAGCTAGTTGTAGATAAATTTCCAAGTAACAAACTTGGCGTTTGGGCTGCCAATACAAATATTGGCACTTTTCATCCGTACATAGTGTATCTTCAATTTTTGTTCCAGATTTAAACAATATTCGTTTCACTCGATAAAGTGATTAGCAGTTATTTGAAGTTATTACAAGCTATTTTGACGTCTACAACTTTGATCATTTTTAGTTTTACTCTACAATGCAATAAGAATTCAGAGTGACGAAGAAACCTTCAACTGGAAATTTCAACGCAGAACGCGAATCGTTACATGCGTTACTTTTTAGTAAGTTACAGGTGTTACGGGCGTTATGAAGCGTTACTTTTTTGTAAGTTATAGTTGTTACGAAGCGTTACTTGCGTTACTTTTTCCAACTGATTCGTCGTACTTATGGGTTCAATCGACAATCTTCCAGAACAAAATGATGCTTTACATCTATGTGTTTTACCCGTTTGCACTCCAAATTCTTTACCGTTCCTATAGCCCCATTGTTGTCTTCGTAGATTGTGACTGGTTCGACATTCTTCACATCAAGATCGTTCAATATTCCAGCCAGCCAGATTGCTTCAGCTGCGGCAGCACTCAGAGCCACATACTCTGCTTCGCTTGATGATGTAGTCTGCTTCTTACTGCACCATGATACAGTGCAACCGAATACCTGGTACAAGTAGCCTCTCACCGACTTCCTGTCAACAGTATCCGCAGCCCAATCTGCGTCAACGTACCCGACAAGTGGGCTTGCTTTATTGCTTTTTACAAATTTTTACACCAAGTTCGGGGTACCTTTAAGATAACGGACAATCCGCTTAAAAGCGGTCCAACGGGGTTGGCCAGGTTTCTGCTGAAATCACCCCAATTCCCAACCTGGTAGCAGATATCGGATCGAGTCGACATCATAATGTACATGAGACTTCCCAGAAGCTCACGGTGAGGCACCATACTGTGCTTGCCCTACCTTGATTCCAGTTTCAAGTTTTTCTCCATAGGGGTCCTCGACGAGTTACAGTCTACCAAGCCAAACTTCAACAGGAGCCTCTCAATGTGTGATGCCTGTATAAGCTTTATAATCCCAGCACCTTGATCTTAGCTATTCTTGATGCCCTGAAAATGCTTCATTTCACCGCAATACGTCATCGCAAAAACGTCAGACAACTTTTTTTTTTCAAAACCAGAACTGTTCTACATACAGCACAAGACAAATCGCATCACTTCCATCTTTACTGCACAAAGTGTACAGACAGTAGTGGTGTTTCGATCGCACGAATCACAGTTTCAAAATAACATTGTTGAACTTATCGTTCCAGCAGCGAGGAGACTGCTTTAGCCCGTACAACGATTTCTGTAAGCGACATACCATTCCAGAAGGAGCCTTCACGCTTTCAGGAACATCCATGTAAATTTCCACCCGCAGCTCGCCATGCAGAAACGCCATCTTAACATCCATTTGGTGGAATATACATCGTTGTTGAACTCCAACTGCTAGCACGGTCCAAATGGTAAACAGTCTCGGAACCGGCGCATACGTCTTTTCATAGTAAATATTAGGCTTCTGAAGGTATCATTTCACGACCAGTCTCACTTTGCGCTTGATTTCCAAGCTCATTTTCCTTGATACTGAAAACCCATTTATATTTCAACGGCTTCACTGCTTCAGAGCATAGTACGAATTTCCACACGTTGTTAGCGTTAGCGTTCCTCAACCGCTTTCAACCACGATTAACGATCATTGCGGCTTGCAATATCGTTGAATGTACACGGAGCATCTGTTGAAGTAGAAATGAAACCAGCAGAGGTTGCTCTGAAACCGGTGAAGAAATCTAGGTACTTACCTGGGAGCTTGCGCTCCCGTTCGCTGTGCCTCGTGATTGACTCCGCACAGTCGTCACTTCTGTGATGCGAAGGGAGCGCCCCAGGGTTAGATACACCGACTGGCATTTTACTTTCATTCGAATCATCGATAGATTCATCGTCGGATTCACACTCCGGCAAGCTGTCAGCATCACATTCCGCTTCTGGCAGGCTAGCAGCAACATTCTTTATTTCTTCCCCCTCTTACTGATAACGTAGGGATATGACCAACGGTTTATTTTTCTTAGTATCGCAGTCTTCACGAAAAGGGAAGCACATTTCGTTGAATTTTACATCATGAACACCTTCCTTGATGTCTGATCCCAAAGAGGATATCCGTTCGGTGCGTACTCGATAATTACCCACCTCACGACTCTTGCTGTCCAGTTTGCTTCGCTTTTGATTCGAAATCCATGCAAATGCTTTGCAACCGAATATGCGCAGTTTTCCAAAGTTCGGCTTTACTTTTAACCAGCACTCAGCAGCAGTCACATGTCCTTTCAGCGCACTCGTTGGACTTCGATTCAGCAGGTACGCCCCCATGAGAGCCGCCTCGGACAACATTTGCTACGGCATATGAAAGTCAAGTAGCATCGTTCTTACTTTCTCGATCAACATTCTGTTGAAACGTTCCGCTGCGCCGTTTTGTTGCGGCGAGTAAGCAACCATAGGCTGTTACTGGATTCCTCTACACATGTAGTACATATGTTGCTCGTTCGAACAGTATTCTCGACCCAGATCCACCGTCAGCTTACTGATCTTGCATCCCCAATGGGTCGTCGTCATCGCTTCATACTCCTTAAAGCGTTCGAATACCTAACCTTGCCTGTTGCTTGCGTAATAGGGTCTGATTTGTTACAGATTTTTTCACAAAAGTGTCTTCCAACGCCTTCCACATTGATTGAGCACTTTCTTTGTCCCGGACGATTCCCAGGCACTCGTCGCGAAACAAATCCTACCATCAACGATTTCGCTTTTCGGTCCATCTTCAAGAACTCGTAAGCGCTTCCGAAACTTCAGCAGCTTCCAGAAAGAGCTTGACTCGGAACCGCGTTTTCATAGTTGCTTCCGTTCAGCTGTGGGATTCCAGCACCGTCTTTCGCTGAAGAGCCCATAACCTGATGAAATGACCGGTCGGAATAAAAGATAAGAACTGGTAAGAACAATTGATTTCTAGTGACCGTTTGCTTCGAGCGTCCTAATTGGACTAAGTAAAAATTATCATGTCAGCGATCGCTTTCAAGGGTTGCTTCGCTTACAAAATATTTAAAAGGTCTTGAACATGTGTGACAGAAATGGCATAATCGTTAAAAAATGTAATACAATAACCTTCTCTTGGGCACAGTCAGTTTTATTTGAATACTCCATAATGACAGTTCCAGCCCCTCCCGAAACGAAATCCTGTGCACGGGCCTGCTAGCAATATATGACACGAGTCTACATTATTCATGTGCTACTCGACGATTTTCAATATGAAATGAAACCTTTCTAATATGACATATTTCGCAAAAAAAGCTTTACACGAAATATTTCATCAGAAATTGAAATAATTCCACTGTAAAGCTTTAAAAGTATGTACCACCATAAATCAAATAAACATAGATTTCTCACAGTACGGTGACACTAACAGCACCTCTAGTGACAAACGGGTGTACTTTTTTCCATTAGCTACTGTGGTTGTGTTAAATGCGCAGGCAACTTTTTGCATGCATTTTAGGAGCATTTACGTACCCATTCTCCACCAGACGGTGCTTTTGGTGTCACGGGTTTCTCAACTACATTACTATTACACTGGGAAATCTATGTTTATTTGATTTATGGTACCACCTTATAGCATCAGGCGTTATATCAACGAAATATTCCCCTCATTATTGCGAGCAACAATGTTTAGCTTGTATCAACCGAACTGACTTCATACGCGAAATGTTATTTTTATTTTGCAAATCATCATTCCAAATCTTTCGTATCAGGCTAGTGTTATCAGACGGTAACAAAAAAGCATTATCGCTACTATTTAACTCGAGTTGAAGAATTTATAATGCTAAAAGTGTTCGGAATGATGAGTGGTGCAAGAAACTTATGCAGTAAAGCCGGTTCTCGTCTACAGGGGAAAGTTGCCGTTGTGACAGCTTCCACGGATGGGTAAGTTTCTGCCGTGCAGAGAAAAAATATAAAACCAAAACACTTAATTGTTACCCGCAGTATCGGATATGCTATAGCGGAACGACTGGGCCAGGAAGGAGCGAAGGTTGTTGTTAGCAGCCGTAAGGATGCAAACGTCGCTAAGGCTGTGGATCAGCTGACCAAGGCGGGACTAGATGTGACCGGAATTAAGTGTCATGTCGCAAACAGTACCGATCGGAAGGCACTGTTTGAAAAGGCAATCGAAAAATATGGTGGAATCGATATTCTTGTTTCCAACGCTGCGGTCAATCCAGAGGTTGGCAATGTTTTAGATACTAGCGAGACGGCTTGGGACAAGATTTTCGAAGTGAATGTTAAATGTTCGTATTTGCTGGCGAAAGAAGTTCTTCCCTTTATAAGACAACGCAAAGGCGGAAGCATAATATTTGTGTCGTCTATAGCCGGATTTCAACCGTTCTCTCTGTTGGGAGCCTATTCGGTAAGCAAAACCGCCTTATTTGGGCTGACTAAAGCTGCTAGTCAGGATTTAGCTAGCGAAAATATTCGAGTGAACTGTATTGCACCAGGAATCGTTAAGACGAAGTTTGCTGCTGCTGTGAGTATGATTCGATACTTTTAGCGATTGGCCAATTTAAAACAAGTCCGTTAACAAATTTCAGTTACACGAGTCTGATGCGGCCAAAGAAACAGCATTGGCTCAAATTCCGATGGGACGATTTGGTGACCCCAAAGACATATCTGGAGTTTGTGCTTTTCTGGTATCAGACGATGCCAGTTTCATCACGGGGGAAACGATCGTGGCTTCCGGCGGAATGCCCTCAAGGCTGTAATACCAAAATAAATATATAAAGGGTTGGTTTGATAACATAAACGGTGTCTTGTTTATTGCACAATTAAACATTTAATGTTACGTGTTGAAGTTTATTATACCTTCAAATGTTTACATTAACCGATCATCGTTCTTTTACGGCCTCTCGCACGAACCTCATCAAACTTCGAAATAATTTCCGTTAACTTGTGCGTGTTGTGTTCCTTGTAACTCTGGAGCACTAATTCAAACAGCTCCGGTACTTGGCTATGGGCACTCAAAAGAGCTCTCTCCAGTACATACAAATCCACTCCCATGTCTTCAACGTTGAATGAATGGAACGTCAAACCAAAATCGATCATAACCAGCCGGTAAGGAAGACCAGATTCGCTGGCATCGGAGACCGGATCAAGCAACATATTGGATGTTGTCAGATCTCCATGAATGATGTTATGGCTATGAAGGTTACCTACCGATCGTCCGATCTCTTCAGCCAACTGACATATTTTTGGGTTATTTTTAGTTCCTTCCAAAGCTGCTTCATCGATATATCGTTTCGCGACGGTCGCACGATCCAGATATTCCATATAGATTTTTCGTTCGGACAAATCTACACCTAACAGTTTAGGGGTAATAACATTAGCAGCCTTGCACCTTTCGAATGCTCTCTGTTCCGCTTTGATCCGTTGTCGGGTCAATTGTTTATCCAAGTCCGGGTGACGATATTTTTTCATGAATCGTTCCTTTACCAGACACCGAGTTCCGTTGTAATCAGCAACGTACAGTTTACCTTCTGCTCCCTGTTGCAGTAAGCCTTCTGTAGTAACCGTTCCGGTTTTACTGCCATTTCCTGCCATATTGATCTAAAATAGGATATAAACGTGAAATTATTCGAGTGAAAAATTATCCGAATTCCTTTGCCGGCTTTATGATGATAAATGAAAACACGGAAAAAAATGTGTCAACCATGCGCAGTTAAATGAGAAAACATTTTAAAAATCGGTTCGTTCTCTTGAAGATTCTGATTTAGTTGGTTTAAAACTATAAGCTTCAGCAGATTGTTACCTTCTGAAAGTCAACAAGAGCGAACACAAAGTAAATTTTTGAATGATTCAATTAAATGTCTTAATAATCGCAAGAATACTTTTTACTGTGTAGAGAGAATTATTCTGCTCACATCTCTTCCTAACTTGACATTACCTTTTGTCAAAGATAAAACGTGTGAATGTTTTGAAATAGTGATTTTGTTTACTTATGTTCCTTCTTTTCAGTTACAGCTGAAACTAAAAGAATCGAACCACATTTTGTGAAATTTGTTAAAATCACAGCAAAGCACAAATGAATTCTGCTATAACACACATATTTCGTCGGCAATTATTACTGAGGGCTAAAATCTCTCGTGACCTGACTAGTCTACCGTTCAATCGACAGATTCGTAATGTTTGTCCAACGCAACGATCCCTACATCTACAAGCTGGTCCTGTTTTCAATAAAGCTACTATTCGAGATGAGTTTTCGCAGCTGGAAATCAAACATGACCCCGACACGTTCGGAACATTATCACCATTGGTGCCTGAGCCGGAAAAGTTAGACGAAGGTGATATAAAAGAGGAAAATTTTATCCAAAACTACCCTCCGCGATCGCAGAAGTTGAGTACAAAACAGTACGCGGATTTAATCAAAAATCACTTGAAAAATCAACGAATTAAAGAAGCAATAGATATACTAGAAGTACGAATGAAAGAAGATCGTGTGGCGCCGGTTAACTACCTGTTCAATTTAGTGATTGGCGGATGCGCTCGGGTTGGATACAGCAAGAAAGCATTTCAGTTGTACAACAAAATGAAACAACGTGGATTGAAAGTTACTGGTGGGACCTATACCGCTCTTTTCAATGCCTGCGCCAACAGTCCTTTTCTGGAAGATAGCTTACAAAAAGCTAACAGACTTCGAGAAATTATGATAGAAAAAGGTTATGAACCAAATGAATCAAATTACAATGCAATGATCAAAGCTTACGGTAGGTGTGGCGAGTTGAAAACGGCTTTTCAATTGGTAGATGATATGATTGTGAAAAATTTGAACACCAGTACCGACACTTTCAATTTTCTGCTACAAGCCTGCATAAGCGATGTTGAGTATGGATTCCGACATGCTTTACTAGTGTGGCACAAAATGTATCGCATGAAAGCCTTACCGGATATCTACTCGTTCAATCTACTACTGCGATGTGTACGAGATTGCAATATTGGCGACTTGGAGACAACCGAACAGGTTATAGAACAAATTATCTCTCACAGTGGGATGCCATTGTTACATCAGGATAGTTCGAATCCTACTCTTCTCGGAGATGGAACCGTGCCAAGTTCAATCGAAACTCAGATAGTAAATGTTGTAAAAGAACCAGCTGCCCCAGAAGGAGCACCAAATCTTCTGTCTCGTACACCTCATTTGGGAAGCCTTATCGGCCTTGGTGAAATTAAAAAACCTGAAGATCGCCTCCTAATACTGGGCGGAGCAACGAGTTTTCTAGAAGAAATGGAACAAGCAAAAATACAACCTGACATCAAAACTATGACCGAACTGATGGATGTGATTCCTCCTACGATTGTAGCCGAAAAACAGATTTTATCCACCATTCGAAGGTATGGCATAAAATGTGACATAGACTTTTTCAACATTCTCATTAAAAAACGTTCGATGCGCTTCGATTATGAGTCGGCTCGGGAGGTCTTAACGATGATCAAAACTGCTCGACTAGAACCGGATATCGTCACATATGGAGTGTTGGCCCTCGGTTGCCGGACGCAAGAAGAAGCACGTTCTCTACTAAAAGAAATGGACGACGCCGGTATAAGGTAATCATTTCTCACATCGGTATGCAACACTGTTGAATATTAATGTTCAAACGTTTTTCAGAGTAAACATTCAAATCTTGGGTGCCATGCTACGGCAAGGAACGGCAACACAAAACTTCCGCTACGTGACAGATATTCTCGAAATTGTGAAACAACAACGCATCAAACCGAACGGCAAAATCCTACAGCATTTGGATGATTTCAACCGGAAATGTGAAAAGCAAAACAAACTCTACGATCGGAATCCCCGGAAGGTAGGGCGCCAGGAGTTTAAACTGGAATACAACCGTTACAAAGTGAAGTTGGAGTACTGGATGGATCACATGGGACTGAAGGGGCTAAAGTTGGATGAAGCTCGAGGAATAGTCAGGGAGCACCCGTGGGAACAATTCAAACAGCCACAAGCCGACGGTTATGAGGCGACCAAGAACCCTAAACAAAGGCATAAAAAGAAAAAACAACATTCTATACGAAAGATAAAGGTGGAAGAGTTAGATGAAGGAAGGCAGCCAGAGATAATAAGGATAGAGTAAGAACAAGGACTGATTTTATGAGATCATAGTAACCATAGTTCCAATAAAATATTGCACTTATTTTCTTATTCGTAATAAGTCCTGTTGGTCCGATACATTTTAAAGATGAAAGTCTTTTTTATTTTTATATGTATAATTCGTTTCATCCTGACTCAAAAACATTTACTAGATCAATTCATTTAGATTATTGTTTATCATTCTCATAATTTAGATCTTCGCAATGAGATGTGTCTTTTCACATCGCACCTCGTGTTTCTAGAGATAACCGGTTACTACCAAGAAACCCTCACGGCCGTCCTATGAATCATAGGCTATGAGATAGCTAATGAAGTGCTAGAACTCATGATCAATGTTGAAAAGATGCGATCACGGTGTTGTCACAGATAACAGATATACACACTTGAACAAAAAATTTCAAAATCCTTAGTAAATTTCAGATTAGTTGGTCATTTTTTTGGTTGTCAAATTTATAAAGACGTATTTGGTGCTTCTCAGTTAACGTAAATTATACTAACCGGTTTCTGGCAGGATCGCCAATGTGTAATTTTCAAGTTACTAGTTTTGATCCTTTCCAACACAATCTTGCTGACACGAAACGTTCCTACCTTTATTATGTCCAATGAAATAATAAGGGTTGAACGTCGCAAACGATTCCTGTGATGGAGATGTACTGGTTGCTAATGATCGCGAATTGAAGACACGTGATAACTAACAGTGCTGTCAACTGTTTTTTCGAAAAATCTGTATTTGGCGGAAAAATCTATCTGTACAAAATCTTTCTCGAAAAATCAAACATCGATTTAGGACGGAAACTGATTTTGCGACCAAAAAAAAAAAAAAGGTCGCTCGACCTGGTTTACCCCTATGGAATCCAACACAAAAACTGAAAATCGGTATTGTCGTGTATCGAGTCCAAAAATCGGTATAAAGAAATCGGTATAGTTGGCAGCGCTGATAACTAAGTTGTGGTCTGGAACTACACACACCTCTCACACGATTTCCCTAGGTGTAGAAGCAACGTTGCCAGGTATACCGATTTATCGGTATTTATACACTGAGAAAAGAACCATAGTAACCGCAAACTGTTTTTCATTGTCATTTCTACTATTAGGCTTTCTAACAGCTCACTTACAACCACAAATGCAAACGAGATTAGTTTATTTTCATCAGGAAACGCATGCCTTAAATACGATTCAGTCGATCATTCAACTTCGGTCGACGTAAAGATTAATTTATTAATTTTTTTTAGCCGAATATTGCACACGTACCCGACGTTAATATGTTCCGTGAACTTGACGTAGTGTCCCTCCATATGAATTGCTTACAATTAATGTTGTTGTTCCGTGACCGTTCCATGCCGGTAATAGTCGCCTGATGCTACGTGTGAATCGCTTTTACATATTGTTTTGTTTTCATCAGGAAACGTGTTGGCCACCCATTTTTCAGTAGGGCCGCCGTTCATTTTTCACCGGGCATAGAAACCTAAATACGCTAAAATAGTAGCAAAGAGCATGATATATGACTATTCACCATCTGTATTGTATAAATTACTAGACAACAAAGACTACGACTTGACTAAACTATTTGTATTTATGACTTTTCTGGCATGGTCATACTGACAATGGTAGTCATCTCAAATATAAGAACAAATAGTTAAACTCACAATTTCTAGTAAGGTGAAATTGCTCTTGAGCCTTGATATATGAGAAGCGAAATAGTTATTGCTACCATGTGAATATGTTCACAGTATAATAATGTTACCATAAATAGATACATGGTTTGATAGACGATTATGAAGTTTGAAAACACTATTCATGTAGTCCATATCAACAGAATTTATGTAGTAATCACATTATCGTGTATTTTTTGTTTTTTAACCGACTATGTATTTCATTTGTGCTGACTATACAAATTGTCAATAAGCGAATGTTCTATGTTATTGTCACATAAAGTTACAATATAACAGCAAATTTCGTACGTGGGTAACACATCAGTGATTGATATGAAAAAAATATTTTATATGATGACTTTGTGTAATTTGGTAGGTCTTGCAGGTGAGTAAAGTTTGTAGCCTTAATAGTTTCCGTCATTGAAATTCAATTTTTCAACCATTTTCCCGGCAACGGCTGCGTTTTCCAGTGAAATCAACGTCTCGTATACGATTTATTATTCATTATCGGTCGCTGTAGCAATAACATCCAACATATCGCAGGTGGGTAACGAGGTTTACATCTGGACTTGGCTATTAATTTCTTTCATGCTGCTCATTCCTGCTTCAGGAAAAAATCCACCGGACATCAGAGCCTTTGATCAACTGCTGCTACCAAACAATGCTCCTCAGTGTCCACGTTGCTATTCAACATTTCACTAGGCATGTCATCATTTAATATGATGTGAAAATAAAATAAAATTCCATGAAACTATTTTGTTGTTCTTGTTCTAGAATTCAAATTCATAAAACTTTTTAACATTAGCTCATGTTCTGCTGATCTTCAGCATTGTTGAATCAACCACTGCCTTTAGTTTCGAAATAACTAGAAGTGAAATGTTAAAAATACCATGGCTCTGGTTATAGCGAAAACTACAATGTAAATAAAGATTCGGTCATGGTTAGCCTAACCATCTCAATCGTATTAGTTATTCATACAATATACTGTTCAATATTGCTATTCTAGAGCCGATAACATTTATAGTAAACATGAACTTGACTATTGTTGAAATCATCTGATTTAATAGTCGGCTGAAAACCACTATACTGGCATGGTCAGGTTGACCCTCTATATAGTAACTGTTACCATAATATTTTTCTGAGTGTACAGATATTTGACCTCTATACGCTGCCAAAAAAACCCAACGGTTGACTTAAATTCACCTAACATGAAATAATCGAGCATGTTTTTTATTGTTGGGTTTTCACTCAACAGTGTAGTTTACCTCAATAAGTAGCTGTTGGGTGAAAAAATTTTGTGTGTTGCATCACAGAAACTATCGTTCAGATTTGAAGTGAGTGAAATTATTTTGTAAAATTGCAGGTTTTGAAAGAATAATTAAATAATTGTCATCAATCGTAGTGTGAGTAGCTTTGTATAATATCTTTTTAAAACAATAATTACACCGCAATATCATTTCAGGCGATGGAAAATATTGAGATGCGTTCGATCGCTCAACAGTGCAGTTCCAGCAGCTCAATAGAGCAGCCTTGGCAGTTCAATGATATAGTCTGTAGATTTAATACTGTTGCAGCTCTAATTACAAAGTACAATGAATATGAATTCCCATAAGTGTGCGAACAGATTTAAATTTATTACTCATTCTGAATTTTGTAAATGTAACGGTAACAAACCATCTGAACATAATTACAATGTTGAAATATGTAAAAAGATAAATATTAAATAAATAAAGTAATCATAGTTGACTTCATTTTTTGCGTTTTATTTTTCAAACCACCGAACGAAAACTGAAATCAAATTACCCAAGTTGATTTCTATATCGCTTGCGTAGTTTCTACCTAATCAGTACTATTGATGCTTTCACTCAAAAATAAGTAAAACTTGTTTTACCCAAAATTGGCTACCGATGGAATACCGATAATTCACGGATCGTACAGATAAATACCGATTTTCGTTGATAGCATAGATAGACAGGAGAAAAGGTTGTTACGAGACCTTTTTTTTTGCTCACCAAAATGAGCTTTGGTGACATTTCCGTGAACTTATGTTGACGAAATTCTGATACCGATATGGCACAGATAGATTTTTGCGCCGATTACAGATTCTTGGGAAAATGACCTGGCAACGCTGTGTAGAAGACAACTATATTTCGATCCCATTTGAATAACACGTGAATTCAAACAGAATAGAACAAAAATAAACTAGTCACTTTGACCAACAGCAAAACAAAAACTGTGCGTGAAGTGAATTCAGCACCCAAAAACATGTCGTGATGTGAATGCTGCTCCCAAAATAGTGTGGATCGTGGTGACATCTGTAAATATTCGCCATGCTGCTTGAGCAAATTTTACACACAGTTCATATGCGAGCCTGTATATCTGTTTTCTGTGGTGATATCAATTTGCCGAAATCTGGGCTTACAGCTTTTAGACAATCAAATTTTAGTGATTCATCAAAACAGCCTGTTGCGTCGCACTAGTTTTACTGGCGACACTTTTTACCAACACTGCCTTCTGCAGATAGTTGGTGCTACCGTTCATAGAATTATGTCAGTTTCTCAGGCCCTTCTGGCAACTCAGTTTTTCATTTTATCTTCTCGCTCTGTTCACAATCATCAGACCAGTCAGTCTCAAATAAACCTGCATTAGAATCGGACCGTTTTTTGATCTGTCATAAAGTCCGAAGTGTATCGAACAGCAGAAGTGAAATACACTAGCAATAGTCCGTGAATAAAGTGACTCAAACGTTAAAATAGTGTAGTTTTTATTGGCAAGAGTCCGCCAAGGTTCATCCAGTTGTGAGTTTTATCAGTGCAGCTGTTTGTTTGTGGCTGTTCGTCTTCTGCTCCTTTGGCTGCTTTGGTGACCGCTGTGGCTGTTTGCAGAACCCGTTAGTTGCATTGCTGTTCGCTACCGGTTTACTGCAGTGCGAATGCAAGTAAGGTCGACCGACAAATTGCTGCCGTCGCTTCGCTGAAATATCCTGGTGAGGATTTAATTAAACACAACGTAGGGTCCCGGCTAGCGCCAACATATTTTGGTGCCGACACCGCGGCACCACAATATGTTGGCGCTAGCCGGGACCCTACGTTGTGTTTAATTAAATCCTCACCAGGATATTTCCGCGAAGCGACGGCAGTATTTTGTCGGTCGATCTTACTTGCATTCGCACTGCAGTAAACCGATAGCGAACAGCAATGCAACTAACGGGTTGTTGTGTTTAAATTGTACGGAAATATGAAGTCTGGGACGGCTTCCAACTTAAGCCTGGGACGGCTTCCAACTTAAGCCTGGGACGGCTTTCGTGCAGATTGGGACACTGCGGACACTTCGAATACATTAAGCCATGGTACGGCTTTCGCACGGGTGGGGACACCGCGGAACACTTCGGATGTGATGTAATAAACTGGTACGCGTTTATTCCTGATTAACTGACTAGTATATTAAAATGACTATGACAAACAATTACTATGACTACGACAATCACGACAAATATAAAAACTTAATATACTATCGAAGTACCGTAGTACTGTAGTACCGTAATACCGTAATACCGTAATAGGTATCGTAATACCGTAATAGAACAGTATCGTGCCTGATCTGATCTGCACTGCCCTTATATAGTTTGCGTACATTATTATATGAACAAAGTTTGTCTCTACCGGAAAGCATATTACGTGGAATATGCCGGAAAGCCTATAACGCAGACGAATGTAATCGCAAACTCTCTCAACTACTAATAAAACTGATCGAATAATAACGTTGATCGATTTCTACTTCATGTACAGTGAAGCTCACTTAACTTGTCTTCTGACATATGCAATTGTGCATCAACATACCGCCCGCCTTGAAAGACTGAGCTTTCAACAAACTTTATCTGATGTCAATGAACTGACCTATCTTAGCTTAATACAATTGAGATTCATTACTGCTGTGTAATACTGTATGCGATTTCTGAAATGCCTACTGTTATCACATATCCAAAATTACTGTACGCGTTCTATTTCCCTGACTAGCCTATTTATTACAAATTCTCTGTATTTGCTATTCACAATAATTTTAGTATGCTGCTTGCTGGTACTCTATGATCCTTTGGCGAACCATGGGCGTCGAGGACGGGAGACTTGAATTCGACTCCGTCAACTGCTATGCAGCCGGCGTCGATAAGACAAGACCCGAGCGACTCCGCTGGTTCCACCACTGCGATGAGCCGCAATGATTGCTAAGACCGTAGCAATGTTATTGACTGGGATAAACTTCCTCGAACAGCGTGTTGTTGCATGGAAACGGACTGTTGCTGCAGGACAAGTGAGCTGATGATCTAGTAGACTACAACTGATACAGTGATCCACTTTCTTTGATGAAAATCTGATAGTTGAATTCCTTCTGTTAACCGTCTCCGTAGTTCTGCTTCACCCTTGGTGGTGATGAATTATGATCTGCGGTGATGTTGACTATTACAACGTTGCCTGTATGGGAGGACGGATCAGTTTCTGCTGCTTTCAATTTAGATTGTATACTTAACTTGGAATAGTGCTGGGATGGTAGTTCTGATCACCTCGATCAAAAACTGAACCATCCCTGCTTGCTTTGTTGCTGGAACCTCGAAACCACTTCTGGCATGTGGTTGTCAACGGCTGATTTTGTTTACATTGTACAGCATACTGGTGGAAGAGTGCATCGGAGGCATCAATGACGAAGATTGAGGCTAAACTGCTTCTCTGACGTGATGGTGATTATATGTAGCTGTAATGATCCTCTAACTGGCGGAACTGTTTGGTGCATGAAGTTGATGCTGACGATCGGGAAAGTTGACTATGGATTTCCAATAAAACATTGCTGATGCTTTGACGAGAATAGTGCTTCGACTTTTGCTGAACTGTTTCCTAACATACGATAATTTTTTGTGTACTTTTGTTCCGATGATACGAAAGAAGATGAATTGCTGGTAATGGTTGAGGCCTGGAACAGCTTTCACTCTTAAGCTTGGAACGGCTTGCAAAGCCTGGGACGGCTTGTTAGCGGATAGGAACACCGCCGGAAACTGTTTCTCCGAATTCTAAAGAATGCTTCAACACAATGTCAAACTTTGTTGACTGGCGACTCATCTCCTACTCGAGCTTTTGGAGTTCGTACTTGATCGGATGAGTACACTGATGGTTCAATATAGAACTTGGTTGAATTGTGCTGAATTCAACCCGAAGTGAATGGATGCCGCTGCTTGTTGTAGAAACAAGCCCGAATGACTTACTGGCACGCACCGCAGTTGAGTCGTTTCCATTTCGCAAAATGGATTATAGATTCCAGATGATTGGAACACTTCAGCAGGTCTGAATGAAACAAAGCACGAACGATCCGAAACCGCAGAACCTTTCGACCGACATTTTGCAAAATTATCAGCTTGACAGTTTGTTTTTGCTCTTTACGTGAGGGTATGACGTATGACAAAGACGGCGGAGATGGATTCTGCTCGTATTTCATGATGGGTGAATGAAGGTGCGCACATTTTGATATTCAATAGGTATCACAGTTAGAGTGACATTATTCAACGGAAATCTGTGGGGATTTAACTGTTACAAGTGCATGCAATTTTATTATCCGATGATGAGTTTCAAGACAAAATGGGAACGTTGTCATTACGGGCATTTTGGGCACATGTCACACACATTTTCTAAACAGCATTTTCGTTTTGCGGAATAGTTTTACACTGAAATGAGTACTTTCTGGTTATCGTTTCTATCGACAGGGTTTTCGCCGCACATCAAATAGTGAGCATAATCGAAACAAAGACAACTGCGCGCTGTCACGAATACTTCCAGTTCATTGTGAACAGAATGTAAACGACAATGAAGGTCGTTTTGAAACTTTAACAATGGCGGTTTCGGGCAGGCAATCGTACCCTTCCACGTGGTGATCATAGATTATCGTTTTCTTCTTAGGAATTGCACTTATTTCTTCTCATTATGAACGGTAATGAAAAACCGTATGGCAAATTAAACTTCATTTTCACATTTCCACCGTCGCGTCCGATACATTACATTACACTGGTAACTGATTGTTCGTCTCGCAATGAGAATGCTGGTAACTCTTCGTTCGTCTCGCAAGGAGAATCCTGGTCACGGCACCAAATTTATGATGGCGCTCACCACACGATTATGATGAGGCTCATCTGAACCCTACGTTGTGTTTAAATTGTACGGAAATATGAAGTCTGGGACGGCTTCCAACTTAAGCCTGGGACGGCTTTCGTGCAGATTGGGACACTGCGGACACTTCGAATACATTAAGCCATGGCCAGGCTTTCGCACGGATGGGGACACCGCGGAACACTTCGGATTTTTTGGTGCCGTGACCAGGATTGATTCGGACCGCGTCATTCTGCTGCAGCCATTTTGCAATTCGGAGCCAGGCGTTGGATGGAATTTCGGATCTTTGCTGCTTTATATGTACAAGGCCTAAATGATTGGGCATAAGGTAACGACCTGTCCAGTACATTTCGTGGGTATCGCAGGTGCCTTTTAGATATTTTTTCCTTTGTTGCATGTACGTTACACGTTCCTGTAATTGTTCGTATGAACAATTGTTGCCATTATTCGCGGAGTTTGCATTGTGTTGGCCACCAAGCGCCATTATTCCTTTGTAATTAGGTTACAATCGCTCCATTGTTCACTGTGGCGTCCCTAGCCGTGGTGAATACCATTAGCCGCGCGCCATTTTGTACGCTACTGCTGCTGTGGTTCCGGCCGATTACTGGAAATCTGTTCTGCGGTTCATCGGTTCACTGCACATAACCGGATTTTGTTGCTGAAATTTTTACTGGATTTCGGAAGCCGTCCCGGGCTTTGAAATCTCAAGTTTGTACGGACTGTACTAATTCAAGTTCCTGTTGGCTGAAATATTATACAAGGCACATTTTGCCTTGAAAAAGGTGAGCCTCTTTCCAAGTTTTTACCACCCTCCTGTGGGTCTACTGTGGTCTTTTGTTCTGCAGGTAACTTTGTATAAATTGGACCACGTTTCGCGTTACCAGCATACAAAATGGCAGACGACCAACAAAGGAACCAGTTACTTTCGCGAAGAGATACGCTGCTCACTTCTCTGGGTCGGGCAGAGGTTTTTGCCGAAGAGTACGTTGCTGCGAGGGACGAATCGCAGGTACCTTTGAGGCTGGAGTACATCACCAGCGTTTGGAACAATTTGGAGTCAGTTCAAGCGCAACTGGAGGACAACGAAACAGATCAAGAGGGTAAGGCGGAGCATGCTGCTGTGCGCGCTAATTTTGAGCCACGGCTTTTTCAAATAAAGGCATCTTTACTTTCTATGCTGACTCCTCTTCCTAACGATCGTAGCCCTCAACCCTCGCGTGTTTCCTCCACTCTCTCCGGCATCAAACTGCCAACAATTTCGTTGCCTGAATTCGATGGCGACTACATGCAATGGCTTCCGTTTCACGATACCTTTTTGGCGTTGATTCATTCCAACTCTGATGTTCCGGATATTCAGAAGTTTCACTATTTAAAGGCAGCTGTCAAGGGGGAAGCTGCTCAGTTGATAGAATCGATTGGCATTAGCTCCGCAAATTATTTATTGGCTTGGCAAACGTTGGAAAGCAGGTATTCCAACGATTATTTACTGAAAAAGCGTCACCTACAGGCACTATTCGATGTTCCGAAGATGAAGAACGAGTCCGCTGCGGCACTTCACGGGTTGGTGGACGAATTTGAACGCCATACCAAAACTCTTCGACAACTGGGAGAACCAACCGAGCACTGGAGCACGATTTTGGAGCATCTTCTTTGTACCCGCTTGCACGACGATACAGTGAAGGCATGGGAGGATCATGCGTCGACCGTCAGCAATCCGGATTACAATTGTCTCATCGATTTTCTTCAGCGCAGAACACGAGTTTTGGAATCCATCTCAGTGAATCATCGAACACCCGATACGCAGTCTACTGCCGCTTTATCAGCTCAGCCGTCGAAGAGATCGTTTCATTCCCAGATCCGTCTTTCGTCTTGTGCCTCTACAGCTAATTCAGCAGTGACGGATTCTCTTGAGAAGTGCATCCTATGCAACCAGTATCATTTTTTTTATTTTTATTTTATTTTATTTTTTAGGAGCAAGGGAAAAGCCCGCTGGAGCTGAGATCTTTGTTCTCCTTCTCCAGCAGGCATAAAACCTTCTCATCTTTGTATCAACAGATAACATTTGTCCAACTGATACATAACGAAATCTTAAATTACCCTTATTTAAACTACAAAGCTAGCTAACAACTATTGATATCGTCTAATTATCTAAATAAAACTAGCGGGGAAAAAATCGGAGATAACGGGTTTTAATGGTGTTACGAGATAGATTTAAATCAAATTCATTAGAGCAAGTATTGAATACGCGACACATACTCGAAAACGGTTCATTAAAGCCATAGTTAGTTCTAGCACGAGGAATTCTGAGAAAGGGATTAAACCGCAAATTACGCCGATGAATGTCAAAATTTAGCTGTTGTAGGAGATCTGCACAATCAATTCGAGATTGGATGAGGTCCGCGACGAAAACAGCTTTCAATGTATCACGGCGGACAGATAGCAAATCGAGGTGTATGAGCCTACAACGATCTTCGTAGCTTGGGAGATTCAAGGGATCTCTCCAGGGCAGGCGACGCAAAGCAAAACGAATGAACTTGCGCTGAACAGTTTCAATGCGCAGCTTATCAGTTTGGTAATATGGTGCCCAAACAACAACAGCATACTCCAGTGTAGAACGAACTAGAGCGCAATATAACGATTTCAGGCAGTATATGTTATTGAAATTCTTTGAGATGCGAAAGATGAAACCTAGCATCTTGAATGCCTTAGAGAGGGTATATTCTATGTGACATTTGAAACTAAGTTTTGAATCCAATAACACACCTAGATCCTTAATTGATGTCTCCCGTTTTAGTACAGCTTGCGAAATAGTGTAATCATACGTGATCGTGGTTCGTTTACGAGAGAAAGAGATAACGGAACATTTAGAGGCGTTCAGGACCATTCTGTTGACGTTGCACCAGTTGGAAAATACATCCAGCTGTGACTGCAAGAAATTTGAGTCTTTCAGATCTTTGATGAGATGAAACAGCTTGAAATCGTCGGCGAATGATAGCTTCATACAATGCAATGCGAAATTCAGATCATTTAGATATAGCAGAAATATGAATGGTCCTAGATGGCTTCCCTGAGGAACGCCAGAGCTCACGATGAATGATGTAGTAATGCAGTCACCAATTTTCACGGTCATACTACGACCAGTCAGATATGATGCCATCAAATTGAGAAAAGGGCCGCTAAATCCAAGCCTGTCGAGCTTTGCAATTGCTATTTCATGGTTAATCTTGTCGAATGCAGCAGTGAAATCTGTATAGATGGCATCAACTTGATGTTGCGCTTGCATAGATCGAATGATATATGATGTATATAGAACAAGATTTGTAGACGTAGACCGTTTAGGCATGAAACCGTGTTGAGTATCAGATATGTAACTGGAGCAGTTGTGAGTTATGAAGTCCAGGATTATTATTTCAAATAGTTTTGAAACTGAACATAATGCAGCAATTCCTCGATAGTTTGAAATAAGGGATTTATCCCCTTTCTTATAAACGGGAAAAACGTAAGAGTTTTTCCAAGATTCGGGAAAAGATCCAAGCTGGAGAGATAGGTTGAACAGTTTTGTCAAAGGTACAAGAAGACTTCTGCAGCATTTTTTCAACACTAATGACGGAATACCATCAGGGCCGGAACTTAATGATGATTTCAGTTTCAAAAATGCATTGTTAACGTCAGCAGTCGTAATCGTAGGATGAGGACCAAACGATGAACGGAGTGGAACATTGCTGGTGGCCAAGAGAATATCCTGCGTAGACAAAGTTTCTTTGGAGAAAACACTGCTAAAGTAGCTGCGGAATAGGTCACAAATACCAGAAGGGGTCGAAGCATCCAGTTCACCAAAAACCATATGAGTTGGTAATCCCGATTCATTCCTCTGATCGTTGACATAGTTCCAAAAAAGTTTGGGATTATCTTTAAGATTATTTTGGATGTTGCGTTGGTAGTTATAGTAAAGCGCCTTATTCAGTCGTTTATAACGGTTGTTAACAAACACATAATGTGATCTTAGTTGAAGAGAAGGATGCTTTGTAAGTTTTTTTAAGGTAGACCTTTTTTCACGTTTATAGCGTTTTAGAAGTGAGTTTGACCAGGGAGGATAAATTTGTTGACGACACGTTTTCTTTGGAACGAACTGGTCAATTGCATAAAGCACAATATTCGTCCAAACTGTGGCAGCGATGTTGCAGTCGTTGTCCGATAATAGCGAACACCAATCAAGTGATAACAGAAACCTATTCATCGCCTCGAAGTTACCTTTCTTGTAGTTGTAATAGGTAGATTCTGATGTAGTGTTAAATATTAGTGGCGAAGATTCCATTAAAGAAATATGGAGTGGTGGGTGATGACGACAGAGTTTAACCAGCGGTTCGGGGGCTGCATCAACTAAACAGAAATTCAAAAGCTCCTGACTGGCAAAACATAGATCCAGAAGGCGATGATTGCTGTTGTAATGATCATTCAATTGAACTAGACCAGCAGTGTTATAGTCGTCCAGTAGTCTATGATAAACATTGCTATTCAAGGAGTCAGCATTTGGATACAAATAATTGGAAACGGAGCGAATCCAATTAACACCAGATAAATTGAAGTCGCCTAGAATCATTAACTTATCGTTCAATTCCATTTGGTTAGTAACTAGCAAGAGCGAATTCAAATGTTGCTGAATCAATTCCATATCGTTGATGCGATCAGGCGGTATGTAAATTACACAGATAAAAAGTGTGCAATTTTTTAGTGTAAGAGCAACCCATAACTGTTCAACACTAGTACAGTTCGGAACATGTAGCGAACGAGAATGAAAATTTGAGCGACAGGCCAACAGAACTCCGCCGCCGCTTTTTTTAAAGCTATTTAGTTCGTTCCGATCTTGCCTGTATACCGAATACGCATTTCCAAAAATTTGCTTTGATAGTGTGCTACTGTTCAGCCAGGTTTCGATGAATATGTATATGTCATAGGCACGATCAGCGCAAGCTAAACGGTAATGATCGATACAGCTATTCATTCCTCCGATATTTTGATAGTAGATTCCTAAACAAGTGTTTGGCTTTGTCGAGTTGGATACTGATAAGGCATTGGAGGGTACTGTACCGGTGAGCGAGGGTAGGGACGACGGATCGATTGAGAAATGATTGGGAATGATCGAGGAGATTGTACTTGGGTGTAGTTGTATACATTTTGTTGTCGTGGTGGAGGTCGTGATGCATTCGGTCTGCGTAGGGGTGCTTGCTCTAAAAAAGGAGCAATAGACACACCGGATGGCCAGAAGTCCGGAGAAGTTATTAAATTTTCGAAATCGCTAGGGACCCGCAGCTTAAACGATATGAATGAGAGCGGTCGATCGATACTCTGGCGGACGAGTTTTAAGCATTCGATTAGACTACTGTCACACCTAAGTCTGGTTTGAACATAGTGTATAATATTTTGTACTGTTTCGTTAGGTAAAAATCTTGTTATATAGTACCAGTTGCTGCTATCTTGTACTTGCTGTGCTGGAGGTGCAACTAATAGAGGAGCTTCCTGACTGTTTGTATCGTTGTTTGTAGAATGAGTAGTTAAAATACTATGATAACTAGGCCCTACATAAGGCACATTTGACAGAACTGAAATGCTATTAACTTGCCTGTTTTTGTTAATTCGTTTAGGTAACGGTTGCAGAATGTTGGTTGTTCTAGACTCTGATTGCGGAATGTTTAAAGTATGAGGTGAATTCGATGATGTAGAATGCGAAACTGATACGGCAAGGTCAGTTGCTGTAGGCGGCACAGTGGCTGGTAGTGTGAAATTGGTAGTCGATAATCCATTGCTCAGTACGGGTGTGCAGCTTGCATGAGCGTTGGTAGAGATCACAGTAGCGGTGGTGGCGGTTGGTGGTGGATGTGGAACAGTGCGGTTATGATAACCGGTCGGGAATGTCGGTGGTTGAAAACATGTGTTGATAGAGGTGACGGTTGACGGCGGATGCGTAGTAGTAATGTTGTGGTGGTTTGTGGAGCATATCGGCGGTGGAATGCTTACGTTGTTGGTACAGATAGCAGAAAGTGCCAGTGTTGAAGCTGTAGCATTTTGCAGTAGCGGTGGAGCGGTATCGGCATTGCAAGTATTGGCGGTGGTTATGGGCGACGGTGATTGAGCAGAGGTAGTATTTGTCGGATTTTCGGTTTCGTCTGGAATGAGCGGAACTATAGGATTCGAAGAAGATTGAATACGTACTGGAACGTCAACTCTCGGAATTTTATCAGGTTGCGCTAACGATGGTCTACTAGTGCTGCTGGTCCGCGGCCGTTTGTTGTTGTCCTCGAGTATTGATTCGAAGAGGTTTGTGAGATCGAGATGAAGGTCGTCAAGTTTCTCAAAGAAACGTGTACCATCGTTGACAGAACGTTCGGCTAGATCCCGTGATCCAGAACGGTGGATGCAGCTGGTCCTAGTACAAGTTGTAGAATACATGCGACAGAAAAGTTGCATAGTATCCGTTAAAGAGCCAATCAACTTAAGAGCTGAGGTGGTTCGCTGGAGAATCAATTGCATAGTTGCATCGGTGGACTCGTTGCGATTTGATAATTCGCGGCACTGGAAGCACAGCCAGTATACTCCCGGACACTCGCGAAAAGATTTTACTTGCGAGTTATTCAAATTAGCGCACTTAACGTGGAAATTTTTGGAACAACACCGACAAACTATTTTGGTGCCTCGCGAGCCAGAAGAACCAAAACAAACATCGGCATCGCATTTGCTTCTTGTCATTATGGAGCTACCGGTAATGAAATGACAGATGCGTGAGAGATGGTGAGTACTTTGAGTGCTGGCGTCTAGCAACTGAGTAGCACAAAAGGCAGCTTATTGTCTTCACCAAAAAATATTTTCTACGAATAACGGCGCACTATACGTAAAGTATGACGAAAGCGATATGTCACCGACTTTGGATGCACGTAGAGCACTTAGCGAAATAAATGTCAGAAGGATTGATATGGATTTACACTATTTATAGGCGATTATTTATAGAGCGAAAAATGTATCTTCTATGGACTCGGTGTACACTGAACCAAAAAAAAAATTTGTTGATGCGATGTCCGCGCTTCAACCGACTTTCATTGAGCGAACGCCAGCAGTTAGTTAATTCCAAACGTTTGTGTCGCAATTGTATGAAGTGTGATCATATTGTCCGTCATTGCCAGTCGAGCTTTAATTGTCGAAAGTGTAATCGTCGTCATCACACACTTCTGCACCCTGAGCATCCCAACGGATCAAGCCAAGTCAGTCATGAAAGTGAGCCTACCGTTCCAGCTAGTCCAGTTTTCAATTTTTCGCAGTCTAATGGATCTTCTACAGCTGAATCTTTTAAGCAATCCACTGTTACCGCCACCGAGAGTCCCAGAGTTGAAGTCAGTAGTGCAGTTCATCAACCACGTGAAAGCGTTTTTCTTCTCACAGTGATCGTGAAGGTTATCGACGTCTTTGGTGTAGAGCATCTTGCACGGGCACTTCTTGATAGTGCATCTCAACCGAACCTTATAACCGATCGTATGGCACGAATTTTACGTCTTCAAAGGCAAAAGGTGAATGTAACTGTTCAGGGTGCCGGCAAACTTTCCAAGCCTGTGTGTGAATCCGTCTTCGCTCAAGTTCAGTCTAGAAAAGGAGATTTCTCATGCAATGTAAACTTTCTGGTAATGGATAAAGTTACGGCGAACCTTCCATCACAAAATATTTCGATTGCAGAGTGGTGTATTCCGAAGGATTTGTTTCTCGCAGATCCATCCTTCAATGAAAGTCAACCAATTGACATGGTTTTAGGTGCAAAGCATTTTTATTCGTTCTTCCCGAGTGCTGCTCGTCTGCAGCTAGACAAAAATCTCCCTCTGCTCATTGATAGCGTTTTCGGTTGGATAATAGTCGGATCAGCAAGCCAAGTTTCTCCTACACAAACCCCCGTGTCAACAGCAAACGGCATGGTCATTTCGATGTTATCGTTAGAAGACAGTTTGGAGCGTTTCTGGAAAACTGAAGAGCTGACAACGAAAGACAACTACTCTAGCGAGGAAAGACACTGTGAATCCTGTTACCAGTCAACTGTTTCTCGAAATTCCGAAGGACGCTATATCGTTCGATATCCCAGAAAGCCAGACTTCAACGTGATGCTGGGTGAGTCGAAGAGCTCCGCGCTACGACGGTTCGAATTACTTGAAAGACGTTTGAAACGAAATTCAAATCTCAAAGATGAATACCACCAGTTTATGCGAGAATATCTCTCCCTCGGCCATATGCGATTGGTTGAAGCGGACGACGAAAACAATTCCCAAACTTACTACCTGCCGCACCACCCCGTTTTCAAGGAAGCAAGTACCACAACCAAAATTCGAGTCGTGTTTGACGGATCAGCGAAAACTTCTTCCGGCTTCTCTTTGAACGAAGCTCTCTGTGTCGGTCCCGTGGTGCAGGACGATCTATTGACCATCATTTTGCGCTTCCGAACCTATCCGATTGCGCTCGTCGGTGATATCGCTAAAATGTACCGGCAAGTACTTATTCACCCAGACGATTCTGCTCTTCAACGTATCCTTTGGCGTTTTTCTGATCAAACACCAGTCCAGACATATGAACTACTCACTGTTACGTATGGTCTCGGTCCGTCTTCATACCTAGCAACTCGTACACTTCAGCAACTGACCGAAGACGAAGGGATTTCTTACGCGTTGGCAGGAGCTGCTATTAAAAAATGTTTTTACGTAGACGACTTCATAGGTGGAGCTCAAACCATCGAAGAAACAATCCGTCTACGCACCGAACTGAGCGACTTGTTGCACAAAGGAGGATTTACACTACGAAAATGGACTTCTAATCAGCTCGAAGTTTTGCAAGGTCTTCCCAATGATGAGATTGGTACTCAATCTGCTTTACATTTCAGCCCTAACGAGACAATTAAAGCCCTTGGTATTAGCTGGGAGCCTGAAGCCGATCACCTTCGTTTCGACTCTCAAATTCGATGTAGTAATGAACCGCCAACCAAGCGCACTATTCTTTCGGATATAGCAAAACTATTTGACCCTTTAGGACTAATTGCCCCCGTTGTAGTTCGAGCAAAGATACTGATGCAAGAGTTGTGGCTGCTATCGTGCGGATGGGACGATCCTGTTCCAGAACCTATTAAAACCAAATGGGAGAAGTATTACCACGAATTGGCGAATATCTCCGAGCATCGAGTAGACAGATACGCGTTTCTACCTGACTCTGTTGTACAACTGCACACATTCGCAGATGCATCCATATCTGCATACGGTGCCTGCACATACGTCCGCTGTGAAAGTAAAGGGAAAGTAAAAATACGACTACTGGCTTCGAAGACACGCGTCGCTCCGCTGAAACGAATAAGCATTCCTCGTTTGGAGTTGTGTGCGGCAGTACTAGCAGCCCATCTACATGCTCACATAAAGAAAGCTATCGATGTAAACGTTTCAGAATCATATTTTTGGTCTGACTCATCTGTCACTCTGCACTGGCTACGATCACCACCGAATGTTTGGCCTACCTATGTGGCTAACAGAGTATCTGAAATTCAGCAGTTTACACATGGTTGTCAATGGAAGCATGTTCCCGGATGTGAAAATCCTGCTGACCTGGCTTCACGTGGCATGTCGGTTGACGAGTTTTTGAAAAACGATATTTGGATCAGCGGTCCCAGTTGGTTATCACGTCCACTCCAAGATTGGCCAGAATCAATCCCACCAAGTGTTTCACACGAGGAATTGGAAATCAAAACTACCGTCGCAGTTACTCAAATAACGCCAACAGTACATCCCTGGTTTCTCCGTTGGTCGTCATACGGCCGTCTTCTTCATGTCATTGGGTACTGCATGAGATTCGTTAACAATACCCGAGCTAAAATACGCACGCAGCCGCCCACCTCGCCCGAAGTTATTGTAGGCCGTACACTTACCGTAAATGAGCTTGCCAAGTCCAAAACGTTCCTCATTCGGTTGGCGCAGAATGATGAATTTGTCGCAGAAATCAACCAGTTGGATAAAAATAAATCGGTATCGAAATGTTCCCATATTCGCCAAATGACGCCGTTCTTAGATGCAGAGAGAGTGTTGAGAGTAGGAGGTCGTTTAAACTTCGCACAGCTACCCTATCAAGCAAAGCACCCGGCTTTGATTCCAACAAACCATCCGTTCACACGACTGATAGTTGAGGATTTCCATCGCAAATTACTACACGGCGGCGGACGTCTGCTATTAACAGCAATCCGAGAAGAATTCTGGCCACTCAACGGTCGAAGACTAGTCCGCAACGTAGTCAGAAATTGTTTCCGTTGTACTCGCCTCAATCCGGTACCTGCGCAGCAACAAATAGGCCAACTGCCTGTATCGAGAGTCATTCCCAGTCGTCCCTTCAGTGTTACAGGTGTTGATTATGCCGGTCCACTCTATCTTCGTCCTATTCACAAACGTGCCGCTCCCGCCAAGGCCTACCTGTGCGTATTCGTGTGTTTTTCGACCAAAGCAGTTCACTTAGAGCTAGTGAGCGATTTGTCTACTCAGGCCTTTTTATGTTCATTGCGAAGATTTATCGCGCGACGCGGTCGACCCGCACACATTCATTCCGATAATGGGAAAAATTTTGAAGGGGCTAAAAACGATCTTACCGAACTGTTTACGATGCTTAAAGAAGGTTTTCAGCAGGACGAAATCGCAGCCTTTTGCACAGAAAAGGGCATAACCTGGCATTTAACACCGCCGAAAGCACCGCACTTTGGTGGCCTTTGGGAAGCAGCCGTTAAAGTTGCCAAAAAACATTTGTTCCGTCAACTAGGTTCGAGTCGTTTATCTTTTGAGGAAATGTGCACCATTCTTACTCAAATCGAAGCAATAATGAATTCTCGACCGTTGCTTCCAATGACAGAAGACCCCAATGACTTAGCTGCCCTAACACCTGCGCACTTCCTGATTGGATCATCGATGTATGCCCTGCCCGACCCAGACCTTCAGAACGCTCCTGTCAATAGACTCGACCACTACCAGAAACTGCAACTGCATGTGCAGAAATTTTGGACCCACTGGCGGAAGGAATATCTCCAATAACTGCAGAAAGATACACGAGGATGGATACGAAACAACGAAATTGTTCCCGGTAAAATGGTCATCATCGTAGACGAACTACATCCACCAATCCGTTGGCCACTTGCTCGAATCGAAGCGGTATTACCTGGAAAGGATAAGCTAACACGAGTTGTTTCGCTTCGCACTGTACGAGGTATCATCAATCGGCCCATCAGTAAAATATGCTTGCTGCCCAGTGCATCCGTGGCTCCCGAAGTAGAATCTACTAGCAACAATCTCCAGCCAGTTCAAAGGATTTCGGATACCTCATTAGATTAAGCTGAAAATTTTAATGTGTTAGCCTGTAAGAACTGAAAGTGTATTGTATCATATCTGTAAGTTCAATGTTTGTGAATTATGTGTATATTTAATGTTGAACATAGTCGTTCAAGGCGGCGAGTATGTTGCGTCGCACTAGTTTTACTGGCGACACTTTTTACCAACACTGCCTTCTGCAGATAGTTGGTGCTACCGTTCATAGAATTATGTCAGTTTCTCAGGCCCTTCTGGCAACTCAGTTTTTCATTTTATCTTCTCGCTCTGTTCACAATCATCAGACCAGTCAGTCTCAAATAAACCTGCATTAGAATCGGACCGTTTTTTGATCTGTCATAAAGTCCGAAGTGTATCGAACAGCAGAAGTGAAATACACTAGCAATAGTCCGTGAATAAAGTGACTCAAACGTTAAAATAGTGTAGTTTTTATTGGCAAGAGTCCGCCAAGGTTCATCCAGTTGTGAGTTTTATCAGTGCAGCTGTTTGTTTGTGGCTGTTCGTCTTCTGCTCCTTTGGCTGCTTTGGTGACCGCTGTGGCTGTTTGCAGAACCCGTTAGTTGCATTGCTGTTCGCTACCGGTTTACTGCAGTGCGAATGCAAGTAAGGTCGACCGACAAATTGCTGCCGTCGCTTCGCTGAAATATCCTGGTGAGGATTTAATTAAACACAACGTAGGGTCCCGGCTAGCGCCAACACAGCCCTCTTACTCAATTTCAGAACAGAGCTATGTGAATAAGTGAAGTTTTTGAAAGGAAATTACACACACCTTTGACTTGTTCTCATTAGTGGAATCAGTTGGAGCAAAAAAAAAATAATAAATATTAAATTTGGGGACGAGTATAGCGTCGATGCCTTCCCCGCAGTCTCCACAACTCCGCACATAGGGTCAGAAAGCATTTTCTGACCCGAAGAGGTGAATGACCTTAAGGTTAAAACCTCTATAATTCAAACAAAAAACGTATTAAAACCCAATTTTTCATTGTTTGGCGATTATTCGTGACAAGAAACTCCAAATGAGGGGCGACTATTGGTAACAAGTATGATATATTTCCCTAAATATTCATTGTTTTATTGAACCATTACCATCGTTAACCGTTGTAACCGGAATCTGATTTTCTGAAGTGTAAATAGAGTGCAAATGTTTAAAATAGGACATGAGTTAGAGAAAGGTTATCCTTACATTGCGGGAAATCAAATTGTGTTACTGGTAATGACATCGAAGCGTATCCGTTCTATTGTGTAAATGCTTTACTGTATCTGAATCATAGTCTTCTTCATCTGATATATTGATATTTTTACATTTCCCACTCGTTTCCCAGCCTATCTGTTCAATTACTAAAATAATGTTGAAATCCATTAATCTATAATAACGAGTTTTGAATTGAATTTTCATTTCATATTTCGAACTTGATTTTTATTAATTGCACTCGGCATTAATTTGCATGCATGAACACCGATAAAGCACAGAGAACAGACATCCAAGTAGAGATTTCAATTTGAGTAAGAAATTTTACGGCTGTTTTTTTGGCAATCACCAAGTAGCAATTCTTCTGTGTAAGCGCTTCGAACAGCCCAATAATCCTTTATAGGTTCTTATGTTCCAGCTTTCATACAATGTTTATTCATGCATATAAAATTGTGTACAACGGTGATGTTTAATTTCCTTCCCGAAATAACGAAGATCTCGGTAATTTATAGTCAAACGAAAATACTGTGATTTTTAGTTATTTTAAAATTTGCAGGGGTGATTGCTGAGCACTCGGCTGTTCGAATCGCGGCAAATGTTTGCCGAGGTTAGGAGAAAAACTCTTTAATTATTTTTTATATCCTTCATTTTTTTTGCCTTTCTCATTGTTCAACGTGAATTTAAAAAAATATTTTTCTGATTTGAGGTCTCGAAGGGGTTGAATCGATGCGAATGACAAGACTCGCTATCTTTGCGGCATTTTGTCGCTATCTTGTCGCAACGCAATTTTTGTTGACCGCTAGCACAGATAACAGATATACAGGCTCACATATGAACTGTGTGTAAAATTTGCTCAATCAGCGTGGCGAACACTTGCAGATGTCACCACGATCAACACGAAGTGCCACCACTATTTTGGTGCCGCTTTCACATGAGCCACAATTTTGGGTGTAACATTCACTTCTCGCTAGATTTTTGTTTTGCTGTTGGTTAAAATGAAAAGTTCATTTTTGTTTTATTCCGATCGAATTCTCGTGTGATTCATGCGACATGGAAATAAAATTGTCTTCAACACTTAGGGAAATCGTGTGATAAGTGTTAAAATTGTTATAGTTGGAATTTTTCTACAACATGCAGGAGGATTTTGTTATCGTTCCGGAACGCAGTGAAACGTTTTGATAGATCGCGGCGAACAGTCGAGTAGGTGGCAGTAGTGTTTCCAACGTACAGCAAATTTGAAATTTACACAGGATTTTGAAAAATTTTGTTCGAGCCTGTATATCTGTTATCTGTGTCGCTAGTGAAAATAACAATAGAAAGGTTATGTAATCACTTGAAAAATCTACTAGTGAAAATGTCATATACCATTCGACTCAGTTCGTCGAGCTGAGCAATGTCTCTGTGTTTGTATGTGGCAAACAATCTCACTAGGTTTTCTCGGAGATGTCTGAGCCGATTTTGACAAATTAGGACTCAAATGAAAGGTCTCGTGGTCCCATACGAAATTCCTGAATTTTATCCGGATCCGACTTCCGGTTTTTTTCTTTACCCCAAAATTTACGCTAGGTGTACATACCCACTTTGATTAATTTTACGTTTCGTCTTTGACTCATCAGTGGGTAGCAGTTTATGTTGAACTGCTATCGCGACCTGACGGCTCAACACAAATCGCTAGGCAGGTCACTGTAGCAATTCAACACATATTGCTTCGCACTGTAGTAACTGTAACCATAATATGTTTCTGAGTGTATGCGCTTTCAAGGTCATGATGTGAGATATATGTTTAGGAAATAAGAATATCCAAAACCCTTGTATTCTTGTTACATCGGGTGAAAATCAACTACATCTTAATGGAATATAAAATCACCATCTCATTTTTTGCAGCGTATTCGAAGCAGCTCAAAGAAAAAATGAGCTGATAATTCTTTTCAGTGTGAGGAAGTTTTATAAATCGATGCAACTTTTGAGAGATGCTAGCAGCTATGTTATGTTTTGAAGTTTCATTCCTGCTTCTGTATTTCTAAGGGGCTAATTTCACTTCATTTTCAGAAAGGCGGCATTTCTTGTCATGGTAGAAATTGGTATGCGTGCATGCGTATTTCAGTTTGTTTCGATCATAAACTCTACGGTTTTAGTTTTTATTTCATAATGATTTAACTGCTAAAAATGTCGCAGTTTTCTCGTTAGATTTACATACTGAAGCAAACGACACCTACTAAAACATGAGTTCGGAGCTGGACATGGAAGAGCAGAGTAAATATTTTGAATTTATGTGCACAGTACAGGTTTATTTATGAACTTCTTACAGAGCTCTTGCGTCGGAAGAAAAAATCTTCCGAATGTGGTAATTTGCAGCAGTTGGCGGACTCGTGTCGCAAATTAGGTGAGTTGTATATCGACCGAGGCGAGTATCGAAGAGCATTGAATGAGTTTAAACTTGTGGCTAAGGCATACCACAAACTCAAAATGCCTATGGAAGTGGGCCGCGCGAATCGGCTTATTGGAGAAATGTTCATGCTACTGGACGAATTTGAGAAAGCTTTACAGTACGAAAAGGTGTATCTTGATATTGCTCGTCGGGAAGAGGACAACACCGAACTGCAACGAGCGTATGTTACGATCGGACGAGCCTATCTGTTGAAGGGACAGAGTTGCGAGGATGCCGAAGCGGCCCAGGAACCGTTGGATGAAGCCGAGAAGGCTTTCCAGAGAAGCTTGAAATTGAGTCGAGATTTAAAAGGTGTTGGAAAGCTAGAGCAGTTAGATATGGAAGCTAGATCGTTGCTAAATCTGGGAGTCACTAAAGAACATCAGGGACACTTGGAACAAGCTGTCGAATACATGCAAAAAGCAATCAAAATTGCGAAAAATAACGATCTCCACGAGCTGCTTCACCAGTGCTACATTTCCGCAGGACTTTTGTTCAATGCGAAACAGAAAAACCATTCGAAAGCGTTGAAAGTTCTCAATGAGGCACTGGAAGTAGCCTCCAGGCTACACAACAAAGCATCTAAAATGTGCGAAACATTATTGATTAAAGCACATGTTCTAATTCGGATGGGAGATTTTCAAAGTGCCAAGCAAGCTCTGAAGAAAGCATACAAACTGAAAACACCCGTCGTATCGGATGCAGAGAATATTGAACGGCAATTGAAGGTTCTCGTTGCTATTTGTCGAATCGAAGATCAGTTGATTTCTACCGGGAGCAGTGAGTATGCCAAGAAGAAACGCCTCTACGAGCAGATGGGAGATGGTGCTTGCAAATTGGAGAACTACTCCAAAGCAATAGATTATTATTTAAAAATGTTGGAATGTGCTCAATTAAACGGAGAGGTGGATCGCGAATTGATTCCTATTTACGTCAGTTTGTATCAAACGTATAAGGATAACAATCAATATGAGGATTCATTGATTTATCTGTGGAAGGAGTACAACTTGATATCGAATATTCCGAAAGAAGCTTTCAATACGTTGCTGAATATTGCCGAAGTTTACGAGGCGCAGAACAAGTCTTGTTTTGACATTGAAGCTATTTACCGTCGAGCCAGACAGGAAGCGAAAAAAATGAAATCATTAAAACTGGAAAGCGTTTCGATGAAACGGTGCATTGCACTTCTGAAAAAGCACGGAATGGATTTGATGGCAGAAAATCTCGAGAAAGAAGCCAAAGAAGCTGGCATTGATTTGGCCTTGGAAGAAACTGTGCTGAGTGATGACTCCGATGACGAGGATCAAGATGAGACAGAAACCTCGATTGAGTTCGCAATCAACACACCGGATATTGGAGAGGATGTCAATCTTTCCGAGCTATCAAATTCGGATGGGGAAACTGCAAATAAATCTATAACGCAGTCGGATTCTACAAGGAACACCAGGAAACGTGGCACATCGTTTCAGGTCCGAAGAAACAACAAAGGAGAAACGCAGTTACATCAGGCTTGCATCAGTGGTAACAAAGTACTAGCACAAAAGCTCCTAGATCAAGGTCATCCGGTGAACATTCGAGATCACGCCGGATGGCTGCCGCTTCACGAGGCTTGCATTCACGGTCACAAGGAAATCGTAGAAATGTTGCTCGATCGAGGTGCTCACATTAATGACAAAGGCGGAACCAGCTGCGATGGCATTACTCCGCTTTACGATGCCTGCTCCAATGGAAACTTGGAAGTTGTTCAGCTTCTTCTGGATAGAGGTGCTAATTGCACTCTACGGACCGATTCTGGAGATACCACGGCAAACGTGCTGGAAGTTTGGTTTCAAAGTGTACAGAAGAAACTACAGAATGAGCATATTTTATTTTACAACACAATTAGAGATCGTATACTAATGTGTCTGGAAAACGCCGGTATCAAACCGGATGAACTGGCGAAAGTTCCGGAAGCAATTGAAACACTAGCTGGAGGAACTCGCTCAACTCGCAGGCGAACCAATCGCGTTTGTCGCTCGGATTCCGAATCAGGTAATGAAAAAACACGAACCGTTCGTACTGCTGCTAGTAATCGTAGCTCTGGCTATGGAAGCACCAAAGAAACAGGTCCGACTTCGTCTCGAAAACGTCCAACAAGTCTTCGCTCAGATACGTCCGATCTATCGTCGGATTCGGACGAAGCTAGAAAAGAAGGATCACGAGCTTTATTTCGAGAGAAAAGTTCCACCGGTTCATCGGGAGTTGACGATTATCGCACCGCAATGAAGGTACTTCGAAAGGGCAATACCGTTAGGGCCCAAATAGTATCCCCCCTGAAAGATCCCAATCCTGGTCCGTCAAAAAGATCTGCTTATATGCGCGAGGAGGAAGTCGGTGATGATTGGTTGGAGGACGATCTTTGTCAAAATACCAAGCGACAAAAATTTCTATCCTCTAAAGGCTATCCTGAATCGAATCGAGCAGTAACACGAAACGCGGAGCCAGAGAATATTCTTCCAATTTCCGACCGAACCATTACTTCAACCGGTTTAGAGTATGATTCGGATAGTCCACAACGAACGGATAGGGCATCGTCAGAAGAAAACTCTGCCCCGGATGCGGTCCAAGTGCTAATGAATGCTTCTGGCAAAAGTTTTCAACGAAAGCCGTCGGCACAGCAAACCACGCGCCGACGGCCTTCCAGCACCAGTCAGCGAAATCAAACATCCCTGTTGGAAGTGGGCATCAGTGTATCATCGCGATCGAACAGTCCCACGGCTAGTTTAACCGAGAAGGATCTACTGCCGGTACCGGTCGATCACAAAACACCCACAAAGAATGGAACCGCAACGATCCAGTTCAGCAACAGAACACCAGTCAAAATTTTACCACCCAACATGGTACGTGTCATGGTGGAAGGAGTTTCCATTGATATTAGCTACGACGAAGGAAGAATCATGGAACTGAACGTCGGTTGGTTAATCAACGAAGTTATCAAGCGATACGGAATGTGAGTAAAAGAGCGGATGCTGTAACAAACAAAAGATAAAACTATGTAAATAATATCTTTGTTTATTTTTTTCGCCTACAGCAAACATGGAAAACGACCACTGTTGAAACTTTTACGTTCCGATGGTGGTCTTTGCGTGGATTCCGATCCGCTGACCACGCTGCTTTGCAATACCGAATCTATCATTAATACCTATGTCATCGAGTACGACCAACTGCGGTCAGATCAATTCTATGAAGACTACTGTAAACACCGCGATGTTGGTAAGTATTTCAATTTCAACATGCTTTCCATATTAATCATTCTAGCATTATCATTTTAGAATTTCTTCCCGAATTGATGCAAGTCCTAAGTGGATTGGAAAATACTGGAAACCTTGCCTTACGTCGGGATTTTTTCCGCGGCAAACCTCGCCAATGGGATGTTCTGTTCCGGGCTCTCTCTTGCCATGGTCGCATACGCGAGCTCAATCTTTCCTTCAATCAACTAACGGACGCTGACTTTCAGCCGTTGACCGAGAAGCTATCCTCGCTCAAGTATCTGGAAAAACTGAATCTTTCGATGAACGTGATTAGCCATAAAGGAATCTACAATTTGTCCTCCCTCATAAGTCCGAGTCTTCCGGATGAAGGAATAGCGGCTCTTATGCACCTGACCGAGCTGGATCTCAGTCGGAATCCACTGCTGGACCAAAGTCTGCTGGTACTGACTACGGTCTGCCAGCAGCTGAAACAGCTCATTTTACTCCGTTTGACCTCAACGGCAATCACGAATCTAACGTTCGCCTCGCCCCCGTTGGACATTAGTCGGTTGCAAGTTTTTGATGTTTCAGAGAATAATCTGAACAAAAAATCGATAGACTACATGTTCAGCAAACTGAATACAAGAATTTTAACTGAACTCAATCTTCGATCGCTTGGGAAACTGAGAGACTTCATACCTATTTTTACAAATGCTGTTCAAGCAAACGATTTCGATATGCTGCGTTCGTTGAATTTAAGTAACTGCGGCTTAGTCGATGCTGATCTCGCTGCGATTCTCTTCGCTTTACGAACCAGTGCGGAAAAGCTGAAGCACCTGGATGTTTCGTTTAATGCTAAACTAACGCAAAAAAGTTTGATAGAAATTTTCGAAAATTTTACTTGCTATTCACTAGAATCGGTTCGCTTTCTTCAAAATCCTTTGGTGCTGAAAAATTGGGGAGAACATATGGTTGACGTTATTCATTTCGACCGGGATAAATGCTATCCGAATCGGGTTGAATTGATGGTACCGTTAAAATTGGACGATACGTTAAAGGAAGAACTTCATCGTAGGTTAAGCAGCTTCTGGGAATGTATTTGGCCCGATCGCGCCATGGTGGAGATTGATAAGCACACGGTGACACTGTTGGTGCGACATTAAATGATGATGAAAAAGTTTTCTAATAAAACGTGATAATGCATATTGTATACGTTGTTTTTATTTATTTTTGTTGAGCGAAATCTTTACCCTTTGATTCAGGAATGGTATCGGGTTGGTTGTCATTTTATTACTTTGGAGTTTTAAGTCATGACTTTTCGCTCTCATCCAACTTGAAACGGTTTTTACAAATAGTTTCACAACCATGTAGATTTATAGATGCCGCATCGCGATGCAACGATCAGTTGCGCATATTGTAAGTGCTGATCAAACAATGCAGCGAATATCATCGTAGATCTATGGAGTTAGATAAATTTTTAAAATGTACTGATGAGATATGTAGAAATGACTTTTCCACACCTATTTTACATTTCAACCGAATTTGTATTTCGATCGTGTTCAAGTTTTTATTACAGGAACGTTACTCGATCGAAATGTAGGATGGAAATTTCTACATTCGATCGAAATGTAGACCAAGAATGATAATGATGTTAGTGACGTAACCGACAAACATACTTTTTTTTCTATTCGCTGAATTTTCTCGGAGATGACTAAACCGATTTCAACATTCTCAGACTCGGTTCAACGCTAATGTTATGTCATTGATCATGTTCAAAGATACCACTACCGGTTTCGGAGATATTACCGTAGAATTGACGTAACGTCGCACTTTTTAATTTCCATTTCCATCCGCTTCCATTCGGATATAACTCAACAGATTACAACAACCCTAGACTCGTTTGAAAGCACTGATCTATCGTTGAGCAAATTCATAAAACCAAATAGCGGATATTTTCGGTGCCGGCGATATAATCACCCCTATTCTGTACGTCGATCGATTCGAAATATTCCGATCGAATGTGCAATTTCCATTCTGCATTCCGTTCGAGTTGGGTATGAACTCGAATGTCATTCGTTCGAGTTGTTAAATTTTCGAACATTACTCGATCGACTTGCGTACGTATTAATTCTGTTCGGTTTAGAATCGTTCTAATTTGTTTATACAAGTGTGATGGTTTCGTTTATGGATCAGGGTCATTTCGCCGAAAGCCATTTCGCCGAAAGCCGTTTCGCCGAAAGTCATTTCGCCGAATGTCATTTCGCCGAAAGGGTCATTTCGCCGATTCCTGCAATTGACTTGATATTAGAATTGGAATTGATTTAAAATAAGCACAAATGAATGATAATACATTAACGCCCGTTTTGTTAACCTACAATTGTACTTCATGAAAAAAGATTGATTCTTGTACTCTTGAAAGAAGATTAATTCATGAACCTAAAAACAGAGTTCCCAAGGAAACTTTTTGATTATTAGCCACTAATCATCAACGCAATTGCATAGGTGTACCAAGCAAATGTGGTATTTTTCCGTTTACTAAGTGAAAAAATATCTAATGCGGCTTCGCCACATCGATTTGAGTCGTGTGCTGTCCGATCTCGCTACCGCTCGTTCGGACCTAACTAAAGCAAAGAAACCTAGCTTTGAGTAGACCGGGCAAACGAGGCGGTTACAGGTTTGTATGCAAGAGGCCGCCGCTTCCGACGGCGGGTCGGCGGCCACCTCACCCGGCGTCGCCTCGGCGGCTTTATGCCGCCGAGCCATCTTGGCTTCGGTTATGTGGCTGCGCCACATCGTAATGTATTCGAAATTACCATTTCGGTGAAATCACTCATTCGGCGAAACGACTTTCGGCGAAATGACCTATTCGGCGAAACGACTTTCGGCGAAATGGCATTCGGCGAATCGACTTTCGGCGAAATGGCTTTCGGCGATATGACCCGCTCCCTTCGTTTATTAAGAAATAAATAACTAGCTGACCCGTCGAACTTCATCTCGCCCGAATTTTTTTTGGAATTTATGTTTTTGGACAGTAGAATTGTCAAACGTCTAATGCTGTTATTGTATCTTTCCATTGTTTACTGATTACTTGGCTGCGATGAATTCACAAAAAAATTGTGAATATGTTAAAAGCTTTTGTTACACAAAAATTAAGCGAATGCACCGATCTCCATATCATCTTTTGAGTCAGTGCATCGAATAGCGATTGTTGATCTCTCTCAAACTAATGGTTTCTACATATGGGTTAAAAAGTGAAGCAAAAATAAATAAGATTACTACTTTAAATTGATTCCGCAAATTTACAAAAGCTGCCCTTGCGACTTGTAGTTTGTCATTTCTCGCTAGTCTGATGATATTATTTTGTCGTGTTTGATGAATGTTCGTAGCGTGACAATCACAGGAACAATTTCCGATTAACAATTTAGCGATAAAACTATTTTTTTTACTTTTAATTTATGACTTCTGGTCAGTCAGTAATTATTTAGTGAGGTTCTGACAAATCAGAGACTCGGATGATTCGCATCGCTAAGTTCGACTCCTCTGGTAGAAAGTAAAAGTTTAGATGCGAGTAACCTTCTTCTTACTTAAATGAACCTTGTTACGTCGAATTTTTCCGCACTTTATCTTCAAATCCTCACTCCTCCTTGAGTACTATGGCTCCACATTTTTCATATTTTTTCTTCTCTCACTATCTCTAGTTAGTTTGATATTGTTAAAAAACCGAATGATAAAATGAGTAATACTTGGACATTCGAAAGCTTAAGTTACTATTCTTTTAAATATTGTGTCCATTAACTTTTACATGAACACTGCATTCGTTTAATAGTTTTATCAATAGTCGTCTCATTAGTCAACACCACATAATTTTGTTTAGTACCCCACCTACGATTAACGAATGGTGGTGTTCGGTACTGAAAATTATATCAGAAAGTTTTATATGAAAATAAAGTGCAATTGTTCTGTTATAGAGGAGTGAAGATGAGGAGTGATTGTACCAGTATGCAGCTTATCGTTCGAGTCAATGCATAAAATCTCACGACTAATGGTTTTCAATCCACCAGAATTTACCCGACGCGAACGAACTTCAGCATGCTAAATGCAAGGCAAACCTCTTTGTTTGATCTCATTATTTAAACAGCAGCATCTTATCATTGATTCGTACAAAAATCGTTCTATTTATAAGGTGATTTGTTCAACTCACGCCTACAATGGCCAAAATAAACATCTAATTGATTACATTGCACACAATGCATCTTCTTTTAAACAATATCAGAACTTTTGATCCTGTTTACGGTATAGCTAGAATACTCATATGCGTTCCATCATTAAATCATTTGGCAAGTAATAATGTTGATACCCAATTAAGCACGTGGCTCGGAGTGACGAACCACATGAATTCACACAAAACAACTCGTTGCGCGCCAAAAGATTCAGGATTTTTCCCACTTTTCCGGCAAATTTTTTTGATGTACGAACCCGGCGGGGGTAGAAACTAATCAAACAAAAAAGATTCATGTAAATCCGACCATCCGTTCTTACGTGATGCGATTACAAAGAATGATCTCTGCATTTATATATATATATATATATATATATATATATATATATATATATATATATATATATATATATATATATATATATATATATATATATATATATATATATATATATATATATATATATATATATATATATATATATATATATATATATATATAGATAGATAACAGATCGGCTGAAAAGTTCGTATCGTTTCTATGAGAGGGCGCCACTAGAATTAAATCCATACCATTTTCAGTTAGTACCAACCTTTCAAAGCTGTCTGATTATTAGTTTGTGAGATATTGCATTTTGAGTGAAGCTACTTTTGTTATTGTGAAAAAAAATGGAAAAAAAGGAATTTCGTGTGTTGATGAAACACTACTTTTTGATGAAAAAAGAACCGCCGATACCAAAAAATGGCTTGATGAGTGTTATCCAGACTCTGCACCGGGCGAAGCAACAATTCGTAAGTGGTTTGCAAAATTTCGTACTGGTCATATGAGCACCGAAGACGATGAACGCAGTGGACGTCCAAAAGAGGCTGTTACCGATGAAAACGTGAAAAAATCCACAAAATGATTTTCAATGACCGTAAAGTGAAGTTGATCGAGATAGCTGACACCCTAAAGATATCAAAGGAACGTTTTGGACATATTATTCACGAATATTTGGATATGAGAAAGCTTTGTGCAAAATGGGTGCCGCGTGAGCTCACAATCGATCAAATACAACAACGAATTGATGATTCTGAGCAGTGTTTGGAGCTGTTATATCGAAATAAAACCGATTTTTTTCGTCGATATATAACAATGGACGAAACATGGCTTCACTCCGGAGTCCAATCGACAGTCAGCTGAGTGGACTGCACGCGATGAACCGAACCCAAAGCGTTGAAAGACTCAACAATCGGCCGGTAAGGTTATGGCGTCTGTATTTTGGGATTCGCATGGTATAATTTTCATCGACTACCTTAAAAAGGGAAAAAACATCAACAGTGACTATTATATAGCGTTATTAGAGCGTTTGAAGGACGAAATTTCAAAAAACGGCCTCATTTGAAGTAGAAAAAAGTTTTGTTTCATCAAGACTATGCACCGTGTCACAAGTCGATGAAAACCATGCTGAAATTGAACGAATTGGGCTTCGAATTGCTCCCTCATCCACCGTATTCTCCAGATTTGGCCCTCAGTGACTTTTTCCTGTTCTCAGACCTCAAGAGAATGCTCGCTGGTAAAAAATTTAGAAGCAATGAAGAGGTAATCGCTGAAACTGAGGCCTATTTTGAGGCAAAGGACAAATCGTAATACAAAAATGGTATCGAAAAGTTTGAAGATCGCTATAATCGCTGTATCGCCTCTGATGGCAATTATGTTGAATAATAAAAACGAATTTTTGCAAAAAAATGTGTGTTTCTATTAAACGATACCAACTTTTCAGCCGAACTGTTAATGTTGCAGATTTTTGAACTGCAGCCACGGTACCTCTGAGAAAAATCGTTGTATCTGCATGAGATTGAATTGTTTAACACAAGTGTTCGGATAACACGGGGAATGTATATAAGAAATGTATTATTATGCGCAGTGCTTTTCGGTCCACGATCATTCTATCAAATACAATAAGTTTTCCTTTTTATTGATAAGAGGAAAATTCATGGCTTTGTTGCACTTTTTAAAGTTGGAGTTATTTAATCATGATTGCAAACGGCCGATAAACAGTAGAGACAACGATCGAAAGTAGACGACAAAATTAGGGATGTCGTAATATTGAGTAATCAATTAATTATCCAAATAATCAAGTAACATGTAATCGATTAGTTTGAAACTAATGTTCGATTATTAAATCAATTGAATCATTTGAAAAATTCAATAACAACAATCAATTTATCAAGTAATCGATTTTTAACCCATATAATCGATTAAAACTTAATCGATGAATTTGAAAATTATACTTCATTATTGAATAAATCGAAAAATCCGACATTTCTAGAACAAATAACAAAAACAGAACAGAGCTGCCAATGCTCAATATTTATCTGAATATATGCACGATTTTTCTGATTTCGATAGACACTAACAAACCGGATCTTTTGCCAGATTTTTTATTCCGAGAGGACCATATTTTATTTTCTTAGCACATGGCACCCAGAAAAAAATTAATCCACAATGTAGAATGTACGTATGAATTTTAAGTGTACACGTTCGAGTGAAAACAAGAATGACTTGTCCGCATTCGTTCGAAAGCATGTGTTCGAAGAATAGTCGATACAGACGTAAGCAAGCATGATGATTCAAAATCAGTGAAAAAACAAGTCAAATAACAAATGATATCAAAGATTTTTAATTACAACTCAAATCTGTACCAGAACTGATAGTTTAAAGTTGGATGGGCGATGTTTTTATGCATGCACGATGTTTAAAAGTGTGATTGATTCGAACGTAAACGGGAATACGAATTTGATATACTTTCGAACGTATCGCATACGGCCGTAAACAAGAATGAGGGTGATAGTATCACTTCTAGGAAATGTTGTTGGTTGCCTGCTTTCAACTACATGTTAAACAGTACTTTATTATTTAATCTTTGGATAAACTTTTCATTATACAAGGGTTGATAATCTTAACTAGAATAGTTTCTCTTCGTTTTCATAAGACACCAATTCGGGTTTTGAATGTTTTTGCTTACTTCTGCTAACCCTCTCCTGAATCTTTATCGTTATTTCTGCTTTGCATTTTTTCTCGTTCACTTGTGGATACATTATTCCATCGGTTTCTATTATAGGAATTTCTTCACCAGGAGTGTTCAGCTCAAAACATTCTGTTCCATCACATCCTGCTTGCTCATGTTCCCATTCCTTTGAAATTGCTCTGTGATGTAGCAGGAAACAACGATTACCGACAGCAACGCATATCAATTAGGTAAATATTGATATGGCAACAATGGTCATGAGAATTACTAGGAAGTGTTCGACAACTCTCGGAAAACATCAGATCTCAGCTTTGAAACTATAAATAAATCATCCTAGCTTGCTCATTCTATTCCATGTTATCTAATCAATTCATACATTCTTTGTTGCTTCTCCTTTCCTTGCAATTGGAGTGCGTTTCGGCAAACATTGAGAATCCTATTCAATATAAAAAATATGCTTGCAACAACCATTGCTCATATACCAGTAACATTAGTAGATGTGATTTGCCCACACCCGTAAAACTTCTTGATAGGAGTGAGTTCATTTTACTTTTACTGATACTCGCTTGAACGTTGACATTTTATATATGCGAAAGTGTATGGTTTATTAGAAAACATGCTCGTTTTAGGTTGCAACTTGGTTGACTACTACACTAATTTCGATACATACTCAGTCCTTGACGCAGTCGTTAATTAGAAAAAAAAAAAACCTATTCAGCGTTCATAGACTGCGACTGTAAAGTTCTTCAAAAGGAGAAACGAAAAAAAATACTATTTTTGATTCAAAATAGTTTAAAAAAAAATAATGCTTAATTTTTATTAGTAAAATTACTGTCGTTCACTATAACAATGTTTTAAAACAAAAATAAAAACGAATTTTGGACTAAGAACGAAACGGATTCGGAACATAAAAGAAATAAATATATGATTATTCAACATACAAACATATACTACAAGCTAAATCTTCGTATGACACACTTGTAAACCGCGTCCAGAGTAGTAACATTATGCTGCTCTACACACAGCCTTTTGGCTGCGAATTCTGCTCTCGCAAACGCAACTCTATTCATCAATATAGATCACATAAACTAGCTTTGATCTACTGCTGTTTGCTACAGTTATTGTGTATAAAAAAAATTGTGGGCGGGTAGGGATTTCACCACTAGATTTCACCTAGTTTAGTAGAAATTTTTGCACCAAGTATCTTCCGGGCTGAGTAGCGACTCCAAGTTGGCTGGTTTTACCGCCGCATGGCCGATGTGGTTCGGTTGCGAAATTGGCAAACATTGGAAAACATAGTTTGTGTTGTAATTATTGTCCCAGAACTGCTGGCCTCGACAGTGAAAGCGTAATGCCATTTCGATACGCTGGCCGATCTGAACCGAATGGCCGTAGATGGTGAATGCGAATTTGTCGGAGAATCCGTCGCAAGAGTTCGGAACATAGGATGCCTGCAGATCTGCGAAACTTCGCCAGTTATCGATACTGTAACGTACGTACACTGATTTGTGAAAGTCCAGATTCCGTACACGCACCGTTCCGGTGATAGTCAGTGTGATCGGATCCGTCACGGCAGCATTTTCCAAGTTGACCTGCTTCTCCCGAACCAGATCCATGAAGCAGGGTAGTGCACCTGGTTGCTGGAACAGTGGTACTAATACTCGATCTGCGCGCGGTCCTAGACTGATCTGTTGTTGCGGAGGATCTAGTGTAAACTCGAGGTCTTCGTAGGCGGATTTGGGCACTTTGGGAACTTCATCGACGAACGTTTTAACATCGGCTAAATCCAGCCCTAAGACGTCCGCGAATCGAACAATCTTCTTCCGACCAGGTGTTCCGGGTGGAGTTTTTCCTGTCTTCAAGGAAGAGCACCTTCGAACACGCTGCGGACGACTGAAATCTTCGTCATCGTCATCTCCGGAAGACGCCCCTTCTCTTCTGCTTCCCTTTTCTTCCACTACTTCAGCGACACTACACTCCTTAAGCATCTTTTCAACCTCTTCCATTTCCACTCGAGGGCTCTGCTGCTGCTGCTCCTCCTCCCTTTCCTCCTCTTCAGGTTCAGGTTCTCTTGCATCTCCGTTGACGAGTTTCATCATATCGATGTGGCAAGACTGACTGAGGTCGAATGTGGCAATCTGCGTATCTTTCAGCATTATGGCATTTCCGTTGGCTAATACTTTTCCGTTGTCTTCTGCAGTCTGCAGTTGTGAAGTGTCTTCACCATTTGATAATTCGACTTTCGTGCCAGTACTGCTACTCACAATTGTGACAACCTCGTCACCATCCATGGTCACATCTTGCAATGTGCTGTTTGAATTATTCGAACTTAGCCCGGTGAAGGTAGAATCGTGCGTATCAGTGGATTGTGATGGTGGTAACGATTCCGAGCAGCTATCGCTGTCAGCCGTTACCGGCAGATCTCCACTGAGTAGGTGACCATTTTGAACTTTGCATTTTGCTTTCGATGGATCCGCTGTTTCTGGCACGACTGCGGTTTTTGATGAGGTAGATTTTTTGTTCGGCAAACGAGAAACGGCGGCAATCCTCGGCGAAGACGACGACGTTGTGCATTGGTCAGAGTTAGTACAGTCGTAATATGTAGTACAGCCACTGGACGATTTTGGATCGGAATCGTACAAATCTGGATCGTAGAACTGGCAATCGGTTGACCCTTGACTTGACGAACTATTTTCGAGGCTTGTGGCATGCGTCGTCGTTGAACAGGGCGAAGAGCACACGTAACCAGACTCGGGTGCTATTTCCGCCGGTGTTACCGATGTTGTTTCAATTAGGCGGGTGTATTCACATTCGTCGACCGGTGAGCCGGGACTTTCGATCTCCACTCCAAAATCAAAGAACGAATCGGCCTCGTTCGAAGCCATGCGCAACGGTTGTAGCATAGTTATCGCAGCATCCTCCTGTGACAACCAGGTGTTTCCGCTTTGCTCGGTAGCTGGCAGAACGTCTTCGTCTTCGGCATTTCCCTGTAAAGAATATTTAACCCTAATTAATTGCGATTAAAGGCTGGTGTTGTTCTAATCTACATCGATAGTGTGGGTATACTTTTTGGAACCGTTGGTTAGTGGTACTTCTACCGATGAATGTTTTGATAGCCGATGGTGAGGATGTAGATGATGTGGCACACGGTCAAGTCGTTGTGAGCATTGTGATGGCAATCGTTGGTCGTCGGCGGGGTCATTTGGAACGCCAAGTAGTATTGTGGAGACATGGTGGCAGAACATAGAAAGCAGTGAGAGCATGCGCGCAAAGTTTCGTGTGACAATTTAGTTCGCTCAAAGAGCCAAGGTAATACGGGTTTGTCCAATTCTCACGGATTTTTTTTTTGGTATGGGAGGAGAAACAAAAAATAACAGAACGGGACATCAATTCGCTACGATTAATTTGTGTACAATTTTCTGGCTCGGTTTGAGCTGATTTTCTGTCTGATTTGTCAGATTTGCGACAGGAGGATGTGAGGTTTCAATTTTACATGAGGATGCAGGAAGAAAAAGAAACAACAATTGCGCCAGATTAGTGAATGTGGGATGATGTGATGCGAACAAGCGAGCGCTTCCAGCTGGCAGATCTCACCTGTGCACCGAGTGTTCGTAGGCGGGATTGGAGATTACGGGCAAACTCTTCGGCACGACCACGGCACGACATGCCGATCGGTAGCAGTGATGTGATTCCGCACGGTCTGTCAGGTCCTCCCCCGGATGCTGACGCATCGCCTGGAGTGCTCATGGAAATTAGGCAGTTTCTGAGGAAAATGAGAGAAAAAGCGGGCGATTAGATTCACTCTATTCTGAAAATAAACTAATATATGTGTAGATAACGGTAACTGTTACGGTATAATGAACAAATAAAACAAATCTTTTGCCTGCTTCGTTTAATTCGAAACCTGATTCAACAATAACCATGAGCATTTATTTCAAAAAGTTAACAGTTTAAAAACAGTTGATCGTTGTAATTCAGAAACCATTATTAAGTCTATAACTCATGACTGCATATGCTGCGAATAGATGCATAAAAAAAGACCAAATTCTTGCGATTTGTGACTATTCAAAACGCTGCTCAAGGATATCATAGGAATAATTCGCCAGCAACAATCAATAAGAAAGACAATAAACTTGCAAATGTTAGACAGGAATAGAATATGATAAAACTAAGCACTTGAATTTTAATAGTTCGGTCTACAACTAAATGTAAAATGAACCACATCTTACTAACGGTGAAAACCAAAAAATAAGAAATCAGGTATGGAACCTCGGCCTCAGCAAGGCCAATAGCACCTACCTCTCTCTCTCTACTCGTGAATTAGGACCCAGCAGATTGTACCCTAATGCCATCGGAGTAGCTGTATGTCCGAGAAGTACCCCTAGCATGGCAGCGCTGGCAAATGGACATTAATGCCGACAGTCAAACTAGAAACGTACCATTATCTGTTGCGGGTGCTGCCTCCTGGTGGTCAATCGTTGACTCAAATTCTCGTATGAACGGTCGGTCAAGTAAACCCTATCGTTTTGAGAGTTTACGAATTGCTCAATTGGAAAAATTTTCTCGTCACAAAATACAATGTTCGGAAATTGACCGCTTTCGGCCAAACGAAGCAACTCCTTCGCTCTCTCAAGTCATCAAGTCAAGGCAAAAGGTGGTCATATCGAGCAAAAGTGAATTAATTCTGAATTTTGTATTATTTTTACACATTTTGTACTTTGAGTTAAGTAAAAGTAATTTTCCAAACTGAATTTATGGCCTTTTTAATTGGTTACACTTCGAGTGCCGGACCCTGTATATAAATAAATAAATAAATAAATATTTGTATAAAATTCAATACATAATGTGGTGGTGGTTGTTCCTTTCCTCAGAACTAAACAAGAAAATATAAAAGTAATAATGCAATATTTGTTTGAATACATTAACTCTTTTAAATGGAATTCTTGATTAATAAAAATATGCTTAGTTGATATACTAGCAGGGTGGCAAGTGAATCCCGGTTTTTAGAATAGCCTCAAATCGCGTCTTTTTAGTTTTTTTTTTTTAAATATTCCTTTAATTCAAGCCTTAAACAGATATCCCATGTACAATGAAGAACATTATAATAGACCAGCTAATTGAGGATTGAAGCACTTTGCGGATATCTCGATGCATAAATAGAAAATATTCATTATCACTAGTGCGTATAAGAAAAGCATACAGCCTTTTTCTAGTCATCTAGGGGCTTTGGTTACACGTAACCGATTCCTTCCGAGCGCATAAAGACTGTCCCAGAAAGTATGTACGCAACCAAAAAACCGCTGCCATTTCGCAATGGTTTAGAATCTGTCAATTTTTATGGCTGCGTCCTGTTGTTTACACTCCTCTCTAACCACTTGTGCAGTTGTTTATTCGTTTTCATTAGTTTGTTTCGAAATACGTGGACTTTCAGCAGAACAACGTCGAAAAATTGTGTACAAATGGTGCACAGAACGCGGACTGCTGAGAAAGATAGCAAAAATGGAAGGAGTAAGTGAAAAAGCCGTGCGAAATGGAATCGGGAAGATCGGTGAGGATAACACCTTTGAGGATAAACCGAAAACGGGTCGAAAAAAAGGTCCTGCTAACCCTCAGTTGGATAAACGTATACTGAAGGCGTTCGAGCAAAAGAAGGAAGTTTCAGTTCGGGATGTGACTAAAAAAGTGGGCACCATGGAAAAATTCATATAACTTGACGAGAATCGATACATTTTGAAGACAGGCTACAGAAACATTGTGCATACCATAGATATGACTATATGGGTGGTGGATGTAGCAAGTGCCTTTAAAAAGGAGGGGTGTAATGTTTGTACTGGCGTAACTCCGGAACTACTGAGCGGATTGCTATCAAACATGGCCAGTGCGGTAAAACTTCATTTCAATCGAATATAATTAGATGAAAATGAAATTTTTGGTCGTTGACTGTCAGCATACCCATTCTCATTCATTTTACTTTTGTTGCCGAAGTTCCCAAAATTCATCGTCAATTGAATAACCGCGCTTAATCACTTGAAGTTCTGCTTCCTCAGTTTATAGTGCCAAATAGTCTATCTGTTTCATTGACTTCCTTGTCTTCACTGTGAATAGTGAACAAGTGCGAATGAATAGGCCTAAACATCAACTCGATGAAACAAAATTCTCTCCAACCATAATGATAAATAGAGGGTGGCGGTTCTCATTTGAGTTTTCAATTATCACCAGCAAGTTAAAATTGATAAATTTGACTGTTTGAAATGCATTGAGATGTGTTTCGAAATATTAAAAATAAAAACTGAAAGAGGGAACAATTAATTCACGTTTATTTTGTAATTGATATTTCAGTTATATTGACTGGCTTACCTTTCATCCACTATCTTGAACCAATTCGAATGTTTACATGAACCTCACTTGAAGGTCGCTCTCTCGTTGAATTGTAAGAGATATTTTGTTACTTCAAGAGATCAACTGACGGTGGTTAAACTGAGCATCGTTAAAAAGAGAAACGAATGATGAACGGGATGATACCCCTTCGCTGCGACAGCGAAGATAGTGTGTTAGAATATGAAGTTTACTGTAGCAGAGTGATCGTCAGTGTGTGCACACATTCACAGTTTTACAGCACTGAACATGGCACATGTACTTCTTGCTCATCAGAAAAGGTCATAAGCGTATTTTCATAGGTAAGGGGCGTAGCAAGTGTCAATAACATGGGGGGTCATGAAAAAATTAATATAATGTGATGAGAATCGATACATTTTGAAGACCATAGAAACATTATGCATACCTTAGATATTACTATATGGGGGTGGAAGTAGCAAATATGGGGGAGTTGTAGTGTTTGTAATGGCAAAACTCCGAAGATACTGAACGGATTGCTATCAATCTTGGCACTGATACTTCTTGCTCTTCATAGATTATCATAAGAGTATTTTAATAAATACTTTTTTCACAAGTTAGATATGATTATAAGGGTATTCGTGTGCGGTGGATGTAGCAAGTGCCTCTAAAAAAGGGAGTGTAGTGTTTGTAACGGCATAATTGCGGAACTATTGCTGTCAAAGTTGGTACAGAGACTTCTTGCTCTTCAGAGATGATCACTATGACTTCATTTCACTTCACTTCTTTTCACATGTGGGAGGGGGTGGGCAATGACAAAATTTATCTTATTTAAACAGAAGCGATACTTTTTGAAGACTATACATACTTTTTTGAAAACTTGAATATGGTCTTTAGGGTGAATATAATGAGTGCCTATTAAAAAGGAAGTTTAATGTGAAATTGTTAGAATTTTTCCAAAATACGATACTTCTTGTTAAGTACAAATATTATTATCACTTCCCAAGAGCATTTCTAAGGGGAGAGGGAGGGGATTGTGGATAAAGTAAGTCTAAAGGGGGATGTAGTAAGTGTTTGCTAACAGGGGGAATTCGAGGCGAAATGTTACGAATTTGTGAAAATACACATGTTCCGACAGGCATAAATATTTATTACAACTAATAGATGGTCGTAAGGATATTCATAAGCGTGAAGTAAGTAAGTAAGGGTAACAAGTATCTCTAATAAAGAATCAGGACGGCAAATTGTTTGTATATATCTGCATTGTTCCATAAAACTCAGAAAATTATCACAAACTTGGTTTTGTGATTTAAAGGTGGTACACACTAAGATTCAATTCCGTTGTTCGATAATTTTTCTGATAAAAACTTTCGGTAATCAATAGAAATTACCGATATTTCGGTACATGAACGTCATTTTACAAAAATTATGCAAATTTTTACCGGACGATCAGTTTTACGTAAATTTTCATTTCAGAATTTTTTAACTAGATATGCAATTCATACGGTAAATCTGGATAGTCGCCGAGTACGGTATAAACCATACTATCCGTATGGTAAAATTATCTTCCAATAACCGAACTTCTGTGAAAACTGAATATCGTGAAACTAACTGTCAAACAGTTATTAAAATTTTCATTAAGTGTTTTTTAAATAACCATCAATCTTGAAGAGTTCATCGTATGGATTGAGGTACAGGTGCTAAAGTTTTTAAAACAATAGAACCACTAAGAGCTTTTTGTTTATCTATAGACAGAAAATAATTTTGTATCACTTGTCCACTTGCTGCCTACACAATTCGTTCGAGGGTGATTTCTGGTGGACTCGACGGGTTGTGCAGTGTTTTGGAAGGCGCTCATAATTCCGGTCAGCCGGAACATTTGACTCTTTTTTCGTGGAATAAAACCATAGCTACAACAGATTGGAATTTTCTTCATTCGTTTTTGTGAATGTGTGTTGTTTTTTGAAATCCGGAAATACATAATATAAACCAAAGGGAAACAAACAAACAAAAAATTACCATTTGGTTTACAGTTTACGGTAGATGTTTGACAGTTCAGCAATTACCGAACGATCGGTAATCAATTTAATTACTGAACTGATTACCGAGCGTTCAGCTGTTGAAAATTCGGTAAACAATTACCGAATTCTGCGAAAGCAGTTAGGGTGGAGACTTAGGTTTGGAATCGAGCGAAAACGACATAAGACATTTGGCATAAAAAAAATTCAATTTCGGAAATCTCAAAATTGTTCAAAGTCCCAAGGTCGGTTTTATTTTTTTTAATTACATCAGATCTGGACCTTTCCATCTAAGACATTTGGCATAAAATTTTTTTTTTTCAGTTTTGCGGTTTGCCGAAGTTAAGCGGTTTTCAATGTTGAACATTGATTTTGTTTTATACCTAGTTGGTAGATTTTGGATTAAAACCAATTAAACGCTATTTAGCATGAATTTGATTTGTAGAAGTAAAAAGAGCGCAGCATTTTGTTTGTTGACCACTTCATTATAACAACTTTTTTTTCAATAATCCTTAAAAAGTGACTGAAAGTAGTTTTAGTTCATATAAATCCAATCTAATATTGTTGCACCACGAAGTGTGCAGGTGTCCGGTGGTTAATTGTTAATTAGTATTAGTTATTGATCAAGAACACAAATTAATAAGTAAAATGGTTCAGATTTCATTTGAGTCCACAATACTGTATAACAATGAATGAAAGCTTCTATTTGTAAACGAGTAGCTGTTCGGGGTTTAATACTAATTTTAGCATTAGTCAACACCAACCGCCATGAGCACTGATTATTATAAATATCTTTCCATTAAAACAGATGCATGTGTTCCCATCATAAATATTGACATTTGCTGTTACTCATCTGCTTAATTTCTTTCATTTTTTTGCTACTCATTCGTCTTAAAATACATACATCACTCCCCAACCCAGTGCGAAGTGATCAACAATTGAAACATTAAATGAAATGCAAAACGGCACTTATTTTGTTGCAATAATTGCTTCTCAGAAGTGTGCATTCGGGTGTGTCTTATATTCAAACATTACAATCTTCAGGATTGTTGTTGATGAAGAATATGAAAGGATTTTTACCAATGGAGCACGATGAAATTTCGACATTTGTGTTTTTTGTGCGAATCTATTTAATAGAAGCTCACTGTTTGAATTTACTTTGAAAAAATTATGTAAAATGTTTAGTAATTTTACTGTTTTGCTGGATTTTGCAAAATAGGACTAGACCCATTCTAGTGTCTACCACCTGAAAGCAAGTATGTCTCCAAGTTCACCCACTCATTTCAAAATCCAACAGCATTCAGGAAAAGGTAAGTGACAAAAACATCCCAAAAAACGCACTGTGCAGCAATGTCTGGTAGAATTGAAACTGACAAGAGGTGACTTTCAAAGGTTCAGGATATAAATAAAAAGGTTAACCGACCAGTTTAAATCAGTTTGCATGTGAGTGTGAGTGAGTGAGAAATAATTTATGTCGCGATGAATTATCCACCGTAACTCTTCGGTCTGATTGTGACAATTCCGAATGTGTAAGTAAAAGAATAATATTGTCACAAAATATATGTGAACAAGCTAACAACCGAGAGATAAAAACCGGGTTTCAATAGATATTAGAACAAAAAAAAACCTGTTTTAATCCACCTAGTGGTGTATGGATGCCTTTCTTATATCACTCATAACATCATAATTATTGCTAAGGAATTAGCAAAAACAACTGTTCATAGAATAGAAATAGGAAGGTTTGGTCGGACTCTAAAATCTAAAAAGCTCTACAAATCCTGTTTACCCTGTAGTTCCGGAACCGGAAGTAGTATCCACAACAAATTTAGGAATTCCGTATGAAACTGTAAGACTTTTCCTTTGAACCTATAAGTTTGTGAAAATTGATTTGGTCATCTTGAAGAAAAGTGAGTGAGATCCTTTTTGCAGTTTTTAATCACTATTTCCAATACTTCCGAAACCGGATTCAGACGGCCGGAAGTTGGGTTCGTTTGCCAGTAACAAATATGACCTACAAGTTGGAACATTTATGAACCAAGTTGAACTTAGACTTACTATCTCATACTCTATTTCGATTAAACCAATTAAACAAACCTTAACAAACGAAACGAACTTGCGTTTCTGTTACTTCTGCATATGTAAGTCAAGCTAAACATCATGAATCAGCAGCATAAAACATGTAGTAGGATTATTATTATTATTATTATTATTATTATTATTATTATTATTATTATTATTATTATTATTATTATTATTATTATTATTATTATTATTATATTTATTATTATTATCAGTATCGTGTGCATCTCGTGCACTGCACAACCGGTTGTATTGAAGAAATGAACTGCGTCCCCAACCTTATCCAAATTCAACTATTTTATTGAAATCTTTATTTATTCGATGACAGCAGGTTGGAACGCACCGAAATTGCGCGTATTTACACGCATCTCATATACATTAGACATAAATCTTCCAGTATCTGTTGTCGCTGTGATAGTGTCTTTTCCGTGCACATAAGCTACTGCACAGATTCAAGAAGAGAAAGAATTACTCAGCTCTGCTCTACAATTTGTTTGTTTAATAAAAAAATCCCATCCGAAAGTATATCGCTATCTCATTGTATTGAAAAACACAAGCGAATCTCCATTCCTCAATCTTTATCACTTACAACGAACTGTAACATCTGCTATCATATCACATAATCAGTGAACAACTAGTCAATTTTGACACGAGACGCCACTGATTATTATTATTATTATTGACATCACTACACCACCGGCACGGTATTTCTGCACTACCGGCTGTGCAAATTGCATATTTTTTCAAATAAACTTCAATTCATTGACATTCTTTTTTTTATATCATTTATTTTACCCCGGCTTTACATTCTGTTATTCTTTCGGTCGCACTTATCATAAAATAGCTAAAATTTTTATCAACAGCAGCACCGTCTTTTACTGCACAAATACGGTTTCCCGTATAAACTAACGCTGTATCTGGGACGCTCTCGAGTCTCTTCGAATCTCGGAGAGGGCTCCGGCAAGGTGATGGACTCTCTTGTATCTTGTTCAATATTGCTTTGGAAGGTGTGATTCGAAGAGCGAGGATCGACACGAGTGGCACGATCTTCCGAAAGTCCGTACAACTTTTTGGCTTCGCTGACGATATTGATATTGTGACACGTAACCTTGAGAAGACGACGGAAACCTACATCGGACTGAAAGCTGAAGCTAGGCGTATCGCACTGGCCATAAATGCGTCAAAAACAAAATACATGAGAGAAAGAGGCTCTAGAGAAGAAACACAACGCCTCCCACCACGAATATTGATAGACGGTGACGATATCGAGGGGGTTGACGAGTTCGTGTATTTGGGCTCACTGGTGACCGTCGACAATGACACCAGCAGAGAAATACAGAGACGTATTTTGGCAGGGAATCGTGCATACATTGGGCTCAGGAAAACCCTTCGATCGCCACCGCACGAAATTGACCATCTACAAAACGCTCATTAGACCGGTTGTTCTCTATGGCCCTCAGTGTTTTCGAAAGAAAGGTACTGAGGACCATCTATGGCGGAGTGCAGATGTTAGACGGAACGTGGAGACGGCGTATCACGAATCACGAATTGCAACAGCAGCTAGGAGAACCACCCATCGTACGGCCAGCTAAAATCGGACGTCTACGTTGGGCTGGGCATGTCATAAGAATATCGGACGACAGCCCAGTGAAAATGGTTCTTGAATCTAATCCGACTGGTACAAGAAGAAGAGGAGCGCAGCGAGCAAGGTGGATCGATCAAGTGTAGGGTGATCTCAGAAGCATCCGTGCCTTGAGTGGCTGGCGACGAGCAGCCTTGGACCGAGTTATGTGGAGACGTATGCTTGTCCTGGGGTGTCAGGTCTATAGCTGTAGTAACCGTCTAAGGTAAGGTAAGTAACCGTCTTTTACTGATGTTACACACTAGTAACAGATATTCGTAACCGTTTCGTTTTCTTTATAGCACGAACTAAGCACGCATCGTTCGTTTTGTGTTTTCTTTTTCCATCGTTTCACCACGTACCGGTGTTGTACTGTTGACACTGTAACTGCGGAACCGGAGGTCGGATCCGGATAAAACTTCACAGCAGCTTTAAAGATAATATGAGCTTTAAGAGGAATCGAAGTGAATTCTATTTCCGGAGGTTTTCTTCACCACTTTTGGTGCTTCCGGAATAGGAAAAGGGGGAAATAGCAGTGCCGAATTAAGTTTTTATACCCACAAACTCTGCAAACTAGAAGAATTTATCAGACAGTTTTATGGTATTTGTACCTGTTTTTGAGTATCGTTCGTGAAAAAGTACTTATGAAATTGGGAGTTTTCCACTTATCATACTTTAGTTCCGGAACCGGAGGTCGGATCCGGATAAAATGTTCTAGAAATTTTTAGGAAACTATAAGACCTTTCATTTGAATTTTAGTTTGCGAAAATCGATTTAGCCGTTTCAGAGAAAATTGAGTGCACACTTTTTATCTAATTTTCACATATTACCATGTAACTCCGGAATCGGAAGTGATTGCATAGTCTTTCTATATGGGAATTTCTATATGAGAAAGACAAAAACCTGTTTTAATCATCCTAGTAGTGAGATGGTGCCTTTCGAATGTTATTCTTCCACTCATAAATATTACTATAGCATTTTTCAAAAAAATTTCAAATTAATCTTGAATAAAAATAAAGTTTTGAATAATCATATTTAAAAGAATTTCTCCGATTTGTCCATCGTTCCTCTAAATGATGGTTTAAAATTTTGAACACACTTCACCCTGTACTTCCGGAACCGGGCGTAGCATCCGAATGAAATTCAACGGTAGCATATAGAGCCATGAGACCTTTCATTTGAAACAAAGATTTTAAAATTCAATTCAATTTTCTTGATATTTTTCACCTGCTACCGGGATCTAAGCCTGTTGGTCCAGCAACTGTCATAATTTCAATTTGAGAATAATTTAGAAGAAATTTTCACCTTTCTACTTCGTCGCTCTGAATGACGGAGGTTTTTCACTATTTTTTCCGGTTCTTCCAGAATCGGAAACTTATAACCGATATCTCCTAAATCAATCTTTTTGGTCAATAACTAACAAGACTTACACAACATAAGTTTGATATGGTATACGAGTATGTGAGATCTTTCATTTGAATCTAAGTTTGAGGGGCTGGGGTCCACTAGGAGATTGATAGTACCTATTAGCTCTCTCCGGACAGTACCAGCCTAGATGCCGTGTGGAATCCGGCGGAAAAAAACTGAACCAAGAATAGATCCACTGGGTTCCTGCTTCCATGTCGTAAAAGGCGACAATTGCAGGAGTTTCTTTTTCCTTTCAGTTATCAGATATTTTCAATGTTTTACTTCTGATTACTCTATTTTAATAAATTATCTCTTCATTCAACCTATCAATTTCCGTCTTAATTCGAAAAAAAGTTTGGAGTTTGGAATGTTTTCTTCTTCCATGTTATTGATTGTCTGTCAGGATTATAAATTGAATGATAAATAAATAAATAATCTATAACTATTGCGCAAATCCGTTGATATTACAAAGTTAATAACAGAGATAACATATATCGATATATTGAACACGTAGTAAAAAACACTTGATATTAATATTTCAAAAAATAAATTAATATTTTTCTCGGTAGTCGGCTGCCCAGATCAACCAATATAACGAATTAATAGTTTTAATAAGTAATTAAAATAAAAAAGCGGAAATAATAAATAATAATAAATAATAAATAAAGACGCGCGTGAAATCTGTTGACCTTTATTTGGTGATTTAAAATGATTTTATAACAACTGTTTAGAATATGTCAATGCAATGAATCAACTATTTTGTCTAAATCCTATTCACTCGTTTATTCTGTATCGCGTAGTTTCATTTATAAAATATAGGGAAGTTTTCATTCTTTACGCGATAGTATTGCAAATTTTTCTTCAGTTTCCTCGAATAAGAGCTGTGAATCAAGACATGCCGGGACTTCAATATAGGATATTGTTGAAACGTTCACTCGGGAAGTCAATGAATTTAGTGGTACATCCGGGCATCTTGAACCCGGAACATACTAAGTCGCCCGCGAATAATACCAATACTGAAATTTTTACTAACAAATATCCTTCTCCCGTGATACTTGTGGAGTGCGCAGTAGTATATACGGCCTCTAGTAACAACAAGTGCTGGACTAACATCCCTTCCCATTCCTTAGACGATCTACGTTCGGGCCTGGCCGGCGCCGGTACTGATCAATGAATTCTGGGATTACCAGAAAATGTACATTGAAGGATGATTTACCAGTCCCAGGTCGGATCATCTAAAAACTCCTTGTACAATTTCTGTTAATTCCGATCAGTAACGGAGTAGCAACCAGGGGTGGTCGCTCAAGCTCAAGCTCAAGCTCTTTCATTTGAATCTAAGTTTGTGAAAATTGATTCAGCCATATCCGAGAAAATCAAGTGCTCGTCGGATGTCGGATCCGAATATAAATTGAAAATGTTCCTTGGGACCATAAGAGTTTTCATATGAATCTAAGTTGGTGAAAATTGGTTCAGCCATCTCCGAGAAAATCAAGTGCATATTATTTGCACTTACACACATTTTGCGATTTCGATGAGAGGAGTCAAATGGTACACAAGGACACTCGGCTCTCCGGGTCTTGGTTCGAAAGTAGTTTATCATAGTGATAGCATGAGAAAGGCAAAAAAATATAAGAAAACGTATTAGAACTATAGTTGATTATTATAACAGAATAAATAGTACCACTAGTTGAATAATAGAATTGAGAATTCGTAATTATTAACTGGTATTTTCAGTTGACCGACTGAATGAAAAAAATAAGATAAGTGTTATTTGGTCTAGAAAATCCGTTTGAGTATTTTAGAATGTCAGAACTAGAACAACATCGAGTACACAAACCGGGCAGGCATTTTGCAGTGCAAAAGTCGTACGAAAGCATATTTAGGCTGAGAACCGATATTTTAATGCGAAAATTTAACTTTTAGTTTAGTTAGTTGGCAGTCAAGCAGTTATTTCTTCTTCTTCACTTCTGGGAGGCGTCACCTCACTTGAGATGACACCGATTGATGGCACAGCAACTTAGGCTATATTGCTAGTTAATTTTCGTTTATAGTCCAATGGACTATAACAGAAAACCGGATAATACGGATGAAAATCCCTCCTTTCTTGCAGAATACTCAAATTTTCACCGCACTAACACGATACAACTTGCTTACTCGTTGAGGGTTTCACCGGAAGTCCTTCATCGTTGTAAAAAAAAACTCTGCTTGAAAGCATGGTTATTTATGACAGTTCGAAAGTTATTTTCCGACACTGAAAAATGGCAGGCTAAAAATACTCTGTCATATCTTTAATAAAAATTTCTTCTGTGTAATTCTTTTTACCTTCAGTCAAAGAAAATGCCCCCATAGGAAGTTTCAATACATTGTCAAACGATGTAAGTTTTTCTCGAAGTTCTTCTTACGTTCTCTGTATTGCCATAATAATTCAAGTACTCGACAAAAAATAACCGCTCGACTGTCAAATTTTAGCTAAAAAAACTTAAATAATACGAAAGATGGTTCACGAACTTAGGGCATATTCAGGAGTGTTCTAGTTCTAGATGCATAATTTATGTCAGTTTTAATATTTAAATCTAGAAATTATAACAAAATAAACTGGCAGCCCCAGCAGCGTTTTATCTGTGTTTCAAATATAGAAAAAATAGAACAGCAATGTATACAAGTTTTAAATTTGACAGTAGAACTGGTCGAATAAATAAAACTAAAACGGATTGCTGGGGATACGTTTGTTTCAGTTTCATTTACATTATAGACCACCCATATGAATCTTGCAGCTGCTGAATTTGCTCTTAGAGCACAAACAGGATAGAAATAAATTGGAAGCATGGCTTGCTTGTTTGTTGCGGAAGGTCTATTCCAAGCTGCAACAGTCGACATGACACTTGTTCAGTAAGCACCGGCTAAATTTTTCTTCGGTTTTTGCATTTAAAATCTTGCACAAATAAAATATTTCAGATTATGGTAGTCATGATTTTGATAGACGAGAATAGTCAAATACAATTACTTGGACTGCTTTTTATTCCTTAAACTTAATTAGGTTACTTTTGAAATGCTTCGCTCAACAAGTTGATTTTCGATTGTTATTTTTCAATGTTTTGGGCAATGCATTTGCTCATCCGTGGGTATATTCTACCCACACTAACAGGAGAAATCGCACCACTGTGACCGATTCAATCAATTATGGCCTATTATGAAATGTGTTTTCGGCGCCATCTCCAAAACGTATCTCAATCGAGCCAATCAAATCAATCGCAATGGAGGGCCCGCGGTAAATTGATTCGAGACCAATCACCACCAACATCACTAGCCGCTTCCACTAGCTTAACAGAAGCGGCAATAACTGTTGACTAAATGGAAAGAGTTTCAAAATACGAACAGCCATGCTTCTCCACCAATTTCTACCAACTGCCCGGCTGCACGGGTTTGGTTCTTACCACCCACAAAATAAATTGGGCGGGGTGTGTACGTGCGGCTCGGCGTTCTTAACTGTCAAGGTCAAGTTCAGTAGCCGGACCTACTGCGTCAATTCGGCAGTAGAAAAAAATTGAGCTGGTATGCGTTCGGTGATTCTTTCCGAACATATTATTTAATCAAATCAGTCGGAGTGACGCAGCCGGTTCTGTTAATATACGACCGGCCGGAATTGATTGTTGTTTCAATTTCACGAATCAAATTGCAAAACATTCGATTTTGCAATAATCTGACTCGTTGTCACCTTCATATGACATTCGTTGACTGGAGCCACGCGCTGAAAATGACTTTTTCGTGGTTTGTTTTGCTCGTGTTGAATTGAAATTTCTAGACCGGCGTCGGATGGGTGTTGGTAGACAGCTCGGTAATAAACAAACACAAAAGCAAGGGTCGAATAAAAATGTGTATATTTATCTTGATGCACACATACGTAGAAACTATCGATACCACTCTCAGTTAGATTATTGTTTGATGCTATATCACGCAACGCCAGATGCACATCAATTTATGTTAACTCAGTTACTCTATAAAGAACAACTTTACTTATTTCTTTCGTCCCTTTAGTTAAGACATAGCATGACATGGCGGATTATATTGCACCGTAGTGGTGCGTTAACAGTTCAATATGAACTGCTAATGCAATGATGAATTTCAATTTCACAAAAATATTTCAGACTACAAACAGGATTTTGACCAGAAAACTGAAATTAAAAAAATGTTTCTAAACACCATATTTCGGCATTTACGAACCAGTGTTTTGTATGGAATTGAATGCTGGAATCTATTTCGAAATGATAAAAAATTTAAGAAAGTTTTAAAACTGGATTTACGATCAACATTAAATTTATTCGGATGAATTCTATATTCTATATAACATTTACTTCTTTGAGGCTTTCTCTATTTTGATAACATTTTTGATGTGGAACACATCTTTATTTTCTATATAGGGGTGCAATTTAGAAACTCAAGGAAAAATACAGGTAGAAATGTGGTCCGGTTTTAAACACTTACAGCTCAGTATATTTTGTATCAATTATCAATATTATTTCATTATTTGATTGGAAATATTTCTAAGATTCGATTTGAATGTATCAAGCCACGTACTTTCAATTATATATGATTGAAATTTCGATTAGTAGCGAGCAGTGTCATATTTTGTCTGCCAGAAATCTCCGGCATACCGGATTTCCCTGCCATAGACGACGATTTTGAAAGAGTAAGAGGGATGGGAAAGCATCGCTCTGAATAATCAATCGATGCGAAAGCGAAGCTGTTAAAAGCTCGCGAATCTATAAATAGTAGTAGCAGAAACTTTACGTCTGCTTAGCGGTTCAAATTGAACTTCCGAGTTTAGCACTAAGCAGTTCAATTTGAACTGCTCTGCACTGATGAGTCAAAGACGAAACGTAAAAATAATGAAAACGGTTATGTGCATTAGCACAAAATTTGGCTAACCCCTAAATGACCATACCTGCATCGGCCAGAAATAGTCGAAAACACGTTTTCGTTCGGCACGTCAGAGAAGACATTGCACTTCGTTGCAAAACAAAAAAGTGTTCTGTAAGTAGCAGAAACTTTACGTCTGCTTAGCGGTTCAAATTGAACTTCCGAGTTTAGCACTAAGCAGTTCAATTTGAACTGCTCTGCACTGATGAGTCAAAGACGAAACGTAAAAATAATGAAAACGGTTATGTGCCCTAGCACAAAATTTGGCTAACCCCTAAATGACCATACCTGCATCGGTCAGAAATAGTCGAAAACACGTTTTCGTTCGGCACGTCAGAGAAGACATTGCACTTCGTTGCAAAACAAAAAAGTGTTCTGTAAGTAGCAGAAACTTTACGTCTGCTTAGCGGTTCAAATTGAACTGCCGAGTTTAGCACTAAGCAGTTCAATTTGAACTGCTCTGCGCTGATGAGTCAAAGACGAAACGTAAAAATAATATAAATAGAAGCAAAATTATAGCTAACGTTTCAGTCCTACGCGTAGCTTGCTAGAGGTAGGTTGTTGCTAGACAGCAAGATAGAAAGTGCCATAAAACGATTTGAAGCTTTAATTTGGCTATGCTCTGATCTTGTGTCATGCAAGCTCGGATGAAATTCCATGTTATGTCGTTTCGCCTGAGAAATTGACAACTACCCCAGGGTAAATTTTGAGTGCGTAAGATTAGTATCTAATTTATATAAGATGAACTCGATTGATAATGAGAAAAAGTTTATCGCTTCAACCAAAATCGCAGAATGGTAGAGAAACTTAACGCTATAAAAATCACTGCTTGCATACAAAACTTGAACACAAGCTTGATGAAGAGAAGCGTTAATATCAAAATCCGTATCGCAAGTATATACGATGATATAATTGCATACATTTGGGATATTGGTGTAATTTCGTCGGCTTTAAAACAAACAATGTTCGGTGTGGGTTCCTAATCAAGATAATTTTAGGCAGACTCTCGTGCAATAGCGGATTCAAAAAGGGTTTGATTGATTGAACTGTTTGATTATAGATCATTAGAAATTTTGGTTGCCTTGTTCCACATCAATCGCTCGAACAACCACATGGAGCTGATCCTTGTAGTTTTGAATCCACCTTTCTCATATTACTTATATGAGAACTTTTGTTCTTCAAAGTTGAATAAAATTTGAAAGAACAGAATTTTTTATTTCCGAAAAAAATGAGTGACATTATTCAACACATACACACAGACATTGCGCAACTCGATTAACTGTGTCGAATGGTATAGGAAACTTAACCCTCCGAGCTAATTTTTACTAGTCAATTTTTCAATTGATTGCATAAACTTTTTATATAAGAAAGGCAATAAGTATGCTTTTATAGGATAGAATCGTTATCATGATTTTGTGACAATACTAACAAGTAGGTACGAATTTAATTGACCCTTTTGAGGGTTAGTTCTGACTCCTACTGCGTCCATTAGTTCACCCAATAGCAAAATTTTAATAAAAATGATGTGTTGATAAAAACAAACTCAAAATAGGTTACGAAATGAACAACAAAGTGGATAAAAATTTCAGCTTATTTTATAATTTATAGCAGTTAATCGTTTGGTTCAAATAATGTTTTTAAGTAGATTTAATAATAGATAATGAAATACCTAATATGATATTTAAAAAAAATAAGAGGAATATGTTTTATCAAACTCAAATCGTTGTGACTATATTAGTATTATATTAGGATAAGAATTCTTCATGTTTTCATGATAAGATGGAAAGATGGTGGAAATGGTTGCCAATTACACTACAGTAAAGGCTATCTCTAAACAAAAAATAGCTGTCTTTTTCAGATTCGATTCAATGACTTTTAGAGCGCAACGATTTAATTTCTTATCATTTTCATATACAGATTTTTAATACAAAATTCTTATCTCCCGATACAGATTTTGAGCTTTTTCCATTATTTACATGTAGATTTAAATGTGGCAACTCTGTACGCTATTCGATATTGAACAAAGCACGCTGTGTGCTAGGCGGTGGTGTTATCTTATTCCGTACCAGCACATCAGGAATCAGAACAAATTGGCTCAAATGGCACGTTCCCCTTGATATTTGGAGATTTGTGCCTTGCCATCAATTTGTTTTTAGCATCATTTTCCCGATATATAAGAGGAAAGGATTGAAAGGAAATGGTAAGGGTTGGACTAGGAGGATGGGAAAAATTGACGACACAAAAACACATAAAAGGAGAAGTAAATTCTGAACCTCTACGAGGTCCCGAACAGTCTGCTGTTAATAAAATCTCCAACCCCCGAGAGGATTTAGAGATCTTACAAAAGCGACACCATTCTGCACTCCCGGAAGAATGCAGAACGATTCGCACGAGCAGAAGTAAATTCGGTACCCCCCAAAGGATGCCAAACAATCTGCTAAACCCTATTTAAGGTGAATACAGAAGGGATTCATTCACTTCAGGAAGAACGATGAACCCTTCTGACTATAGCTCCTTACCACATTGGGTGAGAAACGAGAGAATATCCTTCAATTTTAGCTCCGCATACACAGACTCAACCATGTATGGAGAACCAAAAACCCGGATACGTAGCTGCGTCAATGCGGGACAGTTACATATCAGATGATATGAAGTACCATAATCGCATTCACACAAATCACACGAATAGTACTCAGCACGTTGAATAGTAGCCATGTGATAATTGAGTTTGCAATGTCCAGTCAGAGCTCTGACCAGAATACTGCAATGATGCTTGGAGAAATGCAGTAGACACTTTGACATTTTCAGATTTAAATCTGGTAGAAATGCTTTTGTCTGAGCGCAAGTTTGCAAGCTGCGCCAGTAGCTGGCATGTTTGGATGCAGCCCAAGAACGAATCTTGTGCTTTATCCAACTAGTTGAAAGTGGTAAAGCTGGTTCAGGACCAACGAAATCATTCGTTGCACCAGCTCTTGCCAACTCATCAGCCCATTCATTTCCAGTAATACCAGAATGGCCGGGTACCCATAAGAAGTAAACAGCATTTGAAATGCTGAGGTCTTCAATTTGAGTTCGACATGCGATCACTAGATTCGACCGTGAGTCATTCGAACTGAGTGCTTTTAAGGCTGCCTGACTGTCGGAACAAAAATAAATTCGCTTACCACAGATCCTCTGCTGAAGTGCCGATTGTACTCCACACAGAATCGCGTAGATTTCTGCTTGGAACACAGTACAGTATCTACCAAGTGAATGAGACTGCTCCAGCCTCATTTCACGACAGTAGACACCAGCACCAGCACGACCATTCAAAAGAGAACCGTCCGTATAACAAACTATGTGTTCATCAAGTTGTCGTTCCAGACAACCAGACAACCATTCCTCACGAAGAGGATAGCTCACTGCATGTGAGCGTTAGGTCACTAGGAGCGAGTAAATACTCATCCCACATAACCATTTGAGACCACAAGCGAGTGTGGCTGGTAGCATAATCTAATGGGTTACTGTTCCAAAGCCCTGTAACCCTAAGACGGTATGCACAAGATAATGCTTCTTGTTTTAGGAACACATGTAGTGGTTTAATACACAGTAGCGCCTCTAGAGCAGCAGTAGAAGTTGTCGTGAATGCTCCTGTCATCGCCATTAGGACCATCCTTTGGAGATGATTTAGCTTTGACTGAACTGTCGCGACTTCTCCTTTCTGCCACCATACAAGACATCCATATGCTAAAATTGGTCTAACAATAGTTGTGTAGATCCAATGAATATATCTGGGTTTGAGTCCCCATGATTTTCCAAAAGCTCGTCTGCATTGGCCGAAAGCCATGCAAGCTCTTTTAATTCTGAAGTCAATGTGAGCAGACCAATTCAGTTTTGAGTCAAGAATAACCCCGACGTATTTAACTTGTTCGACCACAGTCACCTCTGAACCAAAGAACTGCAACGGACGAGCTCCTGTGATTATCCTACGATGAGTGAAAAGCACCATTGATGTTTTGCCCGGATTTACAGATAATCCAACCTGACAACACCATTGTTCAACAGATCGCAGGGCTTGCTGCATTAAATCAAAGAGAGTGCTAATGCTTATACCGGTCATCAATATATGATAATCGTCGGCAAAATCATAAGTCGGAAATCCAAGGTTATTAAGTTTCCTTAACAAACCATCAGCGACTAGGTTCCATAAAAGTGCGGATAGTACACCACCTTGAGGACACCCACGGACACTCAGCTTTCTAATCTCTGCTTGCCGAAGCGATGAACAAAGAAGTCGATTGCTAAGCATTGCGTGTATCCAATTTGTGATACTTGAAGGTATGCCATGACCACGGGCTGCTTCCAGAATTGAATTGAAAGACACGTTATCAAAGGCACCTTCAATATCTAGGAAAACTCCCAAGCAAGATTGCTTTTGTGAGAAAGCTTTTTCAATGTTGTACACAACATCATGTAACAGGGTTGTAGTGGACTTTCCACGCTGGTAAGCATGTTGCATTCCATGTAGCGGATACACGCCCAAACTAACATTCCTGATATAGTGATCTACTATGCGTTCCACTGTTTTAAGAAGAAATGAGCTTAGACTGATAGGCCTGAAACTCTTCGCTTCCTCATAAGTGTCGCGACCGCCTTTGGGAATAAATTTGACAATTATTTCCTGCCAGGCTCTTGGAATATATCCTGTCGCAAGACTAAAAGTAAGTATTTTCTTCAAAACATGTTTGAAATGTTCATACCCTTTCTGCAGTAACACTGGGAAAACTCCATCCTTTCCAGGAGACTTGTACGGAGCAAAACTCTCAACTGCTCATTTGACCGATTCAATCGTCACAACGCTTCGAGCAAGGGCCCAAGAATCGTAACTACCTGAAAAAGTCTCGGGAAGAGCTGTCGGTGATGGATCCATACATCCTGGAAAGTGAGTGTTAAAAAGATAGTGAAGTACATCACCTTCATCAGACAAGTGTTCACCATCTGAAGTTCTTAAGAAACTGACATTAAAGTCCTTAGACTTCGAAAGTAACTTATTTAATCTGCTAGCCTCGTTGAGACTAGAGACATTTGTGCAGAGGCTTTTCCAACCACTTCGCTCAGACGATCGAAGAGCATTTTTGTAAGCCCTTCGAGCCGACACGAATGCCTCCGACCCATCTCTGCGTCGGTGGTTCCAAGTTCTTTTGCATAGTTTCCTTAGTCTAGCAAGTTCAGCATTCCACCAAGGAGTTCCTCTAGTAGCTCGCACAATCCGAAGTGGACAAGCCTCTTCATATGCTGCAACTATGAGTGAGTTTGTCTCGTCGACAACATTTTCCAAATCAATTGGGGTTTCAATTGTTGGTTGGTACCCGTAAAATCTAGTCGCCAAGCCCTCTTCATCGAGGTCCCAGTTTGTGGATTTGGGATTACGATATGTGATAACGTTTGATCAAATTTAACGTTTGAATGATCAAAGAAGATGTACTTATGATCAGACAACGAAGGTTCGAGCTCATCGGAGACGAGCCAATTCACCAACTCATGCGCAATTCTATCAGAGCAGAGAGTTACGTCCAAAACCTCCTCTCTTCCAGATCTCGCAAAAGTTGGACGGTTTCCTGCATTGACTATGTGCAGGTTTGTACTGCTTACAAATTCCATCATATCAGAGCCTCTCGAATTTATATCTGTGCTGCCCCAAATGATATGGTGAGCATTTATGTCACTGCCGATTACAAGTGGTAAATCACTTTTGCAGCAGTATGATACAACCTTTTTGAAGTCATCGCTTGGCGAAGGTTGGTTATGCGGCAAATATGCCGAACAATAGACATATTTCCTGTCTATGCCATCAACAGTCATACCAACTGTGACAGCACAAATATCCCGAGTTGTGAGCTCCGATATGAGAGAAACATCGAGAGCTCTATTTGCAAGTATGCATGCTCGAGGCATTTTAAGTGGATTAGTCATACCGGTCTTGTTGAAGGCAAGAAAGACTGGGTTTAACAATTTTCCAACGTAGAAGTTTCCCTTTTGGAAATACGGTTCTTGAACCAAAGCTATAGAAGCTTTACCTTCTTGCAGAAGTCTGGATAGATTCATAGTTGCTGTACGTTTATGCTGAAGATTGATTTGTGCCACTCTAACCATTATCAATTAGAGTAACGAACATTCCACCTCCAGCACTTATCGTACAACAACTAGAAGAAACCAAATATATTGGCTTATAATCGCCTATAGCGAACCATGTAAGGATTTTTTTAAATGTTTTAATCATTTAAATCCCACGAGTTGCGAAGAAAGAAGTCGTCCACTGTGCCAGAGCTTCGCTTAACACAGTAAGGGAAAATCCCAAGATATTCCGTTCACGACTGCATTGTTTAACCTCCTGCAGCCATTCAGCCATCGGCACGGAAATACACCTTGACTTAGGAGTTCCTATTTTTGTGGCCTTTTACGACATTGAACAGGAAACCAGTGGATCAATTCTTGGTAAAAAAAAATTCCGCCGGATGCCACACGGCTTACCTGTTTGGTGGATTTATACCACCGGTACAGGTGGACCGTAGCGTTATTCTTAGCCAGTTGGGAAACCGCTACCGTTACTACACGGCTATCTAGGCTGCTCAGAGAGGGAAGTTGACATTGATGGTCAACTTCCATGGATGGCCGAGCAGCCGGCTTACCAGCACATACCGATGCGTACCGGTTTTGCATTGTCATTTTGTATGACGGTTTGAAACTTTTGCCTCTCGTCTATATATAATTGACAAACCGGATGTCGGATCTGGATAAAATTGCACAGCATCTTTGAAGACAGTAAGAGCTTTAATTTGAATCTAGATTTTTGAAAATCGGTTTAACCGTTGTTGAGAAATCGAAGCGAGTTCCGTTTGTGGAGCTGCTTCAGAAAGCGGAAATTGGAGACTAGTTGTCCCAAAGTAGGTTTATATATTCACTAACTAACAGGATCTGCCAAATAGATGAACTTACCAGTAAGTTTTATAAAAATTTGAACCTCGTTTCGCTATCAATTGTGAAAAAATACTCATGAAATTGTATCTGGATCAACTTTTCGGGGACTTTTTAAATAATTTCAAGACCTTTTATTTGCATCTTAGTTTGTGGAGATCGGTTAAGAAATTTCCGATAAAATTGAGTGCACATTTTCTCATGAATTCTAATTCCGGAATCGAAGGTCGGATAAAGATGAAATTTAATAGCAAGCCATGGGACCATACGCTTTTGATCGTTACAACCTCCCATTGTACTTAGCATAACAACATTATTCTTGCTCCATGAAATGGGTAATACGTTTAGTATATTTTTGATCAAATTTCCAGTAGAATGTGATGTTTCATAATACTAAAAATAACTCAAAGTATAAATTATCAGAACATGTTTGTTTCAATGAACATTGAAAGGGAAAATTTCTGCTTCGTGTTTGTCTTTCTCGTACTCGAAGCCTGTACCCGAAAGACTGTACACGGAAAACTGGTACAGCAAGTTCAGGCTAAAACAAGAGCGCGAAAACTGTATAACCGGATTCTACAGAATAAAGACGTCGAGCATCCTGATCGACGACGAAACCTACGCCAAGGAAGACTCTCGAGCGCTGCCCGAACCGCAATATTATACGAAATCGGTGTACCAGGACCTGGACGACGCTGGCACCACGGTGGCGATGGAAAAGTTTGGGCAGAAGGTGTTGGTCTGGCAAGCAATTTGTACCTGTGGTTTGCGGTCGTCGATTTTCTTCACGAAGGTCTCAATAAACGCCAAGGTGTACGAGGAAGAATGTTTGAAGAAGAGAATGCTGCCACTGTACAGAAAGTATAAGGCTCCTCCTCTCTTCTGGCCGGATTTGGCTTTAGCCCACTACGCCAACTCTGTTCTACAGTAGTTGTCAAAAAATAATGTACAATTCGTGGAAAAGGACATCAACTCACCGAACTGCCCGGATCTTCGGCCAATTGAAAGGTATTGGGCAATTGTCAAGCGGCACTTTCGAAAGGAAGATACAGTGTCCCAAAACATGCAGGAGTTCAAAAAAAAAACTTGACAGCTGCATCCAGGAAAGTCACAAAAGTAACTGTGCAGAATTTAATGAAGAATGTCAAGTCCAAAGTGCCAGCGTTTCACAGAAACTAGAATTTTCTTCAATAAAATCAGTGAAATGCATAAAAATGTAATTTTTCTACAATATATTGAAAACTAATAACTACTTTCCGATACACTTCTTAAGTAGTTCTGCTACAAAAATTTTGTTGTTCGCAGATGATGAAAATACAGGCCAGTCCCACATGTGGATCGTAAAACAGTTTGGAAATTAAAATTTATCCATGTCCCGTATGGTAAAATCATTCTAGGAATTCAGACCGCGGCGAACTGACAGTGAATCAAAGGTGTTAAATATTCAACTCAGTGAACGCAAGGAAGATGAGGGAATACTTTAAGCGCAATCCAAAACCTTTGATTCGGAACGAGGTCAAAGATGTCAATTCGTCCGTATGGTCCGGATCTCTGAGAACTGATTACGATTATGATTAATTTCTTCTATTTAAATAGATAAGAAAATGGGCGATGAATAAGAAACTAACTACGTTTTACTCGTATTCACGTTAATCCGGCTATTCTTCTGACATTACTCACTCCCCGGAATACCGCACTATACTTGGAACCGCTATGCAGCTGCAATTGTTTCAGTGTTTAAATGTTTAAGCCGAAATTTAAATTATTCAATACTTTATATTATACAGCAACACAGCGTGATCCTTTTTGAATAATCTAAGAAGCTGATACTAGCGGTTATAATTATTGAATGTTCCCCAATCAAATTGCAAATAGGCCGTTCGAATGAATTTTCGAACTGTTAATAGTTATGGGAAAGGAACCGGCCTAATCAGACTGGCGAAAAGTACTCAAAACCATCGATATCGTATATGACTTCGATACTAATGACATAGTTGTTCGTTTTTGTGTAACAATTTCACTAACCAAAAAGAGCACTCAAAATCATTGAAGCTTGAATCGATACTCGGACCTTTTGTGGTGTCGCAGAAAGTCTCACCGTTTATTCGTGTTTGTTTGGTAATTTTCCCTGGGGAGGACAAAGGAATCCATCCTAGTGTTGATTCTCACGACATGATCAACCCAAACACGCATGATTGGGATGAAACACAAAACGGAACAAATTTATGGCGGTCATTAGAGACAAAGTGCTTATTTAAATATTTTCATGAGGTGATGACGTGATGATGTCGTACATGACGAATCTTGATACACATTCATGAGAACTATTACCTTCAGCTGTTTCAATTTGTTTGAAGTGTCTATTGGTTGGTTTAACACGGAAGACAAATTTCATATTTATAATAATGAAAGTAGTTATGTAATTTTTAATAAGGTTTCTATAACAGCAAATCGATACTCGTAACATTTATTTTGACAGAATAACTTTTGAAGCAGATGTGATAAAAATTACCAGACAGACTTTCGAGCCGATATTTAGATCAATCACCAATCGTGAGATAGAGGAATGAATCTCAGTGAATCTCAGAAAAACAAATCGAAAAAAAAATGTTTGTAATATATGTCGTTGGCGACGCTTTGCGATTTGGGAATCGTACGTTATTCTCTATTCAAATTTTATTCTCAACATTAACGAAACGTTGGCATGTGAATATTGAGTAATTAAATGAATTCCTGTCGTCGGGAAAATGTCTACCGTAAAGAATGCTCTTAAAAAGAGAATCAAAACAAAAATACTCAAAACCATAGCAATAATACTGTTTGGCATCAAACATTCAGTTCAATAAACTGAACTATAATTAAGTTAATCTTGAAACCAGAAAAGTTGTTACCACTCAATTTCTCTTGGTTTCAAAAATAGATCATTCTCTTGGTTTCAAACATAGATGGAGTGATCGTCAGCCCGTGAAATTTTTCGCTGAAAAAAAACACGCCTACTGTGTGCGTCGTAAACCTTTTGCTATAATTGTCCGATGCTAATAATGAATTGATGTTAAGGTAAACAGAACTGATAGGAATTTTAGCGCAATTTAGCGAACCCTTATCACTTCAATAGATAATCTAGTCATAATAACACTGGCTAAACGGCGCCTCGCAATCCACCAAGAATGGGACTGAGATTCTGTGGAATAGTTTCACAAGTTTTGCACTATCAGTGAGGAACGATCATCGAGACCATAGATTTGCCAGTTGGACTGTTTACAAACATACCTTGAGTGTAGTGATTGTTGGCTGTTTATGAAACAAATGTCGGTAGCATTGCACGTTGTAAACAGATGAAAGCAATACGACATTTTTCTAGGAAGTGCATTCCGAGGTAAGAGTTTTGTTTGAGCTTTGAGTTTTCTGAGGAAATTTTAGTTAACTTTGGAAAAAATTAGCAAATTTTTGAACATTTCTATCGGATTTTTCGACAAATTTTCGGACAGGTGAATAATAAAATAATATTATACTGATTAATAAGCTGCGAGCTAGTTCTGAATGCGTATGTAATTTTCAATAAGACGTTTTGTAAATTCCTTGTCTCGACGTTTTGTAAGTCTTGGATGAAGTTCAGCTTATTTGACAAATTTAAAAAAAAATTAAAAAACCTGCTTTAAGGGCTGAGGACAGTACCGTAAAGTGGTAGGTTTTTTGCTATTTTCCCGTTTTAAATAAAATTTTCTTGGAAACGGTGCAGAATATAGAAAAACCCACCTGACAATGTCTTTGAAATTTAGTTGAGAATATTCTGTGAAATTTTCAGAATGATTCATTGAGTTTAGCGGTCGTGTTGTATTTGTTTCTGACTGAAGAACTGCTGAAAACTGGAACGCTCGGAAATGCATACCTCTACTTGTTCATCGAATATCTCGGCTTCGAAGGCTTGTATCATAAATCTACCGTGACAAAGTCTAATTAATTTAGTTTAGATGCGATTAGTACATAAAAACATATATGTTATCGCGATAAAAATAAAGTCTTGTATTTTTCTGTGAAACAAAGTCAGTTTCAATGTATCCGCCATGTTTTTTCGCTTTGGTATCCTGATAGCATTCTGAAAAAGGAGAGAGAAAGAAAATTGTCTCGACAAGGCTGCCAAACACACAGACATTCAATCTTTGTGAAAGTTGAATATTTTTTCATTGTTCATTGGAATCCATGTAATGTCCAACCCATACGATAGATTACTGTGATAAAACTTCTCATCAAAATAATAAAATGTATGCTGGCAACCCGGTACAGTTTGCTCATATACGAGAGAGTACAAGAGAAATACGATGCGCAAAGGGAATTGAGCGAGCTACGTGGTCGATTCAAAACTCAACACGTGACCCTCTGTCCTCAGACCTTAATCCACCTAGTAGTTTTTTCTCTTGTCACTGACACAGTCTTATTAAAACATTATTTGCCTTTTTTATTAAGATAACTTCTAACACTAATTTCGGCTCATTTTTGATACCAATTCATTCAAATTGATTTGGTTAGTTCGGAGAACCATGCTTCAGCGTTTAGTTATGTCACATATTCGGTAACATTTCTCAGACCAAACGTATTAGCAATAATACATTTGAACTTGACGATAGGCCACTGTTTGAAATAAAAACACGGTTGAAAAAATAAGAAATATTTTGTCGATTACGTCACTTGTACGATTATATTTTCGAAACATCGCCAATTTTTTGTTGTGAACGACCCTAAAATTATCGGTATCGGTTAATCTATATACAAGAAAATTGAGAAGTAATGGGTTTTGACGTTTACGTCACTTATGCCATTTTAAAACCGGTAGCATAAGTGACAGTCATTTGAACTTCAAACCTGTTTAATGAGCTAATAGTTAACTCCAAACAAGCCTAACTTTGTTAAAATTGGTTCAGCCGTCGCGAGAACATTGAGCAGAGAGAAAAAGCGCGTTTGATTGGTTACGTCATTTATACCATTATATCGCCAAAGCCAGAAATCACAGCCACCTGATCTTCGAACTTTATTAATGATCCAATAGTAACTTTCAAACGATCCTGGGTTTGTTAAAATCGGTTCAGCCATGCCTGAGAAAATTGAGCGATAATAAAACAACGCATTTTGTCGGTTCTGTTACAGAAGTCACAGCCATTTGAACGTCGAACTCGATCAATGGCCCAAACGAGACTATGTTTATTGAAATCGGTTCAACCATCTTTGAGCAAATTGGTATATAACACTATGGGTATCCGAAGCTCCGTTCGAAACTCGGTTGTTTCGGCAATTCGATTACCTTTCTATAGAGAAAACAAAAAAAAATTAAAACAATTAAAAATACTGTGAAATTAAAAAAAATCATGACCAAGCTTACACGTCAACTTCAACTAATTTTAAAAAAAATCTGGATATACAATTTGATAACATTTTGAAAATGTCTAATGGATTTCTAGGAACGTATAGAATTAAATAACCATATATTACATAAATTTAAAAACAATTTATAACTGATGTTTGGAAAACATTTTGAATAGATTTCTTTTTATGAAATTCGGAGCAAAATTTGAAATGAATTTTTTCACAAATTTCTCTAATCACACGGTCCATCTAGTGACCGTTACCGGCAAGGCATAGAAATACTACATGGATTGAGAAGTCCCGAGCTTAAAAAAGAAAAAAGTCGATTTTTACTTCAATATAGTCTCCATCTAGAGCGATACATTTGACCCATCGGTCCTCCAACGTTTTGATACCCTTTGAAAAAAAAAGATTTGTCAAGATTTGTTCAAAATAGATTTCCGTTTCTGTAATGACCTCAGCATTCGAAGAAAATTTTCTTTCCTTGGAGAAACCTTTTCGGGTTTGGTAATAGATAATAGTCGCTGGGGGCCAGGTTTGGAGAATACGGGGGATGGTGGACCAATCCGTACCGCAATTCATTGAATAAAATGGTGAAAATCGGTTCATCCATCTTTGAGAAAATGAAGTGAGTTTCGTTTTCTGAGTTTTTGACCGCTATTTTCGGTACTTCCGGAACCGTGAACTTGGAGCTGATATAGCGCAAATCAGTTCGTTTGGAGAGGAGCCAATATAACCTGCAAATTAAAACTGTTCGGAGCCAAATTTATATGAGTTTATCACGCTTCACCGTATCCTGGGTTAGCAATTCAATGCATAGGGTACTGGTCTTACAAGCAAGCTGTCGTATGTTCGAGTTCCGACCTGGAAGGATTCTTAGTGTCAGTAGTATCGTAGCACCAGCCAGCACCAGGTTCTGTACGCTATGAATCGGCTGCGAAGTCTGTTGGAACAGAAGGTTGAATTCCACAGAAGAAATGTAATACTAATGCTTTGACATTTTCAGTCTGTATTTCCGGAACCGGAAGTCAGATTCGGAAAAAAATAAATAACAACTTCTGGGATAATGAGATCATTTTTGTTATGCAGAAATTGTTTGGTCTCGACGAACTGAGGCAATTGGTGTAAGACACTCGGCCTTCCGTGCCTTGGTTCAAAAGTCAGTTGTCACAGTGATTGCACCGCTTTTCCTGTATGAGAAAGGCAAAAAACTATAGTAACAGTTAATTTCAAACAAATTTTCGATTTTCAATTTTGCATGCAAAGCTCATTATTTCTCTGTAGTGATGTGATGATAATGCTAAAAATCACACATTTACTTTATTCCATCGAATTTGAGTTTTCAATATCTTTTTTGAAAAATTATCAGAATTGAAAACATGTAAAAAAAACTATGAATATATGCAAAATTTATTGCTTGTTCTAAATAAATTATTATGAACACAAACCTTTTCCAAATAAAATTTGAATAGATTTTTAACGTGTTTCGAAATTTGTTCAAGATGGAATTTGAACAAACGTCGAGTTTTACTATTTTTTTTACAATATCAATTTATCAGCATACTTTGGAAAAAAAAACAAACTTGAGTGAATTTTTGAGTACTTTTTTCTTTCCGGATTTATTTGGATTATAGTGGTTTCAATCTTATGGTGATTCGCCACTCTTGTGAGAGAAATAACTTTCTAGTTTCTATGTGCAGAGAAGGGAATTTCGGAAGGTCTGTCCTGTCCCGTCCCCTATTATTAGAATTTCATCAAGTTTTGCTTTTGAATAATTTTACAAAAAGATACTTAACACAGTATGTATATCGCAGAGTTATGGTAAAAGTTAGGTGCTCATTTATTTTCATTCAATTCACATCATTCAAACAAATTTACTCGATGTGTCTTCCATTGTACTTCAATAACATTCTCTAGACGATGCCAGTTGTTGCACGTTTTTCGAACGGCAACTGGAAAAAATCCGTGTTATCATCTCGATCGGCTATTCCCAGCTTGATTGGAATACATAATTCGAAAAATTCTTGTGATTTTACGCCTTATAAGATGCACATAAATGTAGTGTCATATTCCACACATATTTATATTCAAGAATATGTAAAATTGTGTGATTTGAAAAATGCATGGCTTGTAATCGAATGAAATTAAAAAACAAAAGATTGATGGAAACAGAGCGACTTGAACCGAGAAACATTAGAACACAAAGCAGTCCGGTTAATCGACTGAGCCACAGAAGCACATATCTTCTTAATGAATAATTGATGCATATAAATCCAAACAGCGGCACTTGGTAGCCGAGTGCAAATTACAAAAAAAAATTGGAATATTGCGTCGTTTAACAAATTAAGTAGCTATGAATTATATCGTTTGCCCACTCGCTAATACGTGTTCGAGTTTTTGCGTTTGAACTAGAGCACATGTTCGTTTTTTTTTCTTTTGTTCGAGGAAGCCAACGTCAAAACAGAACAAGATAAAATTTATATTTTGTTGAGTGTTTGCTTATCGTTCCACCAGTTCACCAAGATTAATAAAATCTTATTGGCGTCTTCGTCTCTTTTTTGTCGGACTCGGGTAATTAAAAGATGGTCTATCTATTTTTACTCTAGTCATATGATCATGATCAGCGTCAGTGCGGGTGCATGCGAGCATTTTCAATGCGTCGGTTAACGTTCTGAACCTATTTTAACACGTTTCGATGTTTGTTCCATTGCCGTGGTTATAGATCAAAAATATTATTAAGATACAATTTCAAGTTACCTTATGTTATTCACAGATTTCGTGAGGTGATAATTGGAAAAAAATTAGGAATAGTACAAGTACAATTCCTTTCCATTGAAATGCATAGTCTAGTTCGATTACAATACGCTATAAAAACTCATTCTATTCACAACTAGCTATAGAAAGTGAAAGTTAAATTATTACAAAGAAGAAAGATGGAACAAATATACATTACATTAATACACCATGCATCAAATCTGTCACTGTGGCTGATTGTGGTTCAACCACTACCTAAGTGCAGCGGCGAATTTACATCTATTTTACATACCCAAGATCATTGTCGCGAGGGCGGTTCAACGACTATGACGACGATGGGCGGGTGATCATTCCAATAGAATGGCGATGATACTATTTTTTGCTCTTACCGTAGAAGATTCGCCTTGATGACCGTCGACTAAACGTCAGTTATAAAATTAGAACTTTGAATATCACAAATTGGAAACTACCAAAGGATGAGATAGGTAAACTGGGAAAAGTAGTAGAGTATCCTAAACAGAAACAGTTTCGTCTTGTCTTAGTAGGCGGCGAACAGGTAAAAAGAAAAACCAAAACATACGTTTGCGGTTCGCGCATGTGATCGGTAGCGAAAAAAAAAATAAAGAAAGGGACTCTTCCGTTTAACGACGTCGTTTTAGTTCACTCTGTAACCAAATTATATAAACGACTGACTGCCTTGGGGCTGAACGTGAAGCAGACAACAAATAAATCATCAGATCAGCTTATTTTAGAAGCGACGCGTTGATTGTCCTACAGGTCAAGCGACAATTTGGCACCAGTCCCATTTCAGAGCATACGAAAGGTTCAATTGGCTTCCGCGGGTGTGTGTAGTCAACGAAAGTGAATCGCTTAATTGAGGCTGTGGGCAGCTTGAACAAGGCGCACGCAGAAAACAGAACATACGCGTAATTGAGTTGACTGGACGATATGAAAAGTGCCTTAGCCCTAGAACTCTCTCGGAGGGTAAATTTCTACCCCAGCGCTACATCAAACCACCGTTATTTGGTTACGGTTTACTATAACCATAATCAGCCTTTTCGATAATTCAATCTGATGTTTTGTCATTCATTTACATTGGGGTATTATTTTTATTTCATTTAACCGGCTATGACTATGACCTTCTAAAGTTGGCCTGCGGTAGAAATGTACCACCCACGAGAGCGCTTATGTTAGTGTTTTGTTGCGTAAATTATGGAAACTGGATTATAACTTTTTCTGGAAACAAAATATCTAAACATAGTGAGCGAGAAAAATGTAAAGGATATTGTTAGCAGCATTGCTGAACAATAGCAAAGTCTATCTTGCATAAAGAAGTAACCATTTGATAAAAAATATTATAAAGTAGTGGCATATACGATGAAGAGATGTCAATATTTTGGCTTCACGAATAAAAGAGTCAAAACACATTCGTTACACTGGAATATGTTATAATTTTTATACCATGTGGCAGCCCACCCTCCTGTCTTATGCATAAGTAATATACAATAGCTCAACCTACATATGCCGTTAAAAAATACTTACATTTTTTGCTCAAAACATCAAAACATCGCCGTGTTTGGGGCTCAAAGCGCGAGGGGCTCAACGTAATCGATTTACTTTCAAATGGCTGCACGGAACGACCGAAATTAGCTCTGCGCCTAATTCGCATTACTGTTTTTGAATTAGTTGATTTTAACAACAAAATTTCCAAAATAACTATAAAATTAGTTAAAATTTACAATTTACTGTGCTAAAATAAACTCTTATTTTTAGAGAAAGAGTATAGTTGGCGAATATTCTGGACACAAACCAGTAATATTTCAATCCAACACGAAATTCTCATTGACAACTAATTTCGTTATTAAATCAGAAAATTTGATTCTATTTATCTATCGCCGTCATTACTGAAGGACAGCACAACGAAAACAAAAATGAAATTGGTTTTATTAACAAGTTTATTAGCCAAAAACTGAGAAGTGTCAAAGCAAAACAATCCATTAAAAAGCTAAAAAGGACAGTCTTGTGAAACTGCTTGCAAATTGTTTAGATATTTTTCGCATGTGTTACGATATATCCATATATAAATTCCTAAACCGATATGTAAAAATGACATAAACTGTCAGTGGAAAGTGTATTTATTAAGGATTTGTGCGCATTTGAAGCAATTGTGGGTAATAATGTTTTTACGCGAAACAGTGAAGTGAGTTTCGAATGTTGCACTCTAATTGTACACGTCAAATGATGTTATCTGTATCTTCTAACATTCCGGGCTACACCGTCTGGTGTACTACTTGTATTCGGTTTTTGTTTTCCGAGTGCTCAAAGTTTTCAGTGAGAGAGTCGATTTCGTGAAGTCGAATGAAGAAAACAGCGATTTAGAAGTAAAATTTTCAAAAAGAAGTTTATGTTTCGCTTATGTCTTTTTCTCCAATACAACATCGTATTTATACCTGCCAATATAGAAAAGATTACCGCGACTGAAATTTTTTTCGGTTGTAGTGTGCCATCTAGTGGCTAGTAGTCATTACGGTGTTAACGTTTTTCGGTGACAGAGCGCCATATAGCTGCAAATTGCAGAAACCAATTCAACCATTTATGTTGGTTGAAAACAACGTTTTATTTCTCTAATTCAACTAAAAAATTAGTTGAATGGATATGAAGTGTGCCTTAGCACGTTTAATTGGTGAATTCAACTAAAAAAAATTCCGTGTGGTGGTCACATACCGGTGTCAGATGGCTGGCGGAACGTTACAGTGAATGTCGTCAAACCGGAATTCGTCATTTTTGCTTCCTTAACGACATCAAGTGTGATTTCGTACTACCAATCTAATCTTCCTTCTGTTCTCTGGCTGAAATTTAAACCGCACTGGTCGTTCAAAGTTTAAACATACGAGGAGTTATGTTTAATCGGAATGGCTTCTAGTGATTCCAGTCCAGAGTAGTTCATTTGATAAAACGATTTTTTCCGAATTGGAGAATGTTGCGGGATTAAATATTGTCTCTTGTGATTTTTTTCACAAGTTCTATTGTTCACTTTTTTCCATACTACCAGTCATTTTGAAGTCAGTGTTTTCGTTGAGTACAACGATGCAAAGCTATTCATATTCAATGTACGAATTCAAAATGCGTATTTTGAACAAACAAAATAAAATTGAATAAATTGCAATAAACGACATTGATCTAAAGATGAACAAATGGAGAATAAATTTCCTTTTTCTATTTCATAACCCATAGAATCTGGTATGTTCTGTGAACATAAAATTTAGACAAACCATCCGAGGTTACCTTACTTTAGTTACTCACTTGCATTTCACCAGTAAACTGCACAGGAGAGAGTAGTGAATGTGCATGAATCTCACGATGAACGTGACCTATAAAAAGTACCATTTTACCTCAAACAATACATAGCTATAGTAAGCGGATTTTTCGGTTCTCGAGCTACTTCGTTTCAATTTGATGCCAATACAAAGTGAAGGGCATTTCCAATCCTTATTATTTCAGAATAATAAACAATGTTCTACGATAATTGTGACATGACATGAAAATTGATTAAACCAAAAGTCAGTTTTGATCTTGAGATTGGCATGAATTGCTGACAACAAAGAAGCTGACCATGGAAATCAGTTGAATGTCCTGCAAATAGGTCAAAAGAGTATGCGGAACAAGCGGTGAGAAAGTTCATCTCGCGCTCTTGCAAGTTGCATACTGCAGTGCAACAACATCATGCAAAGGTTATCGTGCTGCTGGTTATCAGATTATATGATTTCAGTTTTTCAATTACTTAGTAAAAAAAAGAAACGTTCAACTGCAGTGTAACATTTCTGGCGTTTCTCATCACAGAAATGCCGCCACACGGCTTAGTGAATGAATAAAAACATTCAAGCAATTTTTAGGACTTTTTATTTGTCTGCAGGTGTGCCAAAATTATGTAATCATGATTGCGTTCCCCGTTCAGTAGTGCAGTGCAAGTTAGAATCCACGGTATCACCAGAGATGCCAGGTAAAAATTTCAAATGTCTGCAGACAGGGTCTGTAAATCTGAAAAAAAATCTGCAGTCAGCAAGTATGGCTTGCTGGCAGCAATTTCTCTATAAAGTATGACATGCAAAACTGACTTGGCGAGCAAAAAAAAAAAAAAAGGTCGCGGAAATTTCAAATTTTTCTGTAAATATAGATGAAAGTCAGCGAGAATTTCAAAAGTCTGTAAAAATCTGCGAGAATTTCAAAAGTCTGCAAAAGTCTGCACAACAAAAAATGTCTGCAGCACTATACCCCAAATCTGCAGATTTACAGACAAATCTGCAGACCTGGCATCTCTGGGTATCACTGACCGTTGAAATCACGATTTTTCTTCCCATCACAAGCAGTCTGTCATGTCACGCTTGGCGACACTTGCCCATCATGTGCTGAGACGCAATTAAAAATAACCTGTTTCTGGGGGAAACGAACTCATACGCTACTGAGATTAACAGGTTGGTCGCAGAGATATTTGTTTTCGAATTTAGGAACAGCCGATTGTCTGATGACATTGTTGTGCATCTACAAATTTTGTTTGCTAAAAATAAGTTGGAAACTAAATTAGCATAGTTAATGTTAATGTTCTAAGGTCATGTTTTCTTGAAAAAGGTTTGTTTTATTTTTTACCTTTTTTAGCAGACGATTCGCTCTGTACACTAACAGCTGATTTGCTGCATCAGAAACCAATATGCAACAATATCTTCAATTTTTCGACTACAATAAGTTTTGGCTTTCCGGAGCGCTCAAAGTCTTCAGCGTCAAATCAATCACTTTAGAAGCATTTGAACCACTCACAATCGATCGAGCAATTCCACAATATATTCCATCGTCCGAATTTTCAAGAGCATATGTTAAGCCGCTGATGCATTTTTCTGCATATCAAAGAATAGTAATTGTCATTCTTGCAAAATATGTCTAGCTATTTTACCTCAATGGAACCTCAATTTACGAGCAGAGTCGGGCGTAAATTGAATAAAACTTCGCGTTATTTCAAATTTTTCGCCCCAAAAAAAATTCCATTGGATTTTAGTGTAAAGAACATAAGACATTTGACTACGTCCATACACAAAAGCATCTAGAACCACCTGAGTATATTCTGAGACTGTGGAAATCCGTAAGAGATATTCCAAGATCCAAGAATTACTCGGAATATTGTCTTTAGGGACTAAACTGTGCCACAGAAAGAACTACAACTAATGACTGTATTTTTTGTTTGCTGTTTATATTTTTAGTACCACACATTGCTTACTTTCTATTTATAGATGATTCAGGTATGTTCTCAGTAGTTCAACAAATTCAGTGAAAACTGGTCTTAAGATCTACACGAGCACTAAGCAGCTCATGAATAAATTTTCAATGCTGTTCGTGGATCTACATATTACTTACTTATCTAATTTGATCTGATCAAGGCATGTTCTCAGTTGTTCAAGAGCTTTAGTGAAAACAGATCTTGAAATCTACTTTTACTTTTCTATTATTATTTGTTTCAGGAATGTTAAGTGTATTAAATGCATGTGGTATCACAAGTACAGACTGTGAACAATAAGTTCGATAATGCACTTTGCTTTGCTGGTAGATTTTAAGGTCTGAACTTCAGGTAGTTTTAGGATGAACAAGCACTTCCAAAGATATTATAACAGTATGTCAATTTCCTGAATATAGTATTACGAGAACATACTGCATTCAAAAGTCATACAATAGTCACCAGTCACGCGTTTACGCACTGATTTCCTTTTTCTAGAGAATTCTTGGATACCCACGACCTTAACCAGGTTCTATTAAACCAAACAATTCCGTAATGTACATTTGATAATATCTATTACACTGAAGCATGGTTTTGTGTAAGTATAAATAAAAATTTCAAGTATTATGCAAAAACTTATCAGGTGTACAACTTTGCCTCCGCCGTTTTTTTTTCCAAAATTAAAAGCTTTATTGCGAAAAAGTGCTTACAGATGTATTATTCAAAGTATTGTACGTCGCTAGCGACAACTTTCTCCCATCTTTCCGGCAATATTCGGATTCCGGCTCGAAAAAAAGGAGTCCTCTTTTGACGCTATCCATGAAGCAATCCATTTTTCCAACTCTTCGAAGGATTGAAAATGTTGATCTGCCAGGTCGTGTGCCAACGAACGAAATAGGTGGAAGGGGCGACATCTGGGGAATATGGCGGGTGGGGCAAGACTTCCCATTTCAGCGTTTCCAGGTACTTTTTGACCACTTTTGCGACGTGAGGCCGAGCATTGTCGTGTTGGAGGATGACTTTGTCATGTCGCTCTTAATATTGTGGCCGCTTTACTTTTAGCGCGCGACTAAGGCGCATCAGTTGCATTCGGTAGCGATCTCCTGTGATGGTTTCACCCGGTTTCAAGAGCTTGTAGTAAATCACACCTAGCTGATCCCACCAAATACAAATCATAACTTTGGCGCCGTGAATATTCGGTTTTGTCTTCGACGAAGTAGCATGCCCGGGCTTTCCCCATGGATTTCTGCGTTTAGGATTATCGTATCGAACCCACTTTTCATCACCGGTTACTATTCGATGTAAAAACCCCTCACGATTTTGTCTTTGAAGCAGTTGCTCACATACAAATAGACGGCGCTCGATGTCCCTCGGTTTCAACTCCTACGGCACCCAGTTTCCTTCTTTCTGAATCATGCCTAGGGCCTTGAGACGTTTTGAAATGGCTTGCTGACTCATTCTCAACGATTTGGCAAGCTCTTCTTGGGTTTGCCACGAATCTTCATCAAGCAATGCTTCTAGTTGTTCATCTTTGAACGTTTTTTCTCTTCCACCACCATGTTTGTCTTCGACATCGAAATCACCATTTTTAAAACGTTGAAACCACTCCCGACACGTTCTTTTACTCAGAGCAGCATTACCGTATGTTTCTGAGAGCATTCCATGCGCTTCGAATTTTTTCGAATTGTAACAGAAATTTTTTTCGAATTGTAACAGAAAAGTAAAACTTCCTCCAAATGGCGAGAATGGGGCACATAAACAGACATTTTCGAGCGTGAATAATACGAAAACAAGAACAACTGTCACTGAAACTGCGTTCACACTCACTTTAAAGGCATTATCAATTATGTATTTTGACCAGCCTCAGCCGGCACAGCCACCTATCGGAAAACGGCGGAAGCAAAGTTGTACACCTGATATTTCAAATAAAACGCGTAAAAGCTCGTGTAAATTAAGGTTTTAGTGTATAACGAAACCTGTCTGGGTTACAATCGTGATTTTTCACCCATGAGAGATTAAGGGTTATGTTAAAAAAATCTTCTGGCATGCTAGCTCTAAGTCGTCAAATGCAGGTAAGTAGTTGCTGAGATAACCGGAAACAATATTTGTCAGAACTCGCTTAGAAATTTCCTGTCAGGCAAGCGATTTATGAATGAAGTAAAAAAAGTCAATTCGATAGCACATCTGGGATCGTCAACATTTAGAAAGTTGAATGCTTTCAGAAGTTTCTGCTACTCTTCGTGAAGCCCTTCGGTGATTGGACACTGTATGGATAGGATATTTGGTATCCGACTTAGTTTGTTTATTTTTTGTATCCAAAAATACCATTTGTACCGAAAAAGATGTAGGAGTTTTGTCTAATCGAGAAATATTGTGCCACAATGAATCTATTTTACTGAAATTCTATTTAGTAGAGTCAAGGCAAAGTTGCGGTCATTATGATTCTTTGATGAAAAGTCTTTATCAGCAGCTATAAATGTCGTCAATGACGGTTCTAGGTAGCGAAAGTTCTTTTATTAGTCTTCAAAAGCAATTAAAAAATTACGACATATTTGTGTAGAATTTTCTTTACGATCTAAGAGCAAAAGGCAGATTTCTCTTTCAATTATTACGGAATAGTTCTGCAGTTTTCGATAATTTTTTCGGTAATAGTTTTAGTTATTAATCTCTTCAAAGAGAGAGAAGAATTTCTAAGATTTCCGCAATAATCGAAAGAGAAATTAAACAAAAAGAATGTGTCTTTTGCACTTAGGTCGTAATGAAATTTTTATACAAATATAAATTCTAAATAAAAGGCTTCAATCTATCTAGCCCAGCAAATCTGTCCCAAAAATGCACATTTACTTGCTTCAAGAGTGGAGGAACTGTTTTAAAACTTTACGAATAAGTTCATCCAATTAGCTGATTGAATATATTTGTAAAATAGTGTCTAATTTTTTAGCTAGGGTTTTTTATTTAATAATCTAATTTTGAAGGCACAGTGCTTAAGCTCTAAGATGCCGATGGCAAGCTACCTAAGGTTAACATACTCATCTCCATCATACATTTTCCACTATAATTTGAATCCATCAGAGTGTGATTCGATATCTCTAGGACACTGAAACAAATAAGATGGAAATATGAACAACACCACTCTTGTATTGCAGGTACGGCAATCCAACAAGTCATCCCAAATGAGTGAAAATATTGCATCAGAGCGTGGCCAGTGTCTCGCCTACTAAGCATCATGCACGCAGTTTCCTTCTTCGCAACTGCTATTTTAATTTTTATTTTTGGCATTTTTGCGAGCGTGATCTGTCAAAATTTTCGATCGCTCGATGGGGCGGGTTTCACAATGAAACGCAAACTATGTCGGTTGAAAATTCCGCTCGAGCTTGTAATAATTAGAGTGCCTATAACCAGAGTGACGACATATCATCCGTAATTTTGGCAACAATTCAAAACATTCCATTAGCTTTAAATTGAATTGACAGGTCGTTTGCTCGTTTGGAACTGGGAGCTGTCATTCCAAACGAACAGCTGTCGCCACTCTGATTATAGTCACTCTAGTAATAATATTGCTGGTTGGATCGCATGCTCGATTTCAGTGGGCGCCATTAATTTTTTTTTGCTAACTTTTTTATACATTGCGCGTGACAATCTGCGACACGCGGTGAACTCAAAGGTCGCTGAATCTATTTGCGTTGATATATTTTTTGTGTTCCTAAGTATTTGAGTAGCCAAATCCGGTTTGCTGTTTTCTAGTTGATTTGATGAAGTTACTTTTTCATTCACTAATTTATTCAAGTCTGATCTCTATGAGTTCTACGCATTCTCGTGCATTATTTGAGTGAGCTAAATTAATGTGCGTTACGATGTATTTAGTTTTTTTTATCATTATCTTTTTGATTGATGGTTTTGGAAGTGATGTACTGGTCACCAAATGATGCATGTTTGAACCCTACCCTGGATTTATTCTTAGAAGTAGACTTGTTAATTTTGTACGATGGAATGCGGGTTCCAGTTTTCTTCAACTTTATTAACGTTCTTCTAAAATAAATATACCTTCGATTCAGGTTTGATAGACTTAAAAGATTAGGCATGCTTTAAAACTTGCTTCATTTAGAATTGGAACAAACTTTTGCTCATATTGTTTCGCCCCTGGTGGACGGATTTGGGAGTTCTTGGCGCCCACGAGTCGGAAATTTTGTCAGCTTCACGTATGATTTTTGACATTCCGCAAATGGACTGTACTTTGTAAACAATCAACATGGAAGCCGATAGAAGGGGTAAAATTGTGCACAGTTATTTGGAAAATCCATTTTGGTCTGCATTTAGGCTAGCTAAACAGCTGAAATTGCCCAGAAATACCGCATGGCGCGTTATCAAACGGTATAAGGAAACATTGACGACGATTCGAAAGCCTTAAGCCAATCGTCGGCGTGGAACTGTCGACCGGAAACTGCGTGGTAAGATTTTAAAGACGATTAAAAGGAATCCTAATCTGTCGGACCGTGATTTGGCCAGAAAATTCGGTGCTGCCCATAGTACCGTGAGGAGAACTCGACTCCGGGAAGGAATCAAGTCGTATCGAGCTAGCAAACAGCCAAATCGGACCATAAAACAGAATAGTTCGACGGGTGTCTTCTGATGGACGATAAAACCTATGTCTAGGCTGACTTCCGGCAAATTTGCCAGAAAATTTATGATTTGGCAGGGCAATTGGAGCTGTGGCAAAAACAACGAAAGTTTTCATTACAAATAAGACAATGACATCGGAACTATACCAAAAAGAGTGTCTCCAAAAATGAATTTTGCCGTTTATTGGATCCCACAACCATCCCGTAATGTTTTTTTTTCCAGATTTGGCAAGCTGTCATTACAGCAAAGTCGTTCAAGAATGGTATGCAGAGAAAGGGGTCCAGTTTGTTCTGAAAAACCTTAACCCACCCAACTGTCCCCAGTTCCGCCATATTGAGAAATACTGTGCAATCATGAAGAGGAAACTCAAGGCAAAGGGAAAGGTTGTCAAAGACATCAATCGGATGACGACCTGGTGTGCGCCGCCTAATGGGCCGTGTTACAGGAAAAATTCGAGAATTCCTTCAAAACCGTGACGAATAATTTAATTCGTATTTTTTCTTAAAAGTAAGAAGAAAACGCTTCATTTGTATAAAAAAAATTTTGAGTTTAATAATAAATAACTGAAATACTTTCAATTCTATCTGAAGCAAGCTTTAAGTGAATAACAAATTTCTCTTCCGCATGTAATTTTCGGAAGAAGCATATTACTAAAACTTTAGCAACAGAGCAATTGAATTTAAAACTTCTGTTAGATGTTTAACTTATAATAGGTATTTAACGGCTGTATGTAAAAGATTAGACCTACGATATATTTCTTAAATTCCCCGACGTTTAAGCCTGAGCAGAAAATGATTAAAATGGTAAAAAAGGAATTCTTGAAAAAAAACCTGCTCATTCTGACAAACTACACTGTTGTTGAGTTCAGAAAATAAGAAAGGCCTCATCTTACAAGGGATCCGATAAAGTTAAGAACCAGTACACCGTTTGTTTCTTGCGAGGGTTCGATTGAGAAGAAAATAGGCTAGAGTGAAATTGCACTTGCTAGTTTATTGCAAAACAACAAAATTCTTTTGTAGTTTCTCACGTTGGACAGACTCACATGTAAAAGTAAGTTGTTGTAAGTTTATGGCATTCAGTTATGCGGGGATATTTTTCAAATGAGACATTTCAATTGAATAACGCAAATTCAAATCCATTCTCACTTCTGTGGCATATCAATACACGATCTTTCCTTCGATATGGTAAGATGCCAAATCCTCCTAAAACAGAACAGAACAATTGAGTTTCTCAAGAAAAGTTAACAACCATTTGACCTGGCACTCCTGCACGTACATTTCTCCCAGTTGGTGATCTTGATTATTTAGATTCTTTAGTAGTTTTCTGAGACTTATTAGGAGACTTAACTCGATACTCGGGGTTGTCCCAATCAAAATACAATGCATCAATAATAAAAAATACAATAAACTATTGACGCTATTGACACTAGGTGCCACACTACGTTTAGCTACACGGATAAAAATTTATTGCTGGTACCATAGTTGAAAATCATGAAATCATGAATAATAAGCATGAAATTATGAAATTATTATTTCTTTTTTTCCCTTTATGGGCTACTCTGGCCGAGGGGGCAATTATGAAATTATGATTTCATAAGCAAAATGATTGATATCATGAACACTAACATATCTTTCATGAAAATTTTCATGATATCAATAATTTTGCTCATGAACTTTCCATAAAAAGTAATGATTAAAAAATCATGGTACCGGCAATAGATTTTTATCCGTGTATACATCCAAGTCTACCTAGTGTCAGATGTGATGGGTCGGAAAGCTAAACGAGAAACTTCCTTCTGTTTACCAATCATTTTTCCCGAATAGTAAACAGCATTATCTCACAAAAATGTCGATTCAATTTTTTTTATCTCTATTGCTCGCTAAGTAATAATTTTTTTTAGTTTATTCTACTGCTGAAAGTCGAATTTTTAATCGCAATTGTGTGATCGTTCTAAAATAAAAAAATCGCTCACGCAATCGCAAGATGTACGTTGTTGCATTTTCGAATAATAATTTATCGATAAAGCTGTATTGCACGGAATATTCTCGATGTCGGCCAGCCAGCTGACTTTGGGTGCTAAATTGCGGTTGTCGACCTTATCAGAAAGTAAACTCAAACAAACAAAAATTGACCAAATCTCGTTGCAATTTCGTGAACTCCTGATACGACTTATTACGCCGCAGGCACAGCAGGTTAGCGGTGCTGATAAGGAAATTTGCTGCACCGAATCGGTAGTGCACATTTTGGTGGAGAAGCAGAGTGAAAATAATTAGCCTGATTGGGTTGTGTATTAAAATAACATTGACGTTCCGGAGGATACAACGTATTATTTGGCGAATATATTAAAACAGATGTAACAAAAATCCTGCGGTTCCAAATTTGAAAATATATATAAATTGGTAACTATTGTCTACAGAATCAAATGCTTCCATATTGAAGCAAATATTTAGTTATATTTAGTTTAGTTCCTTCGTCATATTGACTGTTGCCTGAGTCATCGAAGTTTAAAAACTATCTAGTATCAACGTCCATACTATAAACAATTTACACTACCCGACGACACATTTACTACTCGCACTGAGTTGCGTAGTGAGTCGTGGGAGACAGACAAAGGATCCCTCCCGTAGGCGAGTTCTTACTTACCGTAGCTCAATAAATAGTCCGATAAGAATTGCAGTCACGGTGACGATAATTTTAAACACACAGTCACCGAACAGCTGACCGACGGCGGTAACGACAGACTCGACCGCGTTTTGACCGTGACGGTAGTCCGCAAGTTTGGCGGGGTTTCTTCGATGTTTCGCTTGCTGCTGCTGCTGCAGCAACGGTGCTTTCGCTGGGTTAAATGAATCTTCCGGGAATTCGACGTCTTCGTTGTTGAAGTTAAGTCTTCGCACTTTAATCGAGCGGACGAAATAGCACACCAAGCATCCACATTGTTAGCGGTGACGACAATTTCACACAACGAACATTGAAAGCAGTAATAACAAATGACAAGAGTTTGAAATTAGATAACAGATTCTTTAAATTAGCATCCGTCAGAACTCTTTGGGGATGACTTTCAGCTGGAGACTACCAATGGGAAGATGCATGGCCTCTGGCACGGTGCGAAAGCTACGAAGATCTCATACCTTAGCAAGAAGCAATCAATTTTTAATTTTCTTTACTTGAGCCAATTCGGGTTAAATGCGTTTAAAATTTTGAATTGTGGCGCTGCTTGGTTCTATTTATATTAATGAAATATCTCACTTTTGGCTTGCATATATCTTTGAATGGACTTGCGTCTTCGATTTTTCCGTTTTATATTCGATCGATTTGACTGTGTGTAATTTGTTTGTTGGTTGTTCTTTCCTCACATAGCCGAGAACACAACTTCACTTTATTTGGCTATTCGTTCTCTTACTAGAAAGGTTCCATTCGTTTTATTTTGATGCTTTTTGCTTTATATCAAGTCGTTTTGGTGTGAGACCGAGAGAAACTCTTTCAGTTCATAACTTGTTTTCTGGTTTTAAAAGAACAAATGCAAAAGTCGACCACTTTTGATCAGATTCAGGTTTTTCCATTGCAGCTGTCGGACTGTTTCTTCTGTTTGGTCACAATCAGTAAAACCGTAAAACCGACATTGATAACACCTCTGCACTCGATATACCACTTTCTGTACCGTTCAATTCCTCAAATGGTAAGAAAATTCACTGAACATTCGCAGCAGAAACAAAAACACACACCATCGACCTAAAACCACTCCAGAGTATCACTCGTACGGCCCATTCAAGCGAAAATAGGGCAAGTGATCCTCCAGAACCCGCAGAGAACTACAACTCGGACGCTACCGATCCAGACGTCGTTCAGCAAAGAAATTGACTCTTCTTCTGTAGCAACGCCACTGTCCAAGTGTCAAGAGAAGGACGTAACAAGGTCGTTCCTACGCCTGACGGTGGCTCACTACTCACCAGCATCGTCGCTCTCGCCGGTAAATGACCACCACACTGCACTCACTCGCGCTCTCATTCTCTTGCTGGTGCATTCACCCAATATTCGTTCACAGACCGGCTGGCTGCATAATGCGCATGCGTTTCGGTCATCGCGCTCTATCTCACTCTCTTTCTCGTTGGTCGAAGGATTTGAAAATGCAGTTCATTCTCAGGTGTAACTTGTCGCCGATTTGACCATTTCATTAAACAGTGGTTGAAAACATGCATCAACATTCTCGTGATAGCCCAATATATACAAAATCTCACGCTCTCACTTATTCACGAGTTCATGATGAAGTTGACAGAGTGTTACGAGAAAATGCGAGAATATTCCCCACAGTTCACTGTGCTTTGCTCATACGAACCAAAACATTAAGGATTGAGTATAGTGAGAGAGGTTGAAAGTGACTGACCAATCCAAGGGACAGTGTTGAGAGTAAATAATTGAACAGAGATGTCAAACAATCATTCGACCAAGCTTCCCAATATTTCGCTATAGGGTTTTAAACTTACAAAAGTCTTACCATTTCCTGCTTTCCAACTTACAAAATTTTCTCTACTTTTCGAACCGTTTCGTATTTGTTATCGTTTATTAAATTATTGCAAAATCTAAAGATTTCATTATTTATCAAAAGTTAAGGAAACTTTCATAACATTTTGTTTTGTTCCTAGGTGTCGCTGATGTAATAATTTGGATCGATATGAGGACTGGGTTCGAATGAAATAAGCGATAAGGAATACTACTATTCAAGTACATGGTTACTTGAAGAAAAACATGAAAGTTTTTCCGTGTATTAAGGGACAGGTAGGGTCAAACATTTTTGAAAAATCATTTAATTTTTTTTGTAGTTTTCTTATAACAAAACATTTCAAGAATATTCTGTTAAATTTCTCTGGAAGTTTTGGACCTTTAACTTTGCCTGTCTCATACTGAGAAGAAGTAAGAGCTCGGCGCACAGGCCCAAGATTTCAGCTTCGATTGACTTAAAAATTCGACAAAATATTTTTGAAATGTTTTATTATGATAAAATGCAAAGAAAAAATAAGATTTTTCGAATGGGTAACATCCTACGTGCTCCCCAGAAAAATAAATTGTTTCCTTCGATTTTATCGCCAATAAACATTAAGGGCTGAGGTCAGTGTGTTTTAGGGCGTTTTAGAGGGCTATTTTCACGCTTCAAATCTGATTCTTTCAGAAACGGTGACGAATATAAAAAAAAACCAACTGACAATCTCTTTAAAAAAATTAGTTTAGATTATTCTGTGAAAATTTCAGAATGATTCATTGACATTAGCGGTCGGGAAAGTCTTTTTTCTGAAGGAAAAATTGCATAGCTGAAAACGCCGTCTTTTAACTCGTTCATTGAATATCTTGCCTTCAAAAGTATGGATCAAAAATCTATCTTGACAATGTCTAGATAATTTAATTTAGATGCGATTAGTGCATAAAAACATATATGTTGTGGCGATAAAAATGAAGTGAATGTTATTTTTGTGAAGGTAAGTCGATTTCTATAGACGCAGCATTTTTTCTGCTCTTGTTTCTTAGTAACGTAACGAAACATGGGAGAGAAATAAAATAGGTTCAGAAAGGCTGCCAAACAAGCGGTAGCTTTATTGGATTTTATGTGATGTAGTCAAACTTGTAACCGAAAATATCCAAACTTTCTTGGTCACCCGGCCGCATCAAGAGTCATTTTGCACATTTACGAGAGAGCTTGGAGGGAAATGTAATACGCAAAGCGAGCCACGTGGTTATACGCGACCTACTGGTCTCAGCCCTTAATCGCGTTTCTGTCGTAAGCAGCTTTTGAAAGCTCATATTAAACGTCATTCAAAAACTGCTTCACTTTTTTTTTTTCTAATTTTGGACACACACTTTCTAAATGTAAAATACCAGACCCCAACGTTTTTTTTTGGTCGCTAATCATGAGATCTAAGAAGCGTCCTCCAAAGTACTCCCTCACCTTGACTTCTTTCTCAACATTATTCCACGAAAAAAATACGGAATGTTGTTCGAATGATGCTTTATAAATTGAACAAAAATATGAATATATATTGCTGAACGATAACTCAAAAACAAAATTCGCAAAAAAAGTGTTTTTTTAAAGAATGTAATATTTTTTACGAATCAAATCGATGTGGCGATGCCGGATTAGATATTTTTTCAATTAGTAAACGGAAAATACCACATACATTTGCGGTACACCTAATTGCGTTGATGGTTAGTGGCTAATAGTCAACAAGTTTCCTTGGGAATTCTGTTCTTAGGTTCATGAATCAATCTTTATTCAAGAGTACAAGAATCAATCTTTTTTCAAGAAGTACAATTGTAGGTCAACGAAACGGGCGTTAATGTATTATCATTCATTTGTGCTTATTTTAAATCAATTCCAATTATAATTTTAAGACAATTGCAGGAATAGGCGAAATGACCCTTTCGGTGAAATGGTTCTCGGCGAAATGACATTCGGCGAAGTGACCCTGATCCGTTTTAATGGACTGGCATTTAGAAATTGTTTAATGCATAATCCAGTCAGAGTAACGTGTTTCATACATAAAATGTAGTGTAGTGCTCATATCGCATTTAGGTACCAGAGAATTGTTATTTTAAATATTGATTGAAGTCACATGGCAATTTTCTCTGATTTTCATATAAATCAACAGTATTCTTACCACGAAAAAATGAACATTTATTTCAGGAAAATTGAATAGAAGTTCAATTACCGAAAAACCCACCAGAATTCGATAACATCGTGGGAGGCGGTTTGTAAGGCTGACAACACCAACACAGTTGAAATATTATTTTAAATCAAAATCTTAATTCTTTTTGCTTTGCAGTAAAAAAATTTAATTAAAAAATTTTTTTCCTAGTTTCAAACTACTCACACTTCAAGGACTTTCAGAAACTGTTCACCATTTTCAAAACATAATTTTTCACACCGGAAATTTACGAAGATTGTTTGACGTTTGGTCAGTTCACGTAGACCTTATGTGATGATTCTATTCATTTTAGAGAATGTGCGCATTAAATTTATTTATTTTCGTCTCGTAAAATATTCAATTTGACATTTGAAACCATTCTACATGATTTTTCAAGTAGAAGGAACGTGAATTTTTATTTCAGTGTGGAAATCTACTAAACAAATTTAAAACATGAATAGTATCTATATACATCTTTTGTATCAACAGATTATTTGTATCAACAGATTACTTAAGAGGCTTACAAAATTCGCGCGACACAACCAAACGAACTTCTAAGCAGCTTCTAGAACACATTGTTCAGCTACTATGCACGAGAAGTTGCCAAAAATTCCACGCATACTCTTAAACAGCGAGAAAGTTCACATGGAACTTGTTTTATACTTTCAACTGTAAAAAATCACCTCGTGTTTTCTTAAGCAGCTAGGAAGTTCACGTAGAACTTGCTCTTTACTTTCAAGTTCTCAAAAATGAAGTTAGTACTTTTAAGTATCAGGAAAGTGGTTGTTTATGAAACTTTTTGTTGATTGGGTATGTCATTTAAATTTTTCTTCATTTAAATCAACATTTGACGTTAAATTCATGAAGAGTTTCGACGTTTTAAAAATGAACAAGCTACTAAAACGATTCGATGGTGTTTGCTAAACCTCAAGTTCTTGATAAAAAAAACGTCATTCAAACAGTGAACAGACAGATAAAAGACAATAATTTTTCTCATACTTCATCATTATCCACCAAGAGCAATCCTACTGGAGCTGAAACTTTCAAATTAAAAAGGAAACTGAAAAGAAAAAACCCAAGCTGTTCTTCTCATCAGAGATAAATGTGCTCCACTCGATTCGACTTCGAATATTGATAATTGACTAATTGATATTCAGTAGCAGAACCTTTGTATTCAAGAAAAAGGTATTCCACGTAGTTTAATATCGAGACATTTGGTTGTTCTTAGGACCAACGATTCAATACAAAAAAATTCTATCGTCCCACGGCAAAAGGGCCTAACTGCAAATGAGAGCATCTCTTTGTTTACTTTCTCTTTCGATTATTACAAAGCCTTGAAAATTTTGCGAAAAGTTGAGCATCAAATATAAAATCGATCCGATAATTCGTGAAAGAGAAAGTAAACAAAGAGAAACCGTCTCTTGCAGCTAGGCCCTGTTGTCGTGGGACGATAGAACTAAACGTCTACGATATAACTCTTTAGGGCATATTCAGGAGTGTTCTAATTCTAGATGCATAATTTATGTCAGTATTAAAATTTAAATCTAGAAATTATAACAAAATAAACTGGCAGCCCCAGCAGCGTTTTATCTGTGTTTCAAATATAGAAAAAATAGAACGGCAGTGTATACTAGTTTTGAATTTGACAGTAGAACTGGTCGAATAGATAAAACTAAAACTGATTGCTGGGGATACGTTTGTTTCAGTTTCATTTACATTATAAAACATCCATATGAAGCTTGCAGCTGCTGAATTTGCTCTTAGAATATTTTCTGCCATAGAAATAAGTAAAAATACAATGCGAAAGGAAGCGTATAGCGGCCCTTACACGATCATTAAAAGTGTCATTACTTTTTACTAATGACACTTTTAATGATCGTGTAGGGGCCGCTTATCAGTGTTTTTCTTATTTTCGTCAATCCGGTTTACATACTCTCACTATTTTCATTCTGTTACTCGCTCAAAAACGTAGTATTAAAAATTGAACTAAGTTTATGAACGAAAGTTTTTAACAAAATAATAATTTTTTTTAGATTTGTTCGGTTCAATATACAAATAAAAAAATGTTTTTAATCCAAATTGTTTTAACACTACAGAGATTTAACGTATTTTAATCATTGACGTCAAGAAAAATGTCTTTTTTGTGGTCTTAAAATACGTTTTGATTTTAAAGTGTATTGTTTCAGTGTAGTTTTGTTTCTAATATTCTGCATGGCTTCAATTGAAATTGAATCGCCTTTAATATATTGAATATGTGGAATGAACACTGCTTTCGGCGACTGACGTAGAATTTGTCTAGTATTTCACCTGCTGGCGTAATTCGAGATATGACATAATTTCAATGCATAATTGCGTATCTGTGGTAAGCTCCAGGCGGTTTTTTTCGTTCGGTGCAAATGCACGTGCTTTTCAATTTGCGTTTAGAAGGGACATGCGCGTGCTGAGTATAGGAAATATTTCAAAAACGGAAAGTAGGACATTTTTGGGATACCAAATGACGTCATGAAGCAAAACATCTTACCCTCTATCAACGGATGTGTTGAGTGCCGTTCACTTGTCAGGATTTCGTCATATTGCAAATGGTTGCTTCAGAGCGAACACCAATCAAACTTGTTGCAAGGTTAAAGCCGAGTATAAATAAACGATATAAAAAAACTGGTTGCCGTAATCCTCATTTTCACCATTCTACATATCCTTCTACAGTATATGTTAATAGAATTTGAAATTATTATCGAAAATGTGTTAGTGTCTTCGAAATCAATCGAGACTTTTCGATATCATGGACCTGTTGAAGATTTTAAAGTGATTTATTATTCAATCAAACGCTAGTTCAAACACTCTCGAATTTTTTTATTCTATCAATAATGTTTGTTGTCGCTGCAATTGAAATCTAGAAAATTTAATCAGCGCTGAATTTTTTAAAATTAATATTTAGATTTAGACTGCATAAAAAATTATCTTTTTAATGCGTTTTCATCTAAATTGGATTCCGAAAAGAGAAATGGGATCTAAATGAAAATAATGAATTTTCTAAGGGCAAATAGAGCTATTCATTGGAATCTAATATTGTTTTCGCTTGAGAAAACTAAAACTGACTCAGGGCAGTTTCATCAAACAAACAAACAAATTACACGAAACTGTGTTGGTTTCGAATTTAGCAACGGGGGTTTGAGCAAACCTGAAAAATTAGGTTCGAAACTGACTCGATTTTCAGTTCAACAACGTTAAAACTAGGTTCAAAACTAGCTTCAAACATACGGTTTGACAGCAGTTAGAGTGGAAACTGGGTTAGGTTTGGCATCAAGCGAAAACGACATAAGATGATTAAAATCGGCCCAGCCATCTTCGAGAAAATTGAGTGCAAAAAAATGCTATAAATATGCGCTCAATTTTATGTTTTTCACAAACTTAGATTCACGTTGAACATATTTTTTAGGTTTCATCTGGATTTTACTCCCGGTTCCGGAAATACAGGTAGATATGTGCAAAACATGAGAAAAGCTTTTCGTAGAAATGTTACCACCGATTTTACTCATGCTTTGGATCCCAATTACAATTACGAATAATGCAAAAAATCCAATTTGAAGAGTTTTTTTGTCATACGGTGCCAGGTAAAGTCAAGTGAATTACTTAAAATTGACAAATAGTATAACTGATTAGTTAATGATCAAACAAACTCAATTCAGTTATACCGATTCCCGATTTCCCAATCCGGAAGTACCATAGATATAGATAGATCTAAAGTTCATCCCGATTTGGCAGACATGGTTATCGCTTTAGTCGTCATAAATTAGTTAAAAAAAGATTCAAATAAAAGATCTTGTATTCCCACAGATGGGTATTAATTTAAATCCGGATCAAACACCGGCCCCGATACAATAAGGTTATAAGTGTTAAAATTACAAACCGTCGTTTAAAATGAAGTTACAAAGCATGCAAAAACTCATTGAAACTGCGCTTAAAATTGGGAAAGTTGACGGTCATCGTGTACTTTTAAGTACTAAGAAAGTAAGTTATTTTCAGATACTGTGGAACATTCGGTTGCTTGGGTCGCTAATCAAAACAGTATGTTTCGTTCACTAAAAAGCCTCATCCTCCTTGGAAAGAGCCTTATCCGCCTTTCGAAGAAAGATAAGACTTTCTAGACTTATATGATTTCCAAGAAAGATAAGGAATTCTAGAAACTCTGCTTTCTTTTTATTAACACAAGTCACCAAATGTTGCACAGTATCTAAAAAAAACTTGAAGTAGGTAATGGTAGAGACATAGCCGCGAGATTGACGTAGGACTGCATTCGAGATGTGCTAACCAATTTGATACCGTTTAACCGTTTAAAATTTGGTGGTCTTGAAAAGGATCATTCGGTTTCGGAAGATTGCGTTTGTATTCTAGGATCAAAGCGGCTGCTTAAGACAGTTTTCTAAATAAGTTCTTTACGTTACTATTGGAGTCCTGAAAAGGACCGTTGGTGGCTTCGGAGTCCTGGAAAGGATTATTTTGTTACGTTTGTATTCTAGGAAGAAGAGCACCAGTCAAAATCATTTGTAAGTTTAAACCTTGGCCTAGAAAAATCATTACATAAATATAATCGTAATACAAGTTGTACCATCGCTCATATAGTTCAATATTGCATACATTTCAATATTTGAGTGGAAGAAACTATCAAAGTGCTGTACGGAATTCATTTCCCGCATTCAGTAGAGCCAAATTGTGGAATTCTCTACAATATTAAATCCTGTTCGGAATATTTTACTCTAACGCGATGCAGTCCAAAGCTAGCTTTATTTGCGCTCGTTTAGTGCTAATTTCGACCAGCAAAAAGTGCACCAAGCTAATCAAAATATTCTAGATTTGCACTAAACTGATGATTTTTACTTTTGATTTGCAGAAAAAGTATTCTTAATAGTTCTTTAAATAACATTTAGAGCCATTAGAGCGGCTGATTTGGTAAATTGTTCCCCATCGTTGTCCACTTTTCGTTATATTTTTCTCCAATGCAAACGACCAGCAGCTGGATGACGCAATCGCTCTTGTTTGAAGCGAAACTCGCACTGCGAGCGCCCAACAGCAGATATGCTCACAGAAGAACAAGTTACGGTTTTTCTGCGATTAGCCTTAAGGAAAGAAACCTCATATTAGGCATTAGCTGTCGGTCTTCGTTTCGTTTTCCTTGTTGTTCGTAGTCTTGAGCTCGTTGCTAGTTACTTTAGATGCGCCTTGTTGTACATTGGTTGCAGTTGCTGGTTGGTTGGATGGTAAGTTGTTAACTGCAGCTAATGTACTTTGTTCTATAGGGGATACGTTGGATGGTTTCGTTGAAGGGGATGCTTCACTGTTGTTGGTGACTGTCATAGGTGTTGCTTGGGGTTGGTGTAAAGGAAGCACAGTTGTCCTTTGGTGTAGTTGCCTCCTTGTCCAGTTTATCATATGGCTTACCGTAGTGAACAGCTTTTTGGCAATATCTGATTGTCATATGTAACAAGTGATTTGCACGGGATTCTTGTATCCTGTCCGAATGTCCCATAAGAAGGTATAGGCCTCCTCAAGCGCATGCGTAACAAACGTTTGCCATTTAGAATACCGGGGAAAAAGTTCTTCCACTTTTCTTCTTCGATAGAGAGAATCTCTCCATATTGGGACATAGTTTTGCGAATATAAGAATCGGTGACGCTTGAGGGAAGATCATGCACACGCACTTCTATAGCACTATCATCCATATGTACTGGAATATTGTACTTGATATTTTCATGCTCCACATAGTGCACATTATTATTGTCTTTAGCGAATTGAATTGCATCCAACTCTTTATAAAACTGGATGTAAATAACATTATTTGTCTTATTGCATTGAAGTAAATGCACACGTTTAATGTCAAGATGCATTTGCTCCTTAAGCAAACCTTCAAGTTCTCGTATCGAAGGTCGAATTTTGCACTGCCTGTAGTCAACAATAATTGTATTCTTTCGTGTCGGCGGTAGCTTTTGTTCGTTTGGTTCACTCATTTTTGAGGTCGTTCTATTGTTCACTATACAATACTGTACTTGGTTTCTTCTGTCCCGAACGTAAGCGGTTTTGTTTTATCGACTGACTTGGATGAGATGTTGAACCGAACTGTGAATAGTTAGCTTAGTTAACCGTTCTTACACGAGAATTATTAATGTCATTTTTAATGATCACTAAGTAATAATATTCCAAATTTGTATGGAGCACTTTTATTGATCGTGTAAGTGCCGCTATTAGCTCATTATATTAGAATTTCGTTTCAAATCAAACAGAGATCATTGTTGTTGTTGAAGGAAGAAATTGGTTCAAAACAATAATATTCCAGCTTGAAATTAACATTAATCAAATTTAATAATTTACTGACTGTTTTGTTATTTGAAACACACTCCACAGGTGTTGCATCCATGAAAAAAGTCTTTAAAAAGATATAGTGTTGAGATTCAAATTGAAACGTATAAAGAATTTCAAGAAGTGGGTTCAATAATATTGTCAATTATATAGAAGTTACCTTAAGCGAGAGAGCGATTCTCCCGTTTGCGAACGGTGTGCCCGGAACAGCAGATTCATTCTCTCAGTATATAAAATCCCAACCGAAAGAGCGTGAGAGCCCACCAGTGAGCCCTGTTTTTCAACCCTCGCGAGTGTGTAGTAATCGTTGCGTGAATTTAATGTGTTTATTTACAACATAAAATGATGCCAATGTCGAGAGAAAGAGAGAAGGCGTATATCCTTTTACACAATTATCCACCCACCTGCTTTGGGCTAGACGACTGACTATTTACGGTGTGTGTTTTCTTCACTGTCATTGCGGAAAGGAACAAGTATAAAGGAGTACTGTTTGCTTGAGCTAGAACCGTTTTCCGAAGGCTGCAAAAAGTAATCGAATTCGAATTTCAAACCATACATATGCGGGTTTAAGGTTGAACAACAGGGAACCAATGGTAGTTGAGTGTAGAAAGTGTTAAAAGTGATTTTTCCAATACAAAAGCCATGATTCTGTTGACAAAGAAGGAGTGGAAAAATCTCACTCGAAGGTTACGATTTTCACCGCGAAAGCGCCACTACGTCATTTCTGGGATTGTCGTCCTTGTGGTGATGACACTGGTCTATTGTACCATTACCTCATCTTACTACTGTTTTGATACTGGAATCGAGTGGAAAGTCAATAAATTTGTAAGTATACAAGGCCACCGTCAACACCTAGTTTTTCCAAGGGGCATTGCAAGGAAGTGCAACGCTGCCCTCAACTCCTGCTCCAATGAGCGTTGCCTTCATAATGAACTTATATAGCATCGTATTCATTAGCCGGTATGTTTTGTGAGTGGCTTATGAATAATGAGGGGAATGGGAGAATCAACAATTTGTTGTAACGTTCGTGAACTGTTCTGATTATGACTTATTATTTATAGTGCAAGCGATACAGAACCACCGGTGCTTCTGGCTTTATGTGCCAGGAATTTTGCAGCTGGGATTTTTTCTGCCCGGAACCAAGTCTCGAAATACATCATCCAAATCGTTTTCAAGTTAAGAAACTTGGTGATCCCCTTAACATAATCGTAAGTCTGCTTTGGAAACAAATATTCAGTTGAGTTCGTGATCAATCGACATCTGCTTTTTTATGTTGCAGCAAGCAGTTCCCAACGAAAACTACGAAAAGTTATTCTGGGTTGACAGTCTCTACCAGAAGGAACACTATCCCTCAGAAACCGAGTATGAAAATATCGTGAAGCGTTATGTAACTAACAAGTACAACATGGACATTCCTTTTGACAAGATGCGATCCTTGTTGAGACTCTCGAACAAGCAACATGTATCAATGTTCCATAGCAGCATGCGTGACAGTTGGAATCTGATACAGAACCACGAGTATGCGATGATGAGTATGTTCAACGAGAAAGATCTTTTCCCGTATGTGACGGGAAACTGTGGGGAGATGTTTGCCTTCGAGCATCTAGATCCGGTCGATTTCGACGAGGATCGCTACTATTTGATGAAAAGTATCGACGTGGATCGCTGGCGGTATCATATTAAGGTGGCAGTGCTAATTTTGGACTATATCGAAGAACTGGACCAACAGGAGATTCAAATGTGTCACGTTGATTTAACCAGATTCGGCATCAACAACAATCGCTTAAAGTATGATGATTTACGGTTTCTGTTTACGGATTATACCATCAATCGGAAGGTTTCTAGCGGGAGCTACTGCACGCGGGACGAGCATTGCAATTTTATGGACTGCCGATCGGTTTGCAACGTTGAAAAAAATTGGTGTGAGTCGGGAGTTTTGAATAACAATGTTCAAATTGTTTGTGAAAAGGTATGTATTTTCTTTCTGATGGATCTTATAAGTTTTACTTGATCTTTTGACTGCAACAACCCTTCTTATAGGGGCAGTTGGTCGGAAATTCATCGTCGGCATACAGTTTTTTCGTGGTCCCGACGATCTCGGTTATTCATTTTAGACCGTTTATCGGTTGCACCCGGGAAACGTGATGGTCTTTGCCATAAAGTATGCTGCACATTCTATTGTGTCTTTGGGGCACAACCGGCCTAGACTGAAACTTCCGCATAGCGATATCGATTTTGTTCTGGTACCGTTGAAGCGGTTCCTCAGATCTGGAACTGTTCACTCGTTGAGGGTTTTACCGGAAGTCGACGAATACAAACACATGCAAACAACAATCGGCTAGTTGGTCATGACAAAAAGTCGATTGGAAATGTCAAATAGATTTGTTTCGTTCACTCCTTCTTATCATGCGCTTTTTATTTTCCATTTTTGATTAGAGCGCGTAACAACAATTTTACTAACATTTTTTGATTTGAAACAAAAGAAAAATCACAAATATCCGTTTCTCGAAAAAAAAAGAATGTAAAGTTTTGTGCCAAACATGTTTTTGTAATTTTTTCAAGTGCATGTGGTAATAATGTCGATTGATGTTAATCGTTTATTTGTTTAGTTTTTATTGAGCTATAAATATTCCATAACGAAATAAAAAAAAACTAATAAGATGCTGAAAATAAAAAAATAAATCATCTGATAACTATTTTGATTTATTTTTCACTATTTTAAAATGAAATGCGTACTGCAGAATGTACTGTTTTTTTATGTCGATGTGCTGTATTTTCTCAATTTTTGTACAACATATACTGTTTTTCGTCGAAAAAAATATACGAGCATTAGGTATGGTAATCGCATGAAGAATTGCCAAAATTGATTATTTTTTTACATTCATATGTTAGTATCACCACCAGAGCATAAAATTGTGACGCATTCTCAATGAAAGAACTTAATCCAACATCATTAAACATAACTCATTAAATTGAGTGACACACCACTCAAATTCATAAAAAGTGCACGTGAGCTACCACCTATCTACTCATTATTGAGTTAAGTGAAGAAGGTGTCAAAATATGAGTGAATGTAACTCAAAATTTGAGTTTGTTACACCCAAAATAAAGAAATCTTTCTTCGTAATGTTTATTTTTATGGATGTCTAGTTAAAGTCATTCTTCTTTCTTTTAAAAGGGAAGCGCAAAAAAGTGAATCGTCGGTCAGTTACACCCTAGAACCTTGTTGAAAACCAAAACTATCTTAGATACGAGCACCAACAAATAAAAATCATTGTGAATTGTTCTCTTTCATCATCGATTCTCGAAGCTTCGGTTCAATATCAGATTTCACCAAAAACCGAAAATGTCTGTAAATGAAAGAAAGAACACAATTTTGAAACTACTGCTCTGCTCTAGTCGTTGATTGGACATTGATCCCGTTCTCATAATTTGCAAGCGGAACTGAGAGTGACAATTATTTCTCATCATCTGCGTTTTTTTGAAAATGATGGTTATTAGCTCCTATCACCACTATCTTTTAACTGTCAAATTTATAACTTGCCGTAATTCGTAGCAAAATAACTCATGTTTAAATAAAAAATACCATAAAAACAGCGGTCGGACTTTAAGTAATAAGCTAGTCGATGCCTTTCGCAAATGCTCTTCGCATACGGGTTCGATTCTCAACTCGACACATAGGATTAGCAAAGCGAATAACCACAGAATTCAAACCGCATTTAGGGCTCCTATTTCCATCTCATCCCTTCATCGCATAACTTTGAACAAGAATCATATCGTTTAACCAAACTGTGAAATGTTTCAAAATGTTTGTTTAAGCTATTGTCATACTTTCCCATTGAAAAAAAATGGTTTTAAATTCTTCAGTAATCGTTTTTTTTTTTTATTAAAAATGACCTCTCTTTTCAATTTAGGAAATATTTCCGTCTCAAGTTTTACAGTGCGTCACGTTTCTGAATATTTACTAATCGATTCGTCTCAAATCATGATCACTATTTCACATAATTACACCACTATTGAATGTGGGATGACTTCATGAATAGTAATGTTCACTTGCTCAATTTGAATTAAAGATCGTATTAGTATATTGTGTGAATTTTGCACCTTTTATTGATTCGCTTCCAGAATTGTAAAGGTGCATCTATACTAAAATACGATTCATTGACGACAAACAAATTACCTACAATTAAATAACACGGAACAAATACAGTTTTTCTTGTAGATGTAAATACTCAGTAGAGGTAAATTTTGCAACAGTTTTGTGGAATTTATCCAATGTTTACAACTGTTGAGTATATTTTGCCATCATAGTTTTTATTCGCACCAGAACCTTAATTCTGGGCCAGGACAGAATTCTAGAACTGGATTCAAGAACTACATTCGAAATCTATAGCAGGCTCAGAATTCAGTTGCGAGACTCAGGTTCGGAATCCAGATCAAGAAAGCAGATCATATTTTTTTGTTTTCGATTATAGAGGTTTCAACCTTAAGGTCATTCGCCTCTTCGGGCCAGAAAAATTTTCTCACCCTATGTGCGAGGTTGAGAATCGAACCCAAGCAGGCTGCGTGAAAGGCATCGACTTACCCATCACGCTATACCCGTTCCCGTCATAAATTTAGTTCTAGAATTTTCAGAATCCAGGTTCCGAATTTAGTTCCAGAACTGAATTCTTAACTTGAATTCCGAACCTTAATAAAGGAACTGAATTCGGTTTCAACATCTAGCTCCAGAATCTCTGTGTCGAATTTAGTTCCAGCTTGCTGGCTCTGAATTCTGGTTCAGGAGCCAGTTCTATTAATGAATTCTGAAGTTGAAATCCTATATCAGGGGAACTGAATTCAATTTCAATATCTAATCGAGCATCAGTTCCCTGATGCTGCTGGTTGAAAGCGACAGCTCGTCACGACGTCCAAGAGGTAGGGATGTCGTTATATCGATTGATTAAGCGAGTAATCGATTAATAACCCAGAACAATAACAACAGCAGACAATTCGAAGTTCAAATTTAGTCATTTTTCAGCAATTCCTGCAGAATTTTCCAGTTGTAAAAAGGGCTTTGTTCAATTTAGAGTTAATCAAAAAAACAAAATTTTTCCTAGGATTAGCAATATAATTTTATAAAGAATAACTGTTCTTAATCAATATAATCGCTTCATTTAACACACATTTTCTTTCCTCTCCTCTCAGATTTTCCTTGGTACTCCTCGCTACCCGGGAATCCTGATCACACAGAAAACCCCCGACCGGTTGGAGGCGTTGCTGAAACGGTGCGCCGCACCAACCCACGAACATGATGTTTCCCGCTCGAGACCGTTCGGTGCCTCCGACGAACTGAAGAAACAGTTGTACAATGAGCTGACCAGTATTTACGAGAAGCTTGCCTCGATCAATGTTCCCTAGAAAGCTTTAGCGATAAGGTGCATGGTCGTCAATCGTGTGGATGTCACCGCCTAAGTGTTTATGGTTCATTTTTTCGAACCGGTGTACCCGTCGTCGTCAGTGTAGATGTAATATGTTGAAGGAAGCAAAATTAGTGCTCAACAGTGGTTTCAAAGCTAATAGAAATCCGGCATTTTATTTGGACCATTTTCGAGACTCTAATAGCGTAAATCAGGGACCCTATTCTCTGTCACTTCACCTAGTGAAGTGACTCAGCAGTTCAACCGTTTCACAGTCATTCGTGTGTCCGAATTACTTCGGAAAATAAATTGAGGCGACAGTGAAAATAGGGTTCCATCATTCAGGTTTGTAGAATTTACCAATGCAATCTCTTGAAATGATAAAAGTTCAACATTCTTTTAGACTAGAAACTATTTGAGTGATATTGAATCTAAGTACTACTTGAAGTACGTTAAACAATCATATATTCCTAGTACTAAGTTAGTAACTGCGCACCTGTAACAAGTTTTTGTTTTTTTAAAATAAAATGAATACGCAGCACAAATATTTTCGGATGGATGTAAAATTTGACAAATATAGATAGAGAAATGTTTTTATTTATATAAATGAAAGAAAGGCTCACGCATAATCATACGACACTTCACAGAGTTTTGCCAGCAGTCCGGACATCTGCAGCAGTGAGTTCAATCCATCCACTATTTTCATGTGAGTTTCTCCGATCTCACGAATGAAGCAAAGCTTCAGTTTCTCGTTCATGTTCATCCTTTTGCAAACCCGGAAAACGTTCCCGATAATGTCCTCGGCAGCATAACCCAGACGCCACAGCTTGGCCATGATTTTGTAAGCCTTGTGAATATCTCCTTTGATGCAATGTTCGAGCATATCCTGCACCAGCATCGGATGAGGCTCATCGCAAACTTTGAAAACATTTGATCCGCTAATGTGACCAAACCCGTTTGCAGTGGACTGTAGATTATTCAGGGCCTGTCTCATGTCTCCTTGTGCCGTGAATACTATCGCTTCCAGGCCGTCTTCGTCGTAGCTTAATTCTTCCTTCTGGCAAACCTCGATCAATTTCGCTAGAATCTGAGAATCGGATAGTTTCGAAAAGCGCAACATTGCGCAACGGGACTGAATGGGTTCGATAATTTTCTCGCTCGTATTACAAGCCAGCGCAAAACGTGTAGTGTTGCTGTAGATTTCCATAGTCCTTCGTAGAGCTTGCTGAGCTCCTTCCGTCATACTGTCTGCTTCGTCTAGGATAACAATCTTGTGACGGCCTCGTGGAAGAGTCACCTTCTGCTGGGCGAACATTTTGATTTTGTTACGAACGACATCGATACCTCGCTCGTTTGAGGCATTCAGTTCCAGCACTGCTTCTCGGAAATTTTCCCCCAAAAGTATACGTGCCAAACAAAGGATTGTAGTAGTTTTACCAACACCTGGCGGGCCCTAAAAAACGATCGATTTGTTTTAGCAGACTGTTAAATTTACTGAGACGGAAAATACTCACGGCTATTATAATATTAGGTGCATTTCCTTGAGTAGCGAACACACCCAATCGGCTAACAGTGTCCTCGTTGCCAACAATTTCCTCAAACCGTTGTGGACGATATTTTTCGATCCTAAAAGCGAGTGATTATTTTTATTATGAGAAAACATAGTTGAAAGAAAGATTTGTTGTAAAGCTGAATAATAAAGATGAATTGCAAGTGCATACCATGGTAAGCTTTTCTTTTTATTTGAGCTGCTTTCCTTAGTAGTTCCAGAACCGGAAGCACCTTCGTTCACTTGTGATTCTGGCATTTTCAAAAGTGTTTGACAACAGTATTATAAATTATCACTCCTAACAAAATGCAATCATGTAGCTAGATTATCATCAACAGATTATTGGCTTTTCGCGCCGGTATCGCATAATGTGTCAAAAAACAGTATTCCTCCATACTGGCCTCATCGACCAAAATAATTGGCTGTCACAATCAGCTGACCTGAAATGCACTGAAAAAATTGATGTAGTCTAGCTCAATTGAATTCGAGCGTGCAATGATTAAAGGACCTAAACGCATATAAGAGCCTCATATACTCTCTTTAATAATATTATTTAAGTTACTGCGACAAAACTTTAAGATGCTTATGCTGGGCAAGAACCCAAAGAACAAAGCGAACGATCTGAAGATTTGAACAGGAGAAAAATAAACGAACAAAAAGAACATTCGATATATAGGGGACGGGTATAGCGTGATGAGTAAGCCGATGTCTTTCACGCAGCCCGCCTGGGTTTGATTCCCAACCCCGCACATAGGGTCAGAAAGTTTTTCTGGCCCGAAGAGGCGAATGACATTAATGTTAAAACCTCTATAATTGAAACAAAAAAAAAAAAAAAAACATTCGATATAAACGAAATGTGTTTCCGTGCTATTCAAACTGTCTGAAATATTCCAATAATATTGCGATCTCGAACCAGCGGTCATACACTGTGGGCAAAATGTAGTAAGATTTTTGAATTATATTTCGCGTGTAAACTTCATTCGTCGAAATATTTTTTTTATAGGTTGGTATGACATCCGTGTAAAGTGTCATCTCAAAATATTCATTAATGTTTGGTATACGTCTGTCTTTCTGGAGTATTGAAAGTGCAATCCGATGATTTTTACATTGAGTGAAATTATTCAATACAGAGGTTCCACTAAATTTTGTGAGCGAAATTAAATTTCAGTTATCAAAACATTCAGAGTGTTGCAAAAGGCCTTCGGTGATAATTGTATGTCACGAGCAAGTGTTTTTGATCGGTACAAGTTGTGCAAAGAGGGTCGAGAACGTGTTGATGACGAGCTACGTCCAGGACGGCCGTCAATATCAACTGATGAATAACCTGTCGATAAAATCAAGGAATTGGTGCTCGAGAATTGACGTTAACAGTTAGAGACCTTATTGGGATCATTGCAATATCGAAAGGATAAGTTGGGGCCACAACCAAGAATTTTTGGGCCGACAATTCTTGGTTGTGGCACCACGATAATGCACCGTCACATGCAGCATTGATTCTTCGTGATTTTTTCGACAAATATTCAACCAATATCGTTCCACAACCACCGTATTTGCCTGATTTAGCTCCGTGTGACTTCTGGCGATACTGCAAACTCAAAAAAAAGCTCCGGGGAAACCGTTTTGTGTCAATTGAGAACATCAAACGTGAATCGCTACTCTCTTTGAATGCTGTTCCGGAAATTGACTAACAACTGTTTGGAGGGCCGGGAGGATTTCTTTGAGGAGGACGAAATAGATTTGAAAGAAAAATAAAGATAAAGAATTTTGGAATTACGACTAAAATCTTACTATTTTTTGCCCACAGTAGTTTTCATATTCAATTTAATAATTGGTCAGACCCTAAGGTTTTTGTATTGTGCCTTAAATACAATTACGTGTCATTTTCGGCTGAAAATATATAGTACTACGAAGAGGTGGAAGGTTCTAGTAAATATTAGTGTCAACAATATTGGAATATCGAAAAATTCGAGATTATAATGATTGTTTATTATCACTCTCAAAGTGACGTTCATAAATAATTGTGTTCAATGCCATTATCCGTGTTGCTAGTTGCGATTTTTGACAACTCGACATGATATCGTACATGATATCCCGGATATCATGCCAAAATGTTGATACGCGTTGACATAAAATTGTATGGGATATCAAGTGATATCGCACATGATATCATCGGATATCAAGTAAATCCGTATATCACTTGATATCAACGCTAATGTGAACATACTATTAAAGAGCCAAACGAACATTCAAATTCATATTTTAGAGTATGGGAATAAGAGACTGGCGAATATTTCTTAGGAAGTCTAACGAACCGACTTCCTAAGAAATATTCGCCAGTCTCTTAGTTTGAGAGTCTGTATGTAAGACTATGAAATAGTGCATCTCGATCTCCCATTTTGACAAAAAAATTTATATAGTGACACACAGGGCCGGCTGAAGGTTAAATCTCGGTGCAGGTAAATTTTTTAGTGAATAATCCGCAATCTATACCTAATAGATCGCCGCAAAGTGTCATACATCATATAAAGGACTTAGTATGGTTTGAATCATTAACGTCTACCTTTCACGCGTTACGAGAAATGGAAAAAACGTTTTTCGTTTGCCTTAAGCGATCGACTACTTCGTCTATGGTTTTATGCGGCCCAATTAGTATTGTGATTGAAACAAATTTGGTTTGCATGGTTCTGAATCGCCGACTTCGAAGAATTTTATTTATCATTTATTCTCGTAGAATCAATCGTATTCAATCTAAATTCAACCAGATAGTACATTACTAGGCTAGATTTATACTAATCTGTAGAAATTCTATAGAAAATATGAGATCACATGAGATTGTTTTGAGAATGCCATATCGACGACACGACCAGACACTCCGAAGAAGAATTGGAATAAATAGTGTACTTGAGTGAATCACCCCCAGTTACCATAATGTTGAATAACCCCTTGGTAATAAATAACTAAATGAATAAATAAATAAATAAATAAATAAATAAGTAAATAAATTAATAAATAAACCCCTTGATGATATGATAAAATAATTTCTCGTGCCAAACTGTCCTGGTCCTCAACCGACAAACCTAAATCAAATAATACTTCAAATTTTAATATATATCTAGAAGAATCGAAAAATATTAGTTATTTCAGCAAAAGGCCAGTTGTATCAACTCAGCCGAAATGAACGAAAGCTAAGTAACTTGACAAAAAACATTAATAAGGTGGTCATTGTGGCCGATTCCCGGGTCCCGGGTTGGCGGTTCAATGCATAGGGCGCTGGTCTTACAAAGCAGTTGTCGAATGTTCGAACCCCGACCTGGAAGGATGTGTAGTGTCAGTAGAATCGTAGCACTAGCCATGCAATGGTTCTGTACACTCTGAATCGGCTGCGAAGTCTGTTGAAACAGAAGGTAAAAATCCACTACAGGAATGTAATACCAAAGCAAACATTGTGGCCGATTTCAAAACTTCGCTATCGTTCATCATCTCCCAAATTGATTGATTATCCTGAGTTTTTTTTATAACTTGAACACTAGACATTTTCATAAGATTTCAGTTTTGACATTACAAGTTACTGAGAGGTAGTTAAATTTATGATACAGTTTCAATAGACGAGTGGCAGGTCGTGTCGTCGGCCATATCTTATTCGTATCTTGATTTAAGAGTGATTCTGTCTTGAATTTGTCTAGCTGCTGAATACCGTTGTTGAAAATTTTTCACATTTTCTCTAGGTAGGACTTCATTTATATTATTATTTCGCAATTATTGAAACTCCAGTTAAAAAGTAAACTCCTCCTAAAAGAAAAATGATTGAGTTAAAACGTAGTTTGAGGAAGGAATGCAGATATGTCATTTTGAAAAACAGCTAGTTTTTCTTCGTTATGTTCGACTGTTTGGTCGATGAGGCTTGCACGCACGCACTTCTACCGAATTTAACTCGATTTATGTTGAAGCTTTCGTCTCAGAAAACGTCAGGCAATTTTTCCAATAAGAAAGCAGTAAAGATCGTACATAAAATAATTGGAAGCAGCTATTGGGGCTCATTGTTCGCCCGCGCTGCTCATTATTAAGTTGCAATCGATTGTGTGCGGAAGCGGGCTTCGAGTGATCATGTGCATTTAGTTCCGTTAGTTGTGTGTCATTATTCTTCGATCGCGAGATTGTTTTGATAAAGTACTCTGAGATCGTGTCATAAGATGTTACTTTGTTAGACCGACGTATACAGACGTGCTATCGAGTCAGTTCACGCTCGGCTTAGTCATCAATAGTATCGAATCAACTATTTGATAGTAATAGGAAAGTTTTCAGTAAGTCCCTAGCTTAATGGTTTGTATATTATAGAAATGTTTGAGTGGCGAGCTTGTCTCACTACAATCTAGAGATTACGTTGAGAAATGCGAAGGTCAGCATGTCTGAAGACGCTGGTGACTAGTTTCTGATCCAAATACACATATCTGTGTGGGGGTGGTACTACATCTATTCAATTACATTATAATTTTATTTTGTATAGTTATTCATCCGTTAATACTGTTATTTCTCCTAATCTTATCGTTCATAAGCGATGTTTATTGCTGGTTGTTATGGTGATAAATGTTTCCCAAAAAAAGCTTCGAAGCGTCGCAGGCTCATATGTTGCCACGACAACGTGGTAAATTCATGTGTAGAATGCATCGTCGAAGATAGCACAAAGAAGACAGCGACGCTGATCGAAAGCAGCATAAATTCATGTTGTTACACGATTGAAAATGCATGTTTTGTGAATGCATTCATTGTTGACCGTGCTTCCATAAGTTATGGCTAGATCAGTGTTAGTATGTGTATTGCCTTGTTTTAGCTTAGGCAATAATACATCAATACAAGACAACAAAAAAGAAATTTGATTCTAAGAAAGAATTCTATCTGAGCAACTTTTCCGTTATCCGGACGGAAGAATAATTATGTCTTACACGGTTTGCTTTGATGCGTGTGCTGCCCAAAATTTTGCTTCCACTGATTTGTAACTTATGTAAATGTGCCTTACGAAATCAGAACGACTACTCATTATTGCTCTATTGCCTTTCCAGCGTACTTATCAACAATCATCATGGAAAAAGCTAATCACGTCGCTTGTCAACCTACGGACAGCTGGATCGTATACGATGCAATCCACGGTCGAGTCAGTTATCCTTCGTATGTGCGGCAGGTTGTCGATACCGCTGAGTTCCAGCGACTGCGTGGCCTAAAACAGGTGGGGCCGAGTTCGAGAGTGTTTCCTTGCGCGACCCATACCCGTTTCGAGCACTGTCTTGGGTAAGTCGGCAAGCTGCGTCGTGATTAATTGTCTTTACTAACGTTCGGTAATTTGTTTATGGATAGGGTTTGCTTCCTAGCTAGGAGATTGCTGGAAACGTTAGAAAAAAACTCAGGTGTACTAATTAGTGATATTCATCGGAAGTGTGTTACTGTAAGTTTTCAATTATCTTGCCGTCGGTGGAGCTAAAATAAAAAGTATAATTTTAGTTGGCAGCTTTACTGCACGATGTTGGACATGGGCCTTTTTCGCACATGTGGGAGGATTTCGTACATCTCGGCGAGGATAAAGACTGGACAGTAAGTTGATTGAAATGAAAAAAAAGTAAGAATTCTTAACGAAGCTGTTTACTTTTAGCATGAACAAACATCCTGTGATATGGCCCGCCATTTATTTGCCGCCAATGATATTCAGTTGTCCCAGGAATCTTATGAGCATTTCTATGCAGAACAGTTAATATGTGCGCTTATAACCGGTAATCAGAAAGCACTGAAAACGTTGCTTACTCCGGATACTATGTTTCTATCGGAAATCGTTCATAACAAACAGTACAAAATCGATGTTGATAAGTGGGACTATTTGCTGCGCGATTTGTACTATTTCAACGGCGTCGTTCAGATCGACAAAGCTTTCGTCCAACTGTTTGATTATGCTCGGGTGGTCCATGATAAGACGAATGTGTCGCACATTGCCTATCGGGCTACCGATTACCGATGGATAGTGGAACTGTTTGAGGCTCGAACTAAACTACACATAGAGTGCTATCAGAATTTAACCGTTCTTGGAATAGAGAAGCTGTGAGTAATCGCAATGTAAATTGTTTTCAAAATATTCTATTGTCTCATCTTTTCCGCAGATTGATTGACGCATTTCGACTGGCTGAGGAAAGCGGATTCCGGCTGAAAGGGTAGAGTCCAAGTTGAATTTAATTTAATCACATGCTCAATGTTTTATTTTCAGCGACAAAATTTCTCAAGTTCATCGTTCTCCAGAAATCTTTTTGTATTTGGACGACAGTATTATCAGTCTGATTGAAAACAGTGACAATCCGAAACTCAAAGAAGCTCAGCATCTGTTGGTTCGTTTACGACGACGGCAAGTGTACACTCGCATTCACGTTTCAAATGAAACATGTGATGTATGTACTCTGTAACTTTTCTCTTCTACTCCATGTAATCACCATTCTTGTTTATTTTTCGTTTCGAAGATCGAACATCTCAATGAGCGGTTTGGAGAAGATTTGTTCTTCCAGGTGCACAAACGAATACCGTATGCGAGTGAAATGGCACCACGCGATGTACCGCTCTACGACGAACGTGGCCAATTGATCGATAACCAACCAGTGGTTGCTAGTATTATGTTAGTATCCTGTGGCGTTCCTATTTAGTTGTACTTCTAACGAATCACTCACATTTTATTAAATAACAGGAATAGTCTCAGCAATCACGGTTTCTATGAGCAATACATCGTGTATTGCAAGACAACCTCGAAAGATATTATCAACAGCGCACGGCAGTACCTCCAAAGATTACCGACAGTGTCGATTATTGAACGCGATTGTTCGTGAATGTTTTTAAATGTATTTCTAGGTGTTGTTTTACATTGTGAGCTCAAGTTGTTTTGTTATTTTTTGGAATAAGCTTTGATTAAATATCCAGAATATTTTACTTTATCGTGTTAAAGAGCGGTTCCGTGTGTTCTTCTTTTGTTCTTTGATATTACTTTTGTCGAACAACCAAAGCTAGTTTACATCAGTTTTAAAACGTTTTATTTCGGTTTCATAGTATAAAAGGAGGCAATGAGATAGTAATTAACGCACAGCAATAAATGGATAGTATTGTGTATTTATTTTTCTCCGACATATTCCCGAAACGACCCTTATGAAATAGCTGTTTAGAGCGCAACTTTAGGCATTTCGAGCAAATAGAATAGTTCTATTCTGTATTTTATTCGATTGATGTTTGTTTATGCCAGAACCGGAATGAACGAGCTTGAGTACGACCTACCTAAAATGGTTTAGATAAGACTTACGAAGGCTCAAACTACGGCATGAAACATTTCTACGATTGTGGATGCTAATACTCAGCTATAAAGGGCAGTTCGTCCAAGTTTCGATTCAACCATCAACACCTAAATTGCGAGCTCTGCCTTTGATCTTGATTTAATTGACGCGTTACACTTGCCCACGGTTATGGATGGCGGGACCCAAGGGATTTGGTCTAAGGTTTTCCGAATAATTCATCGATTGCTGTCAAATAAATTACCCTCATTTTTGTTTACGGTATGTATGCGATACGTTCGAAAATAAGTCTTTTCGATTCTTGAAAGAATAACCGGAACCGGTTTGCTTGGCTGTCTAACGAAACTGATTAGGAAAATTTTGTACGTTTTTTTTCATCCCTTCAAGTGATGGTATGGAATTTTTAACACACTTCACCCCATAACTCCGGAACCGGATGAAATTCAGGAATTTCGTATGGTACCAAAAGACTTTTCATTTGAACCTAAGTTTGTAAAAATCGGTCAAACCATCACTGCGAAAAGTGAGTGATAGTTTAGATTTTTTTTATCTTCTTACATCTTTTTCTAAAAAACATCTTTTCTGTGAGTTTCTCATTTATTTCTCTCTTTCAATAAGATGTTTTCACTCAGTCATTGCAAAACAGAGCTTAGTTATGGCGACTTTACGTCAAACCACATTTGCTATTTGATTTTCCGTAACAATCTCCGAGTAAAGTCTAACTTCAAAATTAGAACAAATTGAAATCTGATAATGAAAGTAACATCAGATTGAAATACTAATATGATATCGACTAATCAAATTTTCAATTGATATCACATTATGTTAACATTTTGCCGTTCGCTTAAAAAAAACTTTCAAGGTAGAAGTTTTGTGGAACTCAATAAATTAAAATATTAAATTCGAAAACTTAATGAATCCATTGATATTGGGAAAATTTCAAATGACAACACAAAAATACAAAGTGAGGTTTCAATTAGTGATGGGCAATACGGCTCATTTCAATGAGCGGCTCTGAACCGAACGCTCTTTCGTAAGAGCCGGTTCAATTGAACGGCTCATTGGCTCTTTTTCAATAAACGTCAATGTGGAGAAGCGGTTCGAGAGAGTGAGTGTGAGAGCCACGGAAATGCCTGAGCGGTATGGGCGATCTAAAATTGTGTTTCACAATCAGAGGTGGCCGTGTGCGAGGAAGCGGGATATTGAAATAAATAAGTTGAAATTCCATTTGGAAAAAATCTATTTTTCTTCTCCTATTTCGACAGAATTCTTTGAAAATTCACTACTGAATAAATGTTCCTATGTATTTTTGACAGCTTCATTAGAAAACATAATCGTTTAACCAACAACGCAATCAAATTTGGACGTACACAGGCACACAGATTTTCCAAGCTGAAACACAAATTTTAAAATGGCAACTCTGCTTGAGAGCCGCGGTACAATTTTGAAGAGTCGTGGTTCGTTAACTCATTGCTACGAGTCGGTTCAAATGAACGGCTCGAGAGCACTCGCCAATCACTAGCTTATTTAAGAATTTGACATGAAAAATATATTTGACATCATCGATTTTCTTCTAGATACGTTAAGTATCCGGTCCTGTAACCATTTTTGTATTCAGTTAAAAAAAAATGTTTCGATCTTTGTAACGTCGTGAAGTTCATTCCAAAGTTTTTAGACCATTACTTTCAGTGCATCCAGAAATCGGCGACCTGGATGGCGAAAATAATCTACTCGCCAAACCCGTTCTGAAAATACCCATAACTTTATATCCAACAGTATGGAAAAAATCATTGTTTACGAAGCTCGAACATCGAACATTGAATGTCTCAGATTTAAGAACCTGAAGCCAATTCTCAATAATACTTTAAAGGCTTAGAGGAACCACCAAGAAAATATATGTTTAATTTGTCTATTCCCAAGTAGTCCACAAGCTGTGTCGAAGATACTCTTCAAAACAATTCCCATTCCTAGTTATAAATGCTTACAACTTCATATACTCTAAGGTCTTTTTTTATGCGGTCTTTTTTATGCGATTTTTTTATGCGACTTTTTTATGCGAGTTTTCAAAGTTATGCGTTTTTATGCATTTTGCCTTTCTCATCGACTCAGTTCAACAAGCTGAGCAATCTCTCTCTCTCTCTCTCTCTCTCTCTCTCTCTCTCTCTCTCTCTCTCTCTCTCTCTCTCTCTCTCTCTCTCTCTCTCTCTCTCTCTCTCTCTCTCTCTCTCTCTCTCTCTCTCTCTCTCTCTCTCTCTCTCTCTCTCTCTCTCTCTCTCTCTCTCTCTCTCTCTGTGTGTGTGTGTGTGTGTGTGTATGTGTCAAATAATCTCACTAGGTTTTCTCGGAGATGGCTGAACTGATTTTGACAAACTTAGATTCAAATGAAAGGTCTTACGGTCCCATACGGAATTGTTGAATTTTATAAGGATCCGACTTCCGGATCCGGAGTTATAGGGTTAAGTGTGTTCAATATTGTACACCTTCACTTAAACTGGGGGAACAAAAACCGTAAAAAAATTAAAAACTGGACTCCAAACCAATCTTAGGGTCAATTGAAAGGTCTTATGGTCCTACCAAAAATTACTGCATATTTTCGGATGCAACAAACATTTAAATCGTAATTTAGAGTGCATACTAGTAGAGTTTGTATGTCATGTTAGTTGGTGACCGTAAGTCGGTTCTTTGATTATACCGGTTCTTGGGTTCCGGTGCCGGAAGTGCATATAATAGTGAACCCACTTCGTTTTCTTAGCACTGTTTTGTTCTGTATGTTATACACAAACAATCTCTTGGTTTCTTTCAAAAATCGAAGAGAAAAATTTTGAATAGAATACCACAATATTATATGTACATGAGAAAGGCATCATTACACTACTAGGTGGATTAAAACAGGTTTTTTATGCGGTACGTAAACTCGCATAAAAAAAGACTTCAGTGTACTCACTAATGCTAGATACTATGAGAAGTATTTTATCAATCATCTAATAGATCTTGGAATTTTAATACACTCTTCCAAAGAAATCGTCTAACCAAATCTGCATAATTTTGAGCCACAGGACTAATTCTGCATCAAATGATTGTAAATTATAAGTCTACACAAGAACTAAAAAATTACTGAAGATGTTATGGTTCTATCTGTGGTCAGAAGTGAGATAATCGTTCATAGTTCCAAATAGTCGAAAAAAACAAATGATCTTGGATACCTTTTTGCAGGATTCCTAATTCACGTTCCCTGTATTGTAGGAGACTTCACTGTAAAACGTTCTGTCTTCAGAGCCTCTAAATTCATATTTCAAAGTGATTACATGTGCGATAACTCAATTTAATGTTATAATGTTCGAATGCTACAGTTATGGATATGAGAAGGACAAAGAGAACATTTTCATACTGTGCTCAAATAGCCACATTGCTATTCACGGTGAATGCGGGATGGAAGCGACGCAACGAGTGTGCATTGACAGAAACTACCTGTATACAACTTTGTGAAACAACACTGCTTGTCATATAATCGCACATTCTCCATCAAACATTTTCCATCTCCCACTAGCTAGCTTACAGTCCATACCAATCGCAAAAAGTTCGCATTCCAAATCACCTGAGTTCGAATCCGGATTCTCTCCGCGGTAGTGTGGAGATTGCATAAAATCTTTTTTCTTGCTTGCGAGTAAAATCGCCTAAATATATAGACTGTCCCAGAAACTATGGACCAAAAACCGCTGCCATTTCGCAATGGTTCAGAATCTGTCAATTTTTATGGCTGCGTCATGTTGTTTACACTCTTCTCTAACCACTTGTGCAGTTGTTTATTCGTTTTCATTAGTTTGTTTCGAAATGCCTGGACTTTCAGCAGAACAACGTCGAAAAATTGTGTACAAATGGTGCACAGAACGCAAACTGTCAATGAGAAAGATAGAAAAAATGGAAGGAGTAAGTGAAATAGCCGTGCGAAATGCAATCAGGAAGTTCGGTGAGGATAACACCTTTGAGGATAAACCGAAAACGGGTCGAAAAAAAGGTCCTGCTAACCCTCAGTTGGATAAACGTATACTGAAGGCGTTCGAGCAAAAGAAGGAAGTTTCAGTTCGAGATGTGGCCAAAAAAGTGGGCACTTCGAAGTCAAGTGTTCTTCGTGCTAAAGAACGTTTGAATCTTCGAACCTATAAGAAGCAGAAACAACCAAAACGTAGTCCGAAACAAGCAGCATCGATCAGACCGAGGGTTCGAAAGTTGTACAATACGATTGTTGCTGGAAATTTGAACTGCATAATCATGGACGACGAAACCTACGTGAAACTCGATTACAAATCCTTGCCGGGACCACAATATTATACGGTGCGAGAAGGGCAAGTGTTAAACCAGTCCGAGACATCGATTGAAGTCGAAAATTTTTTTAAGAAAGCTATGGTCTGGCAAGCAATTTGTAGTTGCGGTAAGATTTCGAAACCCTTCATCACCACTTCTTCAATGAACAGCGAAATATACATGAAGGAATGTTTACAAAAACGACTTCTACCCATGATTCGAAGCCACAAGGATCCTGTTGTCTTCTGGCCAGATCTTGCTTCTTACCACCACTCGAAATCAACGGTAGAATGGTATACTACCAAAAATGGCATTTTCGTCCCAATAGACATGAATCCACTAAATTGCCCACAACTTCGATCAATTGAGGAATTTTGGGCATTAACGAAGGCACATCTTAGGAAACATGTCTCGGCAGCCGAAAACATTCAACAGTTTGAAAAAGATTGGAAAAAAGTGTCAAAAATTGTCGCCAAGAAGTCTGTACGGAATTTAATGAAGAACGTTCGCAAGAAGGTGCGCCAGCTAGTCTACAATGGCTATGTAGCAAATGTTGAGAATAATATTCTGTTGTTGTAGTCTAATATTATCAGTATATCGAATAAAATTGTAATATCTAACACTTGTGAATTATTTACAGCGAAATCAAAGTGCGTCCATACTTTCTGGGACAGTCTTTCTGCTATCCCGAACCTGTTTTGGCTGTTCTATTTTTCGCTTATGCTCGTGACGTGTTATTTCGAGAAAATCTATGTACATCATACTAAGTTTTCAATGTGCTTTCACTGAGAGCAAAACTAGTTTTCAGTTTGATGTCACATAGCATTTTTTTGCTTTCGATTTTGATCTTTTAACCGTTAAAATGACCAAAATTTAGTAATCGATATATACGAACAGCACAACATCAAATAAAGTTTTCTTTTTGATCTCACACTCTACTCGAGTAGAGTACTCTTCTGGTAGTGAAAGAGGAGCAAATCCACCGTAAATGACAGATTTTTTTTAAATGTTAATTTTGGTATTTTTTTATTTGGCTCAAATTTTGCATAAGCGTTATTCATGGCAAAACGAAACATCATTAATTTTTTTTGCAGCAGTGCTAATTTTTTTTACAAAGTCTTTATAAATACCTAAAACATTGCAGAAGACACCAAATCAATCGGACCCACCGTTTCTGTAACATGTATTATTGAAAATGTTCAGGGGACTTTTGTTTAGGCCCCTCTCAAAACTAAGGCTAGAGTAAAAATTTGCCAACTTTTTGCAAATTGTTTCTTTTGATCATCAAGAATGCACATGCAAGAAAAAATCGATCTTCGATTTCTTACACACTATGAACATTTCGCAGAATTCGGTAATTTTCTATCGAGTTTTCAACAGCTGAAGTTTCGGTAATCAGATCGGTAATTCAATTGATTACTGACCGTTCAGTAATAAAATTTTTGTTGAATTTTCAAACAACTACTGAACAGTTCCGTAAACCAATTGGTGTCATTCAACAAATGGTTCGGTAGTTATTTTATTTTTGTTTTTATTTTTTTATGAAATTCTATATTCAAAAGGATTTTAGGGTTAAAAAAATCAACACAAATTTAGAACTTACGATTGTGTTTTACGAATTTGAATATTTTTCACAGAAACGAGTAGAGCAAATTAGAACCAGTGGCTATGGTTTTGTTGCCCTACATATCGACGAAAAACAGAAAAAAAAAGTTCATCAGTAGCAGTAGTAGTCCCGGTTGATCGGAATAATGAGCGTCATCCAGAATATCGCACAATCCGTCGAGGCCACCAGATGTTACCCTCGAATGATATGTGTTGGCGGCAAGTGGACATAGCTTTTAAGAGTTCTAATGTATTGAAAATATGTGCACCAGTACTTCAATCCATAAAACGAATCCCTTGATATTTTTTTTATTTGAATAATAAAAATACACCTACTGGATGTCGAGAATCGATGTTGTAGGGGCCGTTTGCTGATTGGCAGGCACACCATCACGCTGCTCGGCTGGAACAGTAGTCGCTGTGATAATCTCACTGCCGTCATCCGTAAGTGGCCGCACTCGATGAGGTTGCTAGCTCGCAACCCTCCGGAGATTATCCTTAGTCAGTCTCACGCGCCATTCTTGGCTAGCCGCATCCGTTGAGGCTGCTTGCTTGCAGTGTCCTCGGCTTGGTCCGATCCGTCCATCTCGAAAGTAGTCGCAAGAATGAGCTGCCGGCGAATCACGCACGAATTTATATGCTCGTGATGCATGTCTGCTTTTTCTTCTTAGAATACGAAACACAGCTTACACTCGAAATTTGAACTAACAAGAATGACGGATGATATCATAATCACAAAGTATACATTTAAAACATTTTTTTTGTATTAATTATTAAAACTCATATATTCTACACTGGAGATTTTAATAACTGTTTGACAGGTAATTTTCACGACAATCAGTATTTACAGAATTTCGGTTACTGGAAGACATTTTTACCATACGAACAGAATGATTTTTACCGTACTCGGCGACTATTCTGATTTACTGTATGAATTGTAATATTAATTACAGAATTCTGAAATGAAAATGCGTGAAAATTTGCATAGATTTTGTAAAATAAAATTCATTTACCAAAATATCGGAAATTTCTAATTTTTACCGTAAGTTTTCGTTAAAAAAATTACCGTTAAACGGAATCAAAATTTAGTGTGTATGGAATCGTATACCTTTTTCCAAAGAATCATCTTTGCTGTGTGTTTCGCATTCATTTGGCTTTTCTAATATATGCAATGACTGCAAACCTGAACTTATTTATTGCGACTTTACGTAAAACCAACTACAAATTAATAATTGGTAATTTGTTTTTTTTTCGTTTTTTTTGTTTCGCTCCTTCAAGTGATGGTGTAAAATTTTTAACACACTTTACCCTATAATTCTGGAACCGGACGTCGGATCTAAATGAAATGCAGGAATTTATTATGCGACCATAAACCTTTCATCCGAAAGTGATTTTTTGAAAATCGGTTCGGTCATCTGCACTCTCATGTTTTTCTTTTTTGCATATTTTACTCCATAATTCCAGAAGTCAGATCTAAACGAAATTCTGGCATGTTGTATGGTACTACGAGACCTTTCATTTGAATCAGGTTTTGTGAAAATCGGTTCAGTCATCTCCGAGAAAAATTAATGCAATATATGAAACCCGGCCCGCTGGTACTCACAGTGATTCCATAAACTTTCTATATGAGACATAAGAGATAGGCCAAACAGGAGTGAAATAAGCGAACCGAGATGGCTATCTTCTGAAATTTCAGGAAAAACGAAGGTCTCCTGCGATAGACTGTCATTGATTTTAACCGTCAGCCGTCGAGATAGAAATTCGTTTGAATTCAACGAAGAAGAAACGTTAGAAATGATTCGGATTAGGAAACATCCAAATGTATTTATTGAATGCTTCCGATTAATTTCCTAAGTTGACAACAGGAACTCGTTCTAAAATGAGATAATTTTCTATTTCTGGTAACGAAGATCGAATACGAGTGACCTTGGTAACGGAATCATCACTGTTTGCTTAGGTTTGTTAATTTCGAAACGTCTTATCGTTCACCATACTAGATTGCGCATTGTTTCTATCGTTCCTGCAGTAAGTGGTATACTGTGTCGACTATCTCGGATGAGGTACGAAAGCGAACTGATTATATTCCATTATACCATTAGCGAGATCTGCTGTGCATGGCTCTGTTCTATTTTTCCTGTGGTATTTCTTCTTAGAATCAAGGCAAAGATACAATTCGTGGATTGAAAGTCGAGTAATCGGCTAAATAATATGGTGACTCTACTAATGAAATGACTATTGGTACCTTATGTATGTACGGTTTGATAGGACGTAAATTTCTCTATTTGAATGAAGAATTAAGTTGCAGACACTTGAACAATTGATTAAAGAACGTCATAATTTAAGCTTTATTTAATACTTTCTACAGTAACTCTACAGGCTAGTAATCTACTAGGATTCTTCTACACTTTGCTTGGCTAATCAACCCAACCTTTTCGTGGGAGTGGTGATCGATCGATTCGGCGGTCATAAAACCATTTTGCCTATGGAAGTATCCGAGATATGAAATGTACACTTTTAATTTCGACATCACCCTTATCACATTCAAAGTTAAACTTTTCCGTTTTGCTTATTTGTTCGTTTGTTTGTTTGTTTGTTTGTATGGTTGCATTTAAAATAAAAAAAAACCCTTTCTACATCTACAATGGTTTTGATAACTTACTTACACTCGAGTATGAACTGAATGCGATATGCGTGCGTGATTTTTTTTATATAAATAAGGATGTGGGTACGCGTTTTTTTTTACTCACGATTCTTAATAAAATCAATGAAGACAGGGAACTGTTAAGGTTGGCCTCCTGTTTGCTCTGTCCCCCACTCGACTGTGGGTGAGTATCTCTTTACAAGGAAGTAGTGTGAGAGATTGTTATTCATTTGTGCGGTAGCTGTGTTGCTAGATATTGTTTATACAGTCGCTGCTTGCAGAACTCGTAAAATTCGATTTCTCGGCTAAAATTCCGTCTGACCAGGTCCTTGATTTCTTCGCTGACCGGAGGTTTAAAATTGTTTTTGTTGATTTTCTGCAGCAAGTTAACCTCGTTGAAGTACAACGAAGTCGCTCCGGCAAAGAATCTGGGAATGTATCGTTCGAGAACGGCCAGCGTAGTGTTCAAATCTTCCAGCACACCAACCACCGAGTATTGGCTCTCGACGGCATGTTTGGCTCGTTCCAATGCGCCGGGGCTGTTGAAGGGTCTGTGGAAAAATGCATAGCGGTTAGAAAAAAAAAAGATGTAACGAGTGTTTAACTGTGATTGTTCCCTTACAGGCATTGTTCATCGTGGCCACAGAAGAATAGTGATTGTCGACGATGATCTCCGATTCCTTCGTGGATGGCACCCTGAGCGTAGGTACATTCGGGATCACCCTGCAGCACGCAGGTTTCGAAATCCTTCTTCAGCCAGCGAGGATCTGGCAGAGGAAGATCGGGAAAGGCTTGTTTTCGTTCGACAAAGTACCAGGGAGCGCGCACGTAGTAATACCAACTGATGATACGCTCGACCGGGTCTCGAACCATGTTCACGTAGATCGGCATCGGAAGACCGTACCGGGTGAAGTTAGTGTAGCACACGTGCTTCACGTAAACCGACGGCATCGGTAGATCGGTAACCATTTCGGCGAGTTCCTGCTGGCGATCGGGGGACAGCCGAATCACTTCCAACCGTTGCACGACGTCCCGATGGAAGGTGAAATCGTTCCGTATCGACAATCGACGCAGCAGCTCCATAAACGTCTGGCTGCCTACCTTCGGGACACGGTTGAAGAAAATGATGGGCACCTGAGATCGGCGGGTGTTGTTCAGGTCGTGGGCACTCAGGGTTTGCATCTGAAGAGAAGAAGTAGAAGAAAAATAAACTTGTAATTCATATCATCCTAAACAATAGATACGTTCAAAGAATATACAAATGAAACAGACGGCGTGTGTTAATAAGATAGATTGCCATTGTTGTAAATCAGCTCGCTTTTGCTTGTCGTCATCTCCGTTATCACAATTGTAATTACCAGAACTGAATTAGCTTGCTGAATGAATGTGTTCACATTACAATGGCATATCTGCTATACTGATTATGTTTAGCAGCGTTGATGAACTATCTATCTCTCGTGCGCGTACAACACGAGTCCCGCGTGACAAAGCATTTAGTGCTGCAAGTGCATAATGATTGCCCTTTTGCGCGGGAAAATGCCTGGTCTTCGTGGATCGGACGTTGCCTTTAATGCTACTCATGAATGTTGAAGTTATGGGGATTGGCAGAGCCGACACGTTGGAATAGTTTTGATATTGTTCCATTTCTGGGTAGTCAGTTTTAATGATGATTTGAAATTTTCAGCGCTCGAAAATCGTAAGTCGAAACCAGATCCAAATTCATTTGTAAGCGATGAAACTGTGATTGTAAGTGAAGTTCCATTTAGGAGTTGGTTTACTTCCATTTACTTACTAAATATTGCGGAAGACTGGCTTTTTTGGTAATGAATCCTGCTAGAGGAGGAATTTATCGACCAGTTTGAATGAATTCCTTACAGCTCATATTGTTATTATAAGCATACACCCATGAATACCAATTAAAAAAAGAGACGGGTGGGTAATGTCAGAGACATAACTGGATGTCGTGAATACGAAAAAACTGGCACGCTCCCATCACTTTTCCGAATATCAGTTAGTTGATTGATTGTATGAATTGTGCAAGCTTTCCCCTTTTTCACTAATAGAGTTTGAAGCGATGCACCTACATTAATGTACAGATTAGTTACATTAAACAGCTACTATTCTACAACTATATATTCCAAACTTGAAACAATTCCTTTTTAATTTGCTAATATAGGAGGCTAGGTACGACAAATTTGTAGTTTATTTTTATTGAAGCTATGATGTTCGAAGATATCTGATTCTTCTCGAAATTTCAGTACGAGACAATTGCAATGGCCTGGTCTGAAATGTATCGGTATGCAAGAGCCATTTTAATAATAATAATGATAGTAATATAATGATAATAATAGTAATAATAATAATAATAATACAGATTAATCTGTACATATATGTATGTCTAAATAAAATACAGATTAACCTGTATATATGGCAACCCCATATCGGCATATTTTCACACGACCCGATACTAGTATAAAGATGTATTCAACATCATCACTTCCGCTTTCGCATTGCCGTTCGTAATTGAATGTGTTAGTGATGGTACAAATCTGCCATTCTACCGGTTTTCGGTGCCATCTACCTGACGGTGTCTCGTACGTTCAGAGTAGCTGCTTTAACTTAAATGACGCTATTTCTCACATCACTTTTCATGTTATACCTGCTACTGGCAGCGGTGTATGGACAGCCTCTTTGCTAGAATTCATTTCCTGTACGCAGAACGGGAAACAGTGAGACGACAGGTCCTCGATGTTGCTCTCGTGTGTCTTGTTTCGGGAACAGATACTCTGCAAATGGTAGGAAAAATGGACCACTCAACTTTTATATGGATGCTCTTGTATATCTTGTATGCAGACATCTCGCGTTCTGATTGGTTTGTGCTGTCAAAGGTTAAATCAAACAGGTTTTCCAATAGTATACTGTTGAAAAACTTCAATGTTGTTGAAATACACGTTCAAGTTGAAAATTTTCGATTCTATTGGTAGTTAGATTATATAAATCCTTCCATAGATCACTGAGCTATGAACTTTCAAAATACGAGAAAGGTAAACGCGCCTTATGAAATATCCTCTTTGATACTCGTTTATACCAAACATTTCAAAAAAGTTTAATTTTGAACTATTTGAGGTTATGTCACACAACTGAAAATTTTATCATAAAATTGTGATCATATTTCCGATGGCATGTAGCAAGAATTATGTTGAAAACTTATCACTCTCTCAGAGGGTAAATTTTGAGAAGGCACCCCATAGTAAAGTAAGTCGTATTCACGACAAAAAAAGACTATGGACATTCAAATCAATATGTGGCAATATTTCTAATTAAATGATGAAATACATGAAATTTCCAAAATTGAATTTTTTTTTATGCCGAAACTTTTAAAACTGCATGAAAAGTCGAGATTTAGTGTCATCTCAAAAAACAATTTTTTTGAAAAAATCAACTTTCTGGAATTTAGAAAAAGTCCCAAAAAGTCGATTTAAAAAAAATTTTTTTTTTCGAGATGACACTAAATCTCGACGTTTCATGCAATTCTAAGCCTTTTGGCATTAAAAATTTTTTTTCGATTTCGAAAATTTCATGTACTGGTGATTTTTCAAGATATATGAAAATTCCACTAAGTGGACTAAGAAGGCTTTCTGCCTTTCTCTTTAGAAAGGTATTAGAATTGCTGGAAAACCCGACTTTCGAACGGAACCTCGGAGACCCATAGTGTTATATACCATTTTTGCCTTTCTCATATAGAAAGGTTATGCAATCACTTGAAAAACCGACTAGTGAAAATGTCATATACCATTCGACTCAGTTCATCGAGCTGAGCAATGTCTGTGTGTGTGTGTGTGTGTGTGTGTGTGTGTGTGTGTGTGTGTGTGTGTGTGTGTGTGTGTGTGTGTGTGTGTGTGTGTGTGTGTGTGTGTGTGTGTGTGTGTGTGTGTGTGTGTGTGTGTGTGTGTGTGTGTGTGTGTGTGTGTGTGTGTGTGTGTGTGTGTGTGTGTGTGTGTATGTGTCAAATAATCTCACTAGGTTTTCTCGGAGATGGCTGAACCGATTTTTGACAAACTAGGATTCAAATGAAAGGTCTCGTGGTCCCATACGGAATTCCTGAATTTCATCAAGATCCGACTTCCGGTTCCGGAATTATAGGGTAACGTGTGTTCAATATTGTACACCGTCACTTAAACCGGCGAAACAAAAAACGTGAAAATTTTTCTAAACTGGTCTCAAAACTACACAAACCGATAGTCATTATCAGTAGGCAACTAAACAAACCGATTCCGGCTATCCTGGTTCCCGGTATCCGGTTCCGGAAGTACCAGAAATAGTGGTCATAAGTACCAAAATGAATCTCACTCACTTTTCTCAGCGATGGTTTGACCGATTTCCACAAACTTAGATTCAAATGAAAGGTCTCCGGGTCCCATACGAAATTCCTGAATTTCATCCGGATCCGACTTCCGAATCCGGAGTTATAGGGTGCGTATTAGAAGAGTTTGTGTGTCATGTTAGTTGGTGGCCGTACGAACCGACTTCGATTATACCGGTTCTCGGGTTCCGGTGCCGGAAGTGCATATAATAGTGAACCCATTTCGTTCTCTTAAGGATGGCTTACTCAATCAAAGCACTGTTTTATTCTGTATGTTATGCATAAACAATCACTTTGTTTCTTTCAAAAATCGAAGAGAAAATTTTTGAATAGAATATCACAATATTATATGTACATGAGAAAGGCATCATTACACCACTAGGTGGATTAAAACAGGTTTTTAGATTAGCATCACTGTTCTCATACAAATAGGCAACGCAAATGTAAGCCCTTGTTTGGAAAAATGAAGCTGACTGTGTGACATAAACACTGAAGCATGCTTTTGTGAACTACTCGAATCAATCTGAATCAATTGGTGTCAAAATTAGTATCCAAATTTATTTAATAAAAGTATGAAACATATTTTCATGAGACTGTTATGAAAGAAGAGAAAGGCATTATCACACCACTAGGTGGATTAAGAAGGGGTTTTCCACTTAATCTTAATATTTGCCTAATACGAAGGCGCTTGGATGAAAGTACCGAATCAATCGAACCAATCGTTTTTGGGAAGGCATTAAAAAGTCCATCTGAATCTAAGTCAGACGACCGCAAGGCATCTCTACCCGCTGTATACATCCACACATGTTTCAGTTTATTCATTGCATCCGATTGACTCAGTGGCATCAGGCAAATAAAAATTTCACACCATCAAAGGCATGAATTACGTGCATAATATTTGTTTTGTTTTGAGCTGGCAGTTGCTGTGACCTTTGGTTTAATGAGTTTGTACCAAATTTAATCCAATACAGAAAAAAACAAATAATATCAAAAGGGAAAGACATAGATAACATTTTGACAAATGAACTCATTTTATTATCCATTCCGTATTGAAAGCGGTACCTTCACTAGTTCGTATTCAATGACATTGTATTGAACAAAAGAATATCGCTATCATTTTCAACCGTATCGCCGTCTTCCGAAACAAGCTGAAGAACTTCTTAGAATGCATTGTTGCAAGCATTGCTCTTTGGGCAAGCGAAATTTTACTAGCGGCTGCCTTCACACGACTGTCAAAAAAAACTGATGCGCTCAATTTTAAATTTTATGTGCTCTTTTCTGCCGACTAGTAGTTGTCTGGTGCACCCGATCCAAAAGGGACAAACAAGAAAGGGGTACGCTCGAACTAGCTGGCGACCTGTCACTGTAAAATGTACAGGAAAATGAATGCAGGACCGCATAAAAATGAAGCAATATTTTTACTATACAAAGAACTTACTGTCGCTCCGTCCATCCAGGTTGGCTTGGAATAGAGAAATAAACCGAGTTCGTACGTCTCGGGCGACGAGTCGTAAACCGCTCGACGAAGGGACTTGAATGTTGCATGTTTGGATTCCGACAGTAATTACACACTTTCAAAGAAATGCTTACGTTCACCGAATGGTAATTGAATATTGTACTCAACGATGAGACGGTGATGCCGGCAGCAATTTTCACGAAAGTGTTTTCTGATTTATTCATTGTGCGTTCTGCTAGATGAAAATCATGCAAAACTGCGTCGTGATCATCAAAAATAGCACGAATAATAATCATTTCTCATTTGAGGTTTTTGAAGAAACCATAGTTCCATAGAATCAACAAATCGGGCGACCTTTTTGGCCTTCAATTGTGCAGTAATAGTCGCTGTTGATGGTTTTCCTTTTTTCGAGAGCTAGTCCACCACAAGTATGGCATGGCTATTCCAAAAATCGTGCATTAAAATATTTCCGTTCCAATGACCCTACTTTAGGCCGACTTCAGTTCATTGCCGGGCATTCATTATGTTCTCTAGTATGTTGAATAGCTACCAATCGACTCCAAACGTACACTGGCCTTCGCATTAGCATAGCCAAACACGTTCACGAAGTGTGCTCGCGTTCGCGGCACCCAGCGGCAGGATAATGTTGTCATCATCTGTCATTGTCCAATCAGCCAATACCATTTCATGTAGTTTTTTGACATTGTCCTGTGCTACGACGTCTTGTCGATGCATACTTCTTAGGTCCATTGTTAGTATAGGCAAACATTTATCCATCTCTTCTTAGTTTTCTTTCGTCATTCCACATCTCAAATAATAGTGTTTTATAAAAGAACGAAAATCGTTTCTTTTCATACCAAACTAAGCAAGTTGTCGTATGTTTGTAGTTACAGAACAACAAAAGAACCACTGTACGCCAAAGCGGTACGATTACAGCAAGAAGTGACGGACGGAATGCAGCAATCAAACGGCACACGGTGCGGATGCAGTTCCGTGAGGAATTTTCATTGTGAATAGCAAGGAATGTTTATTATTTTTCCTTGCCATTCTAACAAGCGACATTGCTAGCAAAAAGCATTAAGTACTCATGCTCGTTATGCAAGTTTTCGTGTGTGAGACGCTACATTGCTGCATTACCCTCTGCAAACTAACTATTGGCTCGCAGAGAAACCGTGATGAAATGCGGGGTGGGGGGGCAAAGTTATAACCGTCAGCAGCGAGAGCATTTGGGTTGGCATTGAACATGAATTTCAAATATAACTAAATTAAAATATAATATGAAGTTAGAACGTGCTTTAATGCTATCTTTCGAAGACATTTTTTATGGGCATGTTAAAGCTCTGTAGCTCTTGTGTTATTGCTACAAGTCTTGTCTTTTAATTTGACAAATTTAATAACAAATTAGCTGAAAAGTCCCGGGCCTAACAAAGAGAGCACGAATTTTTTTGGTTCAAAATTTACTTTATTCATCAACGTAATCTCCATCAAAAGCAACGCAATCATTTCAGCACCGCTCTAACATTTCAATACCACTTTTGTAGAACTATTTATCTTTTGCCTCAAAAGAGGCCCTCAGGTTCAGCGATAACGTGCGAAATTTCTTACCGACGAGCATTTTTGCAAGGTCTGCGAACAGCCAGTAGTCAGTGGGAGCTAAATCTGCCGAATACGGTGAATGTAAAAGCAATTCGAAGTTCAATTCCTGTAGTTTTGCCTTTGTTTTGATTGACTTGTGTCAAGGTGCATTGTCTTGATGAAAGAATTTTTTTCTTTGTCATATGCAGTCGTTTCTTTGAAATTTCAGCCTTCAAACGCTCCGAATACGCTATATAATATTCACTGTTAATGGAATTTCCTTTCTCAAGAGAGTCGATAAATATTTCACCACGCTCATCCCAAAATACCGAGGCCATAACCTTTCCAGCCGTTTGTTGTGCTTTCGGGCGCTTTGAGCGAGGTTTACCAGTTGCTGTTCACTCCGATGACGATCGTTTTGATTCCGGAGTGAAGGGATGGATCCATGTTTCATCCATTGTCACATATCGACGCATAAATTCTGGTCTGTTACGTTTAAACATCGCCGAACGCTGCTCAGAATCATCAACTCGTTCTCGTTTTTGGTCAACAGTGAGCAAACGCGGCACCGGTCGTCAAATGGTGAGATAACTAAGTCCTCACAAGTCCCTATCTCATGCTTCCCCGAGCGTCTATGACAAAGACGATGAACGCAGTGGACGCCCAAAAGAGGCTGTTACCGATGAAAACGTGAAAAAAATCCACAAAATGATTTTAAATGACCGTAAAGTGAAGTTGATCGAGATAGTTGACACCCTAAAGATATCAAAGGAACGTGTTGGACATATTATTCACGAATATTTGGATATGAGAAAGCTTTGTGCAAAATGGGTGCCGCGTGAGCTCACAATCGATCAAAAACAACAACGAATTGATGATTCTGAGCAGTGTTTGGAGCTGTTGAAATGCTCCCTCATCCACCGTATTCTCCAGATTTGGGCCCCAGTGACTTTTTCCTGTTCTCAGACCTCAAGAGAATGCTCGTTGGTAAAAAATTTAGAAGCAATGAAGAGGTAATCGCTGAAACTGAGGCCTATTTTGAGGCAAAGGACAAATCGTACTACAAAAATGGTATCGAAAAGTTGGAAGATCGCTATAATCGCTGTATCGCCTTTGATGGCAATTATGTTGAATAATAAAAACTAATTTTGGCAAAAAAATGTGTGTCTCTATTAAACGATACGATCTTTTCAGCCGAACTGTTAAATAGAGTCAACTTAGCTTAGTCTGCTTAGCTGCTACCGTGCCGATGAGTCGAAGACGAAACACGAAAGAAAATGCAATTGGGAAAATTTTGAGCTCAAGATAGGTTCCCTAATTTTTCAATTTGTGTAACTATAGAAAAATCCACTGTGTACTCCTAAAGACTGTCACAGAAAATATGGACGCAACCAAAAACCGCTGCCATTTCACAATGGTTCAGAATCTGTCAATTTTTATGGCTTCGTCCTGTTGTTTACACTCTTCTCTAACCACTTGTGCAGTTGTTTATTCGTTGTCATTAGTTTGTTCCGAAATGCGTGGACTTTCAGCTGGATGAGCAGGATTTTTGAGGATAAACCGAAAACGGGTCGGAAAAAGGGTCCTGCTAACCCTCAGTTGGATAAACGTATACTGAAGGCGTTCGAACAAAAGAAGGAGGTTTCAGTTCGGGATGTGGCCAAAAAAGTGAGCACTTCGAAGTCAAATGTTCTTCGTGCTAAAGAACGTTTAAATCTTCGAACCTATAAGAAGCAGAAACAATCAAAACGTAGTCCGAAACAAGCAGCATCGATCAGACCGAGGGTTCGAAAGTTGTACAATACGATTCTTGCTGGAAATTTGAACTGCATAATCATGGACGACGAAACCTACGTGAAACTCGTTTACAAATCCTTGCCGGGACCACAATATTATACGGTGCGAGAAGGGCAAGTGTTAAACCAGTCCGAGACATCGATCGAAGTCGAAAAATTTGGTAAGAAAGCTATGGTCTGGCAAGCAATTTGTAACTGCGGTAAGATTTCGAAACCCTTCATCACCACTGCTTCAATGAACAGCGAAATTTACATCAAGGAATGTTTACAAAAACGACTTCTACCCATGATTCGAAGCCACAAGGATCCTGTTGTCTTCTGGCCAGATCTTGCTTCTTGCCACTACTCGAAATCAACGGTAGGATGGTATACTACCATAAATGTCACTTTCGCATCAAAAGACACGAATCCATCAAATTGCTCACGGCTTCGACCAATTGAGGAATTTTGGGCATTAACGAAGCCACATCTTAGGAAACATGTTTCGGCAGCCGAAACCATTCAACAGTTTGAAAAAGATCGGAAAAAGTGTCAAAACTTGTCGCCAAGAAGTCTGTACGGAGTTTAATGAGGAACGCTCACAAGAAGGTGCGCCAGCTGTTCTGTGGTTGTAGTCTAATATTATCAGTATATCAAATAAAATTTGAATATCTAACACTTGTGAATTATTTACAGCGAAATCAAAGTCTGTCCATACTTTATGGTACAGTCTTTACAAAGCTGAGTTTTTTAGATTTACAGATTTTCTGAATTAAAAAAAAAACGGTTAAACTCGGCCACAATTTGATATTTGATGAAACACTGAACAAGGCAATTACCGGTGTTCAAGTGAGTAACATGGTCTAGAACGGGGTTTCCGGTTTGAAAAGATTTTGGATTAATTTTTGACAACTTGCAATGGTCAAATTTTAAATTTTTGTTTTCATATATTACAGATTGTTTGTAATAAGATTTCGTAACAAGATACTTCAGTCTATTAAGCAAATTAACTCTAAGAAATTTATCAAATCCAGTTCCTATGGACGGTGGGTGGCTTTTCCGGTATCCGCCAAACCTCACTCGTTTACGGAACTATTGTAAACGATTGCAAAACATGGAAACGTCCGTCGAGCTCGACTGGCTTCTGGTCCCGTAGCAACCATTATTTACTTGTTTTCAATAGCAGTTTGATTGCAACCCGGAGGCGCATTACGACCGATCCTAAAACTCCACATTCATCCGCCCCGGTTTATTAGCCGGGGTCGGTCGGTCGGTTGGTCGGTGGTTCTGCGAAAAACTGAGCCTCCAGCAAGCAGTAAATTCTCGCTGATGGTCTCCTAATGAAGAAAGTGGAAAACGTGAATCACATCTCGGCACCGGTAGTGTGGCACTGAATCGACGATGATGTACTGCTTGGTTCCGTGACGGTGCTTCCCCCGGTTAGAAGGCTCAAACAAAGTAAAAACTGAAACGAAAAACGGGGAGCCTTGAATATACCTAGGTCTTTGGCGTTTGTAAGTGATTTATGGGTAGGAAACCCAGTCCCTCGTAGACTGAACAGAGTTCGTTATTAAGATTCTATTAATTAAAAACAAGGTTTCTCATAATTTGAATAATCAAAACGAATCAACACACCGCCGTTCACTCTACTGGTGAACAATAGCAGAGATCATGCTCAGTGTTCCAAGGACCAAAGTGCTTTTTTGCTTTTCTACCATCCAGCGACTAGAAAAGAGAGAAAGAGCATCCTGGGTAGTATCGATTTTTCAAATTTGAAAGCAGCATCATTCCCACCACGAGCCAACTACAAATAATTGCTATATGTAATGTATAGCTCAAAACTTCTGAGATTGTTTATCGCGCGATTCCCGTTCCGTTTGCACCGGAAAACCCAAATGGGATTGTTTGTTGTCACAATTGTCGTGCGAGTAGAGAATATAAAAGATTGCAAAGAGCAGTTAGTCTCCTCCTCAGTCCTCATGCCGTCGACAGCCGTCACCGCACCGCACCGCAGCCGCAGCCGCAGCCGCAGCCGACGAAGAGACAACGTTCGCACAACTAAATCATCCTACACAAATGGAACAAAACAAGGACATATGAAAAAGTGCAAAATTTTATGGAACCATTCCCTTCAGTAGCCCCTTTGGGAGTTTTATGGGTGTTGGGTGGTATTTCTTTCTTTTTTTTCTCGAGTTGCACCGAGTCTGGGGTATTTTGCGAGTGTTCCGGTACTTCAACATCCGAATCCGCACCATTGTCCTTTTTGTCGTTTGTTCCGATGGTGGTCGTCTAGAAAGTCGTCAGCCAGGAAGGGTATGGAAGGGGGGTAGGTTTGATACAAACTTGCAAGATGTTCTCTAATTTGCATACGTCTTAGCCCATATCAACATGCGGTGGTAGCTTGGGTGGCACCGGTGCCAGCGGTTTATGCAGTAGAAGCACATCTTCTCAGGACCGGTGACACCACATGAAACTCATAATTTAGCTTCAGGGGACGACCGTATCAAAACGGCTTGCTCCGCAGCGGACAAATTGTTGTTGTTTTTTTTTTCGTTTGTTCATCGCCTGCGTTTGCGTGAGCAAGGCATGCTATGGTAGGATACACTGTGAACGTAGTCCGTAGGAACTTTCAGACGGTGCGTCTTTGATAGAGCACAGGTGGAGCCGAGAGGTGGTTTGCGCGACGGGTAGACGAATTTGTAGTGGATTACTGCGACGTGATAATCGTTAGCGAAATTTTACGTGCTCGTGTTTTTCAGCCCCAGGGACAACAAAAAAGTGAAATCAATTAACGTATTTTCCTGTTGCTAGGACGACGAGGGTTTTGCATACAAGTGAATTCCGTGCGCGGTGATGAGCTACGTACGACTATAAATTAGCTTGGCTGTTGGAGGCGGGAACAGTTTTCGTGACATTTTCTGTACCACTCCAGGTGCGCAACAAATCATTAGTCGGCTAGCACGATTCAAATTTCAATTACATATTTTCATTTATCGAATATAGCAATGAAAATGTCTGGCTGATTTCACTCCAGCTAAAATTCATTGTGAAATTAATCAGCGTTTCAATTACACGATCAACAATGATTTTGAAGCCACGTCCTTTTTGATACCTTTTCATTGTATTTTGACACTCGTTAATAAAATATCGTAGTGGCCAAAATCGATAAACAGAAAATCAAATGTAAAAATGAATTATTACAACAACCGGAATTAGTTTTTTTCCAGACACCATCCAAACGCAAATTCAATTATCATTATTGACATAATACATGCTATTGTCCTGTAGGGGAGAGTCGGCAGCTTTGGGCCAGTGAGGATTGTGAGCAAAAATCTATAACACATGGATCAATAAGTCCCGAGACTAAAGCAGAGATGGCGCTCGTAGTAAACCAGTAACCACGTCTTTCTAGAGTACTAACCTTTGCTTGAAACGGGTCAAAATTTTAAGTCGATCCGACCAGAAACAGCTGAGTTATCAAGGTTGGAGTAAAGTCGTTTTGTAGTTTGTTTAAAAAATGGAAAAAATCGAGTTTCGTATTTTGATAAAAGATGGTTAAAAACACCGTGCAAGCAACGATTTGACGGTGGTTCGCCGAGTTTAAACGTGGTCGTACCGACACAAATGACGCGGAACGCTCGGATAGACCTGTGGAAGCCGTTACACTGGAAAATGTGAGTGAAGTGACAAAAATTATAATCAAAGATCGTAAAGTGAAGCTCCGTGAGATTGCTGAGATGACACAGATATCATATGGAAGTGTATTTACTATCCTTCATGAAAAATTGAGCATGAAAAAGGTTTTTTTTCCAAGTGGGTGCCGCGATTGTTTTCGTTTTGGCCGGATTTGGCGTCGGCTCACTATGCTAAAACCACTCTCAATTGGCTTGCAGTAAAGGGTATAAATTTCGTTGAGAAAAATATCAATCCACCAAACTACCCTCAGCTTCGACCCATCGAACATTACTGGGCAATCGTGAATCGTCTTCAAGTAGATTGGTAAGGCATCTGGGCTCAAGCGTCCAATACTTGTCCGGAACCTGATGAAGAGCGTTCGATCAAAAGTTCGAAAATTCGTGGAGGAATAACTTAAATTTCATCCGGTTTTCATTATGCTCAAGTTTAACATCGTACAATAAAGCATAAATTTTTAGTTTGAATAAAATATCGTTTTGTATCAGAATTTGAAAGAAAAAATTATGGATAGCTTATTTTCGAACAATCCTGGATAGCGATCTTTTTCAGTGTATCTGTTTTCCCTCCCCATTCACCTTATTCGTTAAATTTTGCTCCGTAGTACTATTATTAACTCCCAAACAGTAGAAGATTGCTCATCAATGAAACAATTTAAGTACATTTCGGACGGGAAACATTTATTAAAATTTTAATTTTTTTATGTTCGCTTTGATTGCTATGAAATTAATGAGTTAAGTTGTGTTTTAAAATTGTTGAAATTTTAATTCTGACGACAATCGTTGCTATTTATCGATATGATTTAGAATTCAAAAAGACTCATACTAACGACATTGTGAACTGAGACGTGGTATGACTGTAAGTCCTAATTCATGGATCGTGGAGCGCAAGTAGCATAAAACGCGAGATTTACTGCCCAGAAATGTTAGTTTAATGATCCATTTAGGTGCCGGCATTGAGTTATGAGAGAGCGTTTTTGTGCTGGTTTTTATTTTTGGCTCCCCCCATCTTGTGAGGAAATGAAATCCCTCAGGAATATTATCAACTTATTGTTCAAAGATTTTACTTCAAATCGAACAAATCATCAGAACAGCAGCATTTCGTCGCATTAGTAGTGACTTTATCTGTGAGCCAACGGTGGCGTTGTTCGTCCGAGTTTAATTCATGCATTGTCTAATCTGCTAGGATTACAGCTTGTTCGGCCGATAATAAAATACATGAGTTGTTGCAATTGATTTTCCGGACAGTTGGGTGCCACAAAGTGCAGAAGTATTTTATGGCCCCCGGAGCCTCGGGGGTCGACCGGCCGGACTACTAGTGGCTAGGAAACAGGGCACGTGCCGACCACGAAGCCGTGTTGGAGGTGGCGCACCATAAAGCACTGACCGGACTGGAGGGCAATCTATTTGCGGATATTCTTCGTGTGCTTTGCTTTGGCTATCCAGTAGACTAGCAAACGTTGAACGAAAAGAGAGACAGAGAGACAATCTGGGCAGCAGCTGACTGTGGCGCCTGGAACCTGCTGCCTGATATCGAAATTCGTTTCTGGTGAACAAACAGAGCCTTTCCGTCGATCAATCTATATTATATTTTGTAGTCTTACCACTGATTGATTGGGGTGAAATCGATGAAAGGGTTCAAACCAATCTGGTTAGCAAAGTTTAATGTAAGCAAACTGAGTTCTGATTGTATGGAAAAAAAAAGAAACAGCCTTACTCACAGCAGAAACAATCGACTTTAAATCGTACCGAAGAGTTTTCGCCACCGCAACTAAATCAAAGCGGAAAAGCGCCATTCACTCATAAATCAAAATGTGCTTTTAATATAACGCTCTCTGGTGCAAAAGTTATATCTTTTCTGAGGCACCGCAACATTGGACGGTTTGGTGCGGTTGCAATTCTCTATCCCCAAATGCTATAACTTGCTGTGTGTATCACAATAACCTACCCAGTCGTCATCCTCTGGCCCAACGGCGCTAACCCGCGCCATCCGAAGAAGAAAAAAAAAAATGGGGGAAGCAGATTTCGTTCGGCTCGGATTGGGTTTTGGCTTCGCTTTCCTAAGGATTGCCTTTTTATAGCCATCACATTTTTAATGTTATTTATCTTGTTACGGTTTTGGTCTGACGTAGGATCGGCGTGTGTGCAGATGGGTGACGATTGGTAGCGGAAAACGTGGGCGCCAACCAACCAGCGGCGGTTTGTTTTGGTTTGGTAACTTAGTTATCTTTTTTTTATTGTTTCGATGGGATGTGAATTTTGTCGTGAATACGACTTACTTTACTATGGGGCGCCTTTTCAAAATTAGCCATATGGAAGAATGGGCAGAACTTAATCGTGAATATCTCGACTTGTATTAATGGTAGCAACATAATTCTTTCACCATTTCATCAAAAATATGATCAGGAATTCAGGATAATATTTTGAACAGTGTGCGATAACCACAAACAACTCAAAAATTAAGTTTTCTTAAAATTTGAAAACAACGCGGAAAACACCTTACTTTCGCTTGGGTTTTTCGCGCAAGGACGACGATTTTGAGGTAGTCAGGCACATATCTTCAACTGAATGCGTATAAAAGGGGAACCGTGGTCGAAAATCGATCATTTCTTTTCGTGCGTTCGATGGAAGCAGACGTCGTGGGAGTGGAATCATCAACCAGCAGCGACGGACCAAATTGAGTTCCTCAATTTGGTCCTTGTGAATGCTAGAACCGAATCCCTACAGCATATTGATAATTTCTTTCAATAAATTATGCAAATCCGAAATGAAATAATCGACAATAAAATTCTGTATGCGGCTATTTTTATAGCCGTTAGGACCGCCCATTAGTGAAAAAGCTACAAACGAAATCACATAAAAGGACATCTCTTAACAAAAATTCAATCAGTTTGGATTCAATCGCCACTGCGAGCAGATGTGTTTTGTGTCGTCTGCACGCTTTCGACAAGAGCGATTACGTCACAGCTGCCAGTCATTAGCAGTGGGAAAAAAACAACGGTGGAGAGCATTGCACAATATCAGCCGTTCTAATGGCTCTAAAAGTTTTCTAAAGAACTATTAGGATTTGTTGTTTGCAAATCGTAGGGAAATATCCTCAGTTTACTGCAAATCAAGAATAGTTTGCTTAGATTTGTGCACTTTTCGCTGTGTGAAATTCACAGTAATCGAGATCAAGTGAAGCTTTCTTTGTTTTTGCGAAAAATGTGAAAAAGGGGAATGCGTGCATAATTTATACAATTGATATTCGGAAGTGTTAAGGAACATGTCAGTTGTTTTCGTATTCACGACATCCAGTTATGTCTCTGACATTACCCACCCGCCTTTTTTTTGTTCTCGTTCGAAATTGTTTACGAGCTTATCGTCGGCTGCACTTATGAAAATTGCTCGATTTATTTTGTGTTGAATTACCAAAAAATTTAACCATTCGCAGCACTATCAGCAGTTAATAAACTGGACAATTTGAGAATCTGATAGAATAATCGAAAAATTAACAGTGGAAGCCATGTTGAAGTGCTTTTTTAAAGAATAATACACTTTACCGGCTGTTTGATATCGCAAATAAAACCATATCGTAAAATTATTATTACGTTGATGATGTCGCGATTACCGGAAGAAGAATATCTCGAACAATTGTAGCATTTTTCATGTTTCATTTCTCAAAGCTGGATCAGATGCTAGATTGTAAGAGACTTTCATCCTCACTTTCTGACATACAAAAGAGTCGAACGATTTCCATTGATGCGATTTTTAATCTCGACTCCTCCGGTAAAAGCCAAATGTAAAGTTACAGAGAGTATTCCGTTTTCCTTCGTGGTCTTTGTCACCTTTCACCTTTTCGCCTTTCTCTTATAGATGCACGGAACGACCGAAATTAGCTCGGCGACTAATTCGTATTACTGTTTTTGAATTAGTTGATTTTAACAACAAAATTTCCTAAATAACTATTATATTAGTTAAAACTAAGAACTTGTTTTGCTGATAAAAACTCTTATTTTTAGAGTATGTGTTTAGTTGACGAATATTCTGGACACAAACCAGCAATAATTCAACCCAACACAAAATTCTCATTGACAACTAATTTTGTTATTAAAATCAGAAAATTTGTTTCTATTTATCTATCACCATCATCACTGAAGGACTGCACAAAGAAAAAAGAAATGAAATTGGTTTTATTAACAAATTTTTCAGCCAAAAACTCATGAGAAGTGTCAAAGCAAAACAATCCATTAAAAAGCTAAAAAGGACTTGTTGAAACTGTTTGCAAATTGTTTTGATGTTTTCTGCATGTGTTACTAATTATATAAATAATATATAAATTTCTAAGTCTATAGGTAAAAATGACGTAAACTCTTAGTGGAATAGGCATTTATTCAAAATTTGTGCGCATTTGAAGCAATTGTGCATAATAATGTTTTTACGTGGAACAGTCGAATGACGAAAACAGTGATTTAGAAGAAAAATTTTCAAAAAGAAGTTTACCTGCCAATATAGAAAAGACAACCGGTAGTTTTTACCGTGTTAACGTTTTTTTCCGGTGACAGTGCGCCACATAGCTGCAAATTGCAGAAACCAATTCAACCATTTATGTTGGTTGAAAACAACGTTTTGTTTCTCACAATTCAACCAAAATATTAGTTGAATGGAAATGAAGTGTGCCTTAGCTAAGAAATGACAGCACGTTTAATTGGTGAATTCAACCAAAAAAAATAGCCATTACAACAAATTATTAAGGGAATGAGAATTAAAAAATCTAAATTTGCAAAAGTAAGATATTTTTAGTTGTCTCAAAAAATAACTAACTAAAATCAGGAAATCAACTAATTTTTTCGCCAAAATGCTGATTTCGGTTTTTCCGTGTGGGTTATGCAATCACTCTGAAAATCGATTTTTGAACAGAGGACCGAGAATCATTCGAGTCAGTTTGTCGAGATCATCATGACTTCCGGATCCGGAATCATGGGATGATTAGTGTTAAACTTTTGAACTTAAGAGTTTTTTCCTAAATGACCCAGTAAAGAGCTGCCAATCCCTTAAAAATTGTTTGGAAAATTTCTAAAGTCTAAAGATCTTGTTAGCAGAAAAATCTCCCTTCAGTTATACCAGTTTCCGATTCCGAAAGTGCCGGGTGTAGTGGCCACATATTCCAATTTCGTGAAATGACTGATTTGATTTTTATAAACTTATATCCAATTCGGTGATATACAAAACTAGTGAACTTTATTCGGATCCTACCCCGGTTCTGGAATTACAAGGTGATGAGGACTTAAACTCAAGCGCGGCGATGTGAAAAACGAAAAAAAATCTAACTGTGGTTCAACACTGTTTGTAAATTGAAAAGGTGATGCTACTTTATGTCAAAATGAAATTTCTTATTTTGATTTAATGAGAAGCTTTTTAAAGAATCCGTTAGTAGGGGAGATCGGGGTTAGTTCGGATACGGGGTTAACCCGGACAGCTGAAATATCTTTTATACCAGCAATTATTTTGATTCATGGATTGACTTTGTAAATACTCTTCCATGTGACAGACAGGCGTCAGTATTCATGCCAAAACGTGGATTAGAAGAGTTGGCATCGCTGGAAGTACGATGCGGTGCCTTGAAGCGACGGTTACTGCGATGATACTGGTGTGATCGTTCCTTAGAGATATTCCACTTTTTTATATTTACAGTGTCTTATTATAATCCTCCTTACTAAAAATCGGGCTAGACTAAACTCCGTCGATTATTTGGGGAACGTTCGATCAATGGATCTATTTTTCTTCGGTTGTGCGCAGTTTACACAATGTGAAACTACGTGCTATTCCCAAGCACGTTGTTTCAGAAAAACTATTTTGCAAGCTTAATTTGCTCTGATCAATAACGGAGTAGCAACACACGGTCGGTCTCTTTTACTAAAGCTAAACGTGCTCACGTCAAAACGTGCGCAATTTAAAATGTAAGTTTTTTTTAAATTTTCTGATTTTTGGGTATATTTAAATTCTGTGCATCGTAAGTACTGTCTGATTAGTGGTTTTAGAATTTTATGTTGAATCCAGTGATTATTGAGTGCTTTCAATTACTTGGAAAAAAACTATTATTGCGTCTCGAGAATGAAATGTATGTGCGGGGTGAAATCGGACAAAAAAAGGGTAGGTAATGTCAGAGACAAAACAGGATGACGTGAATAGGTATAAAACTGACATGCTTTTTCCACACTTTCGTGTATCAATAATCGCTCGTACTGGTTGATTGATTATGTGAGTTATGCAAACTTTCAATGCGTCACTTGCATAATTATAACAGTACAATTATAAGGGGGAACACACGAAAGTAAAAAAAAAATAGGGGTTCGTGTAGGGGACAACTGATTAAATCAAAAATGTAATGTTCAAATTCATTCATAAATAGAAAATTCCACAATAAATTTGAGTTTTGAATATGTCATTCATTTCAATAACTTACTTGTCAAATCTGCCTCGAAATACAATTTTTTCCACAAATCGAATTTAGGAATTCTAAAATAAATAATCTATTGATATCCACTCGCTAAGCGTGGACAAAAAGTGTCTATAATTCATTCAAAAATTCGTTAGAAATGGTGAAATATTATTTCCTTATATACTGATATGATATGCACTTCAAAAACTAGATATTTTTAGTAAACGTCTCACAAGCCAGTTGTAATTCCATATAAAAAATATCTTGTTTGAAAATCATTCAGTTCTTTCATGCCATGATTTTGACTCGTAACAAAGTACGAACAATTTTGCAATAAGCGAGAAAACCAATTAAAAGAGCATTGTAATTCTAAATTGAATGCTTAAATTAACTGTCTTAAACAATATGCTCACCTCATATTAGTCAATTAAAAATATTGGTTTATAAGCATACATAGTTAGTACCTGTTTTACTAGTGAACAAAACATGTCGTAAACATAATTAAGCTCCGAAATCCAGTTCCAGAATTCAGTTTCATCATGCAGGAACTAAATTCAGAAACAAAATTCTGAAACTAAATTCTAAAACTGAAAAGAAGTTCAGAATTCAGGTGAACCAGAGTAGATTCGGAGTTCAGATTTAGAATTCATTTACAGAAATCAATCCAATCTTCAATTCTTGAATCCAGATCCAGTATTCAGCTGCTTAATGCGATTTGCGTCCAAACGAAAGCACAAACTGAGCGTTCGAGGTTTTATACCACGCAAAAGGTCTGTTGTCATTTCTGGCGACTGTTCCTCCCGACGTCCGAAGTCCAAATGAGAGTTTTTCACGCTTTATACCTACTTTACTGATGCTGGTGAGAGAGCTTCACCTCGACTTCCAGTTCCGTCTAAAGCGTTAGAAAAAATGAACGATTTTCGATCAAAGTTTACCTTCAATACTCGTCCAGTAGAACTACGGAGCTGATACACCCAAACCTCCTTTTACGAACACTTTTTATACGTTACCTCTTTTTATGCAACTCTTTTTACGAACCAAATCCCAAATAAAGTGAACTTTTTTTACACACCTACTTCGTAAAAGGAGGTTTTGGCATACATCGAAATCGATTTCCGGCTCATTTATATTCCATGGAAACTACTACAATATGGGTATTTTTGGAACGGGTTTGAAGAGTAGATTCCGGAATATGATGTATGAAGTAGAAATGGGCAAAACAGTTCATTTCAAAGAACCGTTCAGTGATGCAGAGTTCTGTTGAAAGAACTAGTTCTCCAGAGCCATTCGTTCGTTCTATTCATAGTTGGTTTGTTTGTTCAAATGTCCCGGGTTGGCGGTTCAATGCATAGGACGCTGGTCTTACAAGCCAGTTGTCGTATGTTCGAACCCCGACCTGGAAGGATTTTTAGTGTCAGTAGGATCCATGCAATGATTCTGCATTGTTTGTTCAAAGACTATACGAGAACTTACTTTTGTAAGCTTAAGCGAGGAAAAAAGGTCCCTCGAAGTAGAACTGAGGTTTCGTAACGAAACTTTCTTAATAGTACCGTTCTTGAAAAAAGGTTGAGCGAGCTCAAAAAACATAAAAAAGATCCCTCGACCTTGAATTGAGGAGCTACCGTTCGCGAACGAATTGCCCATTTCTAGTATGAGGTGATTCTGAAATCCAAGATGGCGACTTCCGGTTTTCTGATTTTCTTTGAAAACTCTAACTGAGATACTTTTGGAGCGGATTTAATGATAATATGCTAGAAAACAATGTTTGAGGTGGTTCCGAAATCGAAGCTGGCGACATCCGGTTTATCGATATGCCTTGAAAACCCTTAAAATAAAGGAATTTCCGGAACATATTGGATACCAATAAACGATGTTTCAGCTTGTTTCAAAATTTCATTTTCTTGCACTTACTATTCACATCCGTTCCGAAAATAGCCATATGATGGACGGTTTCAACATTCATTACACAAAACTTTTTTTACGAAATAAATTCCAAATAATGTTAATTTTTAAGAATCAAATCCCAAATAACGTAAACTTTTTTTTTACGAGCTATCTTCATTTATGAACCTCCGTTTAGATTGTAAATTGAGGTTTCGGTGTATGTGTCTAACTACCTCAAAACCGTCGTCTGGGTGCGAAAAAAGCAAGTAAAAGTGGTGAGTTTTCCTCATTATTTTCAAAAATTTTTTACTTTTGAGTTATTTATGGTTATCTTAAACTGTTGAAAGTTTAATAAAAAATTCCTGATAATACGAGGGTTGTTACCTATGTTTTTAGCCTAATAATGAAAACAGTACTATATTTGATCGAAAATGTTCTTCAGGAGGATTGAATCGATCTTCACGCAGTTTATTCTTCACGGTAGGGAACAAGTAGAAATCGTTAGGTGCCAAGTCAGGCCTATATGGCGGGTGGCCCATGAATTCGACGTTTTGGGTGCTCAAATATTCGGTTGATTGATCGATGTATGAGAGCTTGCATTAAGGCGATGATAAATGATTTTGCGTCTTGCGTTTGTTTTCCTTATCTTACGAAAAAAAAATTAATTTTACAGGTGACAAAATTGTAGAAACGATACAGATCACAACTACTTAATTTTTCAAATGATGCAATATTCCACTCACACAGAATTTTACATACTCCGAGCGTAATTTGCACTCGGCTACCAAGTGCCGCTGTATGGATTTATGTTTATCAATTATTCAATGAACATATATGAGCTCTGTGGTTCAGTCGAGTAATCGATGTGCTTGTGATCTAATGTTTCTCGGTTCAAGTTGCGCTGATGCTTATCGATCGTTTGTTTTTTATATCATTCGAATTCAAGACATGTAATTTTCTAATCACACAATTTTACATGTTCTTGAATATAAATTTGTGTGAAATACGACGCTCCATTTATGTGCATGTTATAAGATGTAAAATCACAAGATTTTTTCAAACTGTGCATACCACTCAGAATTGACGGTCTTACGATCCTCTAAAGCAACGGTATAGATATATACCGTAAAAACAAGCCACCGTTTTCTTTATAGTATTTCGAGCGCGAACAACTTTGAAGCACGACGATAGAATTTTTTCAGCCTTTCTTTGCATCAATCGACCCGTGCCTTTTTGTTTGAGCGATTGTCAAATTATGTGGAATCCAACGTGAACAAATTTTTGACCTGAATACGTCTTACTTTACTTTGGGGCGTCATTTCAAAACTTATGATATGGGTGAGTGATAAGTTTTTGTTTTATTTAACGTTTCGAATCTATTTCATCTCCACGTCATCGCAGATATGATCAGCACTTTGTGATAGAATTTTCAGTAGTATGCGATAACCACAAATAACTCGAAATTAATTTTTTCTAGAATGTTTGATAGGTGAAAAAGCTAGACAAGTTAAGCTGCGTAGTTGACTTTTTCAGTGCAGAATCCAGGTTCCAAGACCAGATTTTCTATTTCTTTTCCAGAAGATAGATTCAAATTTTAGTTCTTCGTCCAGAATCCAAGGCATAAAAATAGAGTTCCAGTTTACCGGAACTAAAACCGAATTTTAGAACTTGAGTCTAGATTTCAAATGCGAAATTCAAAACTGCGATCAAGATCTCGACTTTAGACCTGGACTCTAATGGACTAAATTTCAGAAATCAATTCTGGGCATGGATCTGAATTTTGAAACTGAATTTTGGAACTAAAGTTGAGGTTCAGACCAGGATTCAGTTTAAGAATTTCTGTTCGGAATTAAGAATTCAGCATCAGAATTGCTGATGTTCCACAATTCCAGGTCCAGAATTCAGATTCTTTAACACCAAAGAAACTGAACCACCCATTCTATTCGTATTCACGTGATCCAGTTATGTTGCTGACATTACCCATCCGCCTTTTTTTTCACGAGTCAATGTTCATGCAAAATAACATATTAGCTTTACACCAGGGGTGGAAATAAGCAAATTTTTTGATTCACAGTAAATAAAAATATTCAGTATTATCTTTTCATATCACATATTTGATGTAGATATTATAATGATATTTGAAATAAATCATTTTTGAGAAGATAAACTTTGGTTTCACTTAGAATTTGAAAAGGTCTTCAATTTCATTTCCCACAATTTGTAACATAATCGCAATTTTAGTTTTGTTACTCAATTTTTTAATTCGCGGTATTCGATTTTTTAATTCACAATCGGAAATCTTGATTCACACTTTCATGCGCAAAATGGGCTTATTTCCACCTCTGCTTTACACACTAATGCCCAAGACTGTCTCAATTTCACGGTATGCACATGGCGATCTTCCATTATCAGATTTTTCACAGCATCGATGTTTTCTGACAAAACAACTGATTTTGGACGAACTTCTTTGAATTCATCGGCAAGCGAACTACGACCACGATTGAATTCGTTATATCAACTTTTTACAGTCGCATAGGATGGTGCTATACTGCCAAAAGTCGAACGAAGTTGATTGAAACACTCTTGTCTTTATAATCCACGACGAAAATCTTAATAAACAATTGCACAAAAATGTTCAATGTTGTTGAATTCCATTTTTTTGCTAAGATAATGTTTTCATCCCACTGTAAACAAAACAAATAACGCTCAAGTAACAGAACGTACTGAAGATGATAATGGTTAAAAGGTCAAACTTTATGATGAAAACGTCAAATCCATCGGGCAAAACTTAGTGTTGCTAAGTTTAAATATGTACATAAATCTTTTCGTTGTTGAACTGAAGCGTAATGGAAATTCAACATCGGAATATCATCGGAGACTCTATTCGCTCTTTCGATTACCCTCTTAGCGATATTTCTCGTCATCAAGTTTCGTTGACACAACAAATCACTTGTGAACTTCAAGGTTCAGAGTTTTGTGTATGTTTGGTTCATGAATGGAAATCTCGGAAGTGTTTTTTTTCAGTCACTCCAAACATCTTTTTAACCCGCTTTTTTTCGCTTAAACATTTCAAGCATTTTCACTGCATTTTGTTTCAGCATATATTCTCTAAGCCATCCAATCCACGCTCTGAGAAGCACACCGAACTCTCATTTCTATTGCGTCGAACTGAATCGGTTCTAAGAAGTGTATCGATAAGTAGTTAGCAACATTCAAACAGTTATTACTCTGAAATGGCTTAATTTTTAGTAGTGTTTTTTGTGGTGATATGTTTGTTTACATGTCAATAACAGCTGTGCAATCGATTGGTTTCGGTACGGTTTATCGTTTCAATGATGAGTCGAATTGATCCGGAAACTCGAAAGAAAATTCTGCACTCTTGGTGCTCAGAAAGTGGTGTCACGTACAACGAAATTGCAAAACGGGTGAAAGTGCATCACACCAGTGTCAAAAATATTATCGAGAAGTTCGGTAAGACCCTTTCCATAAAAGATTTGCCCCGATCCGGTAGGAAAACGGGTCCCAGCCAGCCCGGTCGGGACATTAAAGTGGTTGAGTACATCAGGGTAAACTCATCGGCGTCGACGCGGGATTTGGCCAAGCAGTTCAATACCAGCATCGGGATGATTCAACGGATCAAAGCTCGGAACTCCCTGAAAACGTATAAGAAACAGAAGGTGCCGAAAAAGTCCCTGGTACAGCAAGTTCAGGCCAAAACAAGAACGCGAAAACTGTATAACCGGATTCTACAGAATAAAGACGGGTGCATCCTGATCAACGACGAAACCTACGCCAAGGAAAACTCTCGAGCGCTGCCCGGACCGCAATATTATACGAAATCGGTGCGCCAGAATCTGGACGACGCTGACACCACGGTGGCGATGGAAAAGTTTGGGCAGAAGGTGTTGGTCTGGCAAGCAATTTGTACCTGTGGTTTGCGGTCGTCGATTTTCTTCACGAAGGGCATAATTAACGCCAAGATATACGAAGAAGAGAATGCTGCCACTGTACAGAAAGCATAAAGCTCCTCCTCTTTTCTGGTTGGATTTGGCTTCAGCCCACTACGCCAACTCCGCTCTACAGTGGTTGTCAAAAAATAATGTACAATTCGTGGAAAATGACATCAACCCACCGAACTGCCCGGATCTTCGGCCAATTGAAAGGTATTGGGCAATTGTCAAGCGGCACTTTCGGAAGGAAGGTAAGGTGTCCCAAAACATACAGGAGCTCAAAAAAAAACCGGACAGCTGCCACCAGGAAAGTCACAAAAGTAACTGTGCAGAATTTAATGAAGCTATGATTTTCTTCAATATATTCTTTCTTCAATATATTCAGTGAAATGCATAAAAATGTAATTTTTCTACAATATATCGAAAACTGATGTCAAAACATGTTTGTTTTTCGCTTTTTTATTCAATAATCAATGTTGCTAACTACTTTTCGATACACTCCTTATTTCCCAACCAGGAACGTTTCATTCGAACCCTCGCCCAAAAAGGCTCTCTATCCAAGAAAACTTAGTCGAGTTTAGGAAAGTCATACACTTGTTTGTCTTTTTGTACGTTTTCTCCAACATCGCAACGAACCTCTTCGACTCAATAAGAAATTGGCAGAATACGATAAATTCGGTATTGAGCATAAGTTCTTCGCGCACGTGAAACTTATTTCGATAAACAACTGCTCTCTTCAAAGTTTCAAGCACTGAGATTAATGAGCAGCTGCATCTTATTAGCTTTGTATTATACTATCCGCAATGAAAAGTAAATTTGGTTATTTTGAATGCTACTACTAGATTTATTTTGTGGAATTTTGAACAGAGCGATAATGTTTTCTCGCTTGATAATTGAGAAATTAAGCTGGTGTAAATTATTATTGGCAGCACACCGAGAAACCATTGACTCATTTCTTTCAACGTTCATGGTTCTAAAGTATCAGAGGCCGCTCATAAGTTATTCATCGATGCATTTGGTTATATTTAGCATCAATGATTCACAGATAAACAAACAAAATATACAAACTTGAAGACAAATTAAACTTACCCTCCCGCTCATGTTTACTCTAGTTTGTTTCATTGAATAATGAAAACCCTTAGTTAAAAAAAAACAATCCGACCAGGGCCTCCTTTCTTCGAGCAATCCAAAAGCAAATCAAAAAAGGAAAACAGAACGAAGGGACACTTGGCTCAAAAAGATTAAAAACTGCCACATACATACATCATACACTACATGTGTCTTCTGTCAGTGTTGTCCCTTTGCCAGAACCTCAACTCATGTCACCAGTTTGCAGTCTTACTTCGCTGGTAACGCATTTGTCCCATACTTTCAGAGAAAAGTAACCACAAAAACCTCATCTGATAACAACATTGTACAGATGCTCCTCGGCCCTCGGTGCAGCTGCCTGCCAGCTGTGGTCCCCATCGTTTCCATCAGCTGGCAAACAAATCTAGCCAGAGCTTCACAACAACGGCATAGCAAACCGACAGACTGGCCCAACTGGACCACAACGATTGAAGGAACGACCGTCCCCGAAAGTCTCCAGTCGGTGGACGACACGCTTCCAGCTTGAAGGGCTGTACAAACATATTCATTTTGCTTGCATGCTGTGAAAACTCGGGACTGCTCTTTCATGATATTGATTGAACAATCATACGATAAAAACGAGTACAGTGTCCCTCTTAGTAGCTGTCTATACCGAGAGGTGCGGCAGACATTTGTGTTTCAATTTTACACAATTAATGTAAATGATTCTTGGACTAGGCACCGGTACTTCTAAGGGTTAGAATATTCAAGAATAAAAACTAGAATACTGTAACATCTCACACCATTTCTTTGACATGAATGAAAATATGTAGTGACTTTAGTTTAAGCACCTTCAGTCAAATTTGATTTAATAGATAAAGTTTAGAAGGCTTCAGGGAATTGTGATTTGATTATTTGATTTCACTCGTAAGCTCCGTCCCATCGAACTTAACCAGCATTTAGAGGATTTCGTTGTTTTTTGAACTTGCTTTTGTACGGAACTTGAAAGTCAAACTCCGTAGCACCACCCCATCGCGGGTTGGCTTCCGAATTTACAACCTACCCCAGTAAAACAAAAACTTCTGTAAAATCAAATTTAGCAGCAGTGTCATTTCATTTTTCGGAAAATGTACGTGTGATCTCATCCCAAGAAGCTATCGTACTTTCAGCAAACAATAGCAAAACATGGAAATGAAATCAAATGAATATTCAATCCCGTTGTTACTGCTGGCTGGGTTCTGTTCGTTTATCCTTGTCTTCGTCCTACTTGTACTCACTCACTCGTATATGGCTTCGGGGGAGGGTGACAGAGTGTATGCAAGCGTTGAAAGGATTTCTTGATGAGTTCATGAATTTACTGGTTCCGCCGGTTGGCGGCCGCCGGAGTCGTGTTTTGCTTGCGTGAACACACAACAAGAAGAAACTTTTGTCTCCCTCCTCGGTTCGAGCGGAAGTACGAGCGGGAAGAGAAATCTTCTAAACTTCGCTGGATTTCAATCACAATTGCTGATGTTTATTAATTCCAGAGCCTGGCGAAGCTCGAGGCACAGATGAGATATAACCGACGCTTTGTCCCACGGGTTCTGGTTTGGTGTGAGTTTTGGCAAATATTTCCGAAAACGGTACCAGCCAGACCAGATCCGTACCTCCTCTAGTCATCAATCCGCGATTGTGAATTTTGCTCTGCAATTAAACTTTCTCCTCTTGATTAGAACAAGCAGCATCGAAACCGTATCGTAAATCGTGTTGATTAATCTGACAATCAAATATTGTGACATCAGCCACATTATAGTGCCGATTTTTTCTATGTTTGGATTGAATTCAGAGAGAGAGAGAGAGATCTCATAGAAGATCATAAATTTTTATTGTTACTCTATTCAGGGATTTCTTTACATTTTGATCGCTACTCAGAACCTACTGATGTGCGATTCAAACTATTTTCACGCGGAAGTAGAAGAGATGTACTACCAACTATAGTAAAAAATATTGTACAGGTTACTGAGAAGATTCGTTTTGAGGTCGCTCAGACAATAAACTTGCTTAAACTTAATGCAAAAACAGCATTCTCCTAAAATTGCAATTGTCAACGGTTTTATACATACTACAATCTTACATATAAATTATTATAAAAGGTTTTTTGTCACTTCAGGCATCAATACTTCTTAAATTTTTTAGTTCACTTCTTTTACAGCTTAACCTTATTTTATTATAAGGGCACATAACCGATGTCAGTGTTCTTTTCGTTTCGTCTTCGTTCACTTGTTTTTGAATTTTTGCTTTCTCATACAACCCATGGATCAATAAGTCCCGTGACTAACAATGGAAACATCATTTTTTTTGCAATTTTTTTTTATTCATCAACATAATCACCTTTTAGGGTGATACAATGGTTCCAACGTTTTTCCAATTTTTCAATACCATGTTTATAAAAAAATTTATCTTTCGCTTCAAAATAAGCTTCAGTTTCAGCGGTGACCTCCTCATCTTTTTCCCTGGAGCATTTTTCTTTTTCTCTGGAGCATTTTTTTAAGATCGGCAAAGAGCCAGTAGTCACTGGGGGCTAAATCTGGCGAGTATGGGGAGTGGGGAAGCAGATCAAAGCCCAATTCGTTCAATTTCGCCATTGTTTTCATCGACTTGTGGCAGGGTGCATTGTCTTGATGAAAAAGGATTTTTTTTCTCTGCATGTGCGGTCGTTTTTTTGCGATTTACTCCTTCAAACGCACCAGTAAGTCAATATAATAATCACTGTTGATCGATTTACCTTTCTCGAGGTAGTCAATGAAAATCACGCCATGCGTATCAACTGACGCCATGACTTTGCCAGCTGACTGCTGCGTTTTCGGACGCTTCGGACGGCTTTCGCCAGCTGTGCGCCACTCAGATGACTGCCGCTTCGACTCTGGAGTGTAGTGATGTATCCATGTTTCGTCCATGGTCATGTAACAACGCAAGAAATCTTTTTTGTAGCGAGTAAATAGCGATAAACTGCTTTCTGAATCATCGAATCGTTGCTGTTTTTGTTCCATCGAAAGCAATCGCGGCACCCACTTGGAAAAAACCTTTTTCATGCTCAAGTTTTCATGAAGGATAGTAAATACACTTCCATATGACATCTGTGTCATCTCAGCAATCTCACGGAGCTTCACTTTACGATCTTTCATTATAATTTTTGTCTCTTCACTCACATTTTCCGGTGTAACGGCTTCCACAGGTCTACCCGAGCGTTCCGCGTCATTTGTGTCGGTACGACCACGTTTAAACTCGGCGAACCACCGACAAATCGTTGCTTTTGATGGACAAGAGTCCGGATAACATTTTTCAATCCATTGTTTCGCTTGCACGGTGTTTTTACCCATTTAAAAACAATGTTTTATCAAAACACGAATCTCGGGTTTTCCATTTTTAAACAAACTACAAAACGACTTTACTCCAACCTCGATAACTCAGCTGTTTCTGGTCGGATCGACTTAAAATTTTGACCCGTTTTAAGCAAAGGCTAGTACTCTAGAAAGACGTGGTTACTGGTTTACTACGAGCGCCATCTCTGCTTTAGTCTCGGGACTTATTGATCCATGTGTTAGAAAGGCTATACAATCTATGCAAAAACCGACTTTTGAACCGAGGCCCGGAGGGCCGAATGTCATATACCATTCGACTCAGCTCGACGAACTGAGCAAATATCTGTGTGTGTATGTGTGTGTGACAAATATTGTCACTCACTTTTCTCGGAGATGGCAGAACCGATTTTCACAAACTTAGATTCAAATGAAAGGTCTCATGGTCCCATACAAAGCTCCTCAATTTCATTAGCATCCGACTTCCGGCTCCCGAAATACAGGGTCATATGCACCAAAAAGGGGTGATATGCAGCCATCTCGGAGAAAAGTGAGTGACATTTTTTTCACATTTTTAATGCATTATTTCCCTCTTTTTGGTGCATATCACCCTGTATTTCCGGAACCGGAAGTCGGATGCTAATGAAATTCAGGAACTTTAGATTAGCATCACTGTTCTCATACAAATAGGCAACGCAAATGTAAAGCACTAGTTTGGAATAATGATGCTGACTGTGTGACATAAACACTGAAGCATGCTTTTGTGAGCTATTCTAATCAATCTGAATCAATTGATGTCAAAATTAGTGTCCGAAATTATTTAATAAAAGTATGAAATATATTTTCACGAGACTGTTATGAAAGTAGAGAAAGGCATTATCACTAGGTGGATTAAGAAGGGTTTTTTTTGTTGAACTAGGAACGATGATCCGGTATATCCAAAGTAAACGTTTTTGGACATCAACTAACTATACCTGCCTAATCGAAGAATTATACGGTTATTTGAATGTATTTGGATGAAAAATTGCAATTTTTATAGTTATCTGCCTGTAATTCCAGAACCGAAAATCTTATCCGGATGAAATTCGGTAAAGCTGTAAGGCTTTTCATTTGAGTCTAAGCTTGTGAACATTGGATGAGTTGTCTTCGAATAAATCAAGTTGCACTTTTATAATTCATTTTTTCATTTTTTTTCATTCACATTTTGCACATTTGTTTAAAATAATTATATATTTAATCATGTTTATACACGAATTATTTATTTCATAATTTTTATACAGTGAATTTAAGTTTGACTAGGATATGGGAAAGATTCATTCTAATATGTTCGTTTGTTAAGGAATGGTAGGGTTTGGTTGAAAAAAAGGGAAAAATCATTTTACAATAACTTTTAGAAAAACAGCTTCTCTCGGAAAGCCATTTCAATAATCAAATTGAACATAATTATCAATATTTGAACAAAAATATTATAATAGTAATTTTTTCACGGCGATCTTCACATTTTCATACATATTAGGAGAGACCGGGGCTAAGTGGACATTTGAATAGAATGAAAGATTATTTATAGTTGGTTGGTACCGTTGTGTAGCTTCAATTTTTAATGTGTAGTATAGGAAAAATATGCATTAGTTACCGTTAAAATTCGAGATGAAGTGACCAGCGGGGCGAAACCGGACACTTCTTGGAAATTGAAAAACACCCGTTAGACCTAGATTTTTACTCTATTTTTCGTATATACCTACAAAAATCTGCTGATTTCTTGGTAGAGGCGTTGAGGAGCAGTAGAAATAATTGTCTTCAATGGGTTTGTTTTTCTTTCTGGATGCTGAATCAAAAAGAACATTAATAAAGTAATAATGATATTTACTTCATACAATAATAAAGAAAAATCCTCTCTACGTTCGATAACTAATGACTCGGCAATTCATGATTCAATCATAATCGCTTTTGTCGAGCTAACAGCAAAATTGCTACCGACAAGTTCGGCAATAATTGCCAGTTAATAAATTGAGGTTTCAGTTTTTGCAATGACTGAGCGGAAACATATATTGGAGAAGCAAAATGAAAGAAAAACTAACAGAAAAGATGAATTTTTGGAAAAAGACCCAGAGACAGGACTCGAACCCGCGTTCTTATGCATTCCGTGCATACGCGCTACCATTTCGCCACTCTGAATCTTGTTTTAGTCACTCTAAAACGCCTTTGCAAAAACTGAACTTAGTTATGGCGGCTTTACGTCAAACTAAAATTAAAAAATCGTTAAATTGAGGTTTGCCGAGATTCTCAGAAATTATTATTTTGCCGAGACGATAATCGAGCTCTCGGCTGTGCAATTTCTTTTGCCGAGATTCAGAAATTAAATTTAAATGTGTAGTTTCAACCTCTAGCTACCATTTTTACCATTTTGCCAAGCTCGAGAATCTGTTTTAAGTGTGTACACAACGGTATAGATAAATTGAGTAAAAATCTAGGTAGAAGTTTCCGGTTTCGGCTCGTAGTTTCTGAAATTTTTGATTTTTGGTTGGTCACTTCATCGCGAATTTTAAGGCCATCATCCAAGTACCATGCGCGCGGGTGGTTTTAGGAAATTTTCGATGGAAATTTTGAAAAATTTGCCAAAACCAAAAACATACAGACCTTTGAAATACTTTTATCTATCTACAGGGTGAAAATGGCTGGAAAATTCAAAGGATTTTCCGAGTCTTATCAAAAATAGTGTTTTTGTGATCTTTCACAATTATTTGGAAAAATAATGCGATGACATTTTTTTTTTTTCGGATGAACCTTATGAAGGATACAAAGATTACATTCGGACACATTTTTGGAAAACCTTTTCACGCTTTTCATAGAAAATCCACGAATTTCAAAAATTTACACGAAATCGATTATATGAAATTCGTTGATTTTCCATGAAAAGCGTGAAAAGGTTTTCCAAAAATGTGATCCTTGTTGCCAGCATAAGGTTTTTTTGAAAAAAAAAAAAAAATTTCATTCCATCGAATTATTTTTTCAAATAATTTTGAAAAATTACTAAAAAAAGCTCATTTTTCAGTGCTATTTTTGATAAGACTCGGAAAATCTTCCAAATTTTCCAGCCATTTTCACCCTGTAGAGAGATAAAAGTATTTCAATGGTCTTAATGTTTTTGGTTTTGTCAAATTTTTCAAAATTTCCATCGAAAATTTCCTAAAACCACCCGCGCGCATGGTACTTGGACGATGGCCTTAACGGCAACTAATGCACATTTTTCTAAATTGTACATTGAAAATTCAATACGATTCAATACTTCAATAAGGTATACTTCAGATACCTCAAGAGAGTTAAAAAATTGTTATGAAAATTGGTTCAAGTGTATGTAAAAGTGTATTGATCATCTAGGTGAATATTTTGAAAAACAATAAAACAATTTTCGATCAAATACTGTTTTCATTTTTAGGCTCTATACATTAGGCTTCATGTAAACATCATATATTCGTTTTGGTACCGTTGTTGAACGATTGTTCTTGTCTTTGGTTGAAGTTGTCCTTTTAGCAGTGTCAGAGCAGGGTTTAACGTAGTGAACAGGTTGTTTACAAAACTGGAATGTTATTAGATGATTTTCGTAGGTAACCAGCAATTTCCATGGATGCCTTCCGTCCCTGATCACAAATTACGTAAGATGGAGTTGCCTTATGTAGTCGCATACGTAACACACGCTCGTCATTCCGAATACACCCAAACCTCCATTTACGTAATAATCGGGACTTTGGAATTTTCAAAGTGAAAAAAGTTTACGTTATTTGGAATTTTCAACGTAAACAAAGTTTTCATTTTGTATGTATATTATTGGATATGTATAATATAATGGATAAATTTCCAAGATGGCGACTTCCGGTTCATCGATATTCGTGACAAACCATCAGAATATGGGTATTTTCGGAACGGGTTTGATGAGTAGATGTAGGACGACGATGTTTGAAGTCGTTTTGAAATCCAAAATGGCGGATTCCGGTTATTCCTTGAAAAGCCTTACAATTTGTGTCGATATTTCTCTAATTGCTTGAATACTTTCACAAAATGCATATTTTCGGTACGGTAATTCATCAGTAATAGCTTACATTTTTGTAGCAGTAGCCTAATATCGGCCGGAGATCTAAATTATAGCCGGATTAAGTAGAAGAAAGATAAAAATACCAGACAAACCAGTTTCAAATTATCAAGACTGTTGAAACTGCTGAACAAGTACCACAATAAAGTGGAATTCTGGATATAAAAACTGGAAATGATGGCTATGTCATCTTGGAATTCAGAACCACCTTAAACATCGTTTTCCAACATCTACTCATCAAACCCGTTCTGAAAATATCCATATTGTAGTAATTTCCCTCATTTCGAATAGACTATTTTTCACTACATTGTATTGTCTTTGATTTTTCTCGTCTCCACCGTCAGCAATTTTTGACTCTGTAGGATGAGATGCGAACACTTGATGCTTATTGGTGTTTCCCAAATAATTCCAAAACCATTGGAATTAATCTGGTGAATTACCAGTAGATCATGTTGAAAAATGACAACAACCACTACCACTCCAATAACATTTTGTCGTTCGTTGGCGCTCGTCCCTTTAGTTTTCAAAATGCAAATGTTATGTAATAGCTTTTCATTTCTTCATATTGTGAAATACAGGCAGCACTTGCCGCAAATGACTCTTATTTGGCTCAAAACTTAAATTTCTTTCAAAACATATGCGACATCGACGGAAACAGGTGGCGTTATCTTTTGTAAAATGTAGGTGGTCACGTTTACCCTTAGATCCAATATTTCAAACATTCATACCATTTTGTGGAGTAATATTTGAAAAGTTAGTTCTGTATTTTCTCGGAAACTTGTGCGACATGCCCTCTGAATCGATTCAGTCGTTTTAGGATTCTCGGAGCAAGTGTCCAAGAATCATCACCACTATCGGAAGACATTTTACAAGTTGCTGATGGAGGGATATGTTATTCATGAATAAGATTAACAAAAGAGGTCCTATTAGGAAGCCATGTGGAATTGTAGAATTAATTTCCTTCCATTTGAATGTTCGTGTTTAATGTTCATTTGAATGATAGATGCAACCCAAGCCAATCTAGTTACTTGAAAAAAGGGATAATCTGAATTTAATTAGAGGCGCAATACTGAGTACCAAATCTCATCTGTAATGATGCTAAGAAACGAGATCTAACTGCAAGATATACATTCGAAAGCCATTTCGTCCGACTGATTCCGTATCATAAAAAGCAAAACCATCAGCGAGAGGCCACTTCCCACGACTGTGCCAACCTGTTGACAGACAGAACAGATCAAGTGGCAAATAAACACCACGTTGGTGTGCAATAAAGGTGAATAAATTGCACTGCATTTTCCGTTGACGTCTGCATGCGGATCGTTTCGCGGGTTCCCTTCGGTTGGTAGCCGGCACGGGCCGGTACAGTCTCCGGAACATCATCGGTTGATTAGTGCTATCCACTCACCTGTCCGGTACTTTTCAGATAGTTGTACGTGTGATGAAGATTACTTTCACCCGGTCGATGCTGAAGATGATGGTTGGCGCTTCCCGAGGCGGCTGCAACGAAAGAAGACAGCAGAAAAGTCACGTTTTAGTGCAAATGTGCAATCAATTCCGTACTGATTAAATGCTATATGCACCGGGTCGTTAGGACAAATGGGTAATGATTTCGTTACTCTCAATAAAACTGTTAGATTCAATGATGATGGTGCCGGGTGAGATGTTTGCTCAAGTGATATATTATGTTTGACTGCGAAGAACTTTCCGTCCTGCGGGTTGGAGCGATGACTTGCACTTGCTAATCCGATCCGATCCCGCAGATGTAAATGCAAATTGAGTAAACAGATACATTCTAATTCGACGAATAACTTATTCAACTTGAATCCAATCTGTTCGGTAACCCTTCATCGCTTAATAGGTCAACATTTAAACGATTCAGCGAGCGATCGAATCGTTCGAGCGAATCTGCCATACATTCTTTTTCGTGATCAGAAATATTAGATTGGCCAACAGAAAACTAACTAGCGAGAGGATAACCCCTACGGTTAAAAGGCGCCATATTTTCTATGCTCTTAAAATTACTGCCTGGACGGATTCAAATCACCATCGGTTTGGTAATTCATAACAACAAAAAAAAACCCTTCACTGTTACTTACTTTGTAGACTGCAACGATTGCCAACTGCCGTTGTTTCCCTTGGCTTGGCCAGATGCTGCTCTGCCGAAAGTGGTTATAAATTCTAGCTAACTTCAATCTGACCCATGGCAAAATTTGGTTTTTCCTGCGAGTGCTCGATAACGAGCGAAAGTTTCACGTCGATAAGTACGCAAGCAATCAGGAAAATGGAGATTCATTATCTCTCTAATGGTCGTTATGTAAAGCGACAATTTGATAGTGGACTAATGGCAACGATTTGATATTATGAAAATACCGATTTGGTGTCGTTTTGTGGGGCAGTTAGTGATTTTTTGGCTTCTATATGTAAGCAATCTATTCAAAACAACGATTTGAAAAATGACTGAACAAAAAATTAGCTCAAAATCCAGGAAAAATGAACCAACGAGCAGAAATTTATATCTTCACTCATTCAATTTTGAACATAGTAAAAAATAAAACATTATCTTAAGTTCGTCTTGTCTATCAGTTGGCATACGAATAGAAACAACCATTCCGTGCACCTATGAGTCCGAACGCCATACTACCTTTAAAACTTTCGCTCTTGGCAATGACCGTAGCTAAAGATATATTTGCCTGGTATCGGTGATTTTCAAACTCACGGTCTCAAGGAAGAGAGCAGGGCTTGTAACATATTGTGAATCCTCAAACGAACGAAGCAACAAAAAACATCTGCTGTAAACACTTTGCTTGACGCAGCTGAATGAGAGACCTATATTAGAGAGAAACTGGATGCGTGAGAGTATATGCTACTGAGCAGACCAATTCCCCTTGCCAAGTAAATTGTCTGTGCTCTCAGTTTCAGTTAACACATGAACTAAGCAATCCATGACAATGTAATGAAATTAAGGGTTCGTTCTCGTTAGTATTGTACGAGAAAGAAGACCTTGCCTCACGGCGTGCTACAAGACGCGAAGCAAAGTCATATAGGCAATGTTTACAGTTTATTTTTAAAGTGTAGGTTTACAGAAATCATTTTTAACATAATGTTCGCATTTACTTTAAACATTTTATAGCAGAAATTTTGCATTTGAGCCCATTTTCAAAACGATCAATTTGTTTCTTGGCAGTTTACACTGTGTATATATCCTAGAAACACTAAAAGCAATGTTCTTTAAATTAATATTCATCGGAACTAAAAGTTATGAATCTAGTTTCCTCATAGGCATCTTCATCAAATGCTAACCTCATGAAGCATAGGTCTCAGCAAGCGGGCATATTCATGAACTAATGAACGAACGAAGCAGCTCTCCTTGCTTGGGTTGCGCTGTGAATCCTACCTGACATACGAATGTGTGTGAATAGCACAGATGGTGAAACCCTTTTGTTCATATTCGTTGCTTCAATTTGCAAGCCCTGGAAGAGAGGGAAATTGTTGCTCGAAAAACTGATGATCTGGTAAGGAATTTGCAGAAAGTACCTTTTTTCGAGAGTAAACTTTTTTATTATCCTAGACTAATAAATCTGGATCTTCCCGATCTTTCGGTTATTGCAGTGATGTTGAAAGTTCAATTCTCTGAAGCTCTTTCAGTGTTGTTGTACGATAGAAATCGGACTAACCGCTCTAACCGCTGAACTAAAACTGTATGTATTGCGATTTATTATATTATTTATAACAAAACAATGCGATTTTTTTCATACTGTACAGATTTTTCAATATCATTCGACTTATATGTCGCTTAGGAGCGTCATGTTGTCCGATTTTAGAAACCGTTATTTTCACCGGTTCATAGAAATCCGAGAAATTGCATTTTTCGATAGTTGGGAATCTATGTGAACTTGTTCATGATCCAAAAAAAAGACAACAAAGGGCATTCTGGATGTCCAACTTTCGACAACTTTTCAAACATTTGAGGGCGCATTTCAGCAATGACACGTTGAATATTGGTTTTCGAATCTTTGCTGGTTTATCCAGACAAACCAATGATTTTAATGATTGATGTCTCGAAATAATGTTGTCGTAGAAATGATTTTTTCGCAATTAATCGATTGTTTCGTCCGCATTATGACAAGTTGCACCATCCTGTTGAAACCACATTTTATCCACATCCATATCCAAGTGCGTAACTTAGTACTTACGTCGCTTACCCGACAACATTTTCGATACCAAATGCATCAGCAATGACACATTTGAACGTAATCATTGGTAACTTTCTGGAAAAATGTACGAAAAGAAGAAAGACGCGATCTGTCGGTTACGCCACTTATTCGATTATATCACCAGAAGCGATAGCAAATTCATCTTCGAGCTTGCTTCACAATCCATAAGTAACGAATCTAAGCTTGTAGGAATCGGTTGAGCCATTTTCGAGAAAATTAAGCGGAGAGATAATATGTGCGCTTTGTCGTTTACGTCACTAATACGATTATATCTTCGGAACCGGAAGTAATAACGAGCTCATCATCGAACATTGCCTTCAAACGAGCCTAAGGTTGTTAAAACCTGTTAAGCCGACTTCGAGCAAATCGACTGGAGAGGAAAAACGTTTGTTTTGTCTATAACGTCACTTACATCATTACATCTCCGGAACCAGTAGTGGCCAGTTCCTTCGGGACGCCAGAAAAGACATTGCGCTTTGACGCAATATAAAAAAGTGTTTCGTAAATAGCGTTAGCTTTACGTCTATTTAGCGGTTCAGCGGAACTGTCGTAAGATTTTGCACTAAGCAGTTCAATTTGAACTGCTCTGCACTGACGAGTCGAAGACGAAACGTAAAGTATAGTAGTAATAGTAGCCTTCAAACCAGTCTGAGCTCCTAGTCTAACAACGTCGTTGAGAGTGAGTCAGCAAGTTATTTCAATGCGTCTTAAGGCCCTGGGCTAAAAGAAAAACGGCCACAATATCAAGAGCGACATGATAAAGTCAGCCTGCAACACGACAATGCTCGACCTCACATCGCAAAAGTGGTCAAAAAGTACCTGGAAACGCTGAAATGGGAAGTCTTGCCCCACCCGCCGTATTCCCCAGATGTCGCCTCTTCCTACTTCCATCTATTCCGTTCGATGGCAAACGGCCTGGCAGATCAACATTTTCAATCCTTCGAAAGGTTGGAAAAATGGATTGTTTCATGGATAGCGTCAAAAGAGGACTCGTTTTTCCGAGCTGGGATCCGAAAATTTCCGGAAAGATGGGAGAAAGTTGACGGACAATACTTTAAATAATACATCTATAAGCACTTTTTCGCAATAAAGGTTATAATTTTGGAAATATATATATATATATATATATATATATATATATATATATATATATATATATATATATATATATATATATATATATATATATGTATATATATATATATATATATATATATATATATATATATATATATATATATATATATATATATATATATATATATATATATATATATATAAATTATTCTATTTGATAAAAGTTACTTAAATAAGATTTATGTATTTTCCCCCATGTCTTTTTTTACTTCCAAAATGCGTTTCAAGCTTGTAATCGAATTCCGTTCCAATTTTAAATATTTTTTGATTATGGAAGACAGCAATGGGAGATTCAGTTGACAAAATATAACAATCATCATCAGTTTTGCATGAGGCAGTTCAATTTGAACTGCTATGCACTGATGAGTCTAAGACAACAACAACAACACGGTTATGTGCACAAAGTTAAGCAAACCCTTAAATGAATCGTCATCATTTTCTGCTGAAATCTGTGTAGCAGTTGATGCATTTATTGTTGGCGTTTAGATCCGATTTTTTTCTGATTCATTGTGAATTTTCATCCTGGCTAAGGAATCAGCGACTACATTTGCTTTTCCTACTTTATAACATATTTCATAATCATGTTCATCTATATAGGATTTACATATTTTCTATTTTGAATAAAACATTTTTCAAAACAAACAAAACAAACACACATATAGACATTTCCTGGTCTCGTCGAGCTGAGGCGAATGGTTTAAAACCCGAGAAACCCTTTCACCAACTTCGCGTGTAAATGCTATTGGCGTGATATATGAAAAAAAATTATGATCTGACACTTTCAGTACTAGATAGTATCAATAATAATTCATTTGATCTCAACCCCTCTGTTTTGCCACGTGCCGGTTAAAACTTATTCGATTATAATAAGAGTAAAACAATATTGTCTTTCAAACATTGTTTAAATTGATTCGGTCATGTATGAGAAAGTTAGGCGGGTGGAATAAAACGTACAAAAGTGTACTCTCATACACATTTTGCGATCTCATTGAAGCCGAGTCGAATAGTATACAACCCTCGGGCTGAAGGTGGTATTTTGTACCATATTGAACGCTGTCCGGAGTAATATCAATAGTTCATTAGAGAACATTTAAAGATATTAGAACGGCTGATTTTGTATAATGTTACCCATCGTTGTCCACTTTTCGTTTTCTTTTTCTCCAATGCAAACGACCAACAGTTGGATGACGCAATCGCTCGAACTGCCAACAGTGCCGGTTGATTCCAAACTGAATCAATTTCGGTTAAGAGCTTTCTTTTTGCGTGATTTGTACACACTTAAAAAAAATCCCTTTGATTTTACATCTTATTAGATGCACATAAATGGAGCGTCGCAATTCACGCAAATTCACGTGGAAGAACATTTAATATTGTGTCTTAAGCTCCATGACATGAAATTCGTTGAAATAAAAAAAGAATACTGATAGCAACCGCCGCGACTTGAACCGAGAATCATTGGATCGCATGTACGTCTGTTAATCGACTGAGCCACAGAAGCATACATCTGCATGGTTGGTAAAAGGTGCATTTAAATTCATACAGTCGCACCTGCTGGCATAATGCAAGTTACAGTCGAAACCAGTAAAATTCAAGATAATCTAACATTAAGTTAATAGAAATGAAATGTTCCGTCATTTGACGAATTAGGTCTTTGTGAATTACATCGTATGAGGAATTAAGTCACCTGTATTATTCAAATTTTTTTGGCGTGTAGCTATTTTGATTGTTTCATTTCGAATTTGCATAATTCATTTCTGTCTTTCAGAAGGACCAAATTGTGAAATTCTCTACGATATTAGAAACTGTTCGGAACATTTTTTTCGAACGCGGTGCAGTCGTGCGTTCGTTTGGTGTAAATTTCGCACAGCGAAAAGTGCACAAAGCTAATCAAATAATTCTAGATTTGTGCATTAGAAGGTGATATTTATGAAAGACCAATTTGCTCATGTCAAACCATTACACATTTAACGCACATCTCCAGCGTATTGAACTCGCGAAGAGTAGTCTCTGCGCTTGTGGCGACGGTTATCAGGACGTGTGCGGGGTATTGTGACGCCCGGTCTTTATTGAAGGACTCCCTAAGGGTCCGATGAAGACCACCTAAAGTTCCGGTTCGAGATGTGTTGGCTAGTCGGGATATTTCTTGTATACTTCTTATATACCAGTATCTTAATCACATTAATATACAAGTGTAATCTGTTGTGTTTTCCTCAAAAGTTTTTCCTGCTAGGTACTTGAAAAACATCAACTTACAAGTCTAATCTGTTGTTGTGCATTCCCAAGAAAGTTTCCCTTTTCAGGTTCGATTCTAACATCCGCTCGATCCTCCCCGTCCCATGACTGTCCTCCATCTTCATTGGAATTAACTTGATCTTTATGACGTCACTAACCTATTCGCTCCCTTCCTCCCGCCTTTCCACCATCTCTCCATTTACTGCATCATTTACTTCTTTCTGTTTATTTTTCTTTCGTCTACAAAATTACCAATCGTCACTCATCGACGTCGCTCTTGACGATGACCAGGGGTGATTCGGGGATGTTTCCCGCTCAATGGTACAAATTTGTAGACTATTGATTCTACTAATCCACCACAGAACTACAAATAGAACTGTAACTTTATTCGGACATAGAAGAATAAATTCACTGCAAGGAGGAGTCGACTGTACTTTTTATGAAGGTCAACAACTGTTGTAAAAAAAATTACAGCAGATAAATTAGTTTAAAAAACACTTACATTGTTTGGTTTCCCAGACATCACGGGATTTTTGATTCGGATATTTGATTAACAGCCTCAGAATTTTTTTCCTTACAGGAAACATCTTCCGATTTTTTTTTATAGCTGACGAAGCTTATGTCGATGGTTGCCTTAGAGGAGCATCTTCCACAATGTTTTGAAGATCTAGAAAAAGTTGGTTTACTTTTATTATGGCCACATTTTAAGAGAACCCTTCAAATCAGTTTCATAGGGTATCACAAAATGTATTATCTTACGGGTTGATACCACGAGAAGGGACTAAGAAGTGATCAGCGTAGCAGCCGTACATAGTGAAACATGTTCGGAGGACCAGTTCATTTGGGTTGCCTGCTGAATTGTGTTCCTCAAAAGAGAGTGGTCTGGTTGATAAAATGATTTCCTCACATAGGAAGGGCTGCAAGTTAGAGTTCAGCCATTTTTTTTTTTCCAATTTTACCTTTTCTGCTATTTCATTCATCCCTCTTTTCCAGCCTGTGTTCACGTTTGGTACAGAGAAAGCTTATCCCAGCAGGACATTTTCTGAAGTGTAAGGAAGACTGCCAGCTATTGCATCACTGCTTATTACCAAGCTGTTTTTTTAACAGTGAAACATTTACTTCATCCTAGTTAAAACTATTGTTTTTAAAGAGAGCGTACTTCGAAATAATAGAAAAGCTTTCTTAGCAACTTTAGTCTTATTAAATCTACATCCACAATGTTGGAAATCCTACAACAAATCATTTTTCCTTTGAAGGATGTTAGCAAACGGATTCACAAGAAATTATGCTACGTAATCTATCCAAAATGCACAGTAAAACCGATTTGGACTGACTAAAAACGAAAAATATCTAGATGTCATCCCCAGGAATCCAAGGCTAAAAATAGAAAAAAATCACTTCAGTCGAGCGGAAGTCATTTTCCTTCACACTATTCTCTATGCTCTGCGTTTCCGGAATAGGCTAAAACGTCAGCCGCAGGTTGATAAAAGCAGAACACAACGTACTCCAACTGCTGAATACGGCAAGCCAACCTCGGGCGAATGGCATCCGAATGAATTGGCAATTCCTGAGACCGAGAAAATTAGAAACATATTGGCACTGAAAAGGAAAACGAGCTGAAACCAGAAGTGAAAGAGACAGAAATAATTCGCCACACTGAGGAAATCCGGAAGCGGACGGACCAATCTTTCGGAAAAGTCAATCAAACCGAGGAGAAAACTGGATTCGCTCGATTGTGCGAATGTTTGCACTGTGAATATCTCTGATTGGTCGCGTGGTCGAGTGGATAAACTGAAAACTGAGCGAATTTGTCCGGTGTTTTCGTCGGGACTGCGCGAACCTCATCAGACCAAACAAAAGCCGTCGGCGGGCACGAGACGATTGAGTGATTCGATTGAACTACCGCCCGCCAGGTAAGCAGATAAAAAAAAGTCTTTCGTTCGTTCGTCTTTCATCGCCGTGCTCAGACCGTTGCGAACTTGTGACTTCATTAAGGCCCCGCAATGGCAATGAGAAGCAATTAAGGTCGGAAGGACATTTTCCACCGCGTAGAATAATCATCTCTTTTGTGTGAGGGAAGAGATCTTTCGCGAATGTACTACCGAAGAATGGAAAAGCCGTGGTACAATCAGTCGATTAAGATGATACAAAACGATAGCCGCGGAAATTCAAACCGATGATGCTGAATCGGGAAAATAGAAGACAGAGCAGAATCCGGTTTTCTTAGATTTTACGTCATAAAATTTGAATTGAATCGGCTGTTTTAATATTTACGCTACGTTAATTGGATTCATTCCAAATAACTAAACAAAATCCATTCATCCGACAAAACCATTTGCTCGAAGCCTAAAAGGCAGTGACTGCACATAGCATAAAGAGACCATCATAAAATACCATCATCATGGTCATCATCACCTGGACGGGCAAGAAATAAAAAAGCAAACATTACCGCAAAGCTGGGCGTGAGAAATTTCCTCTGACTGTAACCGGTAATCGCATTTTAGTCACTAACGACAACTGTACCGACCGGTCCGTAAACCACAATGTGGTTCTCTTGCGGTACTTTATCCATCAATTATCCGAAAGACATTTGTCTCGAACGTAAGTAGAACGAGTAGAACCTCCTCGCTCCCAGTTGACTTCCACTGCCTTGCCCGCACCGATTATCAACTAACTGTCACTTCAGCAGCACCGTACTGGACTGGAGGACTAGAACAAAAACATATCAAAGTGGGCTGTGGGGAAAAGACTTTGTTAATTACATAAGTTTATGTTAATGTTTCATGTTTTGCCGTCTCGCTGTGAGTCAGTTTGTTTCGCACCGCGGTAGCATTTTAAGTGATGCAAACCGCGGCTTGCGTCACAATTGCTGGCCGTACTCTTTTATACGAGCTTCTCGGGTTCCATTGGTTCGAGCTAGTTCTACGAGTCTCTCCATGCTATCTTGACACTATTTACACCGTTTTGTGTTGACCAAGACCTAGCCTCAGTGGTCTATTTTCAACAGTCGGTTTGATTTATATTGGTTCCAAAAAAAAAAAAAAACAAAAAGTAGTGCTTGCTTGTATGTACTGATGGTCTAACCGCGTTTGCTCCGGGCTCTTGACAGTGTCATTACGAATGCGCCGGACATAACGGAGTACAGTGTTTTTACGACGAACAAAAACCACTGCTTCGCAAATAACTGTTCGAGTCGTTCGGTCTCCAGTTACTATTTTTATCGAATATATTTAAAATGGACGAAAACAATCGTGACTGAAACTATGGTAATAGATTGAGCTAACCCACAGAATTTATTGCCACAAACTTTACAGTTGTAGAAAAGTTTAAATTTTACAATCAGTTTATATTATTCAGAATAGAAACACAATATTATATGCAGTAAAAAACAGATAAATGACAACAACAACAACAACAACAACAACAACAACAACAACAACAACAACAACAACAACAACAACAACAACAACAACAACAACAACAACAACAACAACAACAACAACAACAACAACAACAACAACAACAACAACAACAACAACAACAACAACAACAACAACAACAACAACAACAACAACAACAACAACAACAACAACAACAACAACAACAACAACAACAACAACAACAACAACAACAACAACAACAACAACAACAACAACAACAACAACAACAACAACAACAACAACAACAACAACAACAACAACAACAACAACAACAACAACAACAACAACAACAACAACAACAACAACAACAACAACAACAACAACAACAACAACAACAACAACAACAACAACAACAACAACAACAACAACAACAACAACAACAACAACAACAACAACAACAACAACAACAACAACAACAACAACAACAACAACAACAACAACAACAACAACAACAACAACAACAACAACAACAACAACAACAACAACAACAACAACAACAACAACAACAACAACAACAACAACAACAACAACAACAACAACAACAACAACAACAACAACAACAACAACAACAACAACAACAACAACAACAACAACAACAACAACAACAACAACAACAACAACAACAACAACAACAACAACAACAACAACAACAACAACAACAACAACAACAACAACAACAACAACAACAACAACAACAACAACAACAACAACAACAACAACAACAACAACAACAACAACAACAACAACAACAACAACAACAACAACAACAACAACAACAACAACAACAACAACAACAACAACAACAACAACAACAACAACAACAACAACAACAACAACAACAACAACAACAACAACAACAACAACAACAACAACAACAACAACAACAACAACAACAACAACAACAACAACAACAACAACAACAACAACAACAACAACAACAACAACAACAACAACAACAACAACAACAACAACAACAACAACAACAACAACAACAACAACAACAACAACAACAACAACAACAACAACAACAACAACAACAACAACAACAACAACAACAACAACAACAACAACAACAACAACAACAACAACAACAACAACAACAACAACAACAACAACAACAAAATATAAAATCAAAAAAAAATAAAAACACAAAATATAAAATGTACAAAAAATTTTGAAAAAATGCACTCGATTTTCTAGTCGATGAGGGCTTCTAGTCTCTTAACCTGCTGTTCAATTTCCCCCGGATTCCGCTTCCAATTCCGAAGTTAGGGGGTAAAATATGCAAAATGAATTAGAAAATGCACTCGATTTTCTCAGAGACTGTTCATCCAATTTTCACTAGTTTAGGTTCAAATGAAGGGTCATACAATCCCATATTACCTTTACGGACTTCCGGTTCCGGAATTACGGGTTGATTATTATATTATAATTTTTTCCGTGTTTTTTTACATGACTCGGAAAAATCTACTACAAATTCGAGCACCAACAGGTAAAAGTCATTGTGAAGCCTTTTTCTGTCTTTTTCGATTCTCGAAGCTTCGGTTGAATACCGACACTGTATACTATGGGATTTTCACCTTAAACAGAAAATGACTAAAATTCATCATGCCAGTGTTAAAACCATCTTCAATAAGTTCGGGAACACTATTTTTTTGATGAGCTACCTGGACCAGAAAGTGGTATCTCTAATCATGAAGAACAAATCAATGTCAATACGTGATTTGGCCAAAACAACAGGAATGAGTGTCGGAATGATCCAGTGTATCAAGAGGCGAAATCACCCGAAGACCTACAAGAAGTAGAAAATCTCGAAATAAGGTGTAGAACAGAAGAAGCGAGCAGCCACAAGGGCCCGGAAATTGTATCCGTATCTTTTACAGTGTCCAAATGCATGGGTTTTGATGGACGATGAGACTTATATAAAGGAGGACTCAAAAAACCTTACAGATCCACAATACTTTACTGTCGTCGTTGGGGCGGATGTGAGCGATGCGGACTGGTCGATTCAAGTGGAGAAATTCGGTCGAAAGGTACTGGTATGGCAAGCAATATGTTCCTGTGGTTTGAAGTCAACCATTTTTTTACACTACTGCAACTGTAAATGCAGAAATCTATCGATCTGAGTGTCTCCAGTAGAGATTGCTGCCTTTATATAAGAAGCATAGTACACCTCCACTATTTTGGCAGGATTTAGCGTCGGCTCACTATGCCAAAACCACTCTCAAACGACTTGCGGAAAAGGGTATAAATTTCGTTGAGAAAAATATCAATCCACCAAATTGCCCTCAGCTTCGACCCATCGAACGTTACTGGGCAATCGTGAAGAGAATCTTCAAGAAGACTGGTAAGGCAGCTGGGAACATGCAGGAACTCAAAAAAATTTGGGCTCAAGCGTCCAAAAAATGCGATGCAACACTTGTCCGGAACTTGATGAAGAGCGTTGGATCAAAAGTTCGAAAATTCGTGAAGGAATAACTTAAATTTCATCTGGTTTTCATTATGCTCAAGTTTAACCTCGTACAATAAAGGATCAATTTTTAGTTTGAATAAAGTATCGTTTTTTATCATAATTGGAAATAAACATTTGTGGATAGCTTATTTACGATACACTCCTTACTGTCTAATTGGTGACCAAAGTTCGAATAATATTGTAAAACTATTCGAACCTATAGGTCTGGCTATTTTATGGCCTTAAAAACTGCGACTTCGACAGTCTTCAGATTCCGGAAACAGTTATCCAAAATGAAACTTGCATCGATTTCTCGTGAAATGTTAATGAGAAAGGCACCATTACACTACCAGGTGGATAAAAACAGGTTTGAATGAAGAAATGTCTAAAATATTGAAAACACAGGTATGTTAAACATAACATTGTTATACTCAACGCAGAAGGCTTTATTATTTTCCGCCTCCACTTCGTTTTTGAGAATGAACATGATGTATAATGCGTTATTGAACTTATTCAACTGCAGCTCTTGTACCTTCTTTCGACGCAGGGCATTTTCATTCTTCTGCAAGGCTTTAATTTTACTTACTGACGGTCGAGTACAAACTTTTTCTGAAGTCAATGTCGAAACGATTCTCCTTTCCGATTGAAGTTACTGGTAACAGATTTGTTTTCTGCGTTGAGTTGATTGTTTTGCGGGAAAATTGTTCAGTTGAGATTGGTTTCAGGCACCAGAATGTTTTCTATCAATTTCCATAAAATAACCAACAGATACTCACAAAATCTTTTCACTCAGAACAGAAATACATAAACATTTATTGATTACTGACACTCGCCCTTCCAATTGAAAGAGCTCGTCTGATCACCGCGGACTTTCGTACAGCCGTAAATGAAATTGTTAATTTGGAAACATACACCATCGCCAGATTTTAGCAGCTGATAAACTCGAACCGGTAGCGCCACTGACCCGCGTTGCTCGGTTCCGACAAATTATCGCAATGATTTATGTTTATAAAACATTAACGTCCCTTCCTCTGGCGCGTTCTGTTTGTGTTTTTTATGATACTGACCATCCGACCGACCGACCGTCGGAAAGCATAATCAGATGATTACGATACGAGTTCGTACATGTTGAAAGGCCTATCTGCTGATGGAGCGCCATGAGTGTGAGATGGCTCACTCCAAGCTGTTTCGGTCATTCAAATATGATGGGATTGTTTATACACCAGAAGGAACAGAGAGAGAGAGAGAAGAAAATTCGTCACCGATGCCGTTATCGAGGGTCTCCGGTCAAAGTTGGTGTCGGTCGGAGCACGGGGTGACATTTCTGTCACGCTGCAGCTGTCCATGTCAATAAAAACACCGCAATAATCTACATTTTCCTGTCCCGATAGGTTCGATAACGTGTTATTCTGCTGCTGATCGACCGAAGTGCCGCTTTTGAGCCGACGCTTTCCATGCTGCATCCCAGCTGTCGTGTGCGGTTTGATTTATTTTTTTAGCATGCAGTGGTTTAGCAACGTGATATCCGTTATTGTTCGGTATTAAACTGTCCAGGAGGTTTGTTTATCCAACAGGAGGCTATTTATCGATGCGATGTTAAACCTTGAATCGAACCCTTTTGGAAACCGTGCCAATTCGGGGCTAATTTTTATTTGTTTACACAATTACGTTGCAAAACGTTAGTCAAATCTCATCTATCCGGAAGCGTTGTTATGAACCGCCGTGTTAATCGTGTGAAATTCCATTTCGATAGTTTTGTACAATAAACCAGCGGAACGACGAAGTGGTTCACCAGACCAGCCCAGCTCAGCCCCATGACGATTAGTTCAGCAACACATTCTTCCACGGCATTCGTTGTGTGCATTGATGTGCCTCTAGCGTAGCGATACCCAACCCATCATCCGGTTCCGTCCGGATTCAGGCTACGGCCAGGTACGACCGAACGCAATCCGAAACAAACATCATACGCCGAGTTGATGTACATCAATTTTGATTAAGTGGCCACTTTTTGCAAGCCGCGAGCCTCTTGTTGCGCTCTATTGCGTGTGTTCAAAACGGAGCGCTTTTCTGTCTGAGCATCGGTGTTTGTTTTTATTCACTTTTCGCACCCGTTCCTCTTTCTTTCCTTCTCGTAAAAAACCGCGATGATGCAACTGCTGAAATCAACTGAAGCATTTAAATCCCGATTCGAGCATTCGAGCCAATTAGCTCGTATTTCTCCTGTACGGCATGGATTGATTTAATTATCCATGTTTTTCACAGCACATTCTCGAACGATAATATTTGAACTAAGAATTATACCCAGGCGATGGACCGTTCGTCTTTGCAAAACACTTTGATTTCCCATGCAAATTGAATGTTGGATCCTTTGCAACCCGACCCCAACATTTGTTTGACCCACTCAATTTCACCTGGCGGACATTTTTGTACTCGAAAAGATGGACGATAGTTTCGGTACCGACATGCCGATGAAATCTCGAGATTGATGCAGAAAACCAAACAGCTGCTGATGCTGCTGCTGCTGTTTCTCTGGAGATGAAATGCATCATGAATAAATTAACCCATGTGAGAATAGGGAAAATTTGAGCCAAGAGCTGTGATGCTATGATTGGCAGGCCATCATAGCCAAGCAACTTCAGTTCGGTTCCTAGCCCGGAGATTCCACGCTGATAGGGATCGTGACGTATGTGTGTGTGTGTATGCTAGGTACTCGGGGCAAGTTCACCGGATGATGTTATGTACTGTGGCGAGTGAACTGGAATTAGATTAGCTCCGGATCGTACGACTTGTGCAGCGCTTGATTCTGTCCTCTTTGGATTCGGAACGCTTCCAAAGTATGAATCTTTCAGACACGGACACGACCAGGTATCGGGTATTGTCGTTGTCAGGGAGAACACGTTCTATTGAAATTGGCTGAGGTGTGCAGTTGTTTTGTCGGAAGCATGTGCTTAATGCCGTTCTACTGATGCGGTGTGAGGTTATAGAAGCTTACTTAACGAGGTCATTGCAGAATTTGTCACACTTTCGAGTCTAAATTTTTTTCGAATTTTGATGTCACTTTTTATGTTGCATTTAATAACTACTTTGTCTGTTGAACTTTGTTAATTATTGTGCCTTTGAAATTCCCACATATAGAAGCTTTTTCACTGTCACATTTGCATCCAGATAAAACTTTTCTTTGAAGCCAATATATGAAAATAGATAAGAAATCATTTTGTGGTAAAATTGTGAGAAAAGAAATAATTAAGTAAACTAGAACAACCAGATGTAAAACGTTGACAAAATTTGATAACTAAGGGAAAACCACGGGTGGCTAATTTCAGAGACATGATTGGATGACTTGAATATGAATTAAACTGACATATTTTTCCACACTTCGGAAACATTTAGCGAATTCTATACCGTTTTATTTACAAAAACGCGATTAATCCACCTAGCAGTGAGATGATACCTTTTTTTTATCAATACGCATGTGTTTTTGCATGGATATTCTTAGGTGTTTTAGTTCTCATGACATTATTTTAATTATCGTCGTTTTAAACGGCAAATTGAGATTTTAATCACTCATTACCCTGTGATGCCGAAACTGCAAAACATATCGAATTTCAATCTTAGCGTGCGACAATCGATTGAACATTCCATGAGATGTCGAAGTAAGTTCCACTTTAGAGTTTTTCGTCATTATTTATGGTACTTCCAGAGCCGGTATTCAGGAATTAGCATAGCCCAAAATGATTCGAATGGCCATAAATTATTACGCCAAACAATTTACATGAAATTTATAAACTCATCATCTGTAATTTCAGAATCGGATAAAATTCACCAATTTTGTATGGGACCTTAAGTCCTGTAATATTTGTTTTTGAAGTTCGATTTGAGCTTTGAGAATCGATTCGATACTGGAACCGGAATTCTAAAATCGGTGTAGCCGAAATCAGTTAAATTCACCTGAGCAGTGTGTAGACATCTTTGAGAAATTGTAGTGCGAATTAAAATTTGGGGGTACATTCCGAATCCAAAAACGAATACCGCTCAAACTGAAATAAATTTATTTGGTAATCGACTATCCAAATCTGCAAACCCGTTAAACCTGATTAATTTATGTGAAATGGACATTTTTATACTAATCACCCTGCATTTTCTAAACCAGAAGTCGGATCTGACTAAAAAGTAAGAGGTTTTATAGGATTTTAAGACCTCTCATGTGAATCATAGATGATTCTTAGATTTAATTTGAATCTTAGATTGGTTCGGCCATCTACGAGAAAAATGAATTATTTTAATTATTTTAATTTCGTTTCACATAACCGTGGTTCCGCAATCAGAAGTCGGATCCAAACGTAATTCAGGAATCTTATTTGGGAGTATACTACTTTTCATATGAATCTGAGTTTGTAGGAAACGGTTTAGCCATCTCCGAGAAAATTGAGTGAAATTTTTTGTCACACACGCATTTGCTGATCTCGACGAATGGAGTCGTATGGTATATGGAAGTCATGTTCTTCCAGCATTTATTGCTGTAAGTAGTTTAAATCAATATAATTATGGAATTACTTTCAACTCGAAAATGCTGATATCATCTGGTTTACAAATGCCATATTCGAACGATTATGTTGCCAAAAACGAACCGTGCTAAAATCGGTCCGAGGCAAAATGTCATAAAAAAGGATACTGTACACAGTCTTTTTGGTACTTAGAAACAATTGTATGTAACAGTATAAAAAATCGCGTTTCACGTTGCTCCCAAGCATTGCTTTGTAATATAGCGCTCAAAACTCCTACTGCTGGAATAGGGGGAAAAGTCGCTTACACAAAAATATCGATATCTCCGTTAAAAATGGACGGATTTTAACAATCTATGGCTTGTTGGATAGGTATTACCGAGCGAAATCTAAGTCTGGAAACATATCCTGTTTTCAAGGTCAATTGTGACAGATACTGTCAAAAAACATAAAACTCCGTATAACTCAAAAAGTAAACATCCGATCTCAAAACCATTCAATAGCGTTCTGGGTGACGGGGAGACCTTTCATTTGCGACTAGTTTGATCAAAATCGGTCCAGCCATCTCTGAGATCTCGACCTCTTAGTTGACAACACACACACACACACACACACACACACACACACACACACACACACACACAGAGACATTTGCTCAGTTCGTCGAGCTGAATCGATTGGTATATGACATTCGGCCCTCCGGGTCTCGGAAATTTTTTCGAAAGTTTGAGCGAATTCTATACCTATTTTTTATATATATAAAAAAGGTAAAAAAACCTTTTTTATTCCACCTGGTGGTGTAATGATTGATGCCTTTCTCATATTACTTATATCCTCAAAAACATCACTAGAAACTTGAATAAAATCATAAACTTTCTTCGGTATAAACTACCCTCATCTTTTTAATTTGTAAACAGTTATGTCAAGTTATCAGGTGTACAACTTTGCTTTCGCCGTTTTCCGATAGGTGGCTGTACCGGCTGAGGCTGGTCAAAATACATAGATAATAATGCCTTTAAAGTGAGTGTGTACAGTGCCTAACGAATTGTCATCGCCGTTTCAGTGATAGTTGTTTTTGTTTTCGTATTATTCACGCTCGAAAATGTCTGTTTATGTGCCCAATTCTCGCCATTTGCGGGAAGTTTTACTTTTTTGTTACAATTCGAAAAAAAAAATGCAGCTGAAGCGAATCGAATGCTCTCAGAAACTTTCGGTGATGCTGCTCTGAGTAAAAGAACGTGTCGGGAGTGGTTTCAATATTTTAAAAATGGTGATTTCGATGTCGAAGACAAACATGGTGGTGGAAGAGAAAAAACCTTCAAAGATGAACAACTAGAAGCATTGTTTAATGAAGATTCGTGCCAAACCCAAGAAAAGCTTGCCGAATCGTTGGGAGTGAGTCAGCAAGCCATTTCAAAACGTATCAAGGCCCTGGGTATGATTCAGAAAGAAGGAAACTGGGTGCCGTACGAGTTGAAACCGAGGGACATCAAGCGCCGTCTGTTTGTATGTGAGCAACTACTTCAAAGACAAAATCGTAAGGGGTTTTAACATCGAATCGTAACCGGTGGTTCCATACGATAATCCTAGATGCAAAAAATCATGGGAATAGCCCGGACATGCTACTTTGTCGGAGGCAAAACCGAATATTCACGGCGCTAAGGTGTTGATTTGTATTTTGTCGCGAGCTGAAAAAAAAGCGACATGCCAAAGTCAACCTTCAACACGACAATGCTCGGCCTCACGTCGCAAATATGGTCAAAAAGTACCTGGAAACGCTGATTGGGAAGTCTTGCCCCACCCGCCGTATTCCCCAGATGTCGCCCCTTCTGACTTCCACCTATTCCGTTCGATGGCACACGGCCTGGCAGATCAACATTTTCAATCCTTCGAAGAGTTGGAAAAATGGATTGCTTCAAGGATAGTGTCAAAAGAGGACTCCTTTCTTTGAACCGGGATCCGAAAATTGCCGGAAAGATGGGAGAAAGTTGTCGCTAGCGACTGACAATACTTTGAATAAAACATCTGTAAGCACTTTTCGCAATGAAGCTTTTAACTTTGTAAAAAAAAAACGGCGGAAGCAAAGTTGTACACCTCATAATATAGATTAAAATATGGTAACACTTTACGCTAAAAAATTGAACAATGTACGCTGTGTGTTAGGTGGTGTCTTTTTCTTCTTCCGTACCAGCACGTACCGATGCGTACCGGTTTTGCACCATTTTGTATGACAGTTTTAAGGTTTTGATATTCATTGCCCTATTACTTACGGAACCGGAAGTCGGTTATGGATGAAATTGCACAGTATCTTTAAAGACACTGAGAGCTTTAATTTGAATCATGATTTTTTAAAATCAGTTACAGTTGCTGAGAAATCGAAGTGTGTTCCGTTTTTGGAGTTTTTCTTTACTATTACCGGTACGTTCGGAAGTGGAAACCGGGGACTAGTAGTTCCAAAGTAGATTTATATATCCGCTAAATTAACAAGGTTTGCCAACTACATGATTTTACAAGTAAATTTTATAAAAATCTGCTCCTAGTTTCGCTAACACTTTTGAAAAAATCCTCATGAAATTTAATAATTTTTACTTATCGCGCAGTAATACCGGAACCAAAAGTCGGATCTGGGTCAACTTTTCGGGAGCTTTAAAAAAAATTATGTGCATCTTAGTATGAAAAAATCGGTTAAGAAATTTTCGAGAAATGTGAGTGCGCATTTTCTCATAGATATGCATATATTGCCTTGTAATTCTGGAACCGAAAGTCGGATAATGATAAAATTCGATAGCGAGCTATGGGACCATGAGACCGTTCATTTGAATCTGAGTTTGTGAAAATCGATTCATTTCATCTAGAGGTGTATTGATGCTTTTCTCATATCAATTATACTAATATAATTATATATATATATATATATATATATATATATATATATATATATATATATATATATATATATATATATATATATATATATATATATATATATATATATATATATATATATATATATATACATATATATATATGTATATATATATATATATATATATATATATATATATATATATATATATATATATATATATATATATATATATATATATATATATATATATATATATATATATATATATATATATATATATATATATATATATATATATATAACACGTGGGTAAAAATCTATTGCCGGTACCATGATTTTTGAATCATGATATCATGAACCATGTCTTCTTACGAAATTTCATGTTCAAAATGATTGATATGAAAATTTTCATGAAAAATGTGTTATTGTTCATGATACCAATCGGTTTGATCATGAAATCATGACTTATTTTTCATGATAGACATGATTCATGATTTCATGATTTTTAATTATGGTTCCGGCAATAAATTTTTATCCGAGCAATGTTTTCTTAGATTCTTGAATAATTTTCTTCGTTTCTTGAAAGTATAACCAACATCGGTTTGCTTGGCCGTCTACCGGTAATGACTACCGATTGGAACAGTTTTGAGGCCGATTTAGACATTTTTTAAGTTTTTTCGCCTTTCTAAGTGATGGTATAAAATTCGTAACACACTTTACCCTATTATTACGGAATCGGAAGTCGGATCCAGATGAAATTCAGAAGTTTTGTAAAGGACCGCAAGACCATTCATTGGAATTTAAGTTTGTAAAAATCGCTCACGCTCTGAGAAAACTTAGTAGACATTTTTTCGTTTTTTTGTGCATTTTACCCCATAACTTCGGAAGTGGAAGTCGGATCGAATCTCTGAGAAAAGTTGGTGCAAAAAAAAACGTACATACAGACACAGACATTTTGTGTACTTGACGAACTGAGTCAAGTGGTAGATCGTAAAATCGCCCAAAAAAATTAATATTTTTAAATCGTTTTTGAAAAAAAATTAAGTTCCACTATGAAGAAAATACTATTTCGTTACAATACTAACATAACAGTGACAGACAGATGCTAGTATTTCGAATACTACTTGTACCCATCATCAGTATATCAGTTTAGAAGTCTGTTTACAATAAACTCAAACTTATTGTATAAAAGTCACAAAAAAATATATTTATTTTCCAACGGATTTGGATTCTACTATGTTCTATTGTATTAAGATATATTTTTACTATTTTTGAAAGGTCCAGAATATTGAAACAAAAATCAATTATTTTCACAAATTGTATGGAAAAATATAAAAAATGTTTGTAATTTCTATACAATAAGTTTAAGTTTATTGTATTGTCAACCTATCTGTGAAAGTATCATTCAAATATGTTTATTTTTTAAAGAATTGCATGATTTTATAAAAAAATTGACGATTTCATCTTACTATAATTAGCAGGAAAATTTTGTTTTTATTTTTTTTCAGAAAGTTTTTTTAATGATCAAATAGAACAAATATAAACAGTTTTAGGCGATTCTTTGAATTCTGATCACCCTTTGAGTGATAAGAAGTTTTGTATAAAACCAAGTTTTGTTTGAACAGGAAATTTTGTATGAGACCATTCATTTGAATCTAATTTTGTAAGAATTGATCACACCGTCTCTGAGAAATGTGAGTAAGTAATTTGAAATTGAAATTCGGGATTTTTTTTGGGACCGTAAGACCTTTCATTTGAATTTGATTTCGTTAAAATCGGTTCAGTCATCTTCAGACTTTAATCATGCCCCACCCTCCTTATTCACCAGATATCGCTCCGTGTGATTTTTTCCTGTTCCCGAAGTTGAAGAGACCCATGAAAGGACAGCGTTTTTCATCGATTGAAGAGATAAAGGCAGAATCGCTGAGAGTGCTACAGAGCATTACAAAAAGTGATTATCAGGGGTGTTTCGAAGACTGGAAAAAACGCTGGCATAAGTATATTATATCTAGGGGGGATTACTTTGAATGGGACCATATAGATGTAGACGAATAAATAAATATTTTTTTTAGAAAAATGAGAATTCCGGGTACTTTTTGAACAGACCTCGTATAGGTGATCAGTCGACCACAGCAAGTTTCACACTTAGCATTCACATCTCTCGTAAATGAACCGAATGAACAGTACACAGTTCATGTCGAAGGTTTTTATCTGTTACAAAGAATGACCAATTTTACTAAAGCGGAGAAAATTAATTACAAGAGCATTTTGGTTATAAATTCAATAACTTAATTTACGGACATATACAACATGCACAAATGTGTTTCCCTCATATTAGTCAATTAAAAATACTCATGGTTTATAACCATGCATTGTTGGTGTCTGTTTTACTAGTGAAAAAAAAAAACGCGTCGAACACGGTAAACCAATTGACGTAGAACTAAATGCTTCTGTGGTACTCAGGAAGTTAATAGAAAAAAGTATCTAGAATTGGGTAAAGTTAACAGAAAATAAGAGCAAATCATTTCTTATTAATCACTTCCACAAATATCTGGTTAAAAAGTATCTCAATGATTTACCTAAACTCTGAGTTTGTGCGCTTTTGTTGGTTTCTTAATAGAATGCACCCAAGATCAACTAAAAGTGCATAAACTCAGAATCTAGGTAAATTTTAACTAAGAATCTAGACAATTTTTATCCAGTTATAAATTAAAAAAATAAAAATAAGGCGTAGGCACGGTTGAAGTAGACGGTCGCCGAAAATATGAAATTAAGAATATGGTTTTATCTTTTTCTTGAAGTTTTAACGCGGAAGTTACGCGGTCTCAAATTCTCCACGTTCCAAAGTCGAATATTTGGCATCAAAAAATTTTAGTTTTAAAGTTTTTTATGCGGATTTCCGAAGTTACGCGTCTATTTTTGCGCGGTTTTGTTACGCGGTACGTATCCCCTGCGTAAAAAGAGACCTCAGTGTATAATCGCGATCCGTGAATCGATTTTCATAGTGAATACATAGTTTTTCGACAAGGGATAGGTAAAAAGAGTTCAAAATATAAAGCAAAAAAATGCCAAAAAATAGTCAGAAGGGAGGTATAGTGAAAACAGAGGAGAGAAAAGTTGAAGCAAAATAACGACGAATGAATTCAAAGACTAATGAAATAAAGTGAAGACTAATAAAATAAAGTGAAGACAAAAGAAAATTAAAACTAAGAGTATAAAGACGGTGACTGTGAGTAAAGAGAGTAACCACAGTGAACAGAGTGAACAGAGTGAACAGAGTGAACAGAGTGAACAGAGTGAACAGAGTGAACAGAGTGAACAGAGTGAACAGAGTGAACAGAGTGAACAGAGTGAACAGAGTGAACAGAGTGAACAGAGTGAACAGAGTGAACAGAGTGAACAGAGTGAACAGAGTGAACAGAGTGAACAGAGTGAACAGAGTGAACAGAGTGAACAGAGTGAACAGAGTGAACAGAGTGAACAGAGTGAACAGAGTGAACAGAGTGAACAGAGTGAACAGAGTGAACAGAGTGAACAGAGTGAACAGAGTGAACAGAGTGAACAGAGTGAACAGAGTGAACAGAGTGAACAGAGTGAACAGAGTGAACAGAGTGAACAGAGTGAACAGAGTGAACAGAGTGAACAGAGTGAACAGAGTGAACAGAGTGAACAGAGTGAACAGAGTGAACAGAGTGAACAGAGTGAACAGAGTGAACAGAGTGAACAGAGTGAACAGAGTGAACAGAGTGAACAGAGTGAACAGAGTGAACAGAGTGAACAGAGTGAACAGAGTGAACAGAGTGAACAAAGTGAACAGAGTGAACAGAGTGAACAGAGTGAACAGAGTAAAACGAGTGAACAGAGTAAAACGAGTGAACAGAGTGAACAGAGTAAAACGAGTAAAGAGAGTACATAGTAAATAGAATAACGGAAGCAAATTGCTTTCCAGTAGTTAGGAATTGAAGGATAAGACAACTGTAAACTGAAAAGAAAATTAGGCTTTGACAAAGGAAAGTGTGTGCCTAAAGCATTTTCACGACAACGACAAACCTGAGCGTACTATAAAGTCACGAACGTAGTTCAACAAATATCCATCGTCTGAACAACAAAACCGGCTCGGAAAAGTTCCTCGCATGTTGTTATCCGAGAGCAAACGGCCCCGGTAGCCGTCCTCCCCACGTCGACTGATAAACTCCCGTTTCAGTTTAATTGCATTGGATCGGCTGTCGCATAAAATCAGTATGCGCTGCTTTTACCGCTTCTCATATGTAATTCTATGTAATTCCGGGAAGCTGCTGATGTTGCGGCACCGTAATGTGACGGTACCGGTTCGAAGCAATGTCGTCGTCGTCGTCGTTATAATCGATTGCGTTGAGGTTGTAAATGTGACAGAAACTAGAACTCGGCTGCAACTGTGATATGGCTGTGGTTGCCGCAGTCATGCAACGATCTGCTTGTGCATCCAGTCGAACTGATCCGTCGTTTCCCACCCGGCATCCTCGGAGGAAGAATTTGCTGTGCACAAACAAAAATTATAATGAACTTGACTGATGGAAAGCTGTTGAACTGGTAAACAGAATTAACGAAGCGTGCATAACCGAAAGCAAATGTTGCCAGTATTTGGCGTAAAGGTGAGTGAATGACACGCGGTGGGGACTTGGGGGCCGCACCAAGGGCTGAAAGGTCGTGTCGTGTCGTGTGTATGTTATGCACTATGCGTATGGGATGGTAGCAGAGGTCTTCCACTCGCTATTGAATGAGTGGCAAACGATGAATTGTACTGTTGGTTAGCAGTACACTGACCAGCAGCGGAATTACCTTCCGGAAAGGCTTCATCCGTTCCGCCCGTCGTCCTCTTGGTTGGCTTATTTTGGGGCTGATTGACCGTAGGCCAACTGTTGGAAAGTCGATTGAAATATGCGATCTGGATTGATTGCATTCGGTAGGCATTCAATCAAAGTGTGAATCTTGCGCTTCGTGTTTGGTTGGTCGTCCTTTTTATCGTTTGGTAAAATAATGTGACAGTCTTTAAACTTTTATGCACTGGGTCAAATAATGCAATGGGGATATTTGTATGGCTTCCGATAGTAACAAAAGAAACAGATGATAAAAGTAACACAAAAGCTCAATAACTAGTAAACCGGGTAAAACTGAATGTACATGCCAAAGTATTCCGCTTGTTCAAATATACTGTCATGCATTGTAAGCGTACATCATTGTTCCATGGGAAAATATTGCAACGACAACCCTCCGAAGCATCAAAATCCGTTGACACCAATAACTGCCGCTATTTTGTAGTTCTTCCATTCGATCCCTTTTCCGCCGCCATTGATGCTCGGTTCTCGTTTTCCCCGTGCAGTCAACCGTTTGCTTTCATTGCTGGCTCTTCCAGAACGAAGGTTGCGCTTGGAAATTTTATGAATAATAAAAAAAACAGTCAAATTGCTTCTTTCACTATCGTTTTGAAATGTCTCAACGCTTGTGGAGCCAAGTGCTGGACAAAAATTGGATGCTGTGAGGGTCCATTTTTGAAACAAGTTCTTCCTTCTCGGTTAGCAAGGCGTTTCCCGTTCCACTACTTCTCGGGTCGGGTCCGTATCCGTATCCGTTTTTTTTTCTGAAAAGAATGGCAGAGCAGCAGTAGTCGCAGTCCCGTTTTCGCCGGCGACGACGTTGTACAAACTGTTTTAACAATATGCAATAACGATTTCCTTACGTAAGTTTTCTCCCGACTCCCGACGAGTAGCAGAGTCTTTTCGTTCACATTTTTAAACACGCGCCAGGCAATCGGGGTATCGGCAAATCGGCGAGATGGTGCTGATGGCAAAGCTTTCCACGAGTTCGGTGACGGTGACAGTGTGTTTTTCCCCCGCCAGTACTGACAGTAGGTAGCTGCGAGGGTCAATCAATGTTTCACAAGTTTTCAATTTCAAACTAGATTTATTTTCAATTTCGTTAGCCACACTAATGCTGCCAGCGTGAAGCCCTGCAATAAAACTCTAGTACACACCACGGTGTGCTACGGTTTCTGGTTCAGGAGTTTCCCCATCGTATCGCCGGAAGCCCAGTCGAAGGAGGGGGAGCGCTCGGTGCGAAAATTTGCTACCTCGCTATTTTAAAGTTAGCCAACGGTCGTCGTGTTGACCATCGACTGTTTGCCTGCCACCCACGAACTGCGCGTGATTCGTGGTATCAAAAATTGAAATTCAATCAAGGAGTTGAAAAACATTCGGAGCGTGCTGGAAATGGATTCTTTTGTTTTATTTTTTGGCTCTGTGCTGAACATTGAAGCTATCTCCGTATTTAAGAGAGAACATCAATGAACCAGTCTTGTGGATACTTCATCGGTGGTGTTGCCATCTGTGTTAGCCATGCCCTGCAGTTTTGTAGTACGACCTACGACTCCTGAAGATTTATTCGATTCAATTCGTTATGATGTTAAATATTTTACAATCATACGATTGTCTAGGACAATAACAGATCGGCTGAAAAGTTCGTATCGTTTCTATGAGAGGGCGCCACTAGAATTAAATCCTTACCATTTTCAGTTAGTACCAACCTTCAAAAGATACGTGTATAAATTTGACAGCTGTCTGATTATTAGTTTGTGAGATATGCCATTTTGAGTGAAGCTACTTTTGTTATTGTGAAAAAAATGGAAAAAAGGAATTTCGGGTGTTGATGAAACACTACTTTTTGATGAAAAAAAGTGCCGCCGATACCAAAAAATGGCTTGATGAGTGTTATCCAGACTCTGCACCGGGCGAAGCAACAATTCGTAAGTGGTTTGCAAAATTTCGTACTGGTCATAGGAGCACCGAAGACGATGAACGCAGTGGACGTCCAAAAGAGGCTGTTACCGATGAAAACGTGAAAAAAATCCACAAAATGATTTTCAATGACCGTAAAGTGAAGTTGATCGAGATAGCTGACACCCTAAAGATATCAAAGGAACGTGTTGGACATATTATTCACGAATATTGGGATATGAGAAAGCTTTGTGCAAAATGGGTGCCGCGTGAGCTCACAATCGATCAAAAACAACAACGAATTGATGATTCTGAGCAGTGTTTGGAGCTGTTATATCGAAATAAAACCGATTTTTTCGTCGATATATAACAATGGACGAAACATGGCTCCATCACTTCACTCCGGAGTCCAATCGACAGTCAGCTGAGTGGACTGCACGCGATGAACCGAACCCAAAGCGTGGAAAGACTCAACAATCGGCCGGTGAGGTTATGGCGTCTGTATTTTGGGATTCGCATGGTATAATTTTCATCGACTACCTTGAAAAGGGAAAAACCATAAACAGTGACTATTATATAGCATTATTAGAGCGTTTAAAGGACGAAATTTAAAAAAACGGCCTCGTTTGAAGAAGAAAAAAGTTGCCATTCGGCGAAACGATTTTCGGCGAAATGGCTTTCGGCGAAATGGCTTTCGGCGATATGACCCGCTCCCTAATGGTATAAGTAACGTAAACGTCAAAACTCATTACCACTCAATTTTCTCGGATATGGATTAACCGATTTCAATAATTTTAGGCTCGTTAGGTTAGTCTATTTTGTCGGTCGCATCGATATTCTATGCTTCATGATGTATTTGAAATTTATTCAGCATTACCGTAGTGGTGGAGTAATTGCATCAATGAAAAAACAACTAATAATATTGGCACACAGTCTGTTACATAAGAGCGCGGTCACGATAACTCGCGATCGGTAAAGTTGAATGGTGTCATATTTTTGTTTAACACAGAGGGCAGTAGTGTCCTTGACGAAATGCGAGAATAAATCAGCTGACTATTGTTTACAATTCGATTGCAGCATTTTTCCGAAATGAGTACCGCGTTCACTACGCGCTTCGAAGCAGTTTTTTTGTGCTCGCACCCGAAAGGTCCCAAAATACATGCAAAAGTCCGCGGCGAAATACATGCAAAAGTCGAAATAGTTTGTGAGTACGAGGGTGAATCGTTTTAAAGAGGTGAAAAATGTCGACGACTTTCCAAATCGTGGCTCTGTCGGTGTATTGTCAAAAAAAGATGAAAAAGTGATTTGTGATATGTTTTTTAAGAATCCGACATTAACTTTTCTCTAAGGTGCTTCAAAATTGACCAAAAAAGGTTTAAATATATCATACGGAACTGTTCGCAGACATTTGATCGCAAATAATTTGAAATTTCGAAGTACTTTGCAAAAACCGATGTTGAGTGAAAAATATGTGCGAAAAAGTTTTGAATGGGCAAAGGAGCAAAATGGTGTCGTAACCTTGGATTGGCTCTCTCAGTCGCCCCATGCCAATCCAATTGAGAACGTTTGGGCTCAAATGAAGATGAAGCTTGGGAAAAATAGACCACACAATTTGAAACAGTTTGTTCGCCGAATTCACAAATTTAGAGGTCATTTTCAGAAGAATACGCGCAAAATATCGCACAAAGTGTGCCTCGAAGGTGTCAAGCCATTATTAATGCTGAAGGGGATTGGACTTGCTATCATCGTATTTGCATGCAAGTTTTTGGTCTAATAAAACAATATTCAAAAGTATTTTCATGTTGAGTCTTTTCATTTTCTCACAACACTGATCACGCTCTTATGTAACAGACTGTACATGCTGCGATGAGTAATAATTATAATGACAAGAAAAACATGTTTAATCACAAAGCGTATGCAACTGATTAATATTACCCTATTTAGCTTGAACATCATGCACAGAAGTAACAGGAGCGCAGGATTTTGCTAAGCCAAATCAAACGCACCACTCAAACGCTACGCCAAATGCTCCTGTTATTTCTATACATCCAATTCATGTCAAATAGCGTTTTATTGGGTTTTATCTAAATAGTACATGAACATCATCATCAGCATCAGTTCGCTTTCACATCTCATCCAAGTCAGTCAGTGGTTTCTTCCGTCTCGAACCGCTTACGTTCGAGACGAAAGAAACCAAGTACAGTATTGTGTAGTGAACAATAGAACGACCTCGAAATGAGTGAACCAAACGAACAAAAGCTACCGCCGACACGAAAGAACACAATTGTTGTTGACTTCAGGCAGTGCAAAATTCGACCTTCGATACGAGAACTTGAAGGTTTGCTTAAGGAGCAAATGCATCTTGACATTAAACGTGTGCATTTACTTCAATGCAACAAGACAAATAATGTTGTTTACATCCAGTTTTATAAAGAGTTGGATGCAATTCAATTCACAAAAGACAATAACAATGTGCACTATGTGGAGCACGAGAACATTAAGTACAACATTCCAGTATATATGGAAGATAGTGCTATAGAAGTGCGTGTGCACGATCTTCCCTCAAGCGTCACCGTTTCATATATGCGCAAAACTATGTCCCAATACGGAGAGATTCTCTCTATTGAAAAAGGAAAGTGGAAGAATTTTTTCCCCGGTATTCTAAATGGCGTACGTTTGTTACGCATACACTTGAAGAGGCCTGTACCTTCTTATGTGATTTTCGGTTACAAGAATTCCGTGCAAATCACTTGTTACCTATGACAATCAGATGGCCACATGTCAATATTGCCAAAAAGCTATTCATTACGGTAAGCCAGGTGATAAACTGGTCAAGGAGACAACCACACCAAAAAACAACAGTGCTTCCTTCACACCAACCCCAAGCAACTCCAGTACACCTGTGACAGTCACCAACAACAGTGAAGTGTCAGTGAAGTTCAACGAAACCATCTAACGTAACCCCTATGGAACAAAGTACACCAGCTGCAGTTAACAGCTTACCATCCAACCAACCAGCAACTGCAACCAATGTACAACAAGGCGCATATACAGCAACTAGTAACGAAATCAACAACAATACCACGACAATGGATGACGAGACGAACCACGAACAAACTGCCCCTTAATCCTCGCAGGAGGGAAATGGAAGCTCCTCTCCTCCTAGAAAAAGGGTGACAACGAGATTCAACTCAAAAAAAAATATTTAAAAAATCGGCTCAATCGGCAATTACCCAATTTTTTATTTCACGGTGTTCGGTTTTTTGATGCACATTTCGTGCGCAAAATGGGCTTATTTCCACCTCTGGTTTGAGTAAGAAGGAAATGTGGTTTACGTACAAGATAAAAAGAAGAAGACCCAAATGTGAACCTTGAGGAACACCTGAAGTGACATTTATTGATTTTAAAACGAATTCGACTACCGGTTCCGGAACTAAAGCGCGATAAGTGGAAAGTTTCCAATTTCATCAATATTTTTTCATAAACGATGGTCAAAAACTGGTTCAGATCCCACAAAACTGAATGATAAATTTCAAAACTTGTTAGTTTGTAGGTATATAAATTTAATTCGGCACTACTGGTCTCCCGTTTCCTGTTCCGGAAGCACCGAAAGTAGTGAAAAAAAAATCCTCCAAATGTAGAACTAGCTTCGATTTCTCAGCGATACTTGTACCGATTTTCACTAGTCTTGATTTGAATTAAAGCTCACATTGTCTTAAAAGCTACTGTAAAATTCCATCCGGATCCGACACCCGGTTCCGCAATTACAGGGCGATGAGTGTCAAAACATTCAAACCGTCGTCTGAAAACACGATACAAGACCAGTACGTGCTGGCACGGAAAAAGAAAACACAACACGCCCTTACAAACGATGGACTTTGTTCAATTTCATGCACGCTATAAAGATAACGAAAACCAACACAGAAGCTTGGGTATGAAAATACAACCGAGTCCGCTCGCGATGAATGAACCAGAATCACGGTGCGGCAACGAATGTCTGCTACTTATTTTGGTAAAACTCGGTGCCGTGATTGAGAAAGATCTTAACTATTTTACGATAAATGCGGTCGAAAGAATAAAAGAATATCAAATCGTAATATACCATTCGAATCAGTTCATTGAGTACGCAAAATGTCAAAATGCAACATTTTTGTACACTCACTTTTCTCGGAAAATGGGTTAACCGATTTTCTCATTTTTAGAGTCAAGTAAAAACAAACTTCAGAATTTCAAATTCAACCGACTTCCGATTCTGGAATAACAGGGTGACTAGTGTCCCAAACAAAACTCTATAATTTCATCCGGATACGATCTTTGGTACTAGAATTACAGGGTGAAGAGTGCTAAAAATTTTATATCGTCACTTAAAATTTTTTAAAGGGACTCGAAACTGTTCCAATCGTTTGTCATTGTCAGTAGATGGCCTTTCAAATCAACTCCGGCTATCCTGGCACCGCAAATAGTGTTCAAATTCGCCAAAATGGAACTCAGTCTATTTGCTCAGCGATGGTTTGACCGATTCTCACAAACCTAGGTTCAAATTAAAGGTCTTGTGGGTTTATATAAAATTCCTGAATTTCATCTGCATCCGACTTCCGGCTCCAGAACAACTAGGTTAAGCGTTTAAAATTTTATACCTCCAGCGACAAAGCAAATAGGTTTAAACCTGTTTCTGTTTCACAAAAAATAATTAACAACGTTTTTTTTTGGAATTATCGGTGCTAAATAACGTTTAGGAAACTCTTGCCTACGATTCTAGACCGTTCAGAGCGGTCAATTTTTTACACTTGATTTCAAGAAAATGGTACGTTGAATTGGTTTAGAGAGGGAATATACGCATAGGTTTTATTTTTTAATGAAGAACAATGTGTAGAATGATAATTTTATGGTAATATAAAACTTTATTAATTTTACTACTGTAAAAAGAATTAAGTATTGAAAAAGAATTTAAAACTGAGGGCAATTACGCATTGTCATCTTCAGAGATGGGATTCGAAGCGTACTGAAAAATACTTCGTGGAAGACTGTTTTAGAATTGTTTTTTCGTGGACTTCTTAGTTTTTTTATGTGCTGCGTTGGACATGCTGTTCTTCTTCAATGGCGAATTTGGCATTTCAAGATGAAACTGTTGTTTCTTCTGTTTATTTTTGCATTTGCCTTATGATTAAATGTTCTACGATTTTCATCTTGACGAAGGTTCTTCGCATTTCTTAAGTGACATCTTGGCAGCAGTACATTCCTTTTGTAGAATTTGGCCTTTCTGTTTCAACAGACTTCGCAGCTGATTCTTAGTGTACAGAATCATTGCATGGCTAGTACTATGGATCCTACTGATACTAAGAATCCTTCCAGGTCGGGGCTCGAACATACGACAATTGGCGTGTAAGACCAGCGTCCTATGCATGTCTTAAGTGACATGCAAACACGAATTATCCGTTCAGTCCACACTTGTTGTATGTTTGGGAGAGATCCGGACATGATTCGTTCCGGTGCGCAAAAAGACGACATCTTGAATACCGAGCAATTGAAAAAAATGACAAAACACACAAAATTCGAAATATTTACATACCTACAGTTACTTCAACAAAGTCGAAGAAAATGAAATCTCTGATGCAAAAATAATTTCAACTATACTGACGCTGTCAAACGTCAAACCCTTATAATAATGTTTAGGTTAGGTTACGTTTATGATTACCAACCTGCCCTCCTACAAAATTGTAGAGCTAACATCCAAGCCATCTGTGAGAAACGCAGAAGTGACGACTACATGGATTATAAGAAATGATCCGGAATACACCTCTAATTTAGGTACGCGAAGGTACAAAAATGTCTGTCAGACAGAGGTTTAATATAAGTTTTTTTTTAGATTTACGCGTCTAGTTCTGTAACACTCATACACACACGCAGACGTTTGTTTAATTCAAGACTGTGATTTGAAATCTGTTATTATGTGGTTTGGTTCACACGATTTTTCACGCAGTTCGATTTAGCAAATTCTCAAATACAAAATCAAATTCAAAGTAATGAATTCAAAACTGGGACCCATTAGGGTCCCGTGAAAGTTTGGCAAGATTTGACGAGTTGCCACTACAGTCGGCAAGTCATCCAGTGGTACCGCGATAATAACGTATTGTTGATTTGTATACTAAATTTGGCCGCACTGCGTGTGATAATTATTTCTCACATGAGATTGGTGCTAACGGGCGACGGTGAGATAACAATTATGGCCCTTCTGGCAACTAGGTTTTGTGATCACGATCGATAATATAGCGCTCCCGCTCGCTCCGATCAGTCAGTAGAAATTTAACTAGTGAAGCGAGCAGATCGCACTGTGAACAGTCCCGCAGAAAAGTAATAAAGTGAAGTTTAATTTGTTTCAATGAAGTGTAATTCGTATGTTCTGAAATATATTACTTACCTGTTAAACTTGGAAGAGATTTACTTACCTGTGCTGTAGTGATCCGAAGTACTTACCTGTGTAGAACTGTTGACCTGAAAGGTAAAATTACTTGCCTGTTTGTGCGTGAATCCACTGCTGGTACATAGCGATTTTCTGCTGCTGGCTGCTGCGACACAAGCGATTTTCTGCTGCTGGCTGCTGCTTTTCGGTGCACCTTGAGCATACCTGTGGAACGGCGAATAGGGTAATGTACCTATTGCTGCTTGCGCCGTTCGGAAAAATTCTGGTGGCAAAAGAAGATAATCACAACGTAGGGTAAGCGACATCACGTATATTTCATCTATAAAAAACATAAACTCACCCAACTGCCCGCAATTCCGGTCCATTGAGAGATTTTTTGGGTAATAATTAAGCGAAAGCTTAAGAAAAGTAGAAAAACGGCTCGGGACGCTACCAAAAGATAACTAAAATGTGGAACAAATGTGCCAGGAATCAGGAATCAGAACAAATTGGCTCAAATGGCACGTTCCCCTTTTTCCCAATTTTAATCGCTAAGCAGACGTAAAGGTCATGCTATTTACAAAACATTTTGCCATTACACACGAAGTGTAATGTTCAAACTGACGTCTCCAAGTTTGTGTACAGATTGTGGCAATTTGAAGGGGTAAAAGTTTACGTTTTGTCTTTGAACAAAATGGTTTTTCCCCTTCAAATTACCATGAGTAAGGGTTTTCTAGGAATCTCGATAAACCGGTTGTCGTCATCTTGCATTTCGGAGCATTCGGAGCGTTCTCTTGCATCTAATCATCAAAATAGTTCCAAGAGTATTCAAAATATAAGAGTTTTCAATGAATATCTATAAGCCGGAAGTCGTGATCTTGGATTTCAAAAATACCTCAAACATCGTTTCCCGAAATCTATTCTTCAATCCCGTTTTAAAACAACCCATACTGTAGTGTTTTTCATGTAGAAAATGTAGAAAAACCATACGTAAACGAAGGTTTAGGTATATAGAATTGAAGTGCATATTTCACAAAAGGACAAACCACTCTGCTTGAAAACCTGAAATGTTGTTCACTTCCGTTTATACAACAAAGCATAGAAGATTGAAAACTTACAAAGCGTAATCTGTTCCAAATCGCAACGACAAGCAAAATCATGAGCGCTTAAAATATACCGCAGATAGTAAAACCGTAGAAGATTTTAAGCAACTGCTAGATGTTTTTATACTGCATACGACGAAATTGGATGACCGAATACTTCTGTATGATGAAGAAATTGTAGTTGAAAGTATACTAAAAAATACTTAGTATGGCAAGGCATTTGTATCTGTAGTAGAAAAAATCATACCTGTAAGCAACAAAATATACCTCAAAGAGTGTTCAAAAAAGTGATTATTCTGCTCTTATAACAGCATGGCATCAGCATCTAATGATGGTATTATCTTGGTATGAATACTACATGGAGTGAAAAGTCCCGGACCTCTCACAGAAAAGACGCGAATAGTTTCGAACCGTGTTACAATCCTCTAGATGGGCCAATACCAAATTTTATGACTGCTAGAATAATAGCTGATCGTGTCAGACGAGTTCTAGTTTTTGTCTAGCTATGGAAAAAGACGCACCAGCGCATTTATGCATAAAAGCAATGGTGAAATTGAATCATTTCCGGTACGGATTCGTCCACCATCCCCCGTATTCTCCTGACCTGGCCCTCAGCGACTATTATATATTTGTAAAGGTTTCTCCAGTGAAAGAAATTTTCGTCGAGTTCTGAGGCCATTGCAGAAACGGAAGCCTATTTTGAAATCGGTTTCGTTTTGATGATTGCTTCGAGGAGCTGCACTATAAATGGAACAGAAGGGAAAATTTAACAATAGTATGAAGTACAAAAACACCGTATAAATTAGACACGAGGCAAAACTGATTAATGCCAATACTGATATTCTGTTGAATATCGATACTAACCAATTCAAGATTTTTACTCACAACTGAAAACGAATAAATAAAATTAATAGAAGAACACGATTTTCAAGCTATAATTCCCCTTGTATTGTGGACTAAAGCATGAATCTCGTACTCAAGATTTTAATTCCGAAATGAGCGTAGCATTTTTTCTTCGTCATTTTTACTTGTTTTGAATAGAAGTATGACACCTATTTTTTCCGGTGAAATTTTAAATGTTCAGTTTCTTTTATTCTCAGTGTTATTCATATGCTAAGCCTGAGCATATACCAAATCGGAGACAAGTACTGTTGCTTTCAATTTTAATTTCTTAATTTTTTAATTTCAATACACACAGAACTGTACTCAATACGAAACATACAACGCCGTGTCAAAAAATAATGGTTAGCAAACAATTGCGCATGAGATTGGAATTCCACGTCGCACCGCAAGCGTTGCTGAAATTCTGATTCGGTTTTGACGCGGTGGTTTCAAGCCAAGCACAAAAACACAGCAAAATCCTGGCGAATCATCGACCACAACGAGAATCTATTCATCGGGACCGCCGCACTTTCTCGCTGTTCTTGATAGTGACACTGGATATGTGAGCTGTATATGTTCGCCTGACGGTCACTAGCCGGATCCGGGCTATGGATTCGAATGCATGGATTCGAATCGGAATCATAAAATTTAATTTCAGTTCAGTCGGTCTCCTGCGAGCTTGTGTGTAGTACCAACACGATCCACTTCACATCCCGACGTTCCGGATTTCCATTCGACACACGGACAGAACTTCGAAGACTTGGTCGCGAATCTGCGCTCCTGTGGACTCTAGAATGGCTTTTAATGGCTGCACAATCCTTTTATTGCCAACCCTTCCTGGCGTGCAGGAACACACACATATCACATTGTTTCAAATCGTTCTCTCTAACTCTCCGTTTTGAAAATGGACTTCTGATGTCACAGGGCAGGTAGTAAGAACAAATGTAAATCGTAAATTTTTATTATACTTTACTGGTTTAGTTAAAGAGGATGCAGCTGGATCTAGGGTTGGACAACATTGGTATTTACAGAATAATTTGTTCAAAAACAATCCAAATTCAAACTTGTTGTCAGAAACCACCGAAAGACAATTTGGTGAGTGACAGATAAAAAAAGTTGTGCACTAAAAAATTTTACGCTTAGGTTAAGATGACGGAAACGAAAACCTAATCGGAATCGGAAAAAGTAACATTGATCGAACAATATTGTTCTACGTGACCTTACTCAATGGCAAAACAAAAGTTTAGAACCGAATTCCCGACAGGACCGGTCTACTTGAGAGCCGTATCACACTTTGGGTGTCACAACCGAAGCCGGATCGGTTCGCATGTGGGTTGAAAATAGCATCGGTAAATCTTGACCGGAAACTGGAAACCAATACGGGTCGAATCGGTGCTAAAACTTTTTTTTGTATGTGCGGTGAATTGTGATTGTATTGAAATAGCAGCTTCCAACCGCTTCCTGGTTGAGATAACATGGTAAACCTTTTCCCTTTTCAGATACTGCTTGAAAATGGGAAGATTGGTGGGAAAGTCGTAGCGTTGGAGTGGGACAAATCTTTGAAGTCAATATTCAGGAATTTTATATAAACCCGAAAATGATCCTGTATAGAATCGAAGTCAGTTCTCGACCGTTGAAAATTTAACCATTCCTAAACTTGAATGACAAAGGAATAAAAAGACAGGAAGACAGAAGGACAGAAAGACAGAAAGACAGAAAGACAGAAAGACAGAAAGACAGAAAGACAGAAAGACAGAAAGACAGAAAGACAGAAAGACAGAAAGACAGAAAGACAGAAAGACAGAAAGACAGAAAGACAGAAAGACAGAAAGACAGAAAGACAGAAAGACAGAAAGACAGAAAGACAGAAAGACAGAAAGACAGAAAGACAGAAAGACAGAAAGACAGAAAGACAGAAAGACAGAAAGACAGAAAGACAGAAAGACAGAAAGACAGAAAGACAGAAAGACAGAAAGACAGAAAGACAGAAAGACAGAAAGACAGAAAGACAGAAAGACAGAAAGACAGAAAGACAGAAAGACAGAAAGACAGAAAGACAGAAAGACAGAAAGACAGAAAGACAGAAAGACAGAAAGACAGAAAGACAGAAAGACAGAAAGACAGAAAGACAGAAAGACAGAAAGACAGAAAGACAGAAAGACAGAAAGACAGAAAGACAGAAAGACAGAAAGACAGAAAGACAGAAAGACAGAAAGACAGAAAGACAGAAAGACAGAAAGACAGAAAGACAGAAAGACAGAAAGACAGAAAGACAGAAAGACAGAAAGACAGAAAGACAGAAAGACAGAAAGACAGAAAGACAGAAAGACAGAAAGACAGAAAGACAGAAAGACAGAAAGACAGAAAGACAGAAAGACAGAAAGACAGAAAGACAGAAAGACAGAAAGACAGAAAGACAGAAAGACAGAAAGACAGAAAGACAGAAAGACAGAAAGACAGAAAGACAGAAAGACAGAAAGACAGAAAGACAGAAAGACAGAAAGACAGAAAGACAGAAAGACAGAAAGACAGAAAGACAGAAAGACAGAAAGACAGAAAGACAGAAAGACAGAAAGACAGAAAGACAGAAAGACAGAAAGACAGAAAGACAGAAAGACAGAAAGACAGAAAGACAGAAAGACAGAAAGACAGAAAGACAGAAAGACAGAAAGACAGAAAGACAGAAAGACAGAAAGACAGAAAGACAGAAAGACAGAAAGACAGAAAGACAGAAAGACAGAAAGACAGAAAGACAGAAAGACAGAAAGACAGAAAGACAGAAAGACAGAAAGACAGAAAGACAGAAAGACAGAAAGACAGAAAGACAGAAAGACAGAAAGACAGAAAGACAGAAAGACAGAAAGACAGAAAGACAGAAAGACAGAAAGACAGAAAGACAGAAAGACAGAAAGACAGAAAGACAGAAAGACAGAAAGACAGAAAGACAGAAAGACAGAAAGACAGAAAGACAGAAAGACAGAAAGACAGAAAGACAGAAAGACAGAAAGACAGAAAGACAGAAAGACAGAAAGACAGAAAGACAGAAAGACAGAAAGACAGAAAGACAGAAAGACAGAAAGACAGAAAGACAGAAAAACAGAAAGACAGAAAGACAGAAAGACAGAAAGACAGAAAGACAGAAAGACAGAAAGACAGAAAGACAGAAAGACAGAAAGACAGAAAGGCAGAAAGACAGAAAGACAGAAAGACTTTTCCAGAGCACATAGAAATTTACAGCCGACGAAAACCATTTCCATTATCAATTTGAAAGCTGCAGCAGGAGCAACCGAGTCTACAAAGCTCACATAACTGTAATCACATAAGATTCTACGGATGCCGGATAAACCTCAGACAATCCAAGCTCACGCGGACGAAGGGCCCCGTTCCGCTTTCCGTACGCCTTCAAGCAAGCGGAAGGGCGATGGAAGAATGTGGTGGAAACACTTTCGACCGATTAGGGAATGCTAAATGTGCCCTGATTAGAGGCATTTTCGTACACGATAAATATGCAACCCGAAGCGAAGGGCAAATGCGGCGACTGGAAATGGAAATGGAAATCCGAAAGATTGTGACTTCCGTGAAGCTTTTCTAACTGGTCCGGCAAATCGGATCGACGAACTACTCTTCTCGACTGTGAATAGCAACCGTATAGGATTGAAGGTTCGCATGCTGCAGGTTTACTGCACGAATGCACATTCAACCGGATCGCCCCTTGTCCGTCCAAGTTCAACATGCAGCAATAAATTCGGTACGGTTGCGATAACAAGTTTCGAGACCCCAGAGCTTATTAAACTTTCGATGGCTGCAGTACTGATTGGGCGTGTTTGTTAAAGAGTTAGATTCCGGTTGTGGTCGCTGTATTTGGCATTCAACACAGAGTTTTGGTCGAAAGTTTCCAATCGGGCCCGCCACTTTTGGGCTGGTACCACTTCTAACCGAGCTGTCAGTTGGTGGCGTAGTCACGTGTGTGGACGTGCGGTTGGCCATTCACTGTCTCTGCGGTTTTTTGTCCGATTGCGTGCTTCACGTGCGTTGAATTTGGTGTAAAGTACGGACTTTGAATATAGAGGCTGGTGGCTGAACTGAGTCAAGTGATGAATGACTGCGAGTTGTTATTTTGATTCGTGGAATTTTTGCTCGCATCGAATTAAGGGTTAAATTTTTGTATTCTGATTTTTTCCGATACCTAATCGGTATTGGTATTGAAATTTTCTTAATCTTCTCTACTGAAATACATTTCATGGAAGCCCTCAAATAGTGGATAAAACATTCAAACAGCATCAATCAAGGATAGAGTGAATCTTAACTGTGAACTTCCAAATGTTCAATAAAGCTTTTGCTTGTGGAAGACTTGTTTTTCGTTCCCCAGAAAGAATCCATCTTTGAATGCATTCAAAAATTTTATTCGTTCTATTCAAATATTCGTTTTAGTTTCACGAAAAAGTAACTTTAAAAACCTAAATTTGTTTACAAGAGGGAATATCATTTTTTTCCCTGATAACTTTAGGAACAGCGAAAAACTGCCGGGAAAAAGATAGATGAATGAAATAGTAGCGATAGAACTTTGCGAAAAAATTATACCGAAGAGCGAAACTTCAACCCATACTTATCCTATTTTAGAAAAAAAAATTGTCAAGAGGCAAATTGGTACAATAAAAGTGTCACTCGTGAGTAGTTTCACCTGTTTTAATCCACCTAGTGGTGTAATGATGCCTTTCTCATATCAATCATACTGTCATATATAATACTGTGGTATTCTTAAAAATAATTTTCTTCGATTCTTAAAAGAATAACCGAAATCGTTTATCGGTTTGTTTTACCATCTACTGATAAAAACTCTCAATTGGAGATCATTTGAGGTCGATTTACAAAACTTTTCACGGGTTTTCGCCCTTTTTCAGTGATGGTATAAAATTTTTCACACACTTTACTCTATATTTCCGGATTTGGAACTCGGATCCCGATGAAATTAAGGAATTACGTATGGGACCACAGGACCTTTCATTTGAACCTAAGTTTGTGAAAATCGGTTGCGCCATCTATGAGAAAAGTTAGAACACTTATTTTTTTTTTCTGCACATTTTACCCCATAACTCCCGAACCGGAAGTCGAATTCAAGTAATATTCAGGAATTTTGTATGAGACCTTAAGACCTTTCATTTGAAGTTTGTGAAAATCGGTTCAGCCATCTCTGAGAAAAGTTAGTGCACTTATTTTCATAATTTTTTGCACATTTTACCCCATAATTCCGGAACCGGAAGTCGGATCCAAATAATATCCAGGAATTTTGTAAGACCTTTCATTTGAATTTAAGTTTGTGAAAATCGGTTAAGCCATCTCCGAGAAAAGTTAGTGCAAAAAAACGTTACATACACACATACACATACAGACATTTTGAGTACTCGACGAGCTGAGTCGAATGGTATATGACACTCTGCCCTCCGGGCCTCGGTTCAAAAGTCGGTTTTCACAGTGATTGCATAACCTTTCTATATGAAAAAGGTAAAAAAACAATCACAAAGCATGTTTTGCAACAAATTAAAAAATATTTTTCAATACAGCTTGAATATCACATACTAAAGTAACAGAAGTGCAGGTTATCGCTATGCCAATTGAAACGCGGCGCTGCGCCTGCTGTGTGTTTGAGACATGCAAAATGCTGCGCTCCTGTTACTTTTATAAATCAAATTCATGCTAAATAGCGTTTTATTGGGTTTAATCTCAATAGTGCTGTGAAGCTGGAATTAAAACAGTTTTTCGTCACTATTTGGAATGTGGAATAAAATATAGTTGTTCATATTGATCACCCTAAGTACATTGAAAATATCGCAGTCACTTTTTCTCAGTTGCGATTCAGTAGTGAATTTATTTAGTAGAAATTGTATTTCATTTTTATTGATGAAAATATAATAACTAAATCTTGTCGGCGTCGAACTGAAGCGTAGTGGAAATCAAAATATCATCGGAAACTCTTCTCCCTTTCAATTATTTCTTTGACGATACTGTGGGTGGAAATTCGTCATCAAGTTTCGCTGACACAAAAAAATCACTCGTGAACTTCGAAGCTCAGAGTTTTGTAGATCCTTGTATCGTTATCTTGTACTGCTTTTTTCACAAGTGATAATAAAATAAACTTTTTCTGATCATGATTTTCCCAACACTGATTGTTAGAATTATCATTTAAAGAAACACCAGGTGTCGTTTTAATTAATTGTAGATTTTCCCCAATAGGTGGCATTCTGTGTTTTGTGTTGCTATTAGTTGTCATTTTATTTCGTTGTATTGGAAGTTAAAACCGAGGTGACGTCTTTCGAAAAAAGTTTTGCAATGAGTTGTTATCGTGCGTCAAAGGTATCGGCGCACGAAACAAATTTTGAGCATATATTTTTAAACGATGATAAATGTATTCGTACGTTGTTGAAGCTTGTAACGATCGTGCTCTATCACTTCAAACATGTGAAACGCGGTTTCGAATAGTCGAACAAGAAGATTCCGATTTTCCGATTTCCGAACGGCAGCTTACAGAGATGTTGATCATTCAAAAGTGAAAAAATTCTAATCATCTATAAGCCACGGGAAAGATTCAGGAGTGTGGGTGCCGTATGAATTGACCATGAAACAAATTGAAAACTGAATAGCGGCTTCAACGACACAGAAGAAAATCCTGTTTCCTGTTTTTTTAAATCCTTAACGTCAATAAATCGTAAGTGAATCAAGGTGAAGCATCGACTTCGACAGTACGTACAAATCGACACATTCGTTAGGTCGTGCTGTGTGTGGGATGTACTTTGGTGATTAGAAAAAGGTGATTTTGATCCACGACAATGCAGCATCGCACAAGTTGAAAGGCGATATCCCACCCCAGTGGAAAATGTTGGACCATCCGGCTTACTCACTAAATTTGGTCCCATCCGATTGCCACGTCTTTGCATCGTTGGGCATCTAATTTTCTGGGCAGCGCTTTGGTTCTATAGGAAATTTGCGGAAAATGGCTTATTCAGTGGTTTAACATCAAAGAGAGTCAATTTATCTGACAGAATGGGTACAATGTGTAGAAAGCGATGAGAAACATTTCAAGTAAAATAACTTCAATGATTCCTTGATTTTAAATTTATTATAACATTATTCGCAATTTCCTATTTCATTTGAATGTTTCAACGATTCGAATTCGTTTGTATGACTGTTTGAAATATGTTCTAGTCCCAACCTAGCCATGCAATGGTTCTGTACACTCTGAATCGGCTGCGAAGTCTGTTGGAACAGAAGGTCAAATTCCACTACAGGAATGTAATACCAAGGCTTTTCTTTAGTTGTGAATCAAATGTGTTGAGTTTGCAATGCCGTTATGGTGCTTGTAATTTTCCTACCGAACTTGTACGTGGAACAACTTTTTAGACCCCCCCCCCCAAACCTTTATAAGTGTTAATTTAGAAGCGGTAACACCACGTAATTCCATGAATGCATTGGATACACCATCTGTAGTCCTGCAAAGACAATTATTGTATGATCACAATTTCGTATTGTATGTGTAACAAGTTCGAACAAATCTCTGTCGCAGCACCGATAAAAGTGTCAACTGCTTCGTAGTTAGCAGTGTGAAAAAAGTCTCGTGAATGCAATTTGTCAGACAGATCGAAACACCCGGGAATGGAAAGTTATCCTTCTCGTAACACTTCGCCTGATCCTGTTCGTTCGTTGAATCACATGCTGCGCCTGTCTGTTCGCCATTTTTCGTCGCCCACATCCATCCCAGTATGATACTGGACTGAGGCAGCAATCGATGTATCGGAGCACGAGCCACCACCCCCCTCCAGTCGTGTCGGACAATGGCGGCCCACTTGATTATCCGGTGACAATCGATCAGTAGCAGTCTAACGAAACGCCCAATGACAGACTTCCTATCAATTTTCAATCCCATTTTACCTCATTATTGTCGTTATTGTAAGTAGCACTACGGGATCTCACACAGGTCGTAAATATTCATAGACACGTTCGAGGCGCCCCGGGCTCATCCATGACTGTCGCGGTACATGTTTTTGTTAAACCTGCTTGTAAATATGTTTACCAATCCCGCACAAAGACTGATTATTCCGATGGGTGGTGGGTGTGTTTCCCGTATTCGAAAATAGTGCGAACATTAATTCTTCGAAATCCGGACGATTGTAACTGCTGCTGCTAATCCCTGGAGATGAGCCCTTAACCAGTCAGAGGGCGAAATGTAATCGAAACAAGGTTAAGCCATTCATTTTGGCACCAACGTTACACAACACCAAATGTACTGGCAGATTATTGGTGAATAATTTACGATGAGTTGAATGACATCTGCTTTTAGGACGACAATAAATTTCTAATGTGTGACTTTGCCACGAGCTACCACCGGTCGATATAATTCAATCATCGTCACAGCGTCTCAGATGCTTGTAAATGGGGCACTCGAGGATACAGATGCACTCAAAACGATCAATGGAAACATTAAAAACCACTTGTCATATGAAATTAAAATGTTTTTTCAATAATGGTCACAAAAGTGCCCGAAAGTGTATATTAATATTTGATTACAAGTATTTCGACTGTACCATTTGGAGGGATGGAAAAATTCAATTGAAAGTTAACATCTATGCTTTTTGATTAGCCTATATATGGTATTGTTCGTTTCCAGTGAAATCAGGACTTTGAAACTAAAATCAGTGAAAAGTTATTTTCGTTGTTAAAATTTGTTCAGGACGAAAATCGTTTTCATTTTTATACAGTGTAGGTTCATTAGTTTTCGAAAGAAGATCATATGTACGCACTTCTTAAGCACAATCTTCGACATAATCCATCAATTTCTAACTTGCCAATTCTTCAAAACTAGTAAGCATATGCGTTCAATAGGGAAGTAATATCGGACCCTTACTGTTCTTTCTATCTATCAACGATCATATGCAAGATGAAACTCTCTGGTAGTCCAAGTTTACGGCTTCGCTTACCTGAATGTCAGTTCAAATTCTTTTATAATTTACTGATTCTACAATAATATTTCTCTAAAAACCTGCTCACTTTAGGTCTACAAAATATTAAATCTTTCGATTAATCAGAAAATTTCTTCCAACGCTTCCCAATTAAATATTGACGGCAATGTTATAGAAAGTGTGGCAGTTTTTAAATATTTGGGAATCTTTCTGGATTCTACGTTGTCCTCGGAATACCATGTAATGGGAATATCATGTAAAGAAAATCTCATTACTGCGTGGAGTTTTAAAACGTTAAGATCTTCAAAGTTGAAGAAATCGCAAATGTTACAAATTCGATGCATCAGAATTACATTCAATCTACCCTTTCCATTTCCTTTAGTGCAGCTTTATACAGATCTCTCTCATTAAATTTTGACCATTCAAGGTACTAATCACTAATCTTAATCCAGAGACTGTTCTCGCATTACAAAAACCTAAACTATAAATTGTAAATATTTCTTGCTCAATATATGTGCTTCTTTGAAAGAGTAAATATACAGTAGAAGCAAATGTTTCGTTTTATTCATATTGAAAGAGGTACGTTATTTCATAATGTTGCTTTAAGAATTTAAATATTTTTGCAGCCGTTTTTGAATTTGTTTTGTTGTCTATGACTGAAAATAGCCCCATTACCAGGGGGCTCTAAAACTAGCTTTTTGGTATGGGAGAGAGTGGAGGGTTAGTGAAAAAAAAAAACACTAAATCTTAATTGTACAGTGCATCGTACAGGTGCACTATATACGGTTGATAAGGGTCATTTTTTTTAAATCATATATTGTGATTTTGTATGAAAATTCCGTGTGTTTGTTTTTTTTTAAACCATATTCAAAGCAGATCAAAGCCCAATTCGTTCAATTTCGCCATTGTTTTCATCGACTTGTTTTTGTTCCATCGAAAGCAATCGCGGCACCCACTTGGAAAAAACCTTTTTCAAGTTTTCATGAAGGATAGTAAATACACTTCCATATGATATCTGTGTCATCTCAGCAATCTCACGGAGCTTCACTTTACGATCTTTCATTATAATTTTTGTCACTTCACTCACATTTTCCGGTGTAACGGCTTCCACAGGTCTACCCGAGCGTTCCGCGTCATTTGTGTCGGTACGACCTCGTTTAAACTCGGCGAACCACCGACAAATCGTTGCTTTTGATGGACAAGAGTCCGGATAACATTTTTCAATCCATTGTTTCGCTTGCACGGTGTTCTTATCCATTAAAAAACAATGTTTTATCAAAACACGAAACTCGTTTTTTTCCATTTTTTAAACAAACTACAAAATGACTTTACTTCAACCTCGATAACTCAGCTGTTTCTGGTCGGATCGACTTAAAATTTTGACCCGTTTCAAGCAAAGGTTAGTACTCTAGAAAGACGTAATTACTGGTTTACTACGAGTGCCATCTCTGCTTTAGTCTCGGGACTTATTGATCCATGTGTTAATTAAAAAAAATAAAACATTAAAACATAAGTTACTAAAGCTGAACACTCTTCTCCATCAAAGATGTTTTTTTTGCAAAAATGTCTCTAGGACGTATTCTGATTAAAAAAAAATTCAATATCCAATATGGTCGACAAGCCAAAATTATTTATTAATTTGAATGTTACACTCAACTTAAGATAAAGTAGCGCACTGCGACAGAGGCACTACGGATCACTCTGGGAGCCATTGACATAAAGGATCTCTTCATAGAAATTAATAGAATAAAGCTGAATGACTTTAATGCGTAGAATATCATTCGGTAGCAACAATATAGCCTGAACAACAGCCGTGAACGATAATTTCATATATTTTAGCAAAACATTCAAGTCATTCAGATAGAGATAAAATATACACGATCCGAGATTACATCCCTGTGGAGCTTCAGAGCTGATAGTAAATGGGGATGTTATGCAGTCGCCGATCTCCACCGACATTTAGCAATCTGTTAGGTGAAAGTGAAAAAGTTAGGTAAAAGTAAATGGATAAAATATGTTAAATGTTTAGTCTTTCTCTCTAGAAAGGTAATAAAATTGCTGTAAAACCCAACTTTTGATCGGAGCTCTGAGGACCCCTCGTCTTGTATGCCATTCTATTCAGCTCGACAAGATTGTAAAATGTTTTAGTGGGAGGGAGGGAGGTAGGCTGGTTCAAAACATGTTTATTAATTTCGTATTACAAACTCTTGGCTACAAACTGAGTTTTTAGCCAAGTTATCTCTACCGTTGTGTATACTCAACCTTCAACTACAATTTTTCTTTTGTCTGAAAATGGATAAACTGATTGAATACTACTCTTCGCTTGTGAATATGATGGTATAAGTGGTGTAGTCTTGTACACAACCCTCTATAGTGGATAGAAACTTTTGCTTAGCAGTGTATACCCAGTTCAGGAAAAGAACCATTGAGACCAAGTCTTTTTAGCGTAGTTAAATTTTCAAATTTTTCATTCGACTAGTTCCACATTCCTTTCCTTTGTTACTAGTGGTGGTGCAGACACCGATGATGCAAACGCAGTGGACGTCCAAACGAGGCGGTAATACCCGAAAACAAAAATCCACAAAATCGTTTTGAATTATCAAAAAGTGAAGTTGCGTGAGTTAGCTGACATCGTAAAGATATCAAAAGAACGTGTTGGCTGAGAAAACTTAGTTCAAAATGGATGCCATGTTTGCTCACTGTTGACTAAAAACGAGAACGTGGTGATGATTCTGAGCAGTGCTTGTTTAAACGTAACAAACCGGATTTTTTGGCAACGATATGTGAAAATGGATGAAACTTGGATTCATCACAACAACGATCGTCTGGAATGGTTATGGCCTCGGTATTTGAGATGTACGTGTAATATTAGCGACTATCTTGAGAAAGGAAATACCATTAACAGTGAATATCAATGAAATTGCAAAGAAACGACCGCGTATGGCAAAAAATCGGTTTCATCAAGACAAGGCACCGTGTCACAAGTCAATCAAAACAATGGCAAAACTACATGAATTGAACTTCGAGTGGCTTTCGCACGAATGAAGAGGTTATCGCTGAAACTGAGGCCTATCTTGAGGCAAAATATAAATCGTTTCACAAAAGTGGTATTGAAATGCTAGAGCTGCGCTGGACTGATTGCGTTGCTCTTGATGGAGATTACGTTGATGAATAAAGTTCATTTTGAACCAAAAATTCAATTTACGCGACTTGGTCTCGTTTGGTGCAAAGTTTGCACTGCGAACGGAGCACTAAAATGTTTATTCTCACCTCCGATTTGTATATTTTACCAGAAAAGTAAGTCTAATAGTTCTTTTGTAAACATTTATATCCCTTAGAAGGGTAGATTTGCAGAATTTTCACGATTTTTGTTTACCCTTGTTTGGAACGAAACTCACACTGCGAACGGTACACAAATCAAATCCGTTCCGCAGCAGAACTGCTGATGCTTGATTCTGTATCTGGAGCTGAATTCTGAACCTAAAAATATATTCAGAAAATCAATTCTTGATACTGGAACTGAGATCTGGGTCTGAACCAACTGAAATGATTCACTTGCACTACTTCCTGCTCAATCAAGTGGACAGTCTAGAATGAATGAAATAAATCGAGTTTTAATCTTTTATTCCTACCCAGGTAAGAGAAAAGCGTCATAAGTTTTCTTCCTAGACATTCGTTCATATCAAACATTTTAGAAAATTTCAATTTTGAATCATGTGTGATTATGCCATACGACAGAAAATAAATTGATGATCATATTTCCGATGACATGTAGCAAAAATGATGTTGATACACTAGGTATAGCAAGAGATATTCACGATCAAAAACTCATCACTTTCTCATACGGTAAATTTTGAAAAGACGCCCCACAGTAAGGTAAGTCGTACTCATGACAAAAAAGGCGGGTGGGTTATGTCAGAGACATAACTGGAGGACGTGAATACGAACAAAACAAACATGCCTCTTTCACACCTCCGAATATCAATAATCGTTTACACTAGTCGATCGATTGTGTGAATTATACAACTTTTACTGCTTCGCTTCTAGAATTGTAACGGAGCTTCTACATTGAAGTATGACTGGAACTGAACTTGGAACAAGGGACCAGCTCCGATTTCAGTTGAAAAAATTAAGGTTTAGAATCCAGGTCAAGAATTCAGTTCATTAATTTAGATTTAGAATTTGTCACAATTCAGGAGCTAAATTTAATTCTCGAACTGAATACTGAATTTGGATTCTGAACCTGACTTGAAACACTGAATCCAGTTTCAAAACCTTGTTCCAGAACCCAAGTTCCTAAATTCAATTCCGGCATGCTTAGTTTGAATAAGGGTAATGAACTCAGAAACCGGGATAAGGAATTAAATTCAAGTCATTTCAAAATTCTGGTTCAGATCTAAATTTTTGTTCCAAAATCTAGATATAGAATTCATATCATGAATTCTGTTTCGGAATTCTGAATTTTTGTTCCAGAATGAGAATTCGGGATACGAATTCTGAACGAATTCAGGAATTAGGAACTAGGAACCGAACCTAAGGCCAAGAACTATTTTCAGAGCCTAGGACAGACACAGGATTTAGTGGTTATTATAGTTCTAGAACTACAACTTCGAAACTGAATACAATTCCGGCATCTAGTTCCAGAATACATTTCCAGCATGCAGGCTCTGAATTCTAAACCTGTATTCTGGAACTACGTTATGAAACTGAATTTTGAAAATAAATTCTAAACTTGAAATTAAGTCCCGAATTTAATAGAAAATTCAAGTTCCCGAAATCAGATCCAGTAATGAGAATCCGAATGCAATTATTGACAATCCTCAGAACTGCATCCAGTTCCGTCCAACGCACTAGAAGAAATGAACGATTTAAATCAAAATTTACCTTCTGCACTCGTCCAGTAAAACATCGGGACTTGTATGTACCTTGTTAAGTCGACACCGTCGTCCGAGTGCGAAAAAGGCAAGTAAGCGTGATGAGTTTTCTTAATTGTTTCCAAAGTTTAGTAAAGCTTTGCATTTGAGTTATTTCTGGTTATTGCACACTATTGGAAATTTAATCACCAATTCGGGATCATATTGCCAAAAGCTTGTAGGAAAAATTATGTTGTCGGGTAAAGTACAACAAAAGATATTCACGATTAAGTTCTATTAATTTTTGTACGGAATAAATTTTGAAAAACTAAAGTAAGTCGTATTCGTGACAAAAAAGCAGTGAAATTTTACAAATTTTCTTCCTACGGCATTCAACTGCGACACTCATCGAAAGAAACGAAGGACTAATTTTACTTGATCAATTGAGCAGTTATTCATTACAATTTACTGTTTGTTGATTTTTGTCACTTTCATGGTTGAGAATTTTTGGAAACCGAGACCGAAATTCTTGACTTTAGAAACCAAGTACAAGAGCATACTTCGGGCCAAGAAATGTAGCTATTGGAGACATTTTGTCGAACGTTTGTCAAGAGAAACCTCAATGAGCACTCTTTGGAATACTGCCAGACAAATAAGGAATCGTAACGTAGGAAATGAGAGTGAGGAATACTCGAATCGATGTAAATTTGATTTTGCGAGGAAAGTTTGTCCAGATTCTGTTCCTACGCATAGCATAATTTAGGAGGAATTTTTCATAACACTCATGTCTTGTAACATTAACGCTCCTGGGTTGGACAGAATTAAATTCAACTTGGTGAAGAATCTGCCCGACCTTGCAAAAAGACGTTTGTTGGAAATGTTCAACAAGTTTCTTGAGCAAAATATTGTTCCACCTGACTGGAGGCAAGTGAAAGTTATTGCAATATTGTCCTGCATCAGAAAATTATTCGAAAAAATTATTCTGCGACGTTTCGACACTTGGGTCGAGACGAACGGTCTGTGGTCAGATACTCAGTTTGGCTTCCGTATAAATAAAAGGGCGAATGATTGCCTTGCATTACTTTCGTCTGACATCCAAATTGCCTTCGCTCAAAAACAACGAATGGCATATGTATTTTTAGACATTAAAGGAGCATTTGATTTAGTTTCCATTGATGTTCTTTCAGACCACCTCCACCAACATGGACTTCCAGCGGTTATAAATGATTATTTGCACAACCTTTTGTCAGAAAAGTGCATGTATTTTTCACATGGCGATTTGGCAACAATCAGAATTAGCTACATGGGTCTCCCGCAAGGCTCATGCCCCAGTCCGCTCCTGTATAATTTCTATGTAAACGACATTGACAGCTGTCAAGTAACCCCATGTACACTAAGACAATTGGCAGATGATGGCGTGGTTTCAGTTACTGGCCCCGAAGCTATTGATCTGCAAAAACCATTGCAAGATACCTAAGATAACTTGTCCGTTTGGGCTGTTCATCTGGGTATCGAATTCTCGGCGGAAAAAACAGAGCTGGTCGTCTTTTCAAGAAAGCATGATCCTGCGCATGATGGGAAGAATGATCCAATAGATTTTGACTTTCAAATACCTTGGGTGTGGTTCGATTCCAAATGCACGTGAGGAGGACACAGTAGATATCTGATAAAAAAAATTCCAACAAAGAGTAAATTTTCTTCGAACAATAACAGGATCTTGGTGGGGTGCTCATTCGGAAGATCTAATAAAATTCTATCAGATAACGATACTTTCAGTGATGGAATATGGATGCGTTTGCTTTCGTTCCGGTGCAAACTCTCATATTATCAAATTAGAGCGAATTCAATATCGTTGTTTGCGAATTGCTTTAGGCTGCATGCATTCGACACATACAGTGAGTCTTGAAGTTCGGGCGGGAGTTCTTCCATTGAAATATCGCTTTTGGAAGCTTTCATCGCGACTGCTAATAAGATGTGAGGTACTGAATCCCCTGGTTATCAATAACTTCGAAAGGCTAGTTGAGCTTCAATCTCAAACAAGATTCATGATAGTATATTTTAACCATATGTCACAGGAAATCAACCCTTCAAGATATATTCCTATCCGTGACACCATCCTAAATGTCCCTGACTCAACTCTATTTTTCAACACATCCATGCAGTTTGAATTGCGTGGAATCCCGGAACACCTACGCTCGATGGAAATCCCAAAAATATTTACATGTAAGTTCAGGCATATTGACTCTGAGAAAATATTTTACACGGACGGATCACGAATTGAAGAGGCTACTGGGTTTGGTATATTCAACAATAATGTTTCGGCTTCATTTAAGCTTCAAGAACCTGCATCTGTTTATATAGCAGAGTTAGCAGCAGTTCATTATAGTTTGAGTGTAATCGAAACATTATCTCCAAACCACTATTTTTTCTTCACAGATAGTCTGAGTGCAATCGAAGCCATTCGCTCAAACGCTGCTGGCAAAAATTAATTCAGTTTTTGCAATGACTGAGCGGAAATATATATTGGAGAAGCCAAGTTAAAGAAATACTAACAGAAAAGATGAATTTTTGGAAAAAGATACGCTCAGAGACAGGACTCGAACCTGCGTTCTTATGCATTCCGTGCATTCGCGCTACCATTTCGCCACTCTGATCTTGCTTTAGTCACTCTAAAACTTGAAACAGACATAGTAGCAACGTACATCGAACATGGTCTACATCCCGGCCGTCACCCGACCAATACCTTCCATCCAAACATCTTCTCTGTCCATCAAACACTAGTCCTCTCGCTTTATACCTATTTCTCCGATCAAGCATTGAGTAGGAGAGTGTATTATGCACGGAATGCATAAGAACGCAGGTTCGAGTCCTGTCTCTGAGCGTATCTTTTTCCAAAAATTCATCTTTTCTGTTAGTTTTTCTTTAACTTGGCTTCTCCAGTATATATTTCCGCTCAGTCATTGCAAAAACTGAACTTAGTCATGGCGGCTTTACGTCAAACTAAAATTAATAAATCGTTAAAAATTAATTGTTTTTCTTGGGCAAAATAAACGTCATATTGAATAATAATTATCAAATCACAATAGTTTGGGTCCCGGCTCATTGCTCCATTCCAGGCAATGAAAGAGCCGATATTTTAGCCAAACGTGGTGCTATTGAGGGTGAAATTTATGAGAGACCGATTGCTTTCAACGAATTCTATAGCGAGTCTCGCCAAAGAACACTTGCCAGCTGGCAAGCTTCTTGGGATAAAGATGATCTGGGTCGGTGGATGCACTCAATTATACCTTAAATATCGACAAAGGCATGGTTCAGGGGACTGGATGTGAGTAGGGACTTCATTCGTGTGATGTCCAGACTCATGTCCAATCACTACACGTTAGATGCACATCTTCTTCGAATTGGACTTTCCGAGACTAATCATTGTGCTTGTGGCGAAGGTTGCCGCGATATTGACCATATTGTTTGGACATGCGTGGAGTATCGTGATGTCAGATCTCAACTAATAAATTCCTTGCGTACCCAAGGTAGACTATCCAATGTCCCAGTTCGCGACAGTCTTGTTTGTCGTGACCTTACCATTTCATTAAGTCCATTGGAGTTCCAATTTAAATTTTATTTTATGTTAAATTGTTTTCTCTTCCATGAGTTCAACCAATAACCAGCTATCTTATATTAAATAAAAGTGATGAACTGATACAAACAAACTTGAAATAGTTATAAGATCATGTATAAAATGAATGTATTTTATGTAATGTAATTTATAATAGCAAATCGCTTGATAAAAACAGTGTTTAGATTAACTAATGAATACTAACATACTAATATAATATTCGAAATGTATTAGGTTTAAAGTACTGTGTATTGTGGATGCCACGGCGAAGGAAAACTTATGTATATTATGAAAGAAACGTATTTATGGAAAAAAATAACCGATGTTCAATGCATTTTCAGCTATTTTCATGTGCTGAAATATGTAAATTAGATCATTTTTTTAATGAATTACGTTCTTATAAATTTTGTCAAATGTGGATTTGCTTTCAACGGAACGGAACGAATTCAACGGAATGAGGTCTAATTAGAACCATGGAAATTCTACCCCTAGTGTTTAAATACCACCGTGAAACATAACAAAGCCTCACCAGTGCCAGTGTGAGTTATTAAGCGGATTAAAAAATTGTTCTACAAATTTAGCATCTAAATAATTAAATGTAATCATAATTAAGCTGCAAACGACACGCTATTAAAACAGTTTCCATGGCAGATACCTCGAGCGGAACGGAAGCACTAGAAAAAAGTCATAATCTCGCGATCAGCTCTACAACTTCCTCAGGCGTCGCAGGAAACCGCACTTACTTCGAATTTTACCGGGTCCAAGCTGTTTTATCTACACATTGGTGTCTGTGTGTGTGTGAATGTGTGGCTGACTGCGAGTGATGCATCGAGGTGCGTTTAATCCATTTCACCGGATCCGAGGTGAACCGTAAGTCGAGGCCTACAAAGCACCAGGCGTGTCGAGGTGTTTCCTCAAACTGGCCGACCAACCGTGATTGGAGGCGGCAGGAGAGTGCACCGAAGTGCACCAGTATTTACAAATTAGATGCAACGGTGCAGCGAAACAAAACTGCTATCAGCATCAGGAGCAATATAACTATAACTACGTGCCGGGACTCTAGTAGTCTGTGTGTGTGTACAATTACCCAGGCGGCCTGAAGGCTTGCGGTGGTTCGGCTCGGTTCGGTTGGAATCCAGAGCCAACTCTTGCAAAGTAGGGTAATTGGAAGAAGCGAGCAATCTGCGATCTATGTTTATATGTTTATGATAATGAACAAACGAGCATGCTGGCAAAGCTAATGGCGAGTGGGTGGGATGGTGATCATTTGATACGAATGTGATTTTTGCTCCGCAAATTATGTAACAGCTTAAACGGATTTAAAATCCATTATACTAGAAAGTGCACATGCAGTCACTGTTCCTGTTCGTAAGATTCGTGCTCTGGCAGGCAAACAGTGACCGAACCCCAATCAAACCGCAGACCTACCCTGCTCAAGAAGTTCGGTGAAGCTAAAACGGTGTAATCCTTTTATCTTACTGTCCCTTGAATCGCCGCCTTCCATTCGCTGCTGTTCCGTCGGAGCGGAAAAACGATGCCGGAGATGCTCTATTCATCAGAGAGAACTTCATCGTATTTTTCTGTTTGGGTTCGCTGCAGATTGCAGGTCATCATAAGCAACAACAACATAAACTGTGACAATGGGTCCCCGGCGAAATAGTGAAACAAGAGATCAAGACCACTTTGCCTCCACCGAGCGATCCGAACCGTGAAAGATTGTTTCTACCATTTTACGAGCGCTTTTCTTGTTTTCTACTCATTTCCAGCCAACCAAGCGTGTGACATTCAAACGAGGAGGTGGAAGGGAAGCCTGCTGAACTGAAAGTTCTCCTTCAACCAGACTGTTTACGATGCAGTTGACCTGCTGAACAAAATTAACAATTTTCTACGGATTTGGTGCCTTTGTTTGTCCGCAGCTGCCAGTCGTTTGCTTGCGCTCTCGATTCGCCTGCTTCGGATTTGTCGTTATTGCAGCGAAAGTACTCCGTCGTTTCGGTATAGCGAATGATATCTGCAGCTAATTGAAATCACTTCAGCACGGGTTTATGGTGTCCTTTCGAATGGACTCATTCAGCTGGATCGATAAACCATTAAACTTCTGTTGTGGACTTTTCGTACGTTAAAACTATGTCGTGACGTGATAACGCAGCGCTCGATTCTAGGTTTGGCTTCGTTATGAAAGAAAATTATGCAATAGGCAATTAGAAACAACATCTGAAAATTTGAACTGAATCGATTCATTAGTTTTTGTGATATCGTGCTCCCGCAAAAGATAAACGCGGCCGTATCTTCCACATATAATCTTTACTATTTTGACACTAATGTCACGGGATAGTAACTCTGTCTATTGTTACGATATTGAAGGATTCGGTGAAATGGATCCACATTCACGGCTATATACATTCAATGCTAACCTCTGATCATCATTGGCCGACTGCACTGTCCCGCATTGATGCAACTACGTATGCGGGTTTTTGGTTCTCTATACATAGTTGAGTATGTTTATGAGGAATTAAAATTAAAGGATATTCTCACCCAATGTGGTAAGGAGCTATAGTCAGAGGTTTTCATCGTTCTTCCTGGAGTGAATGAATCCCTTCTGTTTCTATCCTAAAAGATTTTAGAAGATTAGTTGGCATCCCTTATGGGGTACCGAATTTACTTCTGCTAATACAAACTGCGAATCGTTCTGCATTCTTCCGGGAATGCAGAATGGTGTCGCTTTTGTAAAAACTTTAAATCCTCTCGGGGGTTGGAGGTTTTAATAAATATGCATCTTGGCCTCTGAAGATCGTTCAGCATCCTTTCGGAAATGCAGAAGGATTTATTTATTTATCCCATCAGGAAAAAGATGAGAAGCCATGGCAAGGCACAAATATCCAAATAGGGGAACGTGCTACATGATCCAATAAGTTCTGATTCCTGATTGATCATCATTGGCCGTGTAGAAGCAATTTAGATTTATTGTGTACGGTGGTAAAGATTACATTGGAAAGAGAAATTCAGTGATCATACTAGTGTCTCAGTTCCTCATGATAATTCGATGTATTGAAAAAAGGACGTTTAGTACTCCAAGTTTTTCCAAGCTCGAACTTTTCGTTGCTTATTTGTACTGCTTCAGAAAAGATTTGCAGTATACTTCGACTGTACTTTGCATATGGGAAAAAGCAAGAACTGAACATTGGAGTGATTTTCGCCTTTTCCTGTACTTTCGGAAACGAGAACGAAGATCCCCAATACAATGCATTTGATCATCTAATAACCAGACTTGTCCATTTGAAGAATTATACGGCTAGTTGAAAGTATTTGGATCGACTTTTCCGTGTCATGCATGGAAACACGATCTCGAAAAATATTTTTTTTTACTTATCAGTCTGTAATTCCTTAGCCGGGAGTCGTACCCGAATGTTCTAGGCTAAGCTTGTGAAAATTGGTTGAGCGGTGTCTGAATTTTTTTTGGCACATTTTACTCCGTTACTTCTGAAACGGAAGTTCGAAACTAAATTAAATTCACTTGTATAGTTATTGTGCGATTGCAAAGCCTTTCCATATGAGAAAGACAAAAAACGCAATTTCCATATTTTTTATACGTCTTCCTTGAAAAAAGGGGATATTTCGTTGCATTTTCGTTAAGAAGCAATGATAAAATATGATTAAACACATTTTTCCAAAGACAGAGAAATTCTACGGAATGATACAGTTTATGTTTAGAAAATTTGTTTATTGTTCAAACAGAAAAGAAGAAGTACCACTAAGATGAGGCGCTTCATACTACTTTCACCTATTCCATGTGAAATACTTAAATGGAAGATGGAATTCATTGAATCCGATTGCGTTCGAGTTTGATTCCTGCATATGTACGGATGAACAAGAAATCCCATTCCTGTAGAAAAGATTGCTTACTTATGAAAATCATGTGGTTAGAAATTGTGTGTGTACCTTTTGTGTTCGTTTTATGTACTTTTTGTGTCCTTTTTGAGTACTTTTTGGGTACTATTTTATGCTTTTTGTGTCCTTTTTGAGTACTTTTTGTGTGCTTTTTGTGTACTTTTTTTGTACTTTTTTGTACTTTTTGTGTACTTTTTAAGTATTTTTTTGTGCTTTTTGTTTGCTTTTCGTGTGCCTTTTGTGTACTTTTTTTGCGCTTTTTGTGTTATTTTTTGGGTGCATTTTGTGAACTTTTTCGTGCTCTTTTTCTGTACATTTTGTGTACTTCTTGGGTATTTTGTGTACTTTTTTAAGTTTTTTTGTATCTTTTTTGTGTACTTTTTGAGTGCTTTTTGGGTACTTTTTGTGTACTTTTTGTATACTTTTTGTGCACTTTTTGTGCACTTTTTATTTATTTTTTGTGTAAATTTTGTTTACATTTTGTGAACTTTTTGTGTACATTTTGTATACTTTTGTGTAAATTTTGTGTACTTGTTGTTTACATTTTGTGTAGTTTTCGTGCACTTTTTGTGTACTTCTTGGGTATTTTTGTGTAAATTTTGTGTACTTTTTGGATAATTTTTGTGTACTTTTCCAGTTTTTTTCAATATTGTTTTGAACTTTTCGTACCCTTTTTTAGTTTTTTGTACTCTTTTGTACTCCTTTGTACTCCTTTTTTTTTACTTTTTTGCAATTATTTGTAATTTTTTGTACTTCATTTTGTACTTTTTTGCACTTCTTTTTGTACTCGGTTTTGTGCTTTTTTTTTGTACTTGGTTTTGTACTTATTTTTCGTGCTTCTCTTTGTACTTTGTACTTCTATTTGCACTTCTATTTGTACTCCTTTTTGTACTTCTTTTTGGGTTACTTTTTATACTTTTTTGTATTTTATTTTGTGCTCTTCTTTGTACTTATTTTTGTACTTATTTTTGCATTTGCATTTCTTTTGTACTTGGTTTTGTACTTCTTTGGTACTTTTTTTTCGTACTTCTCTTTGTATTTTGTGTTGTACATTTTTGTGTACTTCTTTTTGTGCTTCTTTTTGTACTTCTTTTGATATCTCTTATTGTACTTCTTCCTGTACTTCGTTTTGTATTTCTTAAGGTTTTAAATATGAATTTTATTCTTCACGAGTTCATTTGTGATGTCATCATTCGTTCTCCATTAATGATGTAAAATAATTGCTTATCGAAATCTCTGAAGTACACTGTTCTCGGACAACAAATGTTTTCACTACTGCCATTGAAACTAATCGTAATAAAAATAAATTTCAATAACCATTTTAGTAAATTTGAAACTCAATTGATCAGTTCCAGATTTCCGCTAAACTACTTACGCTTGTTTGTTTTAAACCGATGGATACGATATTCAACTGGAGGTGTCAATTTGCAGATATTAGTTCACCCAAACACTCCGCTGTTCATGTTCCAGATTATCAATTAAACAATAAATTTCTGAATCCAATTTTTGCATCAGCACACGAAGCTCATGCGGCTAATCAATTCTCTTCCAACAACATCTAAACCATTATGTTTTATCGTTCATAAGACTGTGTATCATTGGATCAATATTTACTGTTAATCTGGCGACAGAATTCCAATCGGGTTTATTGGCCAAAACTACCGTCGTCGTTCCGATTACGGGCTTCGAACAGTTTGTGGAAATCATGTTGCCGGCATTGAGAAGCCTTACGGTATATCTAATAATAATCAGCGCCAATAGGCGTCTATATTGAGCACAGTCGAATGCACAAATATAATTTTAGCACAAGCTACGATCGCCGCTCTGGGATTCTGATTATCTGTTGTTACATTATAATTATTTGATCAATCCATTATTTTAGCCGCACACACACCTACACACTCTCGTTCGCCAGAACAGAAACCAGCACCGTATGCCGTACCACCATCACCAATAATGACCTGCACACTTCCGAGTTCCATTCCGAACACTCGGATGGGACCTATTAGCATTAATTCCCTATAAAAATAACAAATTGGTAATGAATAAATCGGAACGGATGAAATTTCTGCCCTCGCCCATAAAACACTTTCCGCTTGGTTAGTGTGTGTGCGTGTGTGCATGTTTTGGGACTCTGGTATGGTTCGATTAGATTCCGAATCCGAATCAAGTCGATCCCATTCCCACCCCCTCCCAGCAGAACTGTTTGTTTTATGTAGAGTACAGTAGCATTGTTTCGGGCAGTAATCCTTAGCCCATTCCATTAAAGTGACGTTGTTTCTTCGTGTTTAGCCATTAGCCGGATCCAGCCGCAAGAATCTCGAAGAAGATAATAAAATTGAATAATTTATTCAACGTGTCGTTCGGGTTTTTGGAGCAATAATTTCGAGCTTACCGGCACATGGATTTACGATTGTTATGTTCGAGACGCTGCATCATGCATATAGCCAAAAGAGCCATTAGCTGAATAATCATAAGTATCAACAATTGTCATCAATAGGATGACTGAATTAAGTTTCCAGTAAATACTCAAACATTGTAGTGCTTTAATACATTAAAACTTTTTAATTCCGAACAAAGCACTTCATTATCATTTTACCTGAAGAGTTTTCTGTTTTAGCACAAAGTATTTCAACGAACTTAAACAGATTCAGCCGGTATGATATATTAAATCATGAATCATGTTTCAGTTCTTGAAAAATGGATTTAAGCCCGCCTTATCCAAACTTCCTCCAGAAGCAGCTCTCTTGAACATTGTACAGACCAGTCAAGGGCCGCTTCTCACGATTTGCATAGATAAATCACACAACATATTTTCGGAAGTTGTACTACTAAAATGTGGTCGGTCTGGAGGGGAAAACAAGAAAATCCCTCCCATTTACTAGCATTATCGACACCCAGTAGGCGACGGTTGTCGGGTAGCAACGACGACAAGCAGAGCAGTGGGAGCGAAAATGAAAATCCCACCATGACAAAAGATTCCAATCGGAGGAGCTTTTCTCGTTTTGCAACACTCCGGATTCCGTTGTTCGGTTGTTTTGGTTGTTTCGGATGGATGCCGGAATGACACAACGAAATGAGTATGTAAACAAGGGAATCTGCGCTGGTGTCCGATAAATGAAAGCTTCGTCGGTTCCACTGACAGTGGATTTGAGCTGACTGATCGTTCTGTCGGTTCACCGGGAAGCAGCAGCAGTGGGAAAATTTCATTTACATTTGACGATAAGACAATGACATCGCGGAAAACAATCTCTTCAATTAAGATCATCGGTTGTGTTTTTGAACCGATTCCGAGAATTCATTTTGAAGCTCAGAAGAGCAAAACAGTTGGGTTGCTAAGCAACGAACTTTTCGGCGATGGGCGTTAATACAAGCAAGTTACCAGAATAGTTCTAGCTAGTATTGCGAATTTCTACAAAAATAGACCGGATGTTTTTGTTAGAAAAAGAATCGAGTGTCGAGTCGATAACAGCCAAGTTATTATTTGAGATATGCGTGCCCGGTGCACGATCTTAAAATATTTTCAATATGCTGGATAATTTAGAATAACATATTCATAGTTTCAAAATATTTTTCGAGCACCAACAGGTAAAAGTCATTGTAAAAACTTGTTCTCTCATTATCGATTCTCAAAGTTTCGGTTGAATACCGACACTGCATACTATGGGATTTTCACTGAAACTCGCAAATGACTGAAAGGGTAAATGAAAAAGAGAACAAAGTTTTGAAACTACTGTTCTGCTTATGTCATTTTTTTCGATGAGCTAATTTTTAAAACATAATATTAGTGAATCGAGCAATAAACAAATTTTAACTTTGTTATTGACTCCTTTGCACTTTCAATCGAGCCCAAGTATGTCGAAATCGGTTGAAATATGTCCGAGAAAGCGGATAATTTTGTCGGTTACATCACTCATGAGCAGGGATGCCAGGTTTACAGATTAATTTGTGTTTCAGAGATTTTCAACTTTCTGCACAGATTTTAAAAATGGCCCAGATTTTAACAGATTTCTGAAAATGATCACAGATTCTGCAATAGATCACAGATTTTGACAGATTTTTGAAAATTGATCACAGTTTCGTAGTAAAAAGTACAGAGCGGTTGGACCCTTTTTGTTTTTTTTTGCTCACCAAAATGATTCTGCTAAACTTTTTTGGTACGGGAAACGTGCACAGATTTTGCACGGCAAGGTTTTTGGCTTGAGCACAGATTTTTGCATAAATGACCTGGCATCCCTGTTCATGAGATTATACAGGGTTGCACAAAAGAATCTGACATATTTTGTTCTCCAGTTGCATTTGAAACAAACAAGGGAGAAAGAAACCGATAGCGGGATCGGAAAGTTGAAGAATGGACGTTTTTTTTCGTTCAGTAGTTTTCTATCACGGAGCACTGGAGTGTCGCTCATCGCGTTTTTTATTCATAACTCGTTTTTGAAGAATCAGTCAGTCGTACGTTACAACTATTCATGAGTATAAAAAACATTTCAAAATTAAAGCCGAAAATACCTGGGCCTTCATGTAATACTCTGAAGCTGTGAGTGAAATTTTTTTGAAAAACAACCAAAATAATACCTCCGGGCCACGTCCGGACTGTCCGAACACCAGAGAATGTTGAAAGAGTTCGATCCTTTTCTGTGAAGAGTCTTGCACATTCGGATAAAAAACATGCGATTGCTCTTCAAATTTCTCGTCGTTCTTTCCATCGAACGTTCGAGGAAGATTCGTCGTTTCATCCACATGCAATACCTCGCGAGAAATGTTGACAGTGTTGGAAATAAACTTCCACAAACGAATCGTGTCCACAAGCACTGATTTTCCTTGGCCGCTTGGCTTATCGAGCTGTGACTCCTATTTATGAAGCTATTTAAAAAAAGTTTTTTTTTAACAAGCCCTTGGGTCTTGGGTGATCGGCGGGACAACATCCACCGTGAAATTGCCGAAATCGCTATGAAAAGAAGTGACCAATAATTTCTTAAAATGGCTCGAAAATTGTATATCAAGTAATGGATATCATTTTTAAAATTTCGTCAAAAAAAAACGGTTCTATGCCTTCATCCTTCTACATTTTATTGCTGATCAGTTTTTTCGTCTAGCACTTTGGAGCTTTTGTCAATTTACATAATAAATGTGCCAGACTCGTTTGCGGAACCCTGTATATCCAGAACTCGAAATGCTCGTCATAATCTATATGAACGAGATTATGCACTACATTGTAGTTCTAAATGAGCCCAAATTCGATCAAATCGGATATCATAACAAATTGGCTCAAATGGCACGGATTTCGCAAGTTACCCGTTTCTCCTGTTTTGTCTTAGAAATGCATGAAACTTCGAGATCGGGTGTTATCCCGAAAAATTTTTTTGATCTCAACTCTTTGACATTTAGAAAGTTTTCGATTTTGTTAAAAAATGTACAGATTGCACCAGATCAGGACGTTTTATGCATTTCTAATATATTTGGCATCAAAAGATTTTTTTTCCTTCAGTTTTAAGGTTTTTTTCGCAGATTTACGAAGTTACGCGGTTTTTTTGCGCGTTTTTTTTACGTGGTACGTATCTCCCGCGTAAAAAATGACCTCGGTGTATTGCTAGGAAATGCGCGCCAAATTTATCCGCTTGAATTGAACGAATCGTCGCACAAAGCATAACAGACAAAACCGACACGTAGAAACCAGGAATATTTTCAGTGATTGAGCGCAGTGGGCTTACCACACGTTTTGTTGGCTTGTGAAAAGAGACTCTTATTGATTTGTAATAGATTTGTGAATATTTCACAGTTCGAATATATCCTTTTTCTATCTTTATTGTTTAGAAAACGAAAATGTTATGTTCTAAATTAACTGTAATACTTGGCTTGTATTCATTTCATTCAGTTGCTGGTCTACGTTGAATTTTTAGTTTTGGTACAATCTGAAGTAATATTTATTCTATGATCTTGCACAACCAAGCATTATTCCTTCTGCAACATAAATGCATTGAGCTAAACAGAGTTGGGCAGTACTAGCATTATAAATTTCAGTCACATTAGAAAATTTCATATAATACCCATTTTATTGTTTTCAACTGGTTATTTCAACAAAGAAACTCAATGACTAAATTCGTGTCACTTTTTATATGTATTTTTTGCTCATGATATACGCTACTGAACCCACTGTGCATTTTTCACTCCACCACCTTACGGAATAGCAGAGCGCAAGCAATATATAAAATAATGAAAAGGTTTTGAAATTCATTTGAACTTTTACAAATTTCGGTTATTTCGGATCAAAATTTACAATTTTGAGTTACCTTTTCAGATTCTGATTCAGATGATTTGCTTCAAACATAATTTTTCAGTTCTGAATCATCTCCGTGGAACGGAACAGTAACCGTTTATACATTCAAAAAACCAATTACGACTCGGCAAAAAAAATTGTAGAATTCTAAAAATACTTAGTTGTTATAAATTTAATTGCGAAAATTTAAGTGTTTTTGGAATTCTTTCTAGTTTTTAAATAATTGATCAAACAAAGACCAAACCATCATATCCAGACTTGTTGCTTCTAGGCTTTCATTGCAATACTTGATATTTTCTGATAATTTATGAAAGGAATGAAGAAATAACAACTATTTAACATCAATATTATATCTCAGTTTGTTATTGATGAAATTTTTCAATTATTATTTCAAGTAGTAAAGTAGTAAAGTAGTAAAGTAGTAAAGTAGTAAAGTAGTAAAGTAGTAAAGTAGTAAAGTAGTAAAGTAGTAAAGTAGTAAAGTAGTAAAGTAGTAAAGTAGTAAAGTAGTAAAGTAGTAAAGTAGTAAAGTAGTAAAGTAGTAAAGTAGTAAAGTAGTAAAGTAGTAAAGTAGTAAAGTAGTAAAGTAGTAAAGTAGTAAAGTAGTAAAGTAGTAAAGTAGTAAAGTAGTAAAGTAGTAAAGTAGTAAAGTAGTAAAGTAGTAAAGTAGTAAAGTAGTAAAGTAGTAAAGTAGTAAAGTAGTAAAGTAGTAAAGTAGTAAAGTAGTAAAGTAGTAAAGTAGTAAAGTAGTAAAGTAGTAAAGTAGTAAAGTAGTAAAGTAGTAAAGTAGTAAAGTAGTAAAGTAGTAAAGTAGTAAAGTAGTAAAGTAGTAAAGTAGTAAAGTAGTAAAGTAGTAAAGTAGTAAAGTAGTAAAGTAGTAAAGTAGTAAAGTAGTAAAGTAGTAAAGTAGTAAAGTAGTAAAGTAGTAAAGTAGTAAAGTAGTAAAGTAGTAAAGTAGTAAAGTAGTAAAGTAGTAAAGTAGTAAAGTAGTAAAGTAGTAAAGTAGTAAAGTAGTAAAGTAGTAAAGTAGTAAAGTAGTAAAGTAGTAAAGTAGTAAAGTAGTAAAGTAGTAAAGTAGTAAAGTAGTAAAGTAGTAAAGTAGTAAAGTAGTATAATAATAAGATTTAAGTGACTGTGACAATAACATTTAAAGTTCATTATTTACTATTCGAAATTGGTACTCACCTATAACAAAAGGAATAAAAGAGAACGAAAAATGATGTTAGTAATTTTATTATACACTGATTGATTATTTATATATACAAAGTAGAGTTTCAAAATGTATGTACGGATATCAATCACGAATGGCTAGAATATAGAATATAAATAATAAGAAAAATCTAGCGGGAAAGTAAAGAAAAAAGATTCTTGAAAATTGTTATGTATGAAATCGAAAATTTTTCACTCAATGCATGCAAGATCTTTCATGATTGTTCGACGCGTTTGAAGAGTAAAATATGAACACTAGATTATTAATAAAATCGTTTGGTGCGCAATGAGCTGCGTAGTATGGAAATTTTACTGAGCCTACTTGATCCATGTGCTCTACTATTCCGAACCACATGCTTAATTGAGTATGGATACCACATGAACAGGATGCATGTTTCCTAAGTCAAGTCAAATTATAGAAAAGTCCGGTACGGACACCGCTAGTAATCTGTACTTTGTTTTAGTTTATTGAATACAACTCAAGCAGTATCTTATTTTAGTTTACTCACATATAGCCAAAAAATTGAATAACCGATGGATTCGTAGACGCAAGATTGCAACTTTGGAGTGCGAAGTGAACCGTATTGACTTCAAGTCAGCTGCATTCGAAATGGAATCACAAACTAATAACCCATCATGCAGCAAACCAGTTGCCTGCTTCTTGCCGTCACCTCAACTACACACTACACTAGTAAATATACTTCCTTCTGAATAATCCTCTATCCGTTCGAATTACAAACAACCAACCACCGCCAGTTAGTTGATGTTTGAGCGAAAACAGCTGCATCGACTATCTCTCCACCGCCGCCGCAGAGGGCGACCAACGGCGTTGAAATGAAAAGCATGCAATTTGTACCATCATTGTTCTTGCTGCGGTTGGCGCAACGACTTGCACTTCGCAGTGAGATGTTTACTAAACTCACCGAACGCATTTCGCATTCTACGAATACTCCGCTGTAACCGAAGGTTTATTATGCAAATCTAACAACTGTTTTCTTGATCCTGCCTCGGCCACATTGCATTCGCCTAATTTACAAGTAGGTAGACACACCGGTGAACGCTCACGTTCTGCACCATGGAACCTGACACGTCGTGTCCCCAAACCAACTCCAGCCCAAACCAACAACGATTTGCTACAACAAGATAACATTTGTGCTAATGGGGTGACCAATCGTTGCTGCCCTTCCGGGATGTCCCGGTCCACGCTAGCCAACGGGATGCAACACGAGGAATTCGCCTGTCGGTTTATTGCGGTTGGATTTTAATTTGTTCCGGATCAGCACGGTCTGGACGTACTACAGACTACGTTAGGAATGTCCTAGTTTGTCGTTTTTGTTGCCTTTTCTAGTCTTTAAATCTACAAAGCGCTTCATGCTATTAACACTTATTCTAGTTGTTCGTTTTTTGATCAGTGCTATTCAGTGGAAAATATGAAGGGTAATATTTTCTCGGAAATCTCTTTAGCCGTTTTTTACAAACTAAGATGCAAATAAAAGTTCTTGAAATTCTTTAAAAAGTTCCCGAAAAATATGGAAAATATGGATGACTTCAAACCACAGGAACATATTGCTTGTCATACCAGTACCTTTCGACCGAATTTCTCCTCTTGAATCGACCTGTACGCATCGCTCACATCCTCCCCAACGACGACAGTAAAGTATTGTGGACCTGGAAGGGTTTTTGAGTCCTCCATTACATAAGTCTCATCGTCCATCAAAACCAATGCATCCGGACCCTGCAAAAGACGCGAATACAATTTCCAGGCCCTTTGTTGCTGCTCGCTTCTTCTGTTCTACACTTTGTTTCGAGATCTTCTGCTTCTTGTAGGTTTTCAGGTGATTTCGCCTCTTGATACGCTGTATCATTCCGACACTCGTTCCTGCTTTTTTGGCCAAATCACATATTGACATTGATTTGTTCTTCATGATTAAAGATACCACTTTCTGGCCCAGTTTCGGGTTGGAAGAACCGGGGTTTCAGCCTCTTCCTGGTAGCTCATCCAAAAAATAGTGTTCCCCAAACTTATTAATGATGGTTTTAACACTGGCATGGTGAATTTCAAACCGCTTTGCAAATGTTCGCATAGTAATACCCTTCTCACTTAGCCATGTGTTCAGAACCTTAATTTTCACTTTCTTTTCAATACGCGACATTTTGAAAACGCAGAATTTCAACCGCACAAACAAGTAAACAAACGAAAGCTGACAGCCAAACGCACAGCATGCTGTGATCTGAGCATAAAGAACCATCACAAATACAACGTACAACACAAATGTATTTGGATAGCTTATTTTCGATACACTCCTTATGTCTAATATACACTAAAAATATATTCCGATTTTTCGCGAATTCGAAAATTAAATTTATTTTAAATTTTATATAAAAAAAAACTTCAAGTTACAAGAAAACTAATGAATGTTTTAGAAATTTGAAAGTTATTTTCCATGCTACGTTCAATGAAAAAGCTCATATGAAGCTACTTTTTAAATACAGTCATTTTAGAGATATATGAAGAACTAAATCGAGAAAATGGATATGAGAATACGTCCTTATAATTAATTATTTTGGGGTCTCCATCGCCAAATTTATTATTTTTGTAATCCTCATGAAATTTTGAATAAATTATTCTTTTGACATAAAATCGAGATATTTGAAAGCAAAATCAAAGGAAAATCGGTTGGTTATATAAATAAACATTTTTCCATAAGCAAAACCAAGGCGGACTGTATTCAAGTTGCAAAGTACAATAATGAAGTTCTCACTTTTCTCAGATATGACAGGACTGATTTTCACAAACTAAGATTCAAATAAAAGATTTTATGGTCCCATAGCCTGCTATTGAATGTCATTTGAATACGACTTCCGGTTCCGGAGTTACATGGTAATATGTAAAAAGTGGAGAAAAAGTTTGCACTCAATTTTCACTGAAATAGCTTGACCAATTTTCTCAAACTAAGATTTAAATGAGAGGTCTTCTAGTCTCCTAAAAGTTTGTATAACATTTTATCTAGATCCGACTTCTGGTTCCGAAACTAAAGCGTGATAAGTGAAAAATTACAAATTTTATTAGTATTTTTTCACAAACGATGGTCAAAAACAGGCACAAATCCCATAAAATTGACTTATCAATTCTTCTAGTTTGCAGTGCTTGTTACATTGTGGGCATAAAAACCTATTTAAGAACTACTTGTCCCCCCTTTTCCTGTCCCGGAAGCACCGAATTTGGTGAAGAAAAACTCCAAAAATAGAACTCACTTCGATTTCTCTGCGATGCTTGAATCGTATTTCACAAATCTTGATTTTAGCTCATATTATTTTGAAAGCTGCTGTGAAATTTTATCCGGATCTTACCTCCGGTTCCGCAGTTACAGGCGATTAGTGCGTTTCAAATCACCATGTAGAATGACAATACGTACAACACCGGTGCGTACTTTGTTCTATTTCATACACGCTATAAAGAAAACGGATGTCTGCTACTAGTGTGTAATATTGGTAAAAGAGGATACAAATTTTATTGATTTTAAGATAAGTGCGACCGAAACAATAAAAGATTGTTAAGTCGGGGTAGAATAAATAAAAGAATGTCAATGTCGTTTCATATTGGTTGCTGGTAAACGAACCAACTTCGGCTATTCCGGTCATTTAAATCCGGTTTCGAAAGAATTTGAAGATTTCTTCAAGATGGCCGAATCGATTTTCACAAACTTATTGGTTAGAAGGAAAAGTCTTACAGTTTCATACGGAATTCCTAAACTTGTTGTGGATACTATTTTCGGTTCCGGAACTACAGGGTAAACAGAATTTGTAGAGTTTGTTAGACTAAGTCCGAACAAATTTTCCTACTTCTATTCAATGAACAGTTACACCACAAGGTGGATAAAACAGGTTTTCTATTCTACAGCACCGTTGTTATATTCCTCTTGTGGCATATAACAAAATGAGATTGCTGTGCAATTATCTTGATCTTGATGGCGATGGCTAACCTAGACTAACTAAAAAAAGGGGTGTATTCTCATGAAATATCCATTTTCTCGATTTAGTTCCTTATATATCTCGAAAATGACTGCATTTAGGAAGCAGCTTCCTATGAGCTTTTGCATTAAACGTAGTTTGGAAAATAATATTTCATTGCTCAGATACATTTATTCCTATGAAAAAATCGTTTATTGAAAATTGGTAAAAAAAAGTTTCCTTGGGAAACTTTTTTATTTATCGGCCCTTCAACTTTCTAAAACATTCATTAGTTTCCTTTTAACTAGACAATTTATGTAATATAAAACTTAAAAAAATCGTGCAGTAAAATAACTAAGAATTTAAAAAAATAAATTTTATTTTTGATTTCACGAAAAATCGAAGGATTTTTTTTCAGTGTATATTTAATTAATTACCTACAACTTCTTCTCAGACATATTTTTTGTAGAAGCTGTAAATTTGTAGTTATAATTGTTTGAAAATAATGTGGGTAGAAACACATACGCCCTTTTCAAAATCTAGTCTTGAGTGAAAAAAAATTCTAGACCAGAGCAATTCCAGAAATGTTTAGCAGATCATCAGACTCGACCATCTCCGATTTGGATGAAACTTTGCACATGGCTTCAGTATGCAAACCATAAGTTTTAAACCGATGGAGAGGTCAATCCGACTAACGACTGATTTTTAAAAAGGGCGTATGTATTTTTGCATATCACGAAAATTATCTTTTTCAAATCGTTGTAACTCGGAAACCGTTCATCGTACAAAAATGGCGTTCAGGAAGAAGTTGTAGGGAATCGATTGGGCACTCTAAAAAAATAATCCGAAAAAGTTAAATAAAAAAAGAGCATGGTTTTATTTTTTTTTTGTTAATATTTATTTTAAAGCTGTTATTGAAACCTACAGATTGATGGCTATCCCATCCGTGCCTTTTGAAAAAATGAAGAAGTTACAGTTAAAACAATTTACAGCTATATTCGAAATTTCAAGTTCTCGTTGAAAGATAATCATTTAAACAGTAGAATATTATTCTAAAGTCAATAGATTTGTTCATAATATCCTTTCTTTCTTCTAAAAGTAGCTGTTCTTGAGATATTTGGATATTTAATTATAACACCATTTTTTATATTTCCATGAATTGTTTATTTGCTTTGTTTATGAATTGTTTATTTGCTTTGCTATGTTTACAATTATTACATGTACATGAATAATTCTGGAAAATATGAAGGGTAATATCTTCTCGGAAATCTCTTTAGCCGTTTTTACAAACTAAGATGCAAATAAAAGTTCTTGAAATTCTTTAAAAAGTTCCCGAAAAGTTGACTCAGATTCGACTTGCGGTTCCGGTATTGAAGCGGTATTTTTTCACAAGTGATGGCGGAATAAGGTGCAAATTTTTATAAAACCTGCTGGTAAATTCATCTTCTTCCTGGAAATTTGAACTGCATAATAATGGACGACGAAACCTACCTGAAACTCGAGTACTAATCCTTGTCGGGACTACAATATTATACGATGCGAGAAGGGCAAGTGTTAAACCAGTCTGAGACATCGATTGAAGTCGAAAAATTTGGTAAGCAAGTTATGGTCTGACAAGCAATTTGTAGCTGCGGTAAGATTTCGAAACCCTTCATCATCACTGCTTCAATGAACAACGAAATATACGTCAAGGAATGTTTACAAAAACGACTTCTATCCATGATTCGAAGCCACAGGGATCCTGTTGTCTTCTGGCCAGATCTTGCTTCTTGCCACTACTCGAAATCAACGGTAGAATGGTATACTACCAAAAATGTCACTTTCGTCCCAAAAGACATGAATCCACCAAATTGCCCACAACTTCGACCAATTGAGGAATTTTTTGAATTAACGAAGGCAGATCTTAGGAAACATGTCTCGGCAGCCGAAACCATTAAACAGTTCGAAAAATAAATGAAAAAAAGTGTCAAAACTTGTCGCCAAGAAGTCTGTACGGAATTTAATGAGGAACGTTCGCAAGAAGGTGCGCCAGCTAGTCTACAATGGCTAAGTAGCAAATGTTGAGAATAATATTCTTTTGTTGTAGTCTAATATTATCAGTATATCGAATAAAATTTGAATATCTTACACTTGTGAATTATTTACAGCGAAATCAAAGTGCGTCCATACTTTCTGGGACAGTCTTTATTACACCTAGTGAAATATCCTTAAGGGGTCACATAAATTGTGTGAACTTTGCGTCTGCTTAGCGGTTCAAATTGAACTGATTAGCAGAAGTCGAAGCGCGTACAATTTAGTTTTGTGTGCGTGTTCATCGGATGAATGTTAAAACATTTTACTAATATATGAATTGCAACAAATTTAGTTCCTTTATAAGCACGCAGAAACATGTAGCATTTATTTTGCTCTAAATGAGATGTTTCCGAAAGAAATGAGCAAACCAGAAAAGAATATGTTTTCCGTTGTCCTACCTCACCATGCAAAAGAATCCCATTTTTCATTCCTGTTATCATCAACCAAAAATCTTGGGCAAAAGAAATTCCCATGTCTTTCCCGTCGACCATTTTTCACTTGGAAGTCCACTATTTTCTGAGCCCAAACCGATTACCCTAAACCAAAAGTCCCATCCCCATCGTCCGGACAACATCTGGTAGCAGGATGGGGTCGATTTGATAAACTCGCTGATCGAGTGTGTTGTTCTATTTTCGTAAATCCAGTTCAACTGGATTAAACAATTTTCAAGAGTGAATGTGAATGAGACTGAACCTTCCTTGGGGAGACCTGGAAGAGCAACGGACGTCGGAAAGCACCCGTCTGAAGGTGAAGCATACTGGTAGTGTGGAACAGCAGCAGTCCTACAAATCTTATTAATTTGCATAAATTTGTCTCTCTGCTGCTGTATTACATATTCATTGCAGTTCCATTTCCGAGCAGTTCATGCTGGCAGGATCTGTTGTTGAGACAAAACACGACTCCCATGCATAATAACCGAGTAGCAGCAGCAGCCGTTGGCCGGCCAAATATTGTTATTTTTTTCAGTAGATTTTATGTTGAACTGTTTTGGCTGTGCCTGTCGGTTGAAGCGCAGAGTTGGTAGGCGCAAATGCTTTGTCAGTACATTTCCGGATTTGCGTTTTCCAAGGGTCGAATATAATGATGATGCGAGGACGGTCGCTGGTACCGGAAGGAAGAGTAGCACATGTGGGGATCAGCTCGACCAATGCAGAACAGCTGTCGGTCGGATAAAGGTGTACCGGGACAAAATGAAAATAAATGATTGCAGTTTTCATTCGGTTTGTAAAGCCATCGTCATTGCCATTTTCCTCTTGCTGCTTCTGTTCCTGGCTGTTGTGTGCCGTGATGGGAGGAGGCTGGTTTGCATTACTTCCGACTCGCATGCTCGAATCTGAGACCTGACCTGCACCAAATAGCGAGCGTTTTATTGATGGAGCGGGATTGTATCGTATTTTCGAACGGATGCAGCTCCCGTTTGGAACTAAATTTCTCTTGCCGTGCAACACACAGGAGGCCAAAGGTCCATTTGGTTGTTAATTGCTGTGGAATAATTGCTCACGAATTACATTGAACTTTACATGATAAATGCCAATAAAGTGCAATCTGCTCTAGAACTGCACTCTAGCCGTCTGAGTCGAACGCAAGATAGGTCAGAGAACCTGTGTTAGGAAACACCGATCAACCTCAGACCGGGACGGACGAGAATCATGCAATTGTTTCTCTACGCATGTTACCTCCGCAAACCGCACTTTGCAAACCGGCCGGCTGAAAGCTTCTCACGGGGAGCTGGCGGTCGCAGAGTAACGTTTACTCTCAGACACCGACAAAAACTTCATGAATAATAGCTTTTTTCCGATCAGACGGTAGAAAAAAGTAGCGTAAATTAATTACAGTTTTTTGGCCTCGTTGTAGATTTCGTAGGTCCACGTGCGGGCAGAGTCGGTTTTTTTATGAGCTCCCGGTGAAATATAGTCTACTCGGGTGGGCCTTTCCGGTTGATCATGGGCTTAATATTTTCTTGTAGTTTTTGCGGCTCGCGCAAATCCACTTTCGGAAGAGATGCCTGTTATGCAAACGGGGAAAATTTCGACATCAAAAATGGTTATGCTATCCTATACGAGAAAAAAAACATCACTATGTAAAGTGAATTGTGATAAGCGCTTGTTGCGCCGCAAGAAGCTGTTCACCGAAGGCGGCTCGCAATTTGGTCTTTGTTTTGCGTGCCGTGTAGGACGTGGCACCGTCTTTTTTGAAACAACATGACAGGCATATCCAATTGTTCCATTGTGGGCAAAAAAAACTCGTTAATCACCACACGGTGGCGCTCGGAAATCACAGTACCGTTCCGCCCATCGTCGCCTTTGAGGAAGTACGGCCCGATGATGCCACCGGCTTATAATCCACAACAAACAGTGAATTTTTTGGGATGCATTGGTAGCTCTTGCAATGCTTCTGGCTGGTCTGGTCTTCACTTCACATGCGGCTATTTAGCTAGTTGACGTATCCATTCAACCAGACATAAGCTTCTTCGGTGAACACAATTTTTCCAATACAAAAATCTAACTTTGACAGTGCTCATTTACGAAATGTTATACGTTGTAAGTCGATTCATAATTAAATTATAGACCAAAATGAACAAGTTTGACAATGACACAAGACACGATTCACGCGTGATCTGTCAAAAACAGTGCTTTAGTTGCAGTCGTTGAATTCTTGCAATCGCAAACGCATTCGATTCGTCTCTACTTCTTTCAGATTTGTAAGAAAAATATAAATATTCTTCATGATTCGTCTTAGGTTTATCAGTGCTTAAAGCAGTTCTAATTGAACTGCCTTCACCGCCTATCAGTTCAATGTAAACCGCTAAGCAGACACAAAGTTTACACTATTTATGTGACAACTATTAGAATATTGCACCGAGGCGAGATACAAGGGAACAGAGAACAGAGAACAGAGAACAGAGAACAGAGAACAGAGAACAGAGAACAGAGAACAGAGAACAGAGAACAGAGAACAGAGAACAGAGAACAGAGAACAGAGAACAGAGAACAGAGAACAGAGAACAGAGAACAGAGAACAGAGAACAGAGAACAGAGAACAGAGAACAGAGAACAGAGAACAGAGAACAGAGAACAGAGAACAGAGAACAGAGAACAGAGAACAGAGAACAGAGAACAGAGAACAGAGAACAGAGAACAGAGAACAGAGAACAGAGAACAGAGAACAGAGAACAGAGAACAGAGAACAGAGAACAGAGAACAGAGAACAGAGAACAGAGAACAGAGAACAGAGAACAGAGAACAGAGAACAGAGAACAGAGAACAGAGAACAGAGAACAGAGAACAGAGAACAGAGAACAGAGAACAGAGAACAGATAACAGAGAACAGAGAACAGAGAACAGAGAACAGAGAACAGAGAACAGAGAACAGAGAACAGAGAACAGAGAACAGAGAACAGAGAACAGAGAACAGAGAACAGAGAACAGAGAACAGAGAACAGAGAACAGAGAACAGAGAACAGAGAACAGAGAACAGAGAACAGAGAACAGAGAACAGAGAACAGAGAACAGAGAACAGAGAACAGAGAACAGAGAACAGAGAACAGAGAACAGAGAACGGAGAACAAAGAACAGAGAACAGAGAACAGAAAACAGAAAAAAACAGGAAAAAACAGGAAAAAATGAAATCATGGCTCGAGTAACGCGTTCCATTGTTCAGCACATGAAAATAGGGAATAAGAAATAGAGAACAGGAAGCAAGATATAGGAAACTTGGATTACGAATAAGTGAAGAATTGTGAATCTTCAATTGAAGAGACCAACAAGTGTTGAACTTTGGAGTTCACTTCTCTTGGTTCGTGGTGCGTAGGAACCGTTTTCTAATATGACGAATTTATTTTGGTCAGTCCCAACCCCGGAGTTTTGCCGGATAGCCATCGTGAAGGTACGTAATTACGTAACTTATACTCGCGACAGGTTTAGTTCAGCCTACGGTAGGGTTATCGTGTGGAAGGTGCTACGAACCATCTAAAGCCTAACTGAGCAGATTTTAGCCACTTTTGATTTGTCCTGTTTTTGTTGTACGCATATTTGTTTATTTCTTCATTTAATTATTTAGGAGCAGGAAAAAGCCCACTGAAGTTTCTGTCAAATTTGCTCTCCAACAGGCATAAAACCTCCTCATCTTTTGCATCAACAGATTACAATCATCTAAATGAATCATTTTTCTTACACTTAATTTAATATTTTTAATACTAATTAGACTAAAATCATGTCAATATTGATTGGACTAAAACTAACTGAATCTAATTAGACAGTTCTAACACGAGGAATTCAAATAAAAAAATAGGTGCGAAGATTACGACGATCAATATCTAATTGTTACAGCTGCTAGAGCTTAGAGAAATCTAACGCAATATTTTGCGTTCTAAATTAAAAATATTTGTTTTCATTTAATTTTTTTACATGTCGGTTGTCGCTATCATTTTACTTACATTGTCATGAAAAATGCAATTATCCAAATTTTTGTAAGATTCGACAATAATGGATTTCTATTATGATAGTTTAACTTTTTTTTTGAATAAATAGGAGTAGAATTTGCTCACACTAAAGAACAATTTTCCAAAGTATTCACGTCATCCAGTTATGTCTATGACATAACCCACCCGTCTTCTTGTATTTCATTCAATTCATGTAGTACCCATTTCCAAGACTTTTTTGTTTTTCCCATAGCTTTGCTGTCATTCGCTTTTGATAAGAAGTATTATTATCTTCATTTAATATTGCTTGCAAACTGGCGTCTTAGAACATTTTTGATGGTTCTCAATGTTCTTCGTTTATCTTATCATGTGGCTTATGATAAAGCATGATCCATATTCCTCAACATTTGTTCAGTGAGACTATGCAGCACTTTTTCGTTAAATTAAAACAAACAAACAAAAAATGCTTTCCGCAAATTGTCACTTTCTGGTAAAAAAATTACATTTTTAATCTGATTAAAGAATATGAAGTTGTTTGTTCAAAATGTAATAAGCTACGGCTTATATTAATTTCAATGAGCGGCTCTGAACTGAACACTCTTTCGTAAGAACCAATGTAGAGAAGCGATTCGAGAGAGTGAGTATGAGAGAAAATGAGAAATACACGAGCGATATGGGGGACCTAACGTTGTGTTTCACATCTAGAGGTGTACGTGTGCGAGAATGATGATTGCAAGTTTGTCTTTCAAAACACTAGGGAAAACAAATATACATTTGTGAAATTATTTTTATACTATTTAAAACATTATTTACTTAAGCGAAAAGCTATTTTTCATGTTAGATAAATCATTTTCTAATTCTGTTATTTTTGCAGCACTCAAGGCTCTGTTTCTAACACCGAAAATTTTCAATTCAGATTTCAACTTGTTAGGAAATGGTATGGTGATCATTTTCAAATAATTAATTCAAATAAAAAATTATGCTGTTGAAAAATTGCTTCCTTTGACATTCAAATTAAGCTCAACTAAACCGAAACAAAATCCAGATCTTGACTTGGTCAACATATCTAATAAAATTTAACATTCCGAATGTAAAAATAAATAGATTTATTTTCAAGCGGTACATTGAAATAAATTAGTTGAAATTCTAATTGGAAGAAATCAATGTTTTCCCCAATTTCAACAGAATATTCTTCGATTTTTCGAATTTCAACAACAAATAAATAAAAATTCACTGGAGCATTAATATTCCCATGTATTTTGACAACAACGCAGTCTACATGTCGAACTGTCGTTAGAAGGCCAATTTTTCAATGCTGAGTGACATTCGAGAGCCTCGGTTCTTTCGAACGGCTCGTGAGAGTTTTCCTTTGACTAGCTCCTTTTACTGGGAACCACGGTTGTCAAATTTGAGCGACTGCACGGTTGAACCACGGTTCGTAGCTTGGCTATCTTTTAATGTTGAGAGTCAAGGCTCTTCTAGAGAGCCGCGTTTCAATTTTGAAGAGCCGTGGTTCATTCGCTCATTGCTTCGAGTCGGTTTAAATGAACAATTTGAATGAAATTTTATGCTTAGAGTGCCGCACGTTGGATTTCAACCTTGAATTATAGAAGAAAAATATCAATCCAGCATTTTGCAGGCAGATGAAACCTTCTTTACCTTTATTTATAAAAACAACTCAATATTCACCGGAATCACGTGTAATGCCTGGTGCGTGCGTGTTTGAAAATAGTACTTGTTTTCGATATTTTCACCTGTGTCCATTGCCATCGAGTAGCAAAACAAATTTTTAATCCTGGGTTGGTCTTACAAGCCAGTTGTCGTATGTTCGAGCCCTGACCTGGAAGGGTTCTTAATGTTAGTAGGATCGTATTACTAGCCATGCACTACGCTATGAATCGGCTGCGAAGTCTGTTGAAACAGACTGTTTTACCGTTTTATTGGTCGGATTATATTGTCAAAACATTTAAAGTGTGGCGTGGATTTCATTCGCTGAATAATCATCTTACACTAGCAAAAGGGTGCGTTTTTCCTCGGAGGGTGCAAATTTCTCACTACACTGAAAATCGAGCTTACCTTTTCTTTGAGAAGGAATCGTTTATTGTCGAGCTCTTCTATGAGCTACCCAAAATTAGGTCGTTATCTACTCCAATAGGTAGCGCACATTGCCTTGACAATCCTACACTTTAATTGATTATTGGGTAGGTTTCGGTAGCGGCTAGTAAGTGTGTAAATCGATTTTTTATTGGATTTACTCAGGTTTCTGTGGCAGTAAATGTAACAGTTCTTGTACTGCTTGACTTTCTGTTAAAACTGTCTTCGTAGACGATTCTAAACTGTACAGGATTATTGCAGGGCTCGGAAATACGATTCTATTGACACTAAGGAATGTATCGGAAATAAGCTATTCACAAATTTTTCTTGCTAATTATGATAAAAAACGATATTTTATTCAAACTAAAAATTGATCCTTTATTGTACGAGGTTAAACTTGAGCATAATGAAAACCAGATGAAATTTAAGTTATTCCTTCACGAATTTTCGAACTTTTGATCGAACGCTCTTCATCAAGTTCCGGACAAGTTTTGCATAGTATTTTTTGGATGCTTGAGCCCAAATTTTTTTGAACTCCTGCATGTTCCCAGCTGCCTTACCAGTCTTCTTGAAGACCCTCTTCACGATTGCCCAGTAACGTTCGATGGGTCGAAGCTGACGGCAATTTGGTGGATTGATATTTTTCCCAACGAAATTTATACCCTTTTCCGCAAGTCAATTGAGAGTGGTTTGGGCATAGTGAGCCGACGCTAAATCCGGCCAAAACAGTGGAGGTGTACTATGCTTCTTATATAAAGGCAGCAATCTCTTCTGGAGACACTCAGATCGATAGCTTTCTGCATTTATAGTTCCGGTAGTGTATAAAATGGTTGACTTAAAACCACAGGAACATATTGCTTACCATACCAGTACCTTTCGACCGAATTTCTCCACTTGAATCGACCTGTCCGAATCGCTCACATCCTCTCCAACGACGACAGTAAAGTATTGTGGACCTGGAAGGGGTTTTGAGTCCTCCTTTTCATAAGTCTCATCGTCCATCAAAACGCATGCATCCGGATACTGCAAAAGACGCGAATACAATTTCCGGGCCCTTGTTGCTGCTCGCTTCTTCTGTTCTACACTTTGTTCCGAGATTTTCTGCTTCTTGTAGGTCTTCAGGTGATTTCGCCTCTTGATACGCTGGATCATTCTGACACTCGTTCTTGCTTTTTTGGCCAAATCACGTATTGACATTGATTAGTTCTTCATGATTAGAGATACCGCTTTCTGATCGAATTCCAGATTGGAAGAACAGGGTTTTCTGCCTCTTCCTGGTAGCTCATCCGAAAAATAGTGTTCCCCAAACTTATTAATGATGGTTTTAACACTTGCATGATTAATTCCAAACCGCTTCGCTAATTTTCGCATAGTAATACTCTTCTCACTTAGCGATGTGTCCAGAACCTTAATTTTCACTTCCTTTTCAATACGCGACATTTTGAAAACGCAGAATTTCAACCGCACAAACAAGTAAACAAACGAAAACTGACAGCCACACGCACAGCATGCTGTGATCTGAGCATAAGAAAACCATCACAAATACATGCGTACAACACAAATGTATGTGGATAGCTTATTTTTGATACACTCCTTAAGAATCTTTTCAAGTCGAGATTTGAACATACGACAACTTTTGCGAGACTCTTGTACTCTGAGCCGCAGACCCTATTGACATAGCCAAGTCTTGGCATTACATTCCTTTTGTGGAATTTGGCCTTTCTATTTGGTATTTAAAGATTTTGCTTAAGAAGTAGGTTCGGATATTGGTTTGTCCGGAGAAAATAAATAATATAAAACATTCGAACATTCTCAGTAGGTGGTTACCAAGATAAAATGACCTCAATGTTTGATATCTGGATGCCAATAAATACCGACGTTGGCCAACTCTGAATGAATTCTCTATTAAAATAACGGAAGGTTTGTTTGTTCGCAATGTCAAACAATGTGTCAATTCCAAGCGTTTTACTTAAAAAAAAACATTATGCAACCTCAATTTATTCTGATCAATAACGAGTAGCAACACAATGGGTGGTCTTTAATGCTAATGCTAATTACCTTCAGGTCGAAATTGTAGGTAGCCCAGTTCACTGTAAACATACAATCACAAGACCAATGAACCAATTCCCAGATGCATTTGCCCTGACAAGTGGGTTACAAATGTAAAATCTTCGCTGCATCGCTTTCACAAATTCCACACTCACTTAAGTTTATACATTCGTACGTTATAATGGTAACTTCATTTACCCAAATTGACCATCGATGATGATGGTGATGAGGATGATGATGAAGCCAATAAAGCCAATGGTTGTATGGAACGCACAAAAGTAGATCTAGCAAACCAAAGAGAAGGGCCAAAGTGCAGAGCTGGAAAATGGAATTATATAAATGAGTAGCGATTTTAGATTGGAATGCACAACGAGAGATGAGCCGTAATAGCAAATAAAAAGCTAAATTGAAATGTTAATGGAATCATTGACTTATATGCCCTTTTCAGTTGCTGCGTGTTATACAACATATGCGAATTTCAGAAACCAAAGACAACTAGATGATTTTGTTTTCAGAGTAGAAGCACCATTAAAATTTTACAGCTGAAGACATTAAAGTAGGCGAATATTCAGCTCTCTGTTTTTCTAGTGGGGCTTGTTGTTCGAAATTAGGTTTTTACCGGCAAAGATCACGTTCCACTCCAACCTTTTTCGTTGATTGTTTATAACACTTTAAGCCCCTTCAATGTGTACCTTTTTGAGCGTCCCTTTTTTCCCGCTACAAGTAATGTAATTGTGATTCTTTCCTCGTAAACAGAACAAAACAGAAGAGCGGAAATGAAAGCAGAAAATTACTGAAATATGACATCGTTGAAAACTTGTCTCTTGGCGGGAGGGTTGGGTTGCAAAACTCAGCAGTCTGTCCGACAGTCGATGACAGTATTCGTAGGGCATGTAGGATTATTAGGTCGGGTGGTGCAGAATAAGTTTTTTATATTTGAGAGTTTGATTTTTTCTCGACAAAAATAAGACATCTCCTTTGATCACACAACAAAATATCTTTTAATTCATTAATTATATCACTCCAATCAGACAAATTTAGTGACGAACCGCACCCAAAGCTTAACGAAAATAATTTGTATATGATTAAATCTACCCACATTCGACATCCTTCTGTGCCATCCTGCACATTTCTCGTCGAAGAGATTCGCAATAAACGATCCCGCAAACCGAAGGATTCCGTTATGGTCGGTGGCAAAGATGAGCCGATTGATGTCCTTTTCGTAAGGTCACCCATCTGTGGCGTACTGATTCGGTAGTAAACGGCAATCGGCTATGGCACGGACGGAAGTCAGCTTTATCGAAATTCTGTGTCAAGTCTAAATAGACTGGACTTGGACTCGCTGGCACACCTGGTCAATCTCCTCAACTGGGAACAGGGAAGCGAGCGTGTGCGGGTTCTGCTATGACCGCAAAAACTCTGATAAAATGTTGCCCTCTGCCGTACCCGGATGGAGGCTGCACATCTGCAAGAGAGTGTTCGGTATTCTGTATTCGGATGGCGTTTTCTCGGATTGAACTTTTACCGTGTGTGTTTGTGTGTGTGTGTGTGGTGTTGTACTGACGGGGGCAAAAAGTGTTAATCGCACAAAAAGCCCACCACGTGGCGTACGTTTGCTGACGCCGGTAGCCGGATCGGGTAGTCTGCCGGTTCCAGTCTCGGAAACACATTCAAACGTTCATTCCTAATCCCTGAGGCAGAAGTTCATAATATGCTCCGACCGCAGATGGGGACCACAACAATCGTAGGTGTATCAACGTTGAGCTACGGCAGAATCCAGCAAATATCTCACATTTATTTAGTTCCTGCTCCGATTCGCATCCGGAGAGTGTGGTTGCGGCCGAGATGGCTCGTGCAGCAATCGGTTTGAGTTGAATTTTGTGAGCTGAATAGTAATAAGATGAGGTTTGGTATGCATGTGGTAAGAATGTAGCCGGGGTACGTCGAGGTGCGGTGCGATGTGCTTTCGGTAGAAAATGGCGTGAAACTCAAACACAAGTGTTCAGCCTAAAATGTTCGAACGATTACCAGTAATCCTGGGCATTGTATTAAAATCGGTGCGCTAGACATATTGCAAATGACAACATAATCGTTAGTTTGTTTTCATGACCAGTTTATAAAAATCAGTTCATTTTTGCGGTTTGCTGGCTCGTTCAGCAGAAACGATGCCAATTTAATTGATTTGTGCTATTAGGACACTCTAGCGATAATTATCATATTAAAACTAACGATAGTTTTTCAACACACCAACCTACTAATTGCGCTGTAGGATTTAGTATATGGCCTTGAATTTTCAAAACGGTTTAAAACCGCTTCTGCTCGAAAAACTCCAGAATGATTCCTATGATACTGTCGAGAGCGTAAAATGTCAGTCTATAGTCGCTTGTCTTCGGCAAGGCTGAACCGATTTTCACAAACGTACGTTAAAATGAAATTATTTGAATTTCTGACGATTCTGGCCTCCGCTTCCGGTATTAGAGAATAATGATAAGAGCTGCAAATCCATGCTTCAATAGAAAAAGATGGCGGGTAAACTAATTTCTAAAAAAATGTTCACTTTTTTCTATAGGTTTTGTAAATTCACATCGGACGGACCGCTTTTCGGAACCGAACATACCGGAAGAAGTGGTCTTTCTTGAAAATATCCCAACCGGCCAACACCGGTAAATTTAAATTCAAATTAAAGGTCCCATAATTCCGCGCAAAATTCATGGATTCAATCTGGACCCGACTTCTGGTTCCGAAATAACAGGATGATGGGAGTTTTTCCATGGAGTTCCTTCTGAAATTTGTATCAACCGCAGCACCGTCTTTTACCAATATCGCACACCAGTAGTAGACATCCATAATCGTTTCGTTTTCTTTATAGCGTGTACGAAATAGAACAAAGCGTTTGTTTTGTATTTTCTTCTTCCACCGTACCACCACATACCGGTGTAGTACATATTGTCATTCTATATAGCGATTTGAAAACTTTGACACTCATCGCCCTGTAACTGCGGAAAAGAAAATCGGATCCGGATGAAATCTCACAGTAGTTCTAAAGATAATATGAGCTTTAATTCGAATCAAGATTTGTTAAAATCGGGTCAAGCATCGCAGAGAAATCGAAGTGAATTATTTTTTTGAGTTTTTCTTCACCACTTTTGGTGCTTCCGGAACAGGAATTTTTTTCGAACTCACGACCCTTAATTTGTACCACTCAAATACTTGCGTTCTCGATAGAGTAGACAAAACACTTCGGCAACAACAAAATTTCAAATAAAGACTGTCCCAGAAAGTATGGACGCAACCAAAAACCGCTGCCATTTCGCCAATTCAGAATCTGTCAAAACGAAAGCCAATTCAGAATCTGTCAAACGAAACCCGAAAACGGGTCGAAAAAAAGGTCCTGCTAACCCTCAGTTGGATAAACGTATACTGAAGGCGTTCGAGCAAAAAAGGAGGTTTCAGTTCGGGATGTGGCCAAAAAAGTGGGCACTTCGAAGTCAAATGTTCTTCGTGCTAAAGAACGTATGAGTCTTCGAACCTATAAGAAGCAGAAACCTATAAGAACCAAAACGTAGTCCGAAACAAGAAGCATCGATCAGGCCGAGGGTTCTAAAGCTGTACAATACGATTATTGCTGGAAATTTGAACTGCATAATCATGGACGACAAAACCTACGTGAAACTCGATTACAAATCCTTGCCGGGACCACAATATTGTACGGTGCGAGAAGGACAAGTGTTAAACCAGTCCGAGAAATCGATTGAAGTCGAAAAATTTGTTAAGAAAACTATGGTCTGGCAAGCAATTTGTAGCTGCGAAGGCACATCTTAGGAAACATGTCTCGGCAGCCGAAACCATTCAACAGTTCGAAAAAGAATGAAAAAAACTTGTAAGAACTTGTCGCCAAGAAGTCTGTACGGAATTTAATGAGGAACGTTCGCAAGAAGGAGCGCCAGCTAGTCTACAATGGCTTAGTAGCAAATGTTGAGAAGAATATTATGTTGTTGTAGTCTAATATTATCAGTATATCGAAAAAAAATTGAATATCTAACACTTGTGAATTATTTATAGCGAAATCGAAGTGCGTCCATACTTTCTGGGACAGTCTTAAACTCGCTATTCAATTTTTTCCAAAGTAAAAAAGTTAGAACATTTTTTCGCGCATTAAACAAAACAGCTACCAAGCACTTATTTCGCTCAAACGTAACAGGAATGTCTATGAAGGGTGAACCAATTTATTAACAAAAATTACTGATTGGATCCACGCACGCGATTTATGGACGAGCCCGAGTTAAATTTTGATCAGAAACTGACCGTGACCGTTAATACTTTTCTTGCAAACCTGAATTTTACAACTCAATCTCCATAAACTATCTGTCAGAACATGACATTTCAGCAGTATTGATAAACTTAGGCTCCTCAAACGGGCCTGGACCTGTGTCGTGTACAAGTAGTTCGCTTCCTTCCGCTACTGTCTAAAACAATTAATGTAACATCTGGCGTACCTCAAGGCTCTCACCTAGGGCCTATTCTTTTCATTTTGCATATGAACGACATTTTCTTCATACTCAACTATATAAAAACGCTTATATATGCTGACGACATAAAACACTTCATGGAATTCAGATATATCAACGACGCAGCAATATTCCAGAACGAAATCAATCAATTCCACATTTGGTTCAGCAAAAGTCTACTAAGCTCAATGTAAAAAAATGTAACTCAATAACTTTAGTAGGAAAAATGAAACTACATAACATAACTTGTAGAAAAATGTAAAATTGTGCGAGATTTAGGCTTAGTCTTAGACTTCAAGCTCACTTTTGTGGAACACTGCAATACCATAGTCAATGAAGCAAATAGTATGCTGGGCTGCATTGAACACTTCAGTCATAACTTCCAGGAGCCATGAACTGTCAAATTATTATACAGTACATCTGTCAGATCTATTTTGGAATATTGCTGCCTAGTATGGAATCCATATAATATAATTCACGAGGAATGCATTGAATCTATCCAAAAACAATTTCTTTTATATGCACTTTGTAAATTAAGCTGAACTGCATTTCCTCTCCCATCATATGAAGCACGCTGCATGCTCATCAATATACAAACACTTAAAGAACGCCGCAACCTGCTTTGTTTTAAACATGAACCTCAAAATTTTATAACTTGAAAATGAATACAATTTCCAATGCGTGAGTTAAGGAGTGGCAGCGAATAGTATCGGAAACGATCATGTTCGTTCGTAAAAATGAGTCAACACCGCAAGGTGAGAATATATTTAGAGTGCAACAATATAAGTAGAGATGGGCAAAACAGTTCATTTCAAAGAACCGTTCAGTGATGCAGAGTTCTATTAAAAGAACTAGTTCTCGAGAGCCGTTCGTTCGTTCTTTTCATAGTTAATTTGCCTGTTGAATGACTAACCGAGATCTCAATTAAAACTGAGGTTTCGTAGATTCAAAAAGGATTGCGCTAGCAAAAAAAAGGTCCTCGGCTTTGACCTGAAGAACTACCGTTCTCAAAAACAGAACTATTGATCATTCACTCTTTCAAAAGAACCAGTTCTTTTGAACCGTTTGCGAACGAATTGCCCATCTCTAAATACAGGGTGATTTTTTAAGAGCTTGAGAACTTTTTTAAACAATAAAACGCATAAAATTTGCAAAATCTCATCGGTTCTTTATTTTAAACGTTAGATTGGTACATGACATTTACTTTTTGAAGATAATTTCATTTAAATGTTGACCGCGGCTGCGTCTTAGGTGGTCCATTCGGAAAGTCCAATTTTGGGCAACTTTTTCGAGCATTTCGGCCGGAATAGCCCGAATTTCTTCGGAAATGTTGTCTTCCAAAGCTGGAATAGTTACTGGCTTATTTCTGTAGACTTTAGACTTGACGTAGCCCCACAAAAATAGTCTAAAGGCGTCAAATCGCATGATCTTGGTGGCCAACTTACCGGTCCATTTCTTGAGATGAATTGTTCTCCGAGTTTTCCCTCAAAATGGCCATAGAATCGCGAGCTGTGTGGCATGTAGCGCCATCTTGTTGAAACCACATGTCAACCAAGTTCAGTTCTTCCATTTTTGGCAACAAAAAGTTTGTTAGCATCGAACGATAGCGATCGCCATGCACTGTAACGTTGCGTCCAACAGCATCTTTGAAAAAATACGGTCCAATGATTCCACCAGCGTACAAACCACACCAAACAGTGCATTTTTCGGGATGCATGGGCAGTTCTTGAACGGCTTCTGGTTGCTCTTCACTCCAAATGCGGCAATTTTGCTTATTTACGTAGCCATTCAACCAGAAATGAGCCTCATCGCTGAACAAAATTTGTCGATAAAAAAGCGGATTTTCTGCCAACTTTTCTAGGGCCCATTCACTGATTTGCAAGCGTTGCTCGTTAGTAAGTCTATTAATGATGAAATGTCAGAGCATACTGAGCAAATAATAATGCATGAAAATCATAACCTCAAAAAATCTGAGCAAATACTAATGCATGAAAATCCTAACCTCAAAAAAATCACCTTTTATAAGAACAGTTTGGATACCACGTGAGGTTGTAAGTTGACGAAGGGAGAAATCAATTATCATTATCAGCCATGCAGAGATTATTGTTTTTGTCTATTCTGCTACCTATCGGGGTCAATACTAGCATCATGTTCTCAGCCAATATGCGATAGTAGCAGTGATATTTGTGATCTCGAACATCTCGAATCAGTGTCGGTGCAAAGTATAGGAAGAGGAAAATAGATTTGTGTTCAGTGTGTATGCTCTGTTGAATTTGTTTCTGTAGATATAGGACTGCAAAGCGAATGCCGTGGTGACTAGGTACAGCGAAGCATGCTTGGTTTCGTCTAGTCATATGGGTTTTTCACCTACAGGGTAGTTTAATTGGTAAAACAATTTCCCCGGTTAGGAGTAAGCTACGGGTTCGAGTCCCGTCTATGCGGTAATGTTTTCGCGGTTTTCCTTATATAATTGCATTCGCATGTCAATTTTAAATCTGTTTTCCCCTTTAGATACTGATCATGTTTAAAACTAGCTCAAGGCGGCTCTACGTCTTACGCTCGTAACAAAGTCTAAAACAGTAATCGTTGAATGAATTTTATATTATATTGTTTTGAGGCATTTATATTGAAATTATGGGCGTATTTGATATAATTGATAGTCGGTTTAGCTTTGTTCTCAGTTCCGTCATTTAGGGTGAATCACTGCCCTTCGAGTGACAAAATTTGAAGATGTTCTTTTGGTTAGTTAAATTTTGTTGTCATCCGTGACAATCCAACATACATTAGTTGTGGTTCCAAAGATTTATCGTAATCAAGTACAATTTCTGAAAATGTTCCTCCTTGCAATTTACGGATCGTGAGTGCACATGCACTGACAATCGGAAATTGAATTTTTGCAATGGATTGGAATACACTGAAAGTCTAGAATTGTGTTTTGCTCCAATGCAAACGACCAGCAGCAGGATGACGCAATCGCTCTTGTTTGAAGCAAAACTGGTTCTACGGCAGGACTGCTCACAGTGCCAATTGGATCCATACTGAACCAATTTTGGCTAAGAACTTTCTTTTTACGTGATTTCGTTTGTAGCTTTTTCACAAATGGGTTGTCCCAAAGCCACAAAAAAAGCGAATTTTGATGTCGATTGTTTCAGTGCGGATTTGCATATTTCAGTGAAAGAAACTATCAAAATGCTGTACGAGATTCATTTCTGGCATTTCAAAGTGCCAAATTGGAATTAGAGCATATGGAAAAGTTTTGGTCATGGTTCGTGAATCAGTGACGGTTGAAATAGCAGATTAAGGAAAAAAAAGAAGTAAATATATCAACGCTGACACAATTGCAGATTTGAGATCCAATACCAGTGGATAGGCATTTCCACAGCTTGTCTTCGATCACTGGCAAATCCTATCCGGATAGCTCACTGAACCAAACCGTACACCGTTGTACAAGATAATTGTTGGCGTAAGAGTCTGAAAGAGTGTCTGTCGGATTTATCACAGCATGTAGAGACATTGTGAATTCATCTTACTCTTAACAACCACGTGAATCAAACTTGAGGATTGCAGCAAATTCAGTACAATTATTATCAAAAAATAATGTATACATGTTTACAACAACAATTTCATAATTAAATTATTTTCATAATGTATAAATAAAATGAACTATCAAAAAATCAGTGATCATTAATCATTGCAGCAACTGAAATGGTTCCAAAATGTATTATTGGGATTTTGCGAGTTTTCAATAAACACTGTTCGGAGCATTTTCCTCGAACGCGAAACAGTAAAATGCTGGCTTTATTCGCACTCCTTTGGTCCAACTTTGCGCACCTCGAAAAGTGCACAAAGCTAATCAAATTATTTCAGATTTGCACTAAACTGATGATTTTTTATAGTTCTTTAAATAACATTTGGATTTAGCATAATGTTCTCCATCATTGTCCACTTTTCGTTGTATTTTGTTGCATTGTAAACGACCTGCAGAAGGATGACGCAATCAATCTGCTGTGAAGAGAAACTGACTCTGCTAACGTCCCGCAATTGATTCAATACTGAACTGAATTATAGATTCTGGAACTGGAACTGAACTCTGGACCTGAACCAACCGGAATGGAGAATTTGATTTACTTCCTGCTCCTGGCTAGAATGAACGAAATATAACATCAACAAGTGTTAACAGTTTATACCTACCCAGTAGGTAACTCTAAAATGGAATGTCGCTTACTACATCAAACTCGTCGGCTCGGGTACGAGAAAAGCAAACACGCATCATGAGTTTTCTGCTTTGATACTCGTTGATACCAAACATTAAGGAAAACTTTATTTCTGAAGTATTTGTGATTATGTTCATATTTCCAATGCTATGTAGCAAAAGTTATGTTGATACGTTAGATAGAACAGAGAGTAAATTTTGAAAAGTCGCCCCATAATAAAGTAAGTCGTATTCACGACAAAATGGAACAGCTTCAGATTGTCGATATCAAATGCAACTTCACGAACGGTCACAGAATTTCCAGTGGAACTGACGTTTGTACAATAACCAGAAATAGTCCCGCATGAAGTTGATTTCTTCAATCATAGAACACATTTCAGAAAGCGTCACCTGATTTATAATGCATTGCTTGTTTGCTGATAACCGATAATGGCAACCAATGTCGATGAATATTTAAAATCCTGTTCCGGTTTCCGTCAAACAAGACGAAACGAAACGAAGGCAAACAATAAATCGATCAAAACATGCTCCAATTGATCCCCCAATAAACGTGACATTCATGCGCCCCTCGCCCCTTGGTTCCATCCATCCATCCATCCAAACCCAGCATCCACACGAGCTCTCCAGCAAACAAACAAGATTAATTGATTTATCCGGTTGATTTGATAGAGGCGCGAAGGAAATTTCGCTTCAAAGCGAGCTGCCGTTTTCCGCCTGTTTGTGTTTGTGCCTTTTCGGTTCGACTAGTGGCGCTTAAAAACCGGTGCTGGAAATTCGGCGATGACGGCGAGAGTGAGGTGACTGCATCGCTTAATGGAAGAAAAGCAACTCGTTTCGATTTGGTGCTGATGTGGCGTACGATTGAAGAGATGGGTCTTTGCCTGTTGTCACCGAACGTGAGGAGGTAAAGCGGCTTGATCCAGATGAGCGAGAGCGCACGTGATTGGTCGTGACTGAGTGAGGTGAGAACATGATAATGAAAGTTGGCAGAGCAGTAGGCGATGAAAGCGAACATAAACAATATTCACCGTGCTCGAATCGGCGGGCCGTCTCTCTGCGTGCCGGTAGCTATCGTAAGTTTCATCGGAATGAAGTGAGTGCGGATTGGCCATACAAGAAGGTGGGCAGTTCGTTTGAGTGTTTTTCTTTTTCGCGCTGGGCTTTTTTCAAAGAAGGTGTATAACGAAAGTGAAAATTAACCATTAGTTTCCGCCGATCGAATAAAACAAGCAGACTGGTTTGAAAATGTGCCATTCGAAGAAGTTTAGCTAAGTCGTAATGAAAAATGACTTTAAATTATATCAATCTCGAAATAAGTTATACGCTTTAAATGAACCAAAAGTAATTTTTTATCATAAAAATATTGATATTTGTACCGTACTAGCTATCAATCCCGACATGAAACAGTTTCCCAGTACTTGTTGGAACCTGTCGAAACCACAAAAGTGCATAACAACGTCAATTTGTGTGGTTTGCCATTTGCAAAAGTACTTCCCAAGCCACAACATTTTAATGGGTTTTTGAAAATGATACGCTTTTTGTCGGACCGGATCCGGAACACTTCCCATTAGTGAGCCTAGTTTAACAACGTACCGTACGTACATTTATCAAAGCAATGATGCGGATGATTATTCTGCCTTTCAAACGGAAGCTCTATTAGGGATTCGGGAACTCGTTTCAAACAGGTGCTGCTGTGTTTTTTTTTATTCGTTTGAACTCTTGCCAACTTCTATGTTCATGGCAGGAATATGGGAAAAGCAGTGGAATGTTATCGAACTAGATTTTTTTTGAGCATCAGACTATGTTGCTGGTACAGATTGGACGAGGTAACACCGCAATATGAAGTTTTCGAAAAAAGATCGATTATTGGAAAAAAAAGGTTTTTTTTTTTCGCTAATGTTCAATTCCGCTATTGCATTCGTCAGTATTTTTCCAATTGGTTTTCCGTGTAGTATAGATGAAAAAAAAACCGTTTTTAATCCTCCTAGCAGTAATGATGTAATGATGCCTTTCTCATATTACTTGTATTTTCAAAAACATCACTAGAAGAATCTATCAAACTTGAATAAAATCAACCTTTTCAATTTATAAACAATTATGCCAAATTAATATAGATTTTTACATGTCGCAACCTTGCACGCTATACAATATTCAACAAAGCACACTGTGTGCTAGGTGGTAGTGTTTTCTTCTTCCTTACCAGCACGTACCGATGTGTACCGATTTTGCATAATTTTGTATGACAGTTTTAAAGTTTTTATACTCATTGCCCTATAATTTCAGAATCAAAAGTCGGATCTGGATGAAAATGCACAGTATCGTTGAAGACACTGAGAGCTTTAATTTGAATCATGATCGGTTTAACCGTTGCTGAGAAATCGAGGTGAGTACCGGTTTTGGAGCTTTCCTTCACTATTACCGGTGCGTTTGGAAGTAGAAACCGGGCACTAGTAGTCCCAAAGTAGATTTATATATCAACCAACTAACAAGGTCTGCCAACTAGATGAATTTACCAGTACATTTTATAAAAATGTGCACCTCGTTTTGCTACCACTAGTGAAAAAAATACACATGAAATTGAACATTTTTACTAATCGCACTGTAACTCTTAGTTTGTAAAAATCGGTTAAGAAATTTCCGAGAAAATTGAATGCGAATTTTCTCATAGATTTGCACACATTGCCTTGTAATTCCGGAACCGGAAGTCGGATCAGAATAAAATTCAATAGCCATCTATGGGACCATAAGACCTTTTGTTTAAATCTAAGTTTCTGAAAATCGGTCACTCTATCTCTGAGAAAAGTAAGTGACAATTTTTTTTTCATTTATTTGGGGCATATCACCCTATAATTTCGGAACCGGAAGTTGGATTGGGATAAAATTCACTAGCGATCTATGGCACCGTAAGATCTTTCATTTGAATCTAAAATCGAGAGCTTAATTGTCTCGAGAACACTATCGTCACTATCATCGGCACCCTGTACACAAACGAACATGTACAGAGATTCTGCTCAATAAGGTTTTTTTTGTAGTGCAGGGTAGTTTAATTGGTAAAACGATTCCCGAAATATAAAAAGTTACGGTTTTGAGTTCCGTCGTTGTGGGATTTTCTCGCAAATTTTCATTTCTGCTATTGCTTTCGTCAGCCTTTTTCAATTGGTTTTCCGTGTAGTAATGTGAGAGGCATAACTGAACGACGAGAATACGAATGAAACGCACATACTTTTTCCACACTTCCGAATGTCGGCAATCGCACTAGTACTGGTTGATTTATTGTGTGAATTTTTTAAACTTTCAATGCTTCTCTTGCACATTTGTAACGGTGCAAATATGTAGCGAAATACACGAGCATAAAAAATTACAGGATTTCGAAGAGGAATTACTTCAAAAATAATATATTCAAATTCTTTCATGTATTTTAAAATCGACAACCAAACGTTGATGGGCATCTAGGATTTCAAAATTCAAGTTATGAATTATTGTGCCGTTAATTTCAATAACTTATTTGTCAAACCTGTCTCAAAAATAAATACTATACAACGATTTAAAAGAATAACCTCAAACCGAAAACCACCATCTTCGATTTTAATAACTTCAAAACTATAAATTATCGATATCCACTGGGCAAGCGTGGACAAAGGTATCTTAAATTCTTAAAATTTCTTAAAAAAATTCATGAAAAATGGTAAAATAATATGCACTTAAAAAACTACATATTTTTTTAGCGAATATCTTACAAGCCAGTTGTAATACCATATAAAAAATATCTTGTTAGAATAATATTCAGTATTTTTCTTCAATAAAATGATGCATAGTTGGAAGCAGCTAAGTGAAGTTTTGTCATCATACAAAGATATTGTTACAGAAGAATAAAAAATTTCGCAATATAAATCAATTATAAAAGGGTTTTTGGTTATAAATCGAATGACTAAATTAACCATCTTAAACAACAGGCAAAAAAGTGTAAAAGTATTCATGGTTTATACACAGAAAAAATTTTTGATTTTTCAGGTGATACAATTCTACAATCAATAAAAAAACGAAACCAAAAGTATTGTGTTGTAAGAATAAAGCAAAACTAGTAAAGGGTGATTTTTTGCTAGTATCTTTTTGGCAACACTGTTCTTGACATTCAATCGTGCAGAATTTCACAGGCTGCGAGTAAAAATTGCATTCGGCTACCAAGTACCGCTGTATGTAATATTCACCCAAATATGTGCTGCTGTGGCTCAGACGACAAACTCCATTTATAAGCATCTTATATGATGTAAAATCACAAGATTTGCACATAGTTAGCGTCAATTTTCCTAACGAACAAAACGTGTCCTAAGCCCACTGCTAATCCAAATAACTACGGGAACGTGCCACTTGAGCCAATGAGTTCTGATTTTTGAGCCCACTGTACTCAATCACTGGAAATATTCCGCATATTTCTATGCGTCGGTTTTACACGGTACGCTTTGTGAGAGGATTCGTTCAATTAATGCGGTTCAAAATTTGAGCGTCTTATTTTGGCACTGAATTTCTCCTTAATGCTTGTTCATACCAAACATTTTCGGAAATTTAGAGTTATTTGTGGTAATTTCATACTATTAAAAATAGTATCATAAATTGCTGACCATATTTTCGATGAAATGGAAAAAAAAATTATGTTGCCGAGTTAAATACACCAAGAGATATTTACGATTAAGGTCTGCCCATTCTTGTTCAGAGTGAATTTTGAAATGGCGCTTCATAGTAAAGTAAAACGTCAAAAATTCACGTCAAAAAATTATTAGTAGTTCTGCTTATTTTTCCGCCTCTTTTTAGGAGCAACACATTTTGAAAATTTTGCTCAGAGATTGAATTTATCAAGATTAATAACACTATTGTTATCGCTGCTACCTGTACTTTTTTTTCCTTGGCCTCTTTATGTATTACTAATTGCGTTGATGTCTATTTTCCGTGAGTGAATTAGTTTTCTTAGCTTTTTGGCTTCCACTACAACTAGTTCTAGTTCTATATGTTATAAACTGTAGTATTCAGAAAAAAGTTATTTGAAATTGGATCAATTTGAAACGAAACCGAAAGTATTGAGTTGTAAGAATAAAGCAAAACTAGTAAAGGGTGATTTATTTTTAGTATCTTTTTTTGGCAACACTATTCTTGATAGGTCACGCGTGAAAAACTTTCTGACCCTATGTGCGGGGTTGGGAATCGAACCCAGGCGGCTATTACCTATCACGCTACACGCTATTGAAAATTGTGTTCAGCGACGAAGCTCATTTCTGGTTGAATGGATACGTGAGAGAGCAAAATTGACGCATCTAGAATGTAGACTAGTTGGTCATGCCTGACATGTGAATTCAACAAGACGGTACCACATTCCACACGGCACGCGAAACAATGACCTAATTGAGATCCGCTTTCGGTGAACAGTTAACTCACGTTTTTGGCCCGTCAATTGGGCGTCCAAATCATGTGATTTAACGCCTTTGGACTATTTCTTGTGGGGCCATGGTAAGTATCATGTCTTCAAGTATAAACCAAAAACGATTGATCCCTTGGAAGCCATGGTTTAATCATTTATTCGTGCAATACCAGCCAATATGTTGGAGAAGGTGTGCCATTGGTCATCTTCAAACATTAAATTATATTGAGCGTTCTATTGAGTCCAATAAAGATGTCATCAATTTTCTCAATTTTTGGGTGTTTTTTTTTTAAATCAAATCCTATGCCTCTTAAAAATCACCGCCTAATTGCAAAGTTTGCGTGAAGAATACAAGCGTGTAATTAAAATCGCCGATGATTGACCTTCATAACATCTGCAGTCTTATACATGTAGTAGAATTGCTACGACATTGTTAGTCAAAGAATAGTTCACAAATTTTTAGTGGTTATGGGAAATGAGGCTTGTTAGCTCCAAAATCTGGATTCCTCTAAATACGTATATCTCTAAAAATACCTTTTTTATTTTTTTACTTTTTTATTTATGACTTCTGGTCAGTCAGTAATTTTTACTTTTTTCGGTTTTTTAACGATATCAAACTAACTGGAGATTATAAGATATTATAAGTTAGTTTGATATCGTTAAAAAACCGAAAAAATCTAAAAATACCTAATCAACGCATACAAAATTTCGAAGTAACCACCAGAAGGACGCGAAGCACCGGTTGTAATTTATGTGCTGGAAGACTTAAGGCAGTTTCCCGGAATGTCTTTCTATACTGCCATGCAACGGAATGATGTAGAGGAGCATTTCAGGATGAATAAAAAGGCCAAGCTTTAAAAAAATATTTAATTTGGCAGGCAATATGCAGCTGTGGTTGAGCAAACCAAAGCAAAGGTAAACAACAGGGTTTGGAATATGCAGTCACCGGTGAATGAATATATAGTTTCCATTGCATTATGAGCAAACAATTCCACCACTCACAAAGAGGATTCCATTTCCAGCCAAAAAGAATCACACAAACAAAACGCTAGTGGAAGCAATTTTATTCTACACGTACACAGACGATGCAGTGTGCTGATATTAGAGTATTCATGAGGCACAAAAGCCGTGAATATAATTTTCTCTCTTTTTTCTTTGTTTCGATTATAGAGGTTTTAACCTTAAGGTCATTCGTCTCTTCGGGTCAGAAAAAATTTTTAACCCTATGTGCGGGGTTGGGAATCGAACCCAGGTGGGCTCAGTGAAAGGCATCGACTTACCCATCACGCTATACCCGTCCTCAATTTTCTCTCTCGTCGTTTGAGCGTCGTTTCTCTCACAAAATAATTCATAGCAAGCAAACTATCTTCACGTGACAGGGGAATTGTGAAGATTACATATCCAATTTTCGCTAGCAGACTGATCACTGGTTCTTAACTGTCGAATGTTTTTGCGAGCTTCGAATTTTATGCCACGAAAACTATCGCATATCACTTATTTAATTCATGTCAAGCTTATAGAGGGTATCAATGTTTAGTTATAGTTTAATATTATAAACAGAAGTAGCAGGAGCGCAGGATTAGCGATACTGCAAACAAACAAGAGCTTCGTTTCCTGGCTGCTCGAGAGAAATTAACTCATGCACTCTTGTTACTTCTGTAAATCGAAGTCCTGCTAAATAGCGTTTAATTTGGTTCAATCGAAATAATGCATAACAGTAAATCAACCAGTAGGATTAAAAATAAGTGTTTTAATCAGTATTCCGCAATGTCGATAAACTTATTTGAAAGCTTACAATATCAATCAAATTTGGAAGAGTTATGGCGAATATTTCCGGTTCGAGAGATGTAATGTTATATGTGACGTTAACGACAAATTCTAGTGTTTTTCATTGCAACAAAATTTCTCGGAGATGAAAGTGTCAATTTCTAAAGACTTAGACTCATTTGAAACCTATTATTACGTTATTTGATTAGCTCACAATACTAATGACCGAGGCTAGAATTTTACAAATGTTTTAATGAGACCACTGAAATGGCAGTAGAAAGGCATTATCGCACTACTAGGTGGATTAGGAAGAGTTTTTCTTTTATAGGAGCCCACTTTTCAATGTATGAATGGCTAGTAGGGAACATAATTTCCTTACTTTGGGACAAAATGTTATCAATATCGAAAATGTTTTAATTTCGAAAATCGATTTTAAATTTTTAAAGTCAATTTTTTTCAGTATAGTACTGGATAAGGATTTGTCAGTATATTTATTGAAATTTCAACTGATTTTGTGAAATTCATTTGTGCAACACCATTTTGACACTTAAAAAAAATAGTTCAAAAAGTTTGGTCTCTTTCAAGCAGCTATATAAATTTTGGAAAACCGAAGTATGCCAAGTGGCTTCTTGTGAGAAAGTCTACATATCCAGACAGTTTTATTTAAATTTTAAATTTTAGCACTCAGGTATCGAAGTCGATGTACGTGGGACGTGCTTGTTGTAGAGTAGCCGTTTTTCAACTACTTATTTTAAATGTTACACCATACTTGACGAAAACAAATTGTAGTCGGTTTTACCCTGAAGATGAAGGTATAACATTCGAAACGTTGGACATTAACGAAAAATAAATGTTTTGATGAGAAACCAATTGACCAAAAAGCCATCTTTTGCTTTGAAACAATATTAATTGGTCGCACCAGCATCAAATAGTTTCGTTTAAATCTGAGAGGGTGCTGCCAACATTTGTTCGAGTTGGTGCGAAATTCGTCTATTTTGAAGATTCATTCCAGACGCGGGAGGAACCTGCTGAAGATGGTAACTACAAACTGTTTCCAAGTAATCTAACCTCCTAATCACTGCTTTTACTAACAAATTCGATTGACGCGGATATTGAAGGAAAGGTGGCCTAAATATGAGACCACGGCAAGAGTTCGTCATTTTTCATCACGACAACACTCGTCCGCATGTTGCGCCTTCAATAGAAAACCATTCGAATCAGAATAAATTGTTTCGAATGACTCTTTTCTCGTGATTTTTCTCAGGATTTGTGCCTTGGCACAAATCTCCAAATATCAAGGCGAACGTGCCATTTGAGCCAATTTGTTCTGATTCCTTGCCGTGAGTTCTTACCATTTTCGTGACCGGGAAAAAGGGAAGAGAGATGCGGTAGAATGGGTGGGGTAGGGTGACAAGATGACACAAAAATTGTACAGTAAACAGTTTAAAATTATCAATAAGTATAAACGACTTGCGAGAGAGCTCAGAGTTAAAAATTCATGTCTTTAATCTTATGTACAACTGTTCATCTATGCAATAGTATTCGAAAACACAACACCTAATTGTGATACTGCAAGATAATAACACATCAGATCATAAGGGAGGGGTCAGAATTCGAAAAATCGCACAGAAAAAATGACATTTTTTTTATTTTAGGTAATTGCAGTATTTGCGATCTGTTCATTCAAATATGTTTAATTGTTAAAGAATGGCATGGCTTTGTTGAAAATGTGACGAAAAATTTCTTTTTGCCTTTCTCATATAGAAAGGCTATGCAATCACTGTGAAAATCGAGGGAGGGCCGAATGTCATATACCATTCGACTCAGCTCAACGAACTGAGCAAATGTCTGTGTTTGTGTATGTGTCCGCGCGCGTGTGTGTGTATGTATGTGTATTCAAATAAAAGGTTTGTTCCCATAGCTTGCTATTTAATTTCATTTGAATGTGACTTCCGGTTCCGGAGTTGTATGCTAATATGTAAAAATTTGAGAAAAAGTTTACACTCAATTATCTCTGGAACAACTCAACCGATTTTTGCAAACTATGATTCAAATGAAAGGTCCTATAATATCCTAAAAATTTGTGGAACATTTTATCAGGATCCGACTTTCGGTTTCAGAACTAAAGAATGATAAGTGGAAAATTACCTTTTTTATTAGTATTTTTCCACGAACAATGGTTAAAAACAGGTACAAATCCCATAAAACTGTCTGATAAATTCTTCTAGTTTGCAGAGCTTGTTAGTTTGTGGGCATGGAAACTTTATTCGGCACTACTGGTCCCCTCTTTTCCTGTTCCGAGAGCTCCGAAAGTGGAGAAGAAAAACTTATAAAACTAAATTCACTTCGATTTCTCTGCGATGCTTGAACCGATTTTCACAAATCTTGATTTGAATTAAAGTTCATACTGTCTTTAAACCTACTGTGGAATTTCATCCGGATCCGACTTCCGGTTCCGCAGTTGCAGGGCGATGAGTGTCAAGTTTTCAAATTGCCATATAGAGTGACAATATGTGCAACACCGAAAGAAGAAGAAAACACAAAACGAACAAGTTGTACACGTTGTGCAGTGATGTCAATAATAATAATATAAATATGGATAATAATAATAATTATAATAATAATAATTTTTTTTTTTTTTTTTTTCCCTTTATGGGCTGCTCTGGCCGAGGGGGGTGGTTACAACGATCCACACTTTCCATACCAGACGAACTAGGCTATGGTGCCCAAATGAACACTAGTAACGAAGGAGGAAATCCTCCAGCATGTAACCCAAGCGACAGATTCCTTTGCGGCTATCAATTTGCAACGAAAGATACGAGTATCTTCTATTGCAAGTTCGCCAGAGAATTTGTCACTTGAGCAGGAAGTGTGTGCTTCACCCTGTAACCAGTCAATCATTGAGTCGTGCGTCTCTGTCGTATTCGTATTTTGTCATCCTACCAGCTGCTTCTGTGTCTTAAATGTCCTCGTCGATGAAACTTTGCAAATTTCGCATTGTATCCGCTTCGGTCTTGTCCCTGCTTTCCTAAATAGTCTTATATGTCTGAAGCGGTACAAACGATTATTACTTTAAAGTTCCTAAACAGATGTAGATATGTTTGATCTACTAACACTATCCATTCTAATCTGCTCTGATTAATTCTATCTTTGTCGAAGTTACGTTACATTTCCTTTTCCCCATTGCATCGCTTTTTTATTATGCCGGAGAAACCTGTTAATATCTCAATGTGATAATTTATCAAGAATAAAGAAATAAATATTTATAATATTACAATAACAACAACAATAATAATAATGATAATAATAAAAGTAATAATAAAAATAGAAATATTGTGACTTACCAAAAGTTAATATGTCATCAAAAGATTTATTACAATAACATACCAATGTTTCGTCGTTTCACTGGGGCTCTTGATTTGTTTTCAATTTCCTTTTGGTATTCCTGTAGCATCCTAGTATATCCATATCGTTTTTGTCTATAATCTTTTATTTTGATATTTTCTCGTGATAAGAATAAAAGAAAATTAGGTGTTAGTAAGCTTGTTAAATTATATAATGTAAGGATGCGCATTTAACACTAGATTGCCCAGGAAAGTCACAATATGTAAACAATGGAAGGACCGCGTGAAATTCTGTGAACTTTTTTAATTCTTTATTTACCGATATATGCACTTAGGAATACTGCACTAGCTTTTATTTATTCTGTCACAGTTTATATTATTGACTTTCTCTCTTTCCATCATTCTGACTGCCTTTGAGCAGTCTAGGTCTAAACTAAGTGTTGGGCCTTCTAGTGTTGAGCACGCATCCAGGAAACAAGAACTACTACATGTATTTCGTGAAGAAATACTAGGTGTGACTGTATGAAATGGTCCACGTGAACCGTTCTCTTCCAGAAACACACATCTCACACTCTTAGTTAGAAGGTGACATCTGTGTCCAAGTTTGAGAAATCTAAGTACATTCAAACCTTTCCCGATATGAGAGTGTATTCACACTTGATTAATCAGTTTCGTCATCATTGCAATTTGTAAACATTACCGATACCGAGCCGGATCGGAAAGGTTTGAAAGTTCTTAAACGGTTCATAGGATATCAATTTACTCCTATTCCTGATAACAATAGTCCTCCTTTTAGAATTAAATTCACCAAGCTCAGGACGAATATGATATATTAATATTCATCCCAACTGGATCAAAATAATTCAAATTGGTGACCAATTCCAGGCATAAGAATGCTCGAAACCACCTAATGACCTATTGTCAATTTCAAGCATTATTAGTCCTGTCCACTCCGTGATCGATTCAGACAACACAATAATTTTCATCTTTTAAATTTATAAGCTAACGATCGATCTCGGTATGGTCAGACTTTGTAAATACGCGAAGTGTAAATTGACTCCCACCCCCATCCACCAAGCGGGGGTACGCACCCTGTAGCTCATCATCCAAAGCCTAGGGATAATAATAATAATAATAATAAAAATAATAATAATAATAATAATAATAATAATAATAATAATAATAATAATAATAATAATAATAATAATAATAATAATAATAATAATAATAATAATAATAATAATAATAATAATAATAATAATAATAATAATAATAATAATAATAATAATAATAATAATAATAATAATAATAATAATAATAATAATAATAATAATAATAATAATAATAATAATAATAATAATAATAATAATAATAATAATAATAATAATAATAATAATAATAATAATAATAATAATAATAATAATAATCATAATAATAATAATAATAATAATAATCCTATTACATGTTCTATGCTGCTGATTCATGCTGTTTAGCTTGACTTACATATGCAGAAGTAACAAAAACGCAGGTTCGTTTCGTTTGTTAGATTTCGTTTAATTGGTTTATTCGAAATAGAGCATGAGATAGTAAGTATAGTTTTAACTACGTTCAAAACTGTTCCAATTTGTAGGTCATATTTGTTGGTAGTAAACGAACTAACTTCGGCTATTCCGTTTATCTGAATCCGGTTTCAGAAGAATTGGAAATAGTGATCAAAAACTGCAAAAAGGATCTCACTTACTTTTCTTGGAGATGGCCAAATCGATTTTCACATACTTATAGGTTCAAAAGAAAAGTCTTACAGTTTCATACGGAATTCCTTAATTTGTTGTGGATACTACTTTCGGTTCCGGAACTACAGGGTAAACAGGTTTTATAGAGTTTGTGAGATTAAATCCGAACAAATTATCCAATTTCTATTCATTATTCTAACAGAAACTTTACGTCTGCTTAGCGGTTCAAATTGAACTGCCGAGTTTAGCACTAAGCAGTTCAATTCGAACTGCTCTGCACTGATGAGTCAAAGACGAAACGTAAAAATAATGAAAACGGTTATGTGCCCTTGCACAAAATTTGGCTAACCCCTAAATGAAATAATAATCGTTTTTCATCACGACAATGATCGTCCACAAGTTGCGACTTCAATCGAAAACTTCTTAGATAATACAGGATAGTTTACCATCTACTGTTATTCGAGTAGTTTTTGACTGAAGCCGCAACTGGTGGACGAGAGTTGTCGTGATGAAAAACGATGATTTTTCACCTCAGCCGCTGTATGTAGAGGCCAGAATTAGGAGCATTTTGCGGTCTAGAATTGTTTCGAAGAATTTAGTTTGATCAATAATTTACCGTTTTACGAACACATTTCAAATTAGAAAATGTTTTCACAACACAATTGTGGAAAACCTTCTCACCTTTCGAACTCTTCCCCCTAAAGTTTACGCAATAGACTTTTTTTCTGTCGCTCAAGCAACGTAATCACGTAATCCGCACCTACTCATAACGATGAGTAAAAATGTCATATAAACAAACAAACAAATATTAACTCACAACACCTGTTAATTGGATCCATTAGCGTACCGCTTAAGTTTCACTTGCTCAACAATTTGTTACCGTGAAGTATAATTTTTTTTTGTTCGAATGCATAAATGCACATCAAGCTGACCACCGGCCGACCGCTGGGAACATAAACACCGCCTCTCCGCTATGAAGAGCAGGCAGGCAGGCAGGCAGGCTGACAGACTACGGGGCGTGGGCACTCACTCAATTTCAGGCTATTAACACGTTCGCCTAATTTTTTGCTGTTGTTGCTTCCACCTTCCACCGGCCGTCGCGGAATTGTTTAATATGTAAAATACCTTTCCGCATCGGTCATTAGAGTGTTTGGCAGCCGTTGCGTTCGAGCGAAGAAAGAATTTGCAAACGGGGCACAGCACCTACAGTCACCTACAGTGATTTATCGTTGAACGGAAATGAAACTGGACGAACATAATCGACTATACCGAGCGTGGCTTGGCTCTCAAGAGTGGCAAAGAAACCGTCAGTAAGGTAGTGAAATCTATGTGGAGTTGACACCGAAATAACACCGAAAATAATGAAACAAATAGTTTTCAATTCATTTTTTTAAATAGCTTACATAGAAGGTTGCTTCTTCGAATATTGATCGATAATTTTCATCTTGACACAGAATAAAATAATAAACCATCCAGAAGACTCTTACCATTTGGCTACACTTTCCCTTGGCACAGCGTTTCCCTCCGAAGCCAAATAGTTGAGCAAAGTTCTATCTCATTTGTCGCTCATTTGAACTTTTAGTCCTTGAAGGTTACATCCACAGCAAACCAACTGCGAGAGCGCTTCCTGGCGACATGCAAAATCTGAACCTTCTTAAAAGATATAAACACACATTCGCACTTAACTCATGGCAAAGCCTCCGGCTGGTTTTTGGTTGGAGCATTTAAATCCAAGCATCCTCCGTCTGCCGTCTGCCGTCGTTCCGGAACCCCGATAGAACCGCGGCCGCGACTTATAGCGGAATATCTGTTACCAGGCATCCGTTTCGTGAAAAATCACGAGAACTAATTCTCATTAGCATTGTAAATTGGGTTAAAACTTGGATCAGGATGTCATCATTTGGTGGAGTCAAGTCGAGTCTGCGATTCCATCGTCACAAGGGTCGAAAGGGTGAAGAGAGTTTTTAACCCGGGTTAGTCTGTTTGCCACGCTGTCGCCGTTGGATGCGAGTTAATCACAGCAACTAAAAATGTATGCCGATTTTTTTAATAGACGTTTTGAAAATATAGTGCACTAAATAAGATTAAATGATAAGATTTGGAAGAAAGCACGTTGCTTCTGTTTAGCTTTATGCATTCAGCACAATCTTTGGACTGAACTAAAACAGTAGTTTGGAACAATTTAATTTATCAACACTGGCGACAGTCGGAAGGCAACCCGACTTGGACGCTATGCTGAATGTAAGCAAATTAAATGTAAAAACACTTAATTTCCTTTCGAAATGAAATTATCTTTTTGCCGGCTATGCATTCGTATTCTAGAACCGTTTTCACCCCCAACGCAGAAGGAGAAGAAGCAAAACAAGACCGTTCTAAATCGAGGAACGTAGGGCGATATGGACATCCAATGAGTAGGAATCAGAATTTACTTTCTACTTTGATTGATTTCTGGTTAGTACTTTTTTCGTTCTGCCAAACGAAAAAAGACGGTTGGGTAATATCAGTGACATAATTCGATGATGTGTTTTTGCTTTTCAACAATTCCAAACATTCGATAATCGCACGTGCTGGTTGATTGATTGTGTTAATGGTGAAAAACTTTCAATACGTCACTTGCAGAATTGTAACGGTACAAATGTAAAGCGAAACCTACAAGAGAGAGAAAAAAAATACTAGGTTGTGTGAGGGACAAGACCTTAAAATGGCATGTTGAAATTCATTCATAAATTTGTTTAAGTTTGAAAAATTTACCACAAATCGTTTGTGGCCATTTAAGACTTCTGACAAGCCTAGGGTTACCATCTCGGATGCATCCCACATCCGGCATCATGATTTGGTTGAAGTGACTATATTTAAATATAAAAAAATCAACATTGCGAGGGAGATGCGCATTGTTTCACCTAATTGAGCATCTCCTCATTGAGGTGAAATCTGCTTATTTGTGAAGATTAATGGCTCTCGAATTGTAAAATCTGATTCCCCATTGAAACGGAAGCTTCACATAATATACCGAGTGTGAGATCTAGTTCAAACATTGACCGTTTACTTCAATTCAGATGCAAAGAGAGGAATAGCAATGATGTGAACAATCTAAGTCATACTTTATTTCAAAAGAACAACTCGAATGCAATGACTCTGTTTCAGTTTGTTTTCTAAAATCAAAATTCCTTGATAACAATTCAATCTTGTTCTAGGGAAAAAACTTACAATATTCAGAATTTGTCCTATTTTAAAGTTTTCCTACATGACAGTTCACAACACAAAATTTGAACAGAGTGCAAAAAAGCTTGGAAAAGTACGGGCCTGTAATGTCAGAGACATAACTGAATGTCGTGAATACGAATAAAACTGTCAATTTTTATTTTTACTTCCGAATATTAGTTGATCGATTGTGTGAATTATGCAAGGTTTTTCCTTTTTCACTACTAGAACTTAAAACGATACACCTAAACTAAAGTACAGATTAGTTACATTAAACATTCTGAAATACAATTAAATATTACGAAATAACCAGTATAGGTTTTTTTATTTAAAAAGATATTTTATTCAAGCCTATTTGCGTACAAGCTTTACGTGGCCGATTGAGCTGAGTTTTTAGATAATTTGTTTTTGTATTGGATCTCAATGTCACCCTTTTTCTAGGGGGAGAAGAGCTTCCATTTCTCTCCTGTGAGGATTGAGGGGCAGTTTGTTCGCGGTTCGTCTCGTCATCCATTGCCGCATCGGTGGTATTGTTGTTGATTTCGTTGCTAGTTGCTGTAGATCCGTCTTGTTGTACATTGTTTGCAGTTGCTGGTTGGTTGGATGGTAAGTTGTTAGTTGCAGCTGGTGTACTTTGTTCTATAGGGGATACGTTGGATGGTTTCGTTGAAGGGGATGCTTCACTGTTGTTGGTGATTGTTACAGGTGTACTGGGGTCGCTTAGGGTTGATGTGACGGAAGCACTGTTGTCCTTTAGTGTAGTTGTCTCCTTGTCCAGTTTATCACATGGCTTACCGTAGTGAACAGCTTTTTGGCAATATTGACATGTGGCCATCTGATTGTCATAGGTAACAAGTGATTTGCACGGTATTCTTGTATCCTGACCGAATGTTACATAAGAAGGTATAGGCCTCCTCAAGCGCATGCGTAACAAACGTACGCCATTTAGAATACCGGGGAAAAAAATCTTCCACTTTTCTTTACCGATAGAGAGAATCTCTCCGTATTGGGACATAGTTGCGCGAATATAAGGATCGGGGACGCATGAGGGTAGATCATACACACGCACTTCTATAGCACTATCTTCCATATATACTGGAATGTTGTACTTGATATTTTCATGCTCCATATAGTGCACATTATTATTGTCTTTAGCGAATTGAATTGCATCCAACTCTTTATAGAACTGGATATAAACAACATTATTGGTCTTATTGCATTGAAGTAAATGCACACGTTTAATGTCAAGATGCATTTGCTACTTATGCAAACCTTCAAGTTCTCGTATCGAAGGTCGAATTTTGCACTGCCTGAAGTCAACAATAATTGTATTCTTTCGTACCGGCGGTAGTTTTTGTTCGTTTGGTTCACTCATTTCGAGGTCGTTCTATTTTTCACTACACAATACTGTACTTGGTTTCTTCTGTCCCGAACGTAAGCGGTTTTGTTTTATCGACTGACTTGGATGAGATGAGAAAGCGAACTGGACCAGTATAGTTCTCTATGATAAAATAATGGTGGTTCCGAAAAAAACCTTTTATGTCGGCGTTCGTGATTGAGAGTGACGAGTTGAATTCGAATCTATTCTGAGTCGGTGCGGTGCTTTTTATATAGCAAATCAACAGAAAGTTCCAGTATAAACTACAACTGGTTGAAAAAGCCGAATACAGTATAGTAAAGGAAAATTTCGCATAATTCTTTGGATATACAATTATGGTTCTAAACAGAAACATGCAGAATTTTGATGTCGATTATGTCATTTCGGATTTGAATATTTTAGGGAAAGAAACTAGGAAGTACGGGATTAGTTTCTGGCAGTCAGAAGGGCCAAAATATGTAATCCTCTAATACTAAACTAATTACTATTACTATTATCATCATTAAACACTTTTTGGATATAAACAGTATTCCGAATTTTGTATTGCGAATTTTGCACCGCGAAAATTCCACAAAGCTAATCAAATTATCCTAGATTTGCCCTACAATGATAGTTTTAATTTCCGATTTTTTTTCTTTCTTTTTGCATACCTCAAAATAATTGAAATAATTTGCAAATAAGCAATTTTTATAGTTCCTTAGATAACATTTGGAGCCATTGGAAGGGCTGATTTTGCTTAATGTTCCCCATTGTTGTCCATTTTTCGTTGTATTTTGCTCCAATGCAAACGACCAGCAGCAGGATGGTGCAGTCGATCTTTTTGGAGAGAAACATGCTCTGCGATCTTTATACCACGCAAAAAGCCTACTTTCATTGCCGACTACTCCTCCTGACGACCGAAGTCCAAATGAGAGCACGACCTGGGCGTTTGAGATTTTGTACCACGCAAAAGTTCTGCTTTCATTACTGGCGACTGCTGATCCCGACGACCGAAGTCCAAATGAAAGTACGACCTGATTTGTTCTTACTGATGTTGGTGGGAGAACCTCACCTCGACATCCAATTCCGTCTGAAGCGCTAGAAGAAATTAACCGATTTTCAATCAAAGTTTACCTTTTATACTCGTCCAGTAGATAATCGGAACTGATAAGTGCTTGACTACCTCATAACCGTCGTGCGGGTCCTCATTATTTCCAAAAGTTTTAGAAAAATTTGGTTTTCAGTTATTTATGGTAATCTCACGCTGTTGAAAATTTAAACACAAATTCCTGATCATATTTCCGATAGCTTGTAGAATATTTTTATTCGCGATAAAGCTTTGCTCATTCTTGTACAGGGTAAATTTTGAAAAGGCGCCCCATAGTAACACATGGATCAATAAGTCCCGAGACTAAAGCAGAAATGGCGCTCGTAGTAAACCAGTAACCAGTCTTTCTAGAGTACTAACCTTTGCTTGAAACGGGTCAAAATTTTAAGTCGATCCGACCAGAAACAGCTGAGTTATCGAGGTTGAAGTAAAGTCGTTTTGTAGTTTGTTTAAAAAATGGAAAAAACCGAGTTTCGTGTTTTGATAAAACATTGTTTTTAAATGGATAAAAACACCGTGCAAGCGAAACAATGGATTGAAAAATGTTATCCGGACTCTTGTCCATCAAAAGCAACGATTTGTCGGTGGTTCGCCGAGTTTAAACGTGGTCGTACCGAAACAAATGACGGGGAACGCTCGGGTAGACCTGTGGAAGCCGTTACACCGGAAAATGTGAGTGAAGTGACAAAAATTATAACGAAAGATCGTAAAGTGAAGCTCCGTGAGATTGCTGAGATGACACAGATATCATATGGAAGTGTATTTACTATCCTTCATGAAAACTTGAGCATGAAAAAGGTTTTTTCCCAGTGGGTGCCGCGATTGCTTTCGATGGAACAAAAACAAGTCGATGAAAACAATGGTGAAATTGAACGAATTGGGCTTTGATCTGCTTTTTCACCCCCCATACTCGTCAGATTTAGCCCCCAGTGACTACTGGCTCTTTGCTGATCTTGAAAAAATGCTCCAGGGAAAAAGATTTGGCTCAAATGAGAAGGTCATCGCTTAAACTGAAGCTTATTTTGAAGCGAAAGATAAATTTTTTTTATAAACATGGTATTGAAAAATTTGAAAAACTTTGGAACCATTGTATCACCCTAAAAGGTGATTATGTTGATGAATAAAAAAAAATTTGTAAAAAAAATGTTGTTTCCATTGTTAGTCTCGGGACTTATTGGTCCATGTGTTAAAGTAAGTCGTATTCACGACAAAAAATTTGCCATGGCTTAAGCTTAAAAATTCAAATGATGGATAGAAAACATTCGACATTATTTATTACTGACTTATGATAATGTAAAAAGAGCTCCGGCGTAACAAAATTTGTGCAATCAATATCTGAGTGTAAAAAATGATGAAGGCTATTCATAAAACAATTCTTAGCTCAAATTATCGTACTGTGAACTAGTTTTTGAAAAAGGTTTGCAAATATGAGTATAAGCTTAGATGCAATTAATGTAGAGGTTCATGATCACTATTCTGAATACCGTATTTGAGTCCAATCGTAGTAAAATTCGAGGTACAGTTCCAGAAAATTTAGAATAAGGAGTCCTGTCTCTGAAATCAATCTGGCGATAGAATCAATTATAAGAGAATTTGGGTTGTAAATTGAATGACTAAATTGACCATCTTAAACAACACGCACAAATGTGTCTTCCTCAAAGCCTTGGTATTACATTCCTGTAGTGGAATTGGACCTTCTATTTCAACAGACTTCGCAGCCGATTCAGAGTGTACAAAACCCTTTGCATGGCTGGTGCTACGATTCTACTGACACTACGAATCCTTCCAGGTCGGGTCGGTCAATTAAAAATACTCACGTGATTGTCTGATCACTGAAAATACTCCGTATTTTTAAGTGTCGATTCTGCACGATGCGCTTTGTGCTATAATTCATTAAATTCATGCGGGTGAAATTTTGTTCGCCTAATTCTGGTACTGAATTCCACCATAATGCTCGTTCATACCAAACATTCTAGAAAACATCAATTTTGAGTTATATGGACTGTATGGAGAAAAATGATATTTCTACGTTAAATACAACAAAAGATATTCTTCGAGTAAGTTATGCCAATTCTTGTAACGAGTGAATTTTAAAAAGGCGCCCAATAGTAAAGTAAGGCGTATTCACGTCAAAAAATCACTATCCTATCTTTATCTCAGTTAGTTGAATCATCATACATACCATCTTCGGAACATGGCAGAGATAATTGTGGATTTGCCGGATACTCGATTTTAGGCCTCAGCAAGTGCGAAGTCTGCCTCGCAGTTGAAGGTTTTTAACTGGGCCTCACGAAGGGCAATCTATATATCGGCATTCTTGTTTCATGTCCAGCCGTCTTGAGTTATTTTTAAATATGATCAGTATCTAATGGGGAAAATTGACATGCGATTGTAATTATGTGATGAAAACCGCTAAAATGTTACCACAGAGACGGGACTCGAACCCGTAGCTAACTTCTAACCGGAGAAATTGTTTCACTAATTAAACTAACCTGCATATTTTTACGTTAGAATAATTTCTGACACGGATTTGGGCTGATTTTTAACGCAAACTCATTCAAATTGTTTCGGTGACGGTGCATATTCGACAATATTCTTGAAATCGAAAGTATCAGCAATAATTCATTTGAACTTGATCATTGGTGACTTAATGAAAAAAGTGCGGATAGAAAAATGCGTTTTGTCGGTCGCGTCACTTATACCATTATGTCTCCGGAACCGGAAGTGACTGCCAATTGATATTCGAAATCAAATCTCAATAATATCTTTAAAACGAGCCTAAGCTTTTTAAAATCGGTTATGCCATATCCGGGAAAATCATGCAGAGAGAAAATCTTCAAAAAGATGTTGTTGTTTCCTCAAAAGAAATTTGAAACATTCGCTTAAAAAGAAATTATGTTCTGAGAGCATACTTTAAAATCATCTTCGAACTGTTCGTTGATCACTAGCGAACAGCCGCCTGCCCAAACTCACATCACCCGATTGGCGATGCCCCACATTTCCCTAGATTTTTCGGCTTGGTTTGGTCTCCAGACCGGAAAAGCAAAAAAAAGGCGATTAATTTTCCTGGCAGCTGATGCACCAGGCAGCTTTTTCTTCGGTAGGTTGGTCGCCTAACTGCAGTTCGGATTCGTCTTTTTTTCCATTTCCTGCTGTTGCTACGGCTGTGACAAGAAAAAAAAACCCCTGAACCAAATGGCTGGTGGTGGTGGTGGTTCTGCTTTTTTCCTTACGTTCACTGCCTGCCATTCGTCTCGGCGTCGAGGTCAGCAGACGGACAGACTCCACGCTCCGGCAAATCCGCCGATTGGGCGTTCGTTTCGTCCCTCGGTTCCCGAAACCATCAGCTTGCGCGCGGTAATGAAGATGGTATTAGCTGTCAGAAAGTAAATAATGATAATGTCAATTCAAGGAGTGCGGTTCTCTTCGGATTTTCTTCGGACAGTCGTGTGGCTTCGATTTGAGACTAATGGCAGGCAAAACTACGCGAAACGCGTCATCAATCATTCATTCGCTGATGGGTCTTTTCGGAGGAATATCGCGCGTAATGGAGGAACTTTTCTGCCGGAAAATTGGTTCAGCAAGAGTCAGTTGTTTTCGAAAGTAACTTGAAACGGAACTTACTTTAAGCGATTTTTTATGGTCGATCGATCATTGCGTTTATCTGGTAAGATGCATGGATTGGCGCGTTGAAATTCTCCAGTGACAACTTGGCAACTGATTTTTTGTTGTTCAAAGTCCCAGATTCGGATGTCACTTTCACTCGAAAGCCTAGGAACGAATTCAGGTTAGTTGTTTCAAACAAAACTGTGTGAAAAAAAATTACATAGTTTTACACTGAGATGTTAAATAAAAGGAAAAATCCCAATGTTTAGATTAACAGTGTAAGCTCCTTACATAAGGAGGTTTTTCGTTCCTCAATTTCGAGCATGGTTAAAAAAAAATTTGGATTGTCTAATTTTGAAGCTTAGTAAAGCTACTCTGTTAATTTCCTGTAAGAATATCGAGTCACTCTAAGGAGTATCGTTTATTGAATAATATTTTTTTTGGATTTGTGTTAAAACATAAAACATTCTTGAACTCAGCTTTCATCACATCACTACCAACGAGCATCAGAAGGAGAGAAAAGATAAATATGCATGAAGCAGCGAAAAATGAAAATTCTGAAGAAAAAGTATCGTCCACAGCAAGGACTCAAACCTTAATTCTTGTCCTTTCTGGGGAGACGCTCCACTAACTACGCTACTCTGGAACATGTGTAGAACACGTTCCAGAACGCAACAGATGAAATAGTGCTGAACTTGTGCGTGATATTGCACACAAGCTGAGTAAGATTGAACTATTGCTCTAGCTGCTGGCTGTACTCTTTTTGAAAATTAACACTCGGGTAACTGTCACTTCGAATCCACTCGTAAGCGTGAGAAGCGGGGCTCAAGATTGATTTATTAGACGTCACTTTTTACATAGCCTCAATTTGTACGCGTCACGACATCGAAAACTGCCCAACTAGAATATGAAATGGATTACCAAAGGGTGATTTTATTGCTGGTACACCCAAACCTCCGTTCACGTAAACTTTTTTTTACGTTACCTCTTTTTACGTTAAAATCGTAATCTTTTTTTACGTTGAAAATTCCAAATAACGATGTTTGAGGTGGTTCTGAATTCCAAGATGGTGACTTCCGGTTTATTGATATTCTTTGAAAACCCTTACAATATGGGTATTTTCGGAGCTGGTTTAGTGCATATTGCGTAGAAAATAATGTCAATTTTACGATTGACCTGGAAAACTCACTACAAATCTAGATATACCGGAAGTTAAGGTCAATATACACCGAAATGGTGTTAAAATCGATTTTTCACAGATGACGAATCTGTCCTAATCTGACCAACTTAGATTAAAATCAAAGATCTTCCTTTATGCACATTTACGTTACAGTTTCTTATTTTTCAAAACACCTCAATAGCAATACGAAGCGGTAATGTAAAATTAAAATCTTATTTATTGAAATATCAATGCATTCCAGTTAAGATTTGCATTAATGATGGTTTTCAATCAAAATTTCGAGTGTCGGTTTTCGTTTTCTTCACCACGTGTATGACATCATCGAACGCAGCATGCTGTGTGCTACGTTCGTAGAGGCGGTGTTGTGTTTTCTTTTTCAGTACCAGCGCATTTACACAGCGATGCAATTTATATGAACGTGTAAAATTTTTGACACTCATAACTATGTAATTTCAAACCCGGAAGTCGGATCAGGATGAAATTCAGGAATTACGTAATGAATCATAAAACCTTTGATTGGAAATTAATTTTGGTTAAGTCATCGCAGAGAAAAATGAGTTCGATTTTTAAGTTTGTGAACAATATTCCCGGTGCTTCCGCCGGGGACAATTACTTCTTTCATTTGAATCTAAGTTTGTTTAAATCGGTTCAGCCTTCTGTTAGAAAAGTTAGTGCACTTATTTTAATATTTTCGTACATTAAAACATCTCCAGATAGTCGCTGGGGGTCAGGTCTGGAGAATACGGACGATGGTGGACGAATCCGTAGCGCAAATCATTCAATTTGTTTTTATGTAGTAATGCGCTGGTGCGTCTTTTTCCATAGCTAAATGGAAACTAGAGCGCATCGTTCTTTTTTGTGATTTGTATACGACGGAGGAAAACTATGTGAATAAAAGGAAACTTTTTTGATCATTATGAAGATTTTACGACGTATTTGCAGAAATTCAACCCATTTGACTTTCTTACTCATTGGAAACTAAATACTATGTCAACTCGCCGCAGAATTTTAGCATTTTTCAACAAGCAATTCCGAAGCTACCGACAACTCGGTACTCGTTTTTCCGGTGCTTCTCGAAAACAACTGACGTTGATTGATGATAGCTATCAAATGGTTTTTGACTGAGAACACTTGAAGCCCATCGAGTTTATGGAAAGTTTTGAAAGCCAAAAATCTCACGCCGGGTCGAGAAAATAATCTTGCATTCTTCTCTTAATGCCACGGATTACTTCCATTATGCATGAGAAACCAGCAAAACGCCAGTATCTCACCGGTAGCCACTTCCCGAGGCAAGAAGCAACGAAAACAAACTTTTCCTGAGCTTTGCCGTTCCGCTGCCCCCGCCTATCCTACGTGTTTTCTGCTAGCTTTTAGTCTATAACAATATCAAAACAAAACGATTCCCGCTGCTGTTTTGTTCCCGATGTTATTGCCAACCTCCCGTCGAGTAATGGAAATTTAATTAAGTATGCAAATTGTTGCCCCGCCAGTTTATTAAATTTGCTAAATAAGCTGCTCGTCTGTCCGCTCCATTACGGTACCGTACACAGGTCACATACAGTAATATCGTAAAGACCACTTCATCGCCAGTGCCGTCCGTCGTACCTGGCTGGGAAACCTGGCAAACAATGCCACTCTGTCGGCAATACCTTGTCGGTTGGTAACACCAAATTACAAGCAGGCAGCTCGAGCCAAAGCCGTAAACCGTTTATCGAGTTGACACTTTCTTGGTGGTGGGGTTCTTTCTTCCCGTATGCCTTGCTGAAGTCAATCTGGATCAAAGAACTGTTCAGTGAACCAACCCGGCAGTGCTGGGTGATATGTTTTATATCTCGTTGTTCTGCGAAGTCGGAGAAAGCCCCCCCCCCCCCCTGGTACGCGCAACCGGCACTCGTCAAGTATAGCGGTGGGGAGGGCGATTTCCACTCCACGTTCTTTTCGCGTTGGACCCCGGCATAAGCGGCTGAGAACCACCTTGCATCGTTTTCCCTGGGATCGGTGCGGTCCTGTCGCATTAACCGGAGTCATTTTTCACCGTGTCAAACGAGCAATTTGCCAAACTCTAAAGCGATTTTATGCTCGTAAGTCACGAGAAAGGCCAGGTGTTGTGAAGTGGCAGATTCACGAGACCGGGTTTTTTCTTCTGTGCAAACAAAAGCCGGCTAAGTTAATCAACGAAAAGCACTTGATAAATTGAAGGGTGCACGCTGGTGCCCAGGCAAGGTCATAATTTATTTTTCGAAACAAGAAAAAAACCAAAGTCATTACTGTTTTGGAGTAATTAGTCATGGGAACTGCAACCTTGGCACTACCTAGATTGCAGTGTCGGTTTGATTTTCAAGGTAGTACTTGAATGCTGTGGATAAATGAGATGATCATTTACTTATTTTTGTTTTAGATTTGAATTTGTTTTTTCCGTCTTTCTGTGAGTGAAGCCTAATTCATTTAATATCTGAGCACACTGCTTTTGTAAACCGTGCTCCTAGCGGTTATTTTTTTTTGTTTCGTAGTTATGCTGAAACTTGCATACACTCGCGTTCGTAGGCAGATAAAGATTATTTTCTCTCAGTTCTTTGAATTCCCCGGCTGAATATAATAAGCTCTTGAAATTATTTAAAAAATTTTACGTTGCATTCAAATTAACAATAGCAACATTATCTAGCATGCCATTAGAATCCTTCCCGAATAAAAAATATTGTAGAAAAACATTACGATTTGCTGTTACAAAACCTGCCACAATTTTTATTTGATCATTGTAAAATATTTTAATGTATTGTTACACACTATTCAATTAATTGTGAATATGCTTTTTACAATAGAATGTATAGGTTGTTAAGTATCGTAACAATTCGAATCATCAAATTTTCTCATACATGTTTTCTTGAAAAACCATCAAATGTACAGTTTGCATATTGTTTTAAAAACACCACGTGTACAATAAGTTCAATTGTAGAACCGTAGAAACCATATATTGAATCGTTGGAAATGAAAAAAAATCTTGTCAAGATACAATAAAATGTATTGTAACCCATATATCGAATTGTGAATCAATTGTTTATGCTGTAAAATCAATGGTTTATTTTTTTACGGGTTGCCCCCGCTTGTTTAACAAAAAAAAAATAGGAGATGAAAATTGATTTTCAAACCCCTCTCCTTCTAGTCTAAATCCTCCGGTTTCCCTCGTTTGTAGACAAATAAGATAAATTTTACAATAAACACCCTTAGTTAGAGGCACTTGCTGCAAACTCATTCTTCTTGATCTGTTCTGCAATATATATCTAAGCTCGTCGAGATATATAAAAAAATACCGTTATGAGCTCTAAATTTCAAAATGTACCTGTTGATTTTCCGAATCAATAATACACTAGCTATTCGTTCGAAGTTTGTGAAATATTTTAAATTTCTGGTTATAAACGAATAATAGGACAATTATAACAGTGCATGTGCCAAATTTGGGGATAATTTATTGACTTGTTATGGAACTTTGCCGAAATATACAAATAATTTGACTTCCAGCTTCTTTATTAGTGACACTTGCTATGTTTTCCCCTTCTTCTCAAAAATGCTCTAAAGATCATCTGAAATTTTTAGGAAAATTCTATCAACTTCACAAAAAACTACCTCATAGCCACCCCCTACTCCACACAAATACCGTTAAGACCGTATTTGAGTTTTTCAAAAAGTAAGTATGCTCTTCAAAAAGTTTCGATTCTCTTCAGATGAAATTCGTAATTGCGCCCCTCCCTCCGTGTACAAGACACTTGCTACACAATCTCCCCTGAAAATGTCTTAATGATCATCTTTGAAGAGCAAGAAGTATCTGTGCCAAGCTTGATAGCAATTCGTTCAATAGTTATAGCGGAGTTATAGTGTTACAAACAGAGATGACAGGTAAAAATTTCAAATATCTTTAGACAGGGTTGCATAAGTCTGTATATCCGAAAAAAAATCTGCAATTAGCAAGTATGTCTTTATTTCTCTATAAAGTATGATACGCTAAACTGACTTAGCGAGCAAAAAAAAGGTCGCGACAATTTCAAAAGTCTGTAAATTTTGACGAAAGTCTGCAAAAGTCTGCACAACAAAAAATGTCTGCAGCACTATGTACGAAATCTGCAGATTACAGACAAATCTGCAGATCTGGCATCTCTGGTTACAAACATACAAACTTACATCCATCTATTTAACACAAGGGCTAAATAGTCCCGGGCCTAACACGTAGATGGCGCTAGTTTCATTGCAGTCACATTTTTGCCTTTTTCATATAGAAAGGTTATGCAACCACTGTGAAAACCGACTTTTGAACCGAGGCCCGGAGGGCCGAGTGTCATATACCATTCGACTCAGTCCGTCGAATACGCAAAATATATGTATGTGTGTATGTGTGTGTATGTATGTATGTAACATTTTTTTGCACTCACTTTTCTCGGAGATGGCTGAACCGATTTTCATGAACTTAGATTGAAATGAAAGATCTTGTAACCCCACATAAAGTTCTTGAATTTTATTCGAATCCGACTTCCGGTTCCTGAATTACAGGGTGATATGCGCAAAAAAAATGAAAATAAGTGCATTTACTTTTCTCAGAGACGGCTGAACCGATTCTTACAAACTTAGATTCAGATGAAAGGTACAATGGTCCTATACAGTTCCTGATTTTTATTTTGATCCGACTTCCGATTCCGAAGTTAGAGGGTGATCAATGGAAAAATTTTTATTTTAACTTACTTTTAACTTCTCTCAGAGTTGGCTTGACCGAATTCAAAAACTTAGATTTAAATAAAAGGTCTCATAGTCTTCTACATAACTGCTAAATTTCAGCAGGATCCGACTTCCGGTTCCGGAACTATATGGTGAAGTGTGTTGAAAATTGTATACCGGCTGTTTGCAGACCTGAAAGAAACGCTCGCTGGTAAGAAATTTCGCACGAATGAAGAGGTTATCGCTAAAAATTAGGCCTATTTTAAGGCAAATGATAAATCGTTCAACAAAAGTGGTATTGAAATGTAAGAGCGGCGCTGGAATAAGAGCGGCACTGGAATCGACCCTTTCGTCGAAATGACTTTTTCGGCGAAATAACCATTTCGGCAAAACGACTTTCGGCGAAATGGCTTTCGACGAAATGACTCGCTCCCGCTTTGGACATTCTTCTCAAACAATACGATGCGTACTTCTCACATAAAGTGAATATACCAAGGTGTAAGGAGCAGTTCAACTTCATCGGGATATTAACACTGCTAATATCCCGATGAATCGGAAAAAGGTGAAAAAAAGGAACAAGTGGATTACCACTGAATAACTACGGTATGTTGACAGCCATGATGATCTGTTCACTCTCGTCTGAGCGTGTTTCGCGAATTATGTTGAATTGTGTTAGGTGGCACTAGTAGTTCAAGTACTAAACAACAAACGGCTAATGCACTGATGATTCAAAGACGAAACGTGGGAAAAGGGTATGTTACAAGTCGCAAAAGCACTGAACTGTGACTTCTAACCGGGTATCATCTTAACTTTCAGATTTCATAGCTCTAATGTGTAATTAATTGTTCGATCTGGTTTCATGCCAATTTCTCGAAAATTCACGGAATAAAATTTTCAACTGCACACGAGCTCCGGTTGTCTGATGAAGCAAAACCATTATCAAATAGAATCTACTCTCAGTTTCTGCTCAGCACAGTTTCGCTTCTATTTCGTGACAGCACTGTCCCGAGGATAACACAAATAACAATGCCCGCTGGTAAAACACGAAACGGTTCTTGCGAAATCAGTCAGCGGCAGCTCATATTCACCACAACCCACCAAATGGGTCACAATCCTTGTATTTATAAATGTAAACCACCAACCACCGTTAGCTGAAACCGCCTCGACCGCTGTTTCCGTTGATCCGTCGGAAAGCCGGAGCGTCGACTTTGACCATCAATCATGCCATCAACGAGCGTGGGGAACCATGTGGAACTCATCCCCGCACAGATGCAGCAAACCGGTGACCCGACGAAACAAAACTGCGCTGCGCTCGGGGGCGGTTGCTGATTGAATCAGGAGAAATCCAATTCCTAGCTGTGTTGCGGTTTTGGGTACATTCTGATTTTTCCTTTTGCCGCACTCTGACTCACTCGCTGATTCGTTCTGTCGCATCTACCTCGGAGCAGCTTCAGCTGGTCGAGGATGGCTTCGTGAGACACAAATATTTCCGTTGCGGCATCAGTTTCGCATGTTGCTCTGGTTCTCAGCCTTGAAAGTACGTGCATTTATGGTCGTGGGATTGTGATGCATAATGCATTTGGTAGGGTGAAGGAACATATTTTTATTAACTTACAATTTTTAAGCGATTTTATTGGGCCGTTCTATCGGTTGCGATGAACACGAATGAAGTACTCACAATTTTTCTAACGGTTGCGAAACAACTCAGTGGAGCGAACATACCTGAAAAAACAAAACGAAAAGAAAAACACTTGTTTAAAGCTGTTAAATTTTATCGGGTTTATGGTTTACAATAAAAGAAATGCGTAAAAAAATTGTATTGTTGATTGTTGGCAATTTTCTGTTGAAATTGGCATCATTCGGGAGCAGTTATCCAAATATTCAGTTTCATCGGAATCAACCGCAGTAGGCAAAGGCAAGAAGATTAAAGACCCGCACATTTCCCAATAATTGCTCGTTTATGATCCCATCAACCATTTGGCAACAGTGGTTGTGGTGGTGGCGATGGTGGTGGCCGTGGCAGTGATGTCAGAAGTGACTTGCCCAATGTTCAGTCTTGTGTAACGTGAATCGGAAAGGAAAAGAAAAATCCAGCACGTAAAAAACGTTCCGACTGTTCATAATGTTCTTAATCCAATTAAAGCGTAAATGACCATTAAGAATGGGTTTTGCGGTGGTTTCCGGGGATGCTGTCGGTTACTTGAAGAAATAGGCAACCAGCTGAGAATGAAAAAGTACGTTTTGTAGCGAAAAGAAAGGAGCTTAATGATGCTTGGCTATGATTTATTAACTCTACAGCAATGTGCCACTGTGGGATACAAAAAAAATCTCGGTGTTCTCGTTCCTGAAAGATCACGAAGGAGATTATCTTGTACCTGGCAATATGTAACGTTGAGGCATTCTTCCGTCCCCGGTTCGGCTTTGGCTCCTGTTACAAAGGTGGACGTACTTCAATTGAAACTACGCAACCCCACTAGCAACGAGGATGCAGGCAGACTATTGAAATTTTATCCGCACCGTCCTCAACAGATTATCCTCTGTTGCGTATTCCGGTGCGGTGGCGGTGTTGACAACGGCCAGCTGCTGAAGGTTCATCAACATGTGGTAATGAATAATGGACAATCTTTGGCGCTTCTGTTCTCATTTTTTATGCTACATCGGAAAAATGAAGCGGTTTGCGAAGTGAAATTCATGAATAATGAACATTTTATCGGTTATGCGATGAAAATAATTCTACTTTGTTCGAGTAGGTAAATTACTTCATTGGGTAAAAGAGGAGGCAAAAGGCAAAAGGCAAAAGGCAAAAGGCAAAAGGCAAAAGGCAAAAGGCAAAAGGCAAAAGGCAAAAGGCAAAAGGCAAAAGGCTAGAAGGCTAGAAGGCTAGAAGGCTAGAAGGCTAGAAGGCTAGAAGGCTAGAAGGCTAGAAGGCTAGAAGGCTAGAAGGCTAGAAGGCTAGAAGGCTAGAAGGCTAGAAGGCTAGAAGGCTAGAAGGCTAGAAGGCTAGAAGGCTAGAAGGCTAGAAGGCTAGAAGGCTAGAAGGCTAGAAGGCTAGAAGGCTAGAAGGCTAGAAGGCTAGAAGGCTAGAAGGCTAGAATCATTGCAGATGTCATTGCAGAAGCTTCCGTTTCTGCAATGACATCAGCATTCGACGAAAATTTCTTTCACAGGAGAAACATTTTTAGATAATAGTCACTGTGGGCCAAGTTTGGAGAATACGGGGGATGGTGGATCAATCCGTACCGCAAATCATTCAATTTTCGGTTTGCTTTTATGCATGAATGCGGTGGTGCGTCCTTTTCATAGCTTGATGAAAACTAGAATTTGTCTGACACGATCAGCTTTTATTTAAACATTGGTTATGAAATTTTGTAATGGGTCTTTGGGCGGCTATACACGGTTCGAAACTGTTCAAGTCTGTTCTATGAGAGGCCTGGGACTTTGCATCCTATGTAGTATGATTCATCATGTGTTTTTTTTGCGTACTCTGTGTTTATTTCGATTTATTGTATAAATTGTTATCGGTTTTATTGACAGAATTCTGTTAAACAACTTGTGTACAACATATCATTTGATAAAATCGTAAATAATTTCTGTTAAATAAATTGATTTTCCCGAATAAATGTTTTTTTGTAATGTTTGACGAATATTTTCATAAGAAAAATTACCAACAAAATCAAATGTGCAATGATTGCATCTGGAATTCTTACAGATACAATAACGACAGGTTTAAATTCTTCTACGAGAACTTTTATCCTCATATGACAATATCTAACATTTTCGTTGAGCAGGTAGTGTTTTCATTTGATAGATTATTTCTCAGTTTTTTTATTCTTACACACCTTAATTTGATTATTTCGTTCGGTTATTTTTTTGACGTACATTTCCGTTTACAATATGAATACGAATTATCACCGTCAAATCATCGTTTTTCGATATGACTCGTCCGGAACAAATCCGTCGTAACAAATCGCTTCTTATTCAAGCTGTATAACATGTTGCGCCGTCCTGTTGAAACCAGTAGCCATTCGAACCATTTTAACGAACAGTGAGCATCACAAAATCATTCAGCTTGGCTTGGTAACGATCGCCATTACCAGTTTTCGTTGCTCCATCATCGTCTTGAAAAAATAGGGATTAATCAGCATATCCGCACAAACACCACACCAAACTATCTTTTTGGTCGTATAGATGCTGTTTTTCTATTCTCAGAAGTTATTTGGTTGCCCGATACTTTCACTTCAAATGGTCCGCCATGTATAACTGGTGATGTTGAAAAACGACAGGCGTTTTGATAAATAATTTTTGAGACAAATCTTCTGATCAATTTAATGTATCACTTGCATGTCTCAGAGTTCAAATTCGGACGACTATTTGAGTATTTATATTTATAAAAACTTCCTTCTCTTTTCCTCAATCGTATATCTATTGATACTCAAAAATTTTTCTGTTTCTGCTCAATAAAATATAGAAAATGAACCATGAACAGTTTCATAGAGAGCCCTCTTTAGACAACTTACAGTATCTTGCTTTTCGGCACCAACGATTTCGAACCGATTCTGAGCCGAACAATTATCTCTGCCTCTGCTCATGGATTCGGGCTTCGGTTGATTATCTTCCTTCATATATAGAATTGAGACACGGCACCTGGTCGGCAAACGTGTTTGACGGTAGTGATGAAAATGTTAATCAAATTGTTAACATAGCCTTCGCTGCTGGGAACGAACGAGAAACAGAGCCGTAGCAATTCAGTTTTTCGTGGGGGGGCAAATTTTTTAGATTAAATTTAACGTATATTAAAAAAAAGCTGCATTACATGCGTATCAAACAATCTAGATAGCAATTTGAGGCACCATATGCCTGCATATTGTACGCGACGAACGTCACTCACTGACAGCGTTTTCAAGTAAACCCTCTAAGATCACTCTGAGAGTGGTTTCGGATTCATTTCTGAGCAGGTTTCAGCAGCCATGAAAATGACAGATCGTTTCATAAAAAACGATGCCATTCTCACAGCTATCGATACAGCAAATGAAATGGATTTGGAAAAGCTGCAGCCTTTGACCGAGTTAGGCATCAAATTGCCAAATGAAATTGAGCTAAAAATTGCCAAAGAATACATTGATAAAATTCGTGCAAAAAATGAGAAATTGAACAATTTGAAGAGGCCGATAGATAAAAAAATTAAGACTGTAATACTGACAGAGCTGTATAAGGTGTGCCAAGGAATGGAAAACGTATACAACCTTTTTGCAACCATTGAAACTTTTCCGTCCGGAACGGCAGTATGCGAATCATCATTTTCGGCATTGACACGGATCATGCGGCCTCAACGTATTAGCATGTCCACTGATAGATTAAACAATTTATCGTTTCTGGCATTCGAGCACAAGCGACTGGATTTTTTAGACGTGGACACAGAAAAATACGTGGTGAGGCGGAAACCGCGTGGTGGGGCAAAGCCCCCCCTTGCCCCCTAGGTTGCTACGGCTCTGACGAGAAAATGACCGAAAAACAAAACCTTGAACCTATGCAGACTCCATACCGACGCGTGTGGGCACTGAAGGATGACGATTACTATCTGGCGCCAGCAGGAGATTCGAGTGAATTTTCAATTTTGCTCTTGGAATATTTACAACAGAAATTTCCATCAGCCCGCGCATAAGAAATGACGTTGACTTCTTCTAATAGTTCGATTGCACCGATCAACCCGTCAGTGGTTTGGGATCACCCTAGACGTAGTGCTGATGAGGTGTCACGATTCGTACGTAGATTTCGTGTGCTCGAATCGTGCTGACAAAATGGAAATGAAACAATTCAATTAGCTAATCGGAGTGATCATATTATTACATTCTACTGCAGCTCTTCAAACAGTCACGACTGCTGCTGCTGCTGCTGAGACAATTGAAGACCTAGCAGAGAAGGCAAGATCAATGAAACGTTTGCCGGCAAAACATGGTGCCTTTTCTTTGAACTATCATTCAAAGAAAGATTTGACTTTCATATTATTCTTGGCTGGAAGATAAGAGTTGGTTGTCGAGAAAATGTCAACTGAGATTGTTGATCTGTGTAAAGACTTTTTTTCCATTGGGAGGTTGTAATCTGGGATAAATTTTACTTTCTAAACAGTAGCAGTACACGTTGTCCGTAACTTATGCATCTGCAATTTTGCATTTTATTGTGAGAATTGAGAGAGTTCGTTTTATGTACTTGTAATCAAAAGTGCGTGTAACAATCGTTTCACCAGTCATACTTGCAGCTTCCATATGTCAGGATGATAATATATGACGATGTCGAGTGCTGTCGACTTGGAGGATTGAGAGGAACGCATTTATGTTTTACAGATAGAAGTGATACGATTTTGTGTTTCGATTTTTTTATATTCATCTAACAACTCAGTAGCACTGCAGGCACGTACCTAGAGGGAATTCCAAGGGGCTCTTACCCCTCCCGAAATCGAACACTTTTACAGATTGTAAAAAAACATACTGTTTACTCATTACATTATATGAAGATTCTGCTGTTGAAAAAGATTTTCGCTGGATGCCGCGGATGGATACTCAGGACTAAAAAGATGAACGCAAGCGCACTTCGGAAGCATATTTGGCTATGATGATGCAAATAGGTTGGTAGGTTGGTAATTGTTGACGAAACCTGGATCTCAATCGGACAGGTTGGACGTCAATTTTCTTGGATTGTCATGGCAAACTTTTCATGTTCTGCCTTGAAAAACGAAAATTAAACTAGTTTAAGTGTGCATTATTAGAGCGATTGAATACCGAATATTTAGAGTTCCAATTACTTCCCTATCCACCTTATTCACTAAATTTAGTATCCTCGAGCTATCACGATCTCTGATTATCCGCTTATTTGTTCCAAAATAATAAGAAATCGAAGTGAGTTCATTTTGATGCTTTCGACCACTACTTCCGGAACCTGAAATCGGGAACCGCCGAAGTAAGTTTGTATAGCTATCAACTAATATGACATATCAGTTCGGGTTTACATCTCATCCAAGTCAGTCGATAAAACAAAACCGCTTACGTTGGGGACAGAAGAAACCAAGTACAGTATTGTGTAGTGAATAATAGACCTCGAAAATGAAACGAACAAAAGTTACCGTCGGTACGAAAGAATACAATTATTGTTGACTTCAGACAGTGCAAAATTCGACCTTCGTTACGAGAACTTGAAGTTTAGCATAAGAAGTAAATGCATCTTGACATTAAACGTTTGCATTTACTTCAATGCAACAAGATCAATAATGTTGTTTATATCCAGTTCTATAAAGAGTTGGATGCAATTCAATTCGCTAAAGACAATAATAATGTGCATTATGTGGAGCATGAAAATATAAAGTACAACATTCCAGTATATATGGAAGATAGTGCTATAGAAGTGCGTGTGCATGATCTTCCCTCAAGCGTCATCGATCCTTATATTCGCAAAACTATGTACCAATACGGAGAGATTCTCTCTATCGAAAAAGAAAAGTGGAAGAATTTTTTCCCCGGTATTCTAAATGGCGTACGTTTGTTACGCATGCGCTTGAGGAGGCCTATACTTTCTTATGTGACATTCGATCAGGATACAAGAATACCGTGCAAATCACTTGTTACCTATGACAATCAGATGGCCACATGTCAATATTGCCAAAAAGCTGTTCACTACGGTAAGCCATGTGATAAACCGGACAAGGAGACAACCACACCAAAGGACAACGGTGCTTCCTTCACATCAATCCCAAGCAACCCCAGTACACCTGTGACAGTCACCAACAACAGGGAAGTGTCCCCTTCAACGAAACCATTCAACGTAACCCCTATAGAACAAAGTACACCAGCTGCAGTTAACAGTTTACCATCCAACCAACCAGCAACTGCAAACAATGTACAACAAGGCGCATCTACAGCAACTAGCAACGAAACCAACAACAATAACACGGCAATGGATGACGAGACGAACTACGAACAAACTGCCCCTCAATCCTTGCAGGAGGAAAATGGAAGCTCCTCTCCCCCTAGAAAAAGGGTGACGAGATCCAATACAAAAAAAATTTATCTAAAAACTCAGCTAAATCGGCCACGTAAAGCTTGTACGCAAATAGGCCTGAATAAAATATCTTTTAAATAAAAAAAAATACTAATATGACATATAAATTAAAGTAAGAAGTTCAGAAGACTTTCTGTTCCTCACGAGTCCAAATAAGGAAGCCACCTTGGACCACTCATTTTCATGCTATTCACGAATGATATTTGTAGTGAATTCTAAAAATATATGGCAAATCCTTGTGGATTGTGGTGGTCTTCAAATGGAGAGGGTTTCAAACTACATTGAAACCGTCGTCTCGGGTACGAGAAAGGCAAACACGCGTTAAGTTTTTCTTCTTTGATACTCGTTGATACCAAACATTTCAGAAAATTTTAGTTTTGAATAGTTTGTGATAATGTAATACTAATGAAAATGTTATCATAAATTGATGATCATATTTCAGATGGCATGTAGCAAAAATGATGTTGATACGTGAGATACAACATGAGATATTCACGATCAAAAACTTATCACTCTCTCAGAGGGTAAATTTTGAAAAGGTAAAGAAAGTCGTATTCACGTTAAAAAATTTACTAGCGTAAATATTCGTGGCTCGCTAATTTCCCGTTTTGAACCACTGTGCATTGTATTTAAATATTCGCGTCCGAGTGGTTTCAAGCAATAACTTCGTGTCCATGTGCAGCAATAATTCGATGTTCGTTAGTAAAGATGGCGTCTCATTCACATCATTCGTTTGTTATTTCCACAAAACATTCAATTCATTCGCAGCTGTCAAGATAAGAACGGCTTTTTTGGATAATTCTATGGTTCATTGGTTTGCATAGCTTCTTTATATATTTTGAGTCTGTAAGGCGGAGCCAATGAGAGCAAAAATTCAACAAGTGGAGTTTTTTTTATTGATTGTTTTGTTGTAAATGCGTTTATTTCGATGTAAGAGAGTATCAAAAGTAGAACCAAAGTGTTGAATTTTTCCAATGTAAAAGACGATCGAGTATTCTTGTTTAATACGAAGCTAATGCTGCCGAATATTGTAGAACATTATGGTAATTTTTTCGGTATTTTTTTATGAAATATATTTGTTTTGTTTACTAACATTGCAAAGTCCGTCTTGAAGTTTCCAAGCAGCGGAACAGGTAATGCACAGTCACAATCTGTTTCTGCCAAAGCTCATTCGAAATTATAACTAATGTTTATCTACAAATGTTCAATCAAAACATAGCATTTCAAATATCACGCTAATGGAAGTCCTCTACCCACAGTCGTTTCACGATTATTGTGAAAACTTAGAGCTTGTGATTATCGGATAAAGCAAACACAGCAAACGATATATCCTGTGTCACCGGTTTCGATTCCGTCGTACGTCATCTGTTTGGAAGCTGGCGACTCCGAACTCCGAACCAACAGTTGATGCAGTGGCACGGTCTGTTTGTTTCCGAGTTCGATTTACTTCCGGTGGAAATCCTTCGAAGGCAGAGGAAAACACATTCCCGTTTCCTGTCGCCAACCGTTCTGCCGGTTCTTCACGGTGCTACAAAGCGCAGATAGAAATTGGAAAAGCGACCTCAGAGAGCGAGGCGACAACCACCACTTCCGTCTGCACTTATGCATGTACCTTTCGATGCTTTTCGGGTTCACTTTGTCCCTGTCTCCGTCCCCGTCCCCGTCCCGGCCGGATTGGACGGAAAATTTCCTGTTCGTTGAAGTTCTCATCGTCATCATCGTTGTCATCGTCGTCGTCGGCGACCCCGCGTTCAATCAATTTGTGCTCATCCCGATTCCAAATCTTTGCCGTCATCATTGAGTGAGCTTCTCTCTCTCTCTCTCCCACGGATATAGCCTAATTTTCGATTCCCATCGGCAGCTTTGGCACCAGAAGCCGCACTCGAGAACACCGCAGAAAGAAATATAAAACCTAATGAAGCAGAATATTACACAATTCCGGCTAGCAGAAAATATGTTCCATAAATATTATTACAAGAGTTCAGGATCTGAGGCGGGTTTGCGGTGGAAAAACGTGCCGCGGCGAAAGGGTGCAATCTTACCGAAAATGGAGGTTTTGTGAGGATGAAGGAAGGATTGATGACCCGGAAGGTTAATAGAAGTGTGAAGAATGTGTGACTTTCTTCCCCAGAAGTGGGGATAAAATAAGAAAACACCATCGTTCCCGAAGTGCCTGACTTATCTTCCGATGCAAGTCAGGTGAGGAAGGCGGCTGCCACGCAACCCTTGTTGAGTGGATCGAACCCGAGAAGCATATTTATTCGGTTCCAGCTCGTTTCTGTTCACACTTTCTTGGACGGATGAAGGGAACCAGCCGACGATGGGTTCGGTGATTTGATGTTAAAAAAGACGGTGAAGTGTCCTCCACGAATCGATTTATTTGCCAACACGCCCATCGAGAGGCTGCTGCCGGAAAATTATGGCGTCTGCAGTGAACGGGAAATTTGAGTTCTGCTGAAGATTGTCTTTTTTTGCACTCGTTCGATAGGCCATTTCGAGTGGATTGGAAATTGAACTAATTTTGCAATATCCAACTGGATTTCGTATTGCTTATTTAGTTGTTTGCTATTTATTTAGTTGCAGAGTTGCATTGGTGTTTCATTCATCTTGAAATGGCATTCGGAACGAAATCCAGGAAATTTTTCTAGTAATGGATGCTTACGAAATTCACTTTATTCTCTTTCAGTAAGTTTTTGAGAAGAATGCAATTAGACAAAATGTCAAAAAAACTTTCAAACCATTCTGTTTTAACGTAGAACTTAGTAAGGGAACTACAGGGTCCGGCACTCGAAGTGTAACCAACTTCAGACCTTCGAGCCTGGCGTCAAGGTAAATGCGACATATTATCGGGAAAGTATTCTGGAGGTTGCTTTGAAGCCGTGGGCAGACAAACATTTCGGTGGCAGACCATGGACGTTTCAGCAGGACTCGGCACCGTCTCACAAAACTCGAGTGAACCAAGAATGGCTGAAAAACAACGTTCCGAACTTCATCACGTCCACAAAATGGCTCTCGAATTCACCAGATGCGAATCCAATGGATTATTCTCTTTGGGCCATTTTGGAGAGCAAAGTCCGAACTGAAAGATACACCAGTCTCGAGGCGCTGAAAAAAGTTATTGTCCGCGAGTGGGCCTAAATACCTGCAAGTCACATTCGGCAACTTGCGATTCGTTTTTTGACCGTCTCAAGGCCATAGTCAAGGCAAAAGGTGGTCATATCGAGCAAAAGTGAATTGATTCTGAATTTTGTATTATTTTTACACATTTTGTACTTTGAATTAAGTAAAAGTAATTTTCCAAACTGAATTTATGGCCTTTTTTAATTGGTTACACTTCGAGTGCCGGACCCTGTAACATCTGTAGCAGAACAGCGTCTGACTCGTTTTGACGCACCCACAGATAGCCTGCCAATCCATGAATTTTATATTGAATTTCTTTACCTACTATTTACTAACCTACTTGGAAATGACTAACCTTGATGTGGCAACGAAAAACTCTCGGTAAAGTTTCCTGGGACACGCTTTGGCCGTCGTGTTTTGTTTGTCGTTTCGACTCGGTACCTTACAAAAAGTAGAGACTGCAACGTTTAATCGTTTTTATATGCTCATTGCTGATCGAATGGTTCGGTCGACGCTTGAACAGATACAACAAATCCATTCCTTTCACTGGGTTAGCAGTCTTTGGTTCTCTACCGTAGCCTCGAAAGATGAATCCCGAAGTGTCTTTCTTCTCTAACACAGACATAGATTTCACAAGTTGACTGAAGATGAGATGAAAAGTGAAATAATAAATTTGATAATAATTAATAAATTTGAATGATTACGAGGGTACGCCAAAAATATATTTTCTTTCATGGATTTTTAAAAATTCAGAAATTCAATAATCCGATTTCGAATTGGCATTGTACCTGAATTTGACTAAGGTCTAGATCTGGTATAATCTTAATTTTTTTTAAAATAGATTGAAAACTTTCTAGGTGCCAAAGAGATGACTTGAAAAAAAAAACGGGATAACACCTGATCTCGACCTTTCATGCTGATCCAAGACAACACAAGAAAAAACCGCGTAACTTGATAAATCCGCGTGGAAAAAACCGCGTAATTTAGGAAATTTGCGTAAAAAATACCTCAGTGTATACATCTCCTTTTTTTTTCCATCGAACAATTCATAAATCGGCAGATCGGTATTAAAGTTTTATTTACGGAGTGAAAAATGGAATACCTTATTTTTACATCATTCAGTTCCAATATTTACCTGAAACATTCTTGAAGATTACAAATCAATTGGAATAACAGTTTTGAGCATTTTAAAGAAATCTATCTATGAATCTATGTGTGTTCAATTAGTCAAATTCAGGTACAATACCAATTCGAAATCGGATTATTGAATTTCTGAATTTTTAAAAATCCATGAAAGAAAATATATTTTTGGCGTACCCTCGTAATCATTCAAATTTATTAATTATTATCAAATTTATTATTTCACTTTTCATCTCATCTTCAGTCAACTTGTGAAATCTATGTCTGTGTTAGAGAAGAAAGACACTTCGGGATTCATCTTTCGAGGCTACGGTAGAAAACCAAAGACTGCTAACCCAGTGAAAGGAATGGATTTGTTGTATCTGTTCAAGCGTCGACCGAACCATTCGATCAGCAATGAGCATATAAAAACGATTAAACGTTGCAGTCTCTACTTTTTGTAAGGTACCGAGTCGAAACGACAAACAAAACACGACGGCCAAAGCGTGTCCCAGGAAACTTTACCGAGAGTTTTTCGTTGCCACATCAAGGTTAGTCATTTCCAAGTAGGTTAGTAAATAGTAGGTAAAGAAATTCAATATAAAATTCATGGATTGGCAGGCTATCTGTGGGTGCGTCAAAACGAGTCAGACGCTGTTTTGCTACAGATGTTACAGGGTCCGGCACTCGAAGTGTAACCAATTAAAAAGGCCATAAATTCAGTTTGGAAAATTACTTTTACTTAATTCAAAGTACAAAATGTGTAAAAATAATACAAAATTCAGAATCAATTCACTTTTGCTCGATATGACCACCTTTTGCCTTGACTATGGCCTTGAGACGGTCAAAAAACGAATCGCAAGTTGCCGAATGTGACTTGCAGGTATTTAGGCCCACTCGCGGACAATAACTTTTTTCAGCGCCTCGAGACTGGTGTATCTTTCAGTTCGGACTTTGCTCTCCAAAATGGCCCAAAGAGAATAATCCATTGGATTCGCATCTGGTGAATTCGAGAGCCATTGTGTGGACGTGATGAAGTTCGGAACGTTGTTTTTCAGCCATTCTTGGTTCACTCGAGCTTTGTGAGACGGTGCCGAGTCCTGCTGAAACGTCCATGGTCTGCCACCGAGATGTTTGTCTGCCCACGGCTTCAAAGCAACCTCCAGAATACTTTCCCGATAATATGTCGCATTTACCTTGACGCCAGGCTCGATGAAAACGATTGGAGAGCGCCCATCTGCGGTTACAGCGGCCCAAACCATTATCTGTTGCGGGTGCTGCCTTCTGGTGGCCAATCGATGACTCAAATTCTCGTATGAACGGTCGGTCAAGTAAACCCTATCGTTTTGAGAGTTTACGAATTGCTCAATTGGAAAAATTTTCTCGTCAGAAAATACAATGTTCGGAAATTGACCGCTTTCGGCCAAACGAAGCAACTCCTTCGCTCTCTCAAGTCAAGATTTTTTTTTCGCGTTCACGTTTGGCAAAATGCTTTCTTGCGCTTGTAAACAATACAACTCCGAACTGTCATTTAGCAAATTTCTAGAGAGTTGATGCCCGTGCGTCAGCTGCGCGAGCGGTCTGAAGTTGGTTACACTTCGAGTGCCGGACCCTGTAAATTGATACATAATAGTTATGAGGTGTGGTGCAAGGGCAAGGTGAGCGAAGTAATAGAGTAAAATGCTCACTGACCAGTTGTAGTTCATTCCCTGAAGATTTCACGAAAACCTTTCACTATTTATTCGGCTATTTTAATCCAAATCGCCTTTGAATAACCGCTCTATGATTGTATCTAGTTAAGCTAAGTAATAATTTGCTGAATTGACAATAGTCTTTCGCGGGCTTCAAATGGTCGCCTTCCGCATTCCGTAGCCTGCAGTCAACCCAATTTAGTTGGCATTCGGCTTCAAAAGAGCAAGATAGTATCAACGAACTGTGGAATGATTGAGCCATCGTTTACCGTGTGCCTTGGAGTAAGTTTGAAACAAACCGCCCAACACACAGAGCTTTTCGCTGGCTTGTTGTCGGAAATTTGCATAAAATAAAATTTAGATACATATCTCCTCTAATCACGTCACGATTTTTTTTCGAGGCAAGAAAAACCACCGTTTGTTTAATGGGCGGAAATTTTTTCGGTTTTATGTTTTTCGTTTCCCAAACTGACAAAGTTGTAAAAAAACAACGCCATTGAGGCGCGGCCACGCAAAACAATCCTTCGCAGAGTCCTGGGGTTTTACGGTACCGTGACGCGTGTGACCGCCCAGTGGGAAATTTGTTTACGGCCTGCGGGTCCGGCTGGGAAATGTCCAGTCCGGTGAGTGCGAATTTCGGTACCCACCGAGAGCGGAAAACTTTTCCGGAACCGAGGGAGGTAATTAATTTTAAGTTGACTTTTTATTTCGCCGGCATGTTCTCGGTTCGACCCGTGGGTGGCTAGCTGTCGAATTTTTAGGAAATGTTTTCTTTTCCTACCCCCATGGCCCGGTCCGAACCACCGACGTCATTCGCGAATAACTCAATCAGTTTTGTACATTTCCATGCCTGCCAGACCTGACGATCGAAATCTGAAACTTTTGAGCAAATAACGAAACTTTTACACGTTTTACTACGCTGCTGGTGTTGGGCTTCTTATGAAAAAAATGGCGAAACTTCCTTCCGATTGGTAACTTTCGAGTTTTATGGACCGGAAATTTCTGCTGGTTTTCGTTGGCTGAAGAAATTCCGAGAAGTCGACCGGGAACTGGCTGACCGAATGCAAGACGAAACACAATGGATGTCGTGCCGATGTGCAGGCATGTACAGATATTTGCCTTAACACGTGCTCGCTACGCTACTGGAAGTATTGCGGACTTCGAGGGTACTTTTGTTTATGGCCGAAACGGTTGAAGCATGCTAAAACAGCGAACGCGACCGAACGTCGGTGTCATAAATTATACCGTTCCGCTGTTTCGTTTGGGGGAATCACCGGCAACCAGCGCCCATCTCGTTGGAGGTTTTTGTTTTTGATCCGGGAACGCGGACAGGTGAAAATATTATCACGCCCAGTTAAAGCAGCCGAAAGACACGGAAACCGACGGGGGTGATGAATATTTGCTTTCGTTCTGCCATGGGGACTGGGAAGGGATGCGATCAAATTTCCATCTCAGGTGGCGTCGCCTACTCGGTTGGTTAATGGTTTTTCTTTCTGTTCGTTTCGGTTGAGGTAGATATTACGTTTTGTACATTAAATTTTTATTGCTTACTTATTGTCGATTGGTAATAATTTAGGTGATAATCGATAATTTGGTTGAGTATGGGAGACATTGCATAAATTTATTGTTTGGTTTATGTAAAATGTTAGTGTTATTACTGAAGATGTGATGAAAAATTAAATTTTCATTTCGAAAGAAATTTCGGAATTCTTGATGAGCAACAGTTTTTAAATTCGGGTTAATCAAAATTTTTAATTTAACGATGACACGATCTGAAGAGAATTAAAATTAAAATTCGAAATTAAAATTACCCTTTTAAGATTCATTGCCTGTTACCATAAATATAGTGACTCTTAGATAACGGTAAAAATAGTCCTTTTGAGCAATTTTCCTGTATACGGATTTGCTACGAACGAAATCATTATTCTTAACAGTTTGAAGGAGGTAGGGAGAAATTTCTAATATGCCGACATATGATATTGACCAACATTGAAATTGTTTCAGTTTCGGACATTCTTCGTCAGGCGAAGATCGATGTATGTATTAAAGAAGATTCTTCAAAAATCTAGAAATCAAATGTGACGGACTAAGGCAGAAAATGTGGAAAAGCTCAATACTAACTAGATAAAATCTGAGAAATACATTCTTGTTTGCAAAAACCGAAATCAGTCTTTAAATAAATTATCTCATTGCATTGCTTATTGCACTGTATCTGGACCACAGCTTAAAAAATTGACACATTTTCGTTGAAGGGATCCAATTCAACAGCCACATACTTTTCGATCCCCGTCCTTGTCCATCATCTTCATTGGAACTAACAAGATATATTTTTTTTGTCACTAACTTTTCCGTTCCCCCTTCCCTGTCTCTTCACCATCTCGATGGCAACTAATTAGATCTCTGTCGTTTTCACACATTTCGTTCCCACCTCACCCGCCGGGCCTTCGTAGCCTGGGGGTGTTTCCCGCGAACCCACACGGACCGAAGGATGCGGCCAGCATAGATATTTACCAACGCCATCTGGAAGACTCATGCAATATTAAATTCATCGACCACTGCCGATCGCTAGCTGAAAGCTGGATTTTCGAGAATCCGAGATGACATAGTCTAATGATACTATTCTAGTTTTAAGTTAGTCGTTAATTAAGATTAGAAAATACCCTTGGCATCTTAGAGCTTAAGCAGTGTGCCTAAAATATATTATATTATTGAATAAAAAAAAGCCACATACTCCTTTTTTTACTGTCTCAATCGTAAATGATCGCATCCATAACTAACGAAGGGAGCCGAAGCATTTTCGTGTCTCACTGCAACAAAAGAGAGTATCAATATCAACGTAACTCGTTCTCCTACGACAAGACGAAGCCAAAATATCGTCTGAAGGGAGAATCAGTCGATTTTCAATTCTCATTTTTTCATCGACATAATGAAAATCCGATAAGTTTGGATATACAATGAGGTCTCTTTTTACGCGGGGGTAACGCGTAAACAACAACCGCGCAAAAAAACTGCGTAACTTCGGAAATCCGTGTAAAAAAACGCGTAACTTCGAAAATTAGCGTTAAAAAAAATCCTGTAACTGCAGAAATCCGCGTGAAAAAAACCGCAAAACTAAAAAAAGAAATTTTTCGATGCCAAATGTCTTAGAAATGCATGAAATGTCCAGATCTAGTGAAATCTCAAAAAATGAAAATTGTATGAAAAATCGACTGCGGGACTTATAGAATTTTGAACCGCGTAACCGCGTAGAAAAAAACCACAAACAAGTTTTTTTTAGATGATGATGATGTCTTAGAAACGCATGAAATGCCCAGATCTAGTGAAATCTCTAAAAAATCGACTTCGGGAGAATTTGAACCCGCGTAACTTCGGGAATTCGAAAAAGAAGAAAAAAATCGCAAAACGGAAAAATAAAATTTCGATGCCAAATGTCTTAGAAGATTACACCAGATCTCGAGGTTTCACGCATTTCTAAGACAAAATATGAAAACCGCGTAACTCTGGAAATTCGCGTAAAAAAAGCCGCGTAAAAAGAAACCGCATTAAAAAATATGCGTAAAAAAGATCCCAGTGTAGTACCTAAAATACGATAAATTGAAGAAAGTACGTCGCAGAACCTCTTTGGAAAAAATAACTACTATAGGTTCTCGAAGATTCGGTTGAATGTCGACTCTGCCCATCCAAAAGTATATCTATATTTAATTCAAAACACAAGCGAATATTAATTCCTCAATATTTAGTTTTCACTTACAACGAACTGTTACATGTGATATAATCAGTGCACAACCCGTAAATTTTGCCACGAGACGCCACTGTCTATGAAGTAAATATTGTTTTAATTAACGTAGTGGTGTAATGCTGCCTTTCTAATACTACTCATATTATCACAAATATTACTATGAGATTCTTCAAAATACCTTTCCTTGATTCTAGAGACAAAAAAATATGTTCGGCAAGCAGCATACAGAACGGATCAGAGTCATTTCGCCGAAAGCCGTTTCACCGAAATATTCCTTTCGGCGAAATGACCCTTTCGGCGAAACGACCTATTCGGCGAAACGACCTATTCGGCGAAATGTCATTCGGCGAAACGACTTTCGGCTTTCGGCGAAATGACCCGCTCCCTAGAAACCTAGAAATTTAAATAATTTAGATATCAGCTACAAAGAGTTTATAGATTATGATTTTAGTCTTCATTGACATTCATTTATCACTCCGTTAATTTCAACATTCCGGTTTGATGTTAATTTTTACCGTTATTTTCGGCACTTTTGGAATCGGAATCCAGCTACTTATACAACGGAAGTGGGATCGTAAGGCCAACCACTATTATAACATACCAATTAGAACGGCTTTGAGCCCAATTTAATTTTTTGGCGTTTCTTACATCGTCACACTTAACGACAATGTGAAATTTAGAAGACTGATCACCCAGTGATTCCAGAACTAAAAGTCGGATCCGGATAAAAGTCAGCAATTTTGTGTCCGACCAGAAGACCACTGAATCTAAATTTGTGGAAATCGGTCAAGCCTTGATATCGAGCCAAACAAGGCCTAGGCTAGGTTCATTTTTGCTGTAGGTAATTTTATTGAGAATCATCCGCAATCTATACTTATTTGGTCGTCCCGCAAAAGGTCATAAATCGTATAAATGATCTTTTATGGTTTCAATGCCTAACGTCTATCTTCCAGGCGAACGTTTACCAAATTTCTTAATTTCAACGCACCTTCGGTCTTCAGGTCGGATTGGTGGTTCAATGCAATTCTTCTAGTTGCTTCTGACGAAAACTGGGATTCGAATATCAACCCATTTTATGATCAAAAGGGTTCAAAGCATGAACAACAAATCTCCCATTGGTCCCTTGAAAGTATTACTCGAGAAATGTTTCTTCTAGGATAATTCAGTATATGTGAGAATATGAGTGTGTGAGAATATGACCGACTTTGCTGAGAAGCGTCAAGTCCAAAAGTGCTCAAGGGAAGATGTAAATACTTAGCCAAAGCATATCAATTTATGATAAAATTTTCAGTAGTAGGAGATAACCACAAATAACTCAAAATTGAAGTTTTCTACAATGTTTGATATGAACAAGCATTGAGGTGAAATTCAATGCCAAAATAATGCCTGAATTGAACGAATCATCGCACAAAGCATATCGTGCAAAACCGACACGTAGAAATCCGGAATATTTTCAGTTACCCTTTCCATGAAGGATTTGCCCCGATCCGGTAGGAAAACGGGTCCCAGCCAGCCCGGCCGGGACATTAAAGTGGTTGAGTACATCAGGAAAAACTCATCGGCGTCGACGCGGGATTTGGCCAAGCAGTTCAACACCAGCATCGGGGTGATTCAACGGATCAAAGTTCGGAACGCCCTGAAAACGTACAAGAAACAGAAGGTGCCGAAAAAGTCCCTGTTACAGCAAGTTCAGGCCAAAACAAGAGCGCAAAAACTGTATAACCGGATTCTACAGAATAAAGACGGATGCATCCTGATCGACGACGAAACCTACGCCAAGGAAGACTCACGAGCGCTGCCCGGACCGCAATATTATACGAAATCGGTGTACCAGGACCTGGACGACGCTGACACCACCGTGGCGATGGAAAAGTTTGGACAGAAGGTGTTGGTCTGGCAAGCAATTTGTAGCTGTGGTTTGCGGTCGTCGATTTTCTTCACGAAGGGCACAATTAACGCCAAGGTGTACGAGGAAGAATGTTTGAAGAAGAGAATGCTGCAACTGTACAGAAAGCATAAGGCTCCTCCTCTCTTCTGGCCGGATTTGGCTTCAGCCCACTACGCCAACTCCGTGCTACAGTGGTTGTCAAAAAATAATGTACAATTCGTGGAAAAGGACATCAACCCACCGAACTGCCCGGATCTTCGGCCAATTGAAAGGTATTGGGCAATTGTCAAGCGTCACTTTCGGAAGGAAGGTACAGAGTACCAAAACATGCAGGAGTTAAAAAAAACTTGACAGCTGCCACCAGGAAAGTCACAAAAGTAACTGTGCAGAATTTAACGAATAATGTCAAGTCCAAAGTGCGAACGTTTCATAGAAACTAGGATTTTCTTCAATATAATCAGCGAAATGCATAAAAATGTAATTTTTCTACAATATATCGAAAACTGATGTCAAAATATGTTTTTTTGCTTTTTTATTCATTAATAAATGTTGCTTACTACTTTTCGATACACTCCTTAGAACTAAACTAAAGCTTAGAATTCACTTCTAGAACCAAACTTGAAACCTTGATATTGAAAATGAGTTCAGTTCAATAATTCTAGAACTAAATTTATGACCAGATTTATTGATCTGAATTCCGAGCCTAAATTTTGCAACTGAATTCTGAGCCTGTCCCCGATTTCGAATGTAGTTCTTGAACTCAATTTCCGAATTCAGTCCAGGCCCAAAATTTTAATTCTGATCTAGATAAATAAATCTCAGTTTTATCCGTATTCACGTCCTCCAGTTTTGTCTGTGACATTACCCACTCGCCTCTTTCTTCAGTCAAAGTATTGAAACAACTTATTGTCCCATACAGGTTCTATATTGAACAATCCATTGGAAATTGGGTCAACATCCCATGTCTCGTCTAACGATTTTAAAGCTTTAGAAAGTATCAGCATTTACTTAGCTGTTATCATGAATTCGTTCCTTGAGAGCTGAAACTTGTTTCTGAGGACCAGTATAGAATCTTAGAATATGGTTTGATTTGTTCAGTGAGTTTATGCTTTATTTTCTTTCAAAGGTCCTCAACTATTCCATAGTAGGATCACAAGAACGTTGATTTAGATATAGATGAAGGAGAATTGAATTTAATTTGAGATTTTGGTACTGATACACTCCTAACTTTAATAATGTAATGATTTAAATAATGTACGGTTGTATCGATATTTCCCAAAGCAATTTCTTGTTTCACATTACTTCTGATATGAGATCTATAACTAGTTGAATTAATCATTGCTTAGTTTGCAATCCTGAAGTCAGTTTGAGTAATGAAATGTGACATTGATCTCCTAGAACTAGATCAATTGTAGAAGGATTTCTCATAGAAGATAAATTAGTTGGGCTGTTTGGAAATAAAACTGGCTAAAACCAGCGGAGAGTTCATCATGAAGATCATCTGATTACTTCACGAGAGATACTTAGCATTTAGAATCCTATTAGGAAAAAATAGATCGATATCTAGTGCCACCCTGATCGTAACAACCAGACTGCTTCCTGAACTGAACACCATCGGATGACCCACCGCAGTACTTGTTTTCGCCAAACAACCAATAAATCGCATGAAAATCATTCAATTTCCTCAACACCTTCAATACAGTAAGCCATCGTTGAATTGAGTCCACCCCCGCTGTAGGTCACTGCCGATGATGTGACCCGGGAAAATTAATTTCATGATATTCTGTCATAAATTTCACCTCCGGTGCTTTTGTAACGTCCTCACACACAGACGGGCAATGCTCTCAACCGAAAATTCACCCGGCCCTGGTCGCCGTCGCCATCGATTCCGGGATTCAGGGGGAAATTTTTCGTCTACACTTCATGCAGCAGATCGGTTTTAACCATCGCGCCGGATCCACAATTGCAAATTTTACGGTCATACGCACCTCTGCCGGTTGACAGACAGACAGAGACCGGGTCGGGTCGCAGTACGGGAATTTAATTATCGATGAAGCTAATGGATTTCGAAAGAGCGGTTATAGTCACTCCCGGGCTCTTTCTCTCTCTCTATCGACGGTCTAAGGCGTATCACCATCATTGCCCTGGCAGTCTATAATAGGCAGAAATTGTATCCTGCTGACTAATGAATAGATTTATCGAGCCCACTGGAAGTCATGCAAGCATTTTTTGATAAATTGGTCGGATAAATCTGCTTACATGGTTTGCAACGCCGAGCACCAGAGCACGGAACGGCATCCGATTTATCACCTTCCCCATTCATACTGTTTTTGTATGAAACTAAGCTAGACTTAAGTCACTTTCGGAGCCGACCATCGCCAATCATCGAAGAACGCTGTCAAAACTGTTTGAACAACGGCAGTGGGGCCTCATCCTTTGCAGCAAAGTGAATCAATAACAAAAATAAATTAAATTACGGTTCAACGGATAGAAGCTCTTCCCATTCACTGGTCTGATCGGTACTCGTTGTTTCCTTCCGCCTTCTAAGCCGGCAAAATAACCGATAAATTTATTGTTGATATCGACTTATAAATTATTGCGTGTACTTATATCAGTCCCGTTAGGCGGCGACTGACTTTACAAAGACCATTGTTCCGCTAGGATGCTGTCGGATCTGTCTCGTTGCCCTCCGTAAAAGTTTCACGTCGTCAGCCTCCGTCCAGGCCGCGCTCACCCTCGCCATCACTCAAGCCCAGCAGTTGGACGAAGAAGCAGGTCAGAACTGAAAGGACTGCTTTCCGATTGCATCTTGTATTGTTTGAGACGGAGTTGCACGATAAGAATTTTCAAACAATTTTCCACTTCCTGATTCAATGTTTTTATAGAAAAAAAATCCTCTGATCGCCGCACCGAGCCGCAATTCATGTTTCCGAAGGATGTCTTTTCCTTACTGCAAGCTTCTCTTCACACACCGATCCGAACGTCGTTTATGATGTCATTTTCCATCTTTTCTGAAGCGTTTCGTCCAATTTTAGTGCAGGTACTATGTTTAGTTACACACACTTACATTGAATGTGCACGTAACTGAACCGAACGGAAGGCCGGCACTCTACCGGACAGAACGTATGGAGCCTACGTCAGGTCAGGTCCAGTTCTCAAGACCCAAACAGAATAAGTGAGAAGCTTTCAAGTTGATAAATTGGAAGTCTTTTCCAGGGCTGGGGTAAGTTTGCTGGCTCATGATGGTGATGAGTGGGTGGCGGAAGTATCCTGCCGGTCGCTCCAGTAAATGCCATGCCATTTTCTTAAGACGATGCCAGCTAGCAGGAATATCATGACGGCCGGAGAAATTGATGTTGCCTCCGAACAACAATACAATTGCCGCATTTGTTAGGACATTGCGATTGTGATAAGCACCGAATGCAGCTGTGTTGACGTCAGTAGGACGATGTGCTGGGAAATATGCTTTCTTTGCCACTCTGCCACGTTATGGTTTCACCGTTCGGAAGCACGACTGTCTTGCATCGTCCCGAGCAATGTTTGATATTCATTTCGAATGTGTTTGCAGACACTTAATGAGTTTCAGTTCATTGCTTAACTTCAAGAATGGCATTTCCATTGTGTCCAAGTGTTTGTTAGTAAGTGACAAAGAACAATACATCACCGGGACTAGCGGCAGAAGGACGTTTCGTTCGCCGCCTTCGAAGTGCTGCTAGTTAGCAGTTAAATTGCTAAATTGTTGCATACAAAATTTCTGCAGAATTTTTTCAGGATTTCAAGATTGTCGACTCAGATTAGTAGACTCAGTGTTTAGCTATAATTCCAGATAGCTTCAATTCATATTCGACATGATTTCCTCTTGATATGTATGTTTTTGTTCAAAAATTGACTAAAAATATCTAGTTGGGTATGCAATTTGCAGCTACGAACAAAAAAAAAACTCAAATTTTCGTTACAAACGAGTCCATGAGCTCGGTTTTCTATGGCTCAAAAATTCACTCTACTATTCATTAAAGGGCACAAAAGTTCTTTGATGTTTCGGTAACTTTTTTCTAGCTGCGAATGCCGTTGGGAGACTCTGCAGAGGTACCACGACAGTAAAATGATTCTCATACAGAATTATCACAACTCACTCTTATTGCGCTCAATTTGTCTCGATTGGATAAAAATTGTTGAGTAGAAGCTGAATTGCGATACTTGGAAGATAGAGAGATAATAGAATAAAATCGCTGAAGTTAGCAAACATAATTTCCAAAAGGTATGATGCGAGATATTTCAAGAAAATTTCAGGGGGATTGGTAAGTAAGCAACCTGGGTTGGATTTTCCTCAACCCTGTACATAGGAACAGAAAGTTTTCTGGTCCAAGAGGTAAATGTCCACATCAGTTCGCTTTCACATCTCATCCAAGTCAGTCGATAAAACAAAACCGCTTACGTTCGGGACAGAAGAAACCAAGTACAGTATTGTGTAGTGAACAATAGAACGACCTCGAAATGAGTGAACCAAACGAACAAAAGCTACCGCCGACACGAAAGAATACAATTGTTGTTGACTTCAGGCAGCGCAAAATTCGACCTTCGATACGAGAACTTGAAGGTTTGCTTAAGGAGCAAATGCATCTTGACATTAAACATGTGCATTTACTTCAATGCAATAAGACAAATAATGTTGTTTACATCTAGTTTTATAAAGAGTTGGATGTAATTCAATTCGCAAAAGACAATAACAATGTGCACTATGTGGAGCACGAGAACATTACGTACAACATTCCAGTTTATATGGAAGATAGTGCTATAGAAGTGCGTGTGCATGATCTTTCCTCAAGAGTCACCGATTCTTATATTCGCAAAACTATGTCCCAATACGGAGAGATTCTCTCTATCAAAAAAGAAAAGTAGAAGAATTTTTCCCCGGTATTCTAAACGGCGTACGTTTGTTACGCATGCGCTTGAAGAGGCCTATACATTCTTATGTGACTTTCGGTCAGGATACAAGATTTCCGTGTAAATCACTTATTACCTATGACAATCAGATGGCCACATGTCAATATTGCCAAAAAGCTGATCACTACGGTAAGCCATGTGATAAACTGGACAAGGAGCAACTCCAGTACACCTGTGACAGCCACCAACAACAATGGGGGATGCTTCATTCAACGAAACCATCATAATCCCCTATAGAGCAAAGAACACCAACTGCAGTTAACAACTTATCCTCCAACCAACCAGCAACTGCAACCAATGTACAACAAGGCGCATCTACAGCAACTCTTAACCAGTCCAAGACTATGATCAACAAGGACAGCGAAAAAAAAACGCAAATCACACACAACACCGACGATGAAGCAATGGATGATGAGATAAGCCGCGGACGAATTGACCCCCGATCCTCGTTGGATGGAAATGGAAACTCATCTCCCCCTAGAAAAAGGGTGACAACGAGATCCAATAGCAAAAAAAAATTTCATGTAACAAAAATGTAAGCCAATCGGCCACGTAAAGCTTTTACGCAAAAAAGCCAGAATATAAATTTTATTACAAAAAAAATAAAATGTCCAAATGATTAAAATCTCAATAATTGAAACAAAAACCGAGGGAAAAAAGGAATATGCGTTGCCTGATAGATTTAAATGGTAGCGAGCACATGTAGATCGAGAAATCTATTTCTACTGATGCACATTTGTCGGACATTAAATAAGAATTTTAATAAATGTTGTTCAGCTTTGTGATTGGTTAAAGGTTACGTAATACACTAAAAATTTTTTTTTTCATGCTGGGGTACCGCACAATGAATCGCACGAAAAGCCGCTTAGCTTCGGAAATCTGCGTAATAAAAACTTACTTACTTTCACTTCAACACTCTCAGCACAGAACAACGATCAATGAAATACTCAATATATTTTTCAAAGGACTAAAAAAACTAAGGACATAAAATTTAATCGAAAAAGCAAATTTAAGAGCACTTGCATAAAAAATAGACCTGTGTGTGTCAATATAATAAATTTACCAGACTCTTTACAGTGCATGACATTACCCCAAAGGTCATTTATTCGGTTAACATCTATAACTCCGTGGAAAAGAATTCCATTTTCAAAAAACGGAACATTATTTTTCTTTTGCTGGAAATTTTACTTAGGCAATACTTAACTGGTATTTTTTCCTGTGAGAAAATTATGTTTTTGATACTATGAAAAAAGTGTCAGTGATTGTGTATCGAACGAAATATTGTGTTCCATCAACAAACACACAGGGAAGCCAACTAGAACCACTGACATTTTTGCTGTACTCCAACTGCATTGATTTTACTCCAAAAGGTAAACAACGTTCACTTACTGATGATTTGAAAATTTACACCGCAATCCGAAAAATAGATTTTATCGTTAAAGACTGTCCCAGAAAGTATGAACGTTACCAAAAACCGCTGCCATTTCGCAATGGTTCAGAATCTATCAATTTTCCTGGCTGCGTCCTGTTGTTTACACTCTTCTCCAACCACTTGTGCAGTTGTTTATTCGTTTTCATTAGTTTGTTTCGAAATACGTGGACTTTCAGCAGAACAACGTCGAAAAATTGTGTACAAATGGTGCAAAGAACGCGGACTGTCACTGATAAAGATAGCAAAAATGGAAGGAGTAAGTGAAAAAGCCGTGCGAAATGCAATCAGAAAGTTCGATGAGGATAACACCTTTGAAGATAAACCGAAAACGTATACTGAAGGCGTTCGAGCAAAAGAAGGAGGTTTCAGTTCGGGATGTGGCCAAAAATGTGGGCACTTCGAAATCAAATGTCCTTCGTGCTAAAGAACGTTTGAATCTTCGAACATATAAGAAGCAGAAACGACTAAAACATAGTCCGAAACAAGAAGCATCGATCAGGCCGAGGGTTCGAAAGCTGTACAGTACGATTCTTGCTGGAAATTTGAACTGCATAATCATGGATGACGAAATCTACGTGAAACTCGATTACAAATCTTTGCCGGGACCACAATATTATACGATGACAGAAAGGCAAGTGTTAAACCAGTCTGAGACATCGTTTGAAGTTGAAAAATTTGGTACGAAAGCTATGGTCTGGAAAGCAATTTGTAGCTGCGGTAAGATTTCGAAACCCTTTATAACCACTGCTTCAATGAACAGCGAAATACACATCAAGGAATGTTTACAAAAACGACTTCTACCCATGATTCGAAGCCACAATGATATTGTTGTCTTCTGGCCAGATCTTGCTTCTTGCCACTACTCGAAATCAGCGGTAGAATTGCATACTACCAAAAATGTCACTTTCGCATCAAAAGACATGAATCCACCAAATTGCCCACAACTTCAACCAATTGAGGAATTTTGGGCATTAACGAAGGCACATCTTGGGAAACATGTCTCGGCAGCCGAAACCTTTCAACAGTTCGAAAAAGATTGGAAAAAGGTGTCAAAACTTGTCGCCAAGAAGTCTGTACGGAATTTAATGAAGAACGTTCGCAGGAATGCTTCCGACAAGAGCGATTACGTCACAGTTGTCAGTCATTTGCATTGGTGAAAAAGCAACGGAGGAGAGCATTACACGAAATCAGCCGTTCTAATGGCTCTAGAAGTTTTCTAAAGAACTATTAGGATTTCTTGCTCGCAAATCTAAGGAAAATATGCTTAATTTAGTGCAAATCTAGAACTGTTTGATTTGATTTTTGCACTTTTCGCTGTGTGAAATTCCCAGTAATCGAGATCAAGTGAAGCCTTCTTTGTTTTTGCGAAAAATGTGAAAAAGGGGAATGCTTGCATAATTCATACAATTGATCAACTAATTGATATTCGGAAGTATTGAGGAACATGTCAGTTGTTTTCGTATTCACGACATCCAGTTATGTCTCTGACATTACCCACCCGCTTTTTTTTATTTATTGTTCTACCTAATGCTAAATCATGATATTATTACTAATTTTCAAATGCTATTCCAAAATTCCAACAAATGAAATTACTGAAATTTGTACTGAATGGGATTGACATACAAAAAGGAACGCGGACGAATTGATTTCACCACCCTTACATTTTTGTTATAAATTTGGGTACTGAACTCAAAGCTCTACATGGAAGAGTGTCTGAAGTAACGTAATCTTCAATTCATCGAAACATACAAATCAACCCACCTTGCTTCGATTTGATAAGCGGAAGCTGAAATTGTCTGTAAAAGCGATTTAGTTGGACAAGATGGAGGAAAATTGCGACGGGTTTAGTAGACTAATAGCCATATTTTTCAGTCAACCTTTCTATATTGGCTGTAGCGATTACCTCATTTAGCTCGACAACGGTGTCCATCTTTTAACGCCCATCGTCTCAGCTTGTGCAAATTAGATAAATGATTATGAATTTGATCGGAGGTGAAAATCGATAATCACCTCATATAAGAGTAGCAAATTTTACAACTTCCTGTAACGGAACCAAACTCCTGTCTGTAGGGAGTCTAGGAAGCACCGTTCGCTCTGGCATATGGATTGAAATGGGGCCATATTTTACCGGGAACGGTCGGAACGGCTAATGCAAGACAGGAAAGGCATATTAATAACTGGTATCATGGCACTTGTGGTCGTTTTAGAGCTTCCAGAACTTTAACGATGAAGGTATGAAACGGATGATAATGATTAAGTTGACAATAATGTCATCCCCGCCAGCGCCCCAAGATGGCTATCACCGAATGACGTGGAACCGGGGGGGGGGGGGGGGGTCGCTGAAACCCAGACAGCGTGACGTTTCACCGCCCCTTGCTCCACGAACTAGGCATCTTGCCGTAGTGACACGATGATACACCCATCAGGGATAGAGATATACACACTATCTCTCTCTCTCTCGCTCTCTTTCTCACTCACTTATTTAGCTATCAAGTTGAAAGCTTCACTGAATTAAAATGTTCGTACGATGCCAGAACTTACCTTGACTAATTGAATTACCACTTAAACCGCTGCCTGACATTAACGACGATGGCTGCAATTTATCTTCCATCTCACGAAGCCGGGACGTCAGGCTCTGGGTGTGCAGAAACAGGAACAGAGTGCACGAGATTGCAATCAGTGCGACGAATTCTGCATATCTGGGGAAAGAGACAGAACGAAGGGGTGGCAGGATTAATAATATTTCCGAGGCAAACTAATTATGACGGGATGGTTCTTGGGAAAAAGAACAGCCGTCGCTTCTTCATCGAAGGAAGTAAAAATTGAATAATATTTTCCCTTAACCGTTCCGGTGCCGATTCGGTGATTCGACGGCTTAAGAAACTAAGGCTATTTGAGGTCAGACCGAAGAGTGTGCAATTGCACGGTAATTAACTCGGTGGGTTGAAAGTCCTGTCCTTTGGTCGTCGTTGCATGACTTTATAATTTGAACTTTCTTTTTCGTTCACCTGATTTCAAAGCTAAAGCCCGAGCAACATTCGAGAATCGATCGCTTATCAAACCGTCCTAATTGGAAGAAAGCAACGCCTTCGCTACCGCATCGCAGTGGCCATTCCGCAACGGCACGGATTAGTCTTTAGATTTTTCACGTTCCACTCCCGATCGGCTTGCGCCCTCGTCATCTCGCTAAGTCGAAAGTCTTGCTTTCAACGAATTAGTTGTGCTACGGTTCGGGCGGTAAAATAAATACTAGCTTTAAGCAGCATGCCTAAACCCAGGTCGCCCAGGGCTCCAATGCGTTTGTCGGTTGGTCGGTCGCACGTTGCATTCTTGTGGCTTCAAGCTCTGACCCAAATTCATCAGAGCTCTGTCGTTAGTCCGGCCGGCTGGAAACAGTGCCTCGGCATGATTTGTGCCTATCCTAAATGAACCAAGCCTCACTGGGCGGTGGCTGCAGTCTCCGTGGAGTGGAGCAACTGCAGTGAAAGTAAGCTTGCAAGCAATGACCGGACGGGAGGGCGTTCGGAACAGTATCAATTACGGTGTTTGGGATCGATTTTCTCGCAGGGCAGAGCGGAGGGTTTCTATTTTTTTGTATTATCTCTGGTTGTTGATTGCCGCAATGCTCGCAGAATGGAAAATGTTTTATTGTATTCTTCATCAGTTGGGTCATCAGAAATGCTTATCTTAATCGTAAAGATTAAGCCTCTTTTCTTCGGTGGACTTCGAGGCACGAAGAGTAGGCATTATTTCAACTCTAATCAAGCAACTTTGTGGTGCATGAATAGAAAGGTAGCAGAATGCGCTTAAATTGCTATAGGTAAGAGCGGTGAAGATTGGTTATCACTAATCTTTTATCTTCTATTATCTATCAAGACTTGGTCGTAGAAGGAGCCGAGGAAATACCTACTCGAAAAGATAGATTAGGATTTCCCTACGTCCACCCATCATCAGTCAGCAAGCTCCGGTTTCACTTTCAATGATTGAAATCTTGTTTTTTTTTTCTTCCCGGCCAGGTCGTTGCGTCCAGTAGTTGGCCAGACAAACCTCTTCAAGTGTGGCTCCGTAAATGATCCGGACCAGTATCGGACTTCGGCAAACGGTATGTGCGAAGTTGTGGCAGCATCGTACTAATTCAATCCGGTTTTGATTGCACTTTGATAGTACTTTCTCTGAAGTGTTCCGAGATGTATCTCCAAGACAAGACTTGCTCTTTGGTTGATGTGATCAGCGAAACGACCAAACGAGAACGCTTCGGTACAGTTGCTCAGCTGAATAGTTGATGTTACATCAGTTGGAGCTGTTTGCACCTCCGATCACTCCGTTGTGGCAGTGGTTTGGCATCAGGTTTCGTTGATCGAAGCAAATGACAGTACAATCTTTACGATAATAGGCATTTACTCTAATGGGTATCGGTTTGGACAGTCATTTACAGAAGTGAATAGTTGCTGACGATGACGGTAATGAACGAATATTTATTTATTCATGCCGCAATTTGCTCTGCAGGTCTATTTATACTTGTATAAATCAGTTTGAATGCCACTTTCAAAGATTTATTGTTTTCTAATAACATAATATTCGAATGTAAACGTGAAATAAAAAATTGAATGGTAAATCTCTTAAGCTAGATTGTTCAATAAACATCACAGAAATATATAATGAAATTTACACGAGATGTAAATCAATAGTAGTATGGAATAGACATGGGTTGAATCGAAATTTTGATTGAAAACCTTCATCGGTGCAAAACTAAATTGGATTGCATTGAATTTTCAATTAATATAACTGTATCTTTCAATTAACGCTTATTTTGCGATTAAGTTATATTAAAACTTACAGAATTGTAAAGTAATTTTATGTTTAATTACCTGCTCCAAATATGTGCATGAAAATATATGTAAATTCACAAAATATTTTTATCTGTGATGTTCAGTTGGTTTTTTATTGATCACTGGTAGTTAGACAGAACGAACTTCACTTCACTAGTTGAATATTATTGTAATACCGTTTTTCATTGAAAAACACTGGTGGCGTGGATTGCTCTGTATTGCACTTTCGAGCTGAAATGCGAAACATTCTGACGGTGTTTCATTGCGATTTCTGCTCGAAAGTGCAAAGCCAGAGCAATCCACGCCACCAGTGTTTTTCAATGAAAAACGCCATAAGTTATCACCATATATTTTCAGGCTTGTACCGATTGTCCGTAGTATGATATATTCGTTAACGTTGATAGGTAAAAGATAAACTCAATTAAGGGGGTAAATCTTCTGGTGCGAGAAAAGATGGCCTTTTCTTTTGAACATGATTTTTTTCAAAGAATTGAAAAGTTTGGAATAGTTTTGCGATCAATTGCAAACATTGTGATAAAGCCAAAATCAAGGAATCGATTATTTCCAAATATTAATTTGATGTTCACAATTACTGAAGCTAATTAATGAAAGAAGGATTTCGCGAAACAAAAAATTCTTTAATTTTTATTAATTCTTTCGTCTAGCAAATTTCGACTACACATGGATAGATTACAATATTGACTTACTACATGGAATGTAAAGTCCCGGGACTCGCACAGAAAAGATGTGAATAGTTTCGAACCGTGTATATTTTTATTGAGAACAAGCCTTTAGAATACCAATTTTCATGACAATCTATCCGCTACTATTTGAATAACAGCTGATCGTATCTGACGAGTTCTAGTTTTCATCAAGCTATGGAAAAAGACAAGTTTCGTGTCCTAATGAATGATTTGCGGATCGGTCCACCATCCCCCGTATTCTCCAGAACTGGTCCCCAGTGACTATTTCCAAACCTGAAAAGTTTCCAGGGAAAGAAATTTTCGTTGAATGCTGAGGTCATTGCGAAACGGAAGCCTATTTTGAGGGCCTTGTTGAATCTTTTTTTTTCTCAAAGGGCATCGAAATGTTGGAGGACCGATAGGTCAAGTGTATTGCTCTAGATGGAGATTATACTAACAAAAAAAAAAGTTTTCATGGTAAAAAATCGACTTTACCTCTGCTAGGTCTGGGATTTCTCATTCCTTGTAGTACATAAAGACTGTCCCAGAAAGTATGGACGCAACCAAAAACCATTTCGCAATTGTTCAGAATCTGTCAATTTTATGGCTGCGTCCTGTTGTTTACACTCTTCTCCAACCACTTGTGCAGTTGTTTATTCGTTTACATTAGTTTGTTTCGAAATGCGTGGACTTTCAGCAGAAAAACGTCGAAAAATTGTGTACAAATGGGCCACAGAACGCGGACTGTCAGTGAGAAAGATAGCAAAAATAGAAGAAGTAAGTAAAAAAGCCGTGCGAAATGCAATCAGTAGGTTCGGTGAGGATAACACATTTGAGGATAAACCGAAAACGGGTCGAAAAAAAGGTCCTGCTAACCCTCAGTTGGATAAACGTATACTGAAGGCGTTCGAGCAAAAGAAAGTGGTTTCAGTTCGGGATGTGGCCAAAAAAGTGGGCACTTCGAAGTCAAATGTTCTTAGTGCTAAAGAACTTTGAATCTTCGAACCTATAAGAAGCAGAAACAACCAAAACATAGTCCGAAACAAGAAGCATCGATCAGGCCGAGGGTTCGAAAGCTGTATAATACGATTCTTGCTGGAAATTTGAACTGCATCATCATGCACGACGAAATCTACGTGAAACTCGATTACAAATCCTTGCTGGGACCACAATATTATACGGTGCGAGAAGGGCAAGTGTTAAACCAGTTCAGTGGTCTGGCAAGCAATTTGTAGCTGCGGTAAAATTTCGAAACCCTTCATCACCACTGCTTCAATGAACAGCGAAATATACATCAAGAAATGTTTACAAAAACGACTTCTACCCATGATTCGAAGCCACAAGGATCCTGTTGTCTTCCGGCTAGATCTTGCTTCTTGCCACTACTCGAAATCAACGGTAGAATGGTATACTACCAAAAATGTCACTTTCGTCCCAAAAATAATGAAGGCACATCTTAGGAAACATGTCTCGGCAGCCGAAACCATTCAATAGTTCGAAAAAGATTGGAAAAAAGTGTCAAAACTTGTCGCCAAGAAGTCTGTACGGAATTTAAATAGGAACGTTCGCAAGAAGGTACGCCAGCTAGTCTACAATGGCTAAGTAGCAAATGTTGAGAATAATATTCTGTTGTTGTAGTCTTATATTATCAGTATATCGAATAAAACTTGAATGTCTAACACTTGTGAATTATTTACAGCGAAATCAAAGTGTGTCCATACTTTCTGGGACAGTCTTTACTATATGGAATGAAAAGTACCGGGCCTATTACAGGAAAGACGTGAATAGTTTCGAACCGTGTATTTTTTTGTTGAGAACAAGCCTCTAGAATACCATTTTTCATGACAATCTATTCATTAGTATTTGAATAACAGCTGACGAGTTAGTTCTAGTTCTCATCGAACTTTGGAAAAAGACAAGTGTCGTGTCCTGATGAATGATTTGCGGATTGGTCCACCATCGCCCGTGCTCTCCAGAACTGGCCCCCAGCGACTATTATCTAGTTCCAAACCTGAAAAGTGTTCTGAAAAAAATTTTCGTCGAATGCTGAGGTCATTGCAGGAACGGACGCCTAGTATTTTTTATTTTACAAAAGGGCATCAAAATGATAGGTCGAGTGTATCGCTCTAAATGGAGATTATACTGAAGAATAAAAAACTTTTCACGATAAAAAATCGACTTTTCCTTTGTTTGGCCCGTGACTTCTCATTCCTTGTAGTACATACTACGCATTATTTCTATGACAGAATGGGGATTTCATTTGATTTTTTGGACCTTGGAAGGTATGTACGATTCTTTGTATAATTTGTTCGATTGTGTCTTTTTAACAAACATATTTTGAAAATCTAATTGCAATAATAATGAATGCGTTGAGAAATATAATATAAATAATTGACACATGAGCTGAAAAGTCCCGTGTCTAACACATAGATGGAACTAGTTTTGTTGTAGTCACCTTTTTTCTAGGTCATACTAACCTTTTAAAGACAGCTGTTAAAATTCGATGATGATATTCTATTCATTAGTTTGTGAGTTAATGTGCTAAGAGTGACGCTACTTTGTTTTTTTTTTTTTTCAGAACAATGGATGAACAACAATTTCGTGTTTTAATTTTACACAGCTTCTTAATGGGAAAAATACCGTTCAAGCAAAGCAATAGCTTGAAAAGTGTTTTGGAGACTCCATTTCACCAGAAACAACAATAAAACGTTGGTTTGCTGACTCCAAACGTGGTCGTAGAAACACCGATGACGCAGAACGCAGTGGACGTCCAAATGACGGTAACACCAGAAAATATAAAAGAAATCTACAAAATCGTTTTGAATGATCGAAAAGTGAAGTTACGTGAGTTAGCTGACATCGTAAAGACATTAAAAGAACGTGTTGACTACACATTGCAAAAGCTTTTGACTATAAGAAATTGACAAAAAACGAGAACGTGTTGATGATTCTGAGCAGTGCTTGGCTATGTTTAAACGTAACAACCCGAAATTTCTGCGTCGATATGTGACAATGGATGAAACATGGATTCATCACTTCACCCGGGAAACAAAACGATCGTCATCTGAGTGGACAGCAAATGGTGAACCTCTAGAGGAAATACCATTAACAGTGAATATTATACAGCATTATTGGAGCGTTTGAAGGCTGAAAATGCAAAGAAACGACCGCATATGGCAAAGAAAAAAGTTTTGTTTCATCAAGACAACGCATCGTGTTACAAATCTATCAAAACAATGGCAAAACTACATGAATTGAACTTCGAATTGCTCCCACATCCACCGTATTCGCCAGATTTGGTTCCCAACAACTACTGGCTGTTCGTAGACTTGAAAAAATGCTAGTCGGTAAGAAATTTCGCATATATGTACTTCATACGATGAAAGAAAAAACACAATTTTGAAACTATTGTCCCGCTTATGTCATTGACTGGACATGGATTTCGTTCTCAGCGTTTGCAAGCGAAGCTGAGAGTGACAGTAATTTCTTGTCATTTTCGTCTATTTTTCAGTCAATGAAAATGACTTTTTTTTAGCTCTGCTCTTTACTCTGTAATGTCGAAACTGCAAAGCTGATCGAATTTGAATCTAAAAGTGGGAACATCGATTAAACATTCCATGATATGTCGAAGTAAGTTCCACTTTAGAGTTTACGGTAATTTAATTTACTTCCAGAGCCGGAATTCAGAAACCAGCATAACCCAAACCGATTCGTATGGCCGTGAATTGACTAGACGAATAAATTGCAACAGTTTTGAGTCCAACTTTGAAGCTTTTCGGGATTGTCATCTTCCATATCGGTTTGAATTTTAAAAATTCATCATCTTGTAATTCCAGAATCGGAAGTCAGAATTGGATAAAATTCATTAATTTTGTATGGGACTATAAGTTTTAATATTCAATTCATGTTTCTAAAATTCGATTTGGCTTTTTTTGTGAAAACGATTGAACTTTGAGATGCTGAAACCGGAATTCGAAAATCGGTGTAGCCGAAGTCAGATAAATTCACATGAGTAGCTGTAAACATCTTTGAGAAATCGTAGTACGAATTAAATTTTTGGGTGTCTTCCGGATCGAAAACTGAATATCACTAAAACTGAAATAAGTTTATTTGATTATCGACTATCCAAATCTGCTAACCCGATAACTCTGATTAATTTATGTGAAATAGACATTTTTATACTAATCACCCTGTATATCCGAAACCGGAAGTTGGATCTGACTGAAGAGCAAGATGTTTCATAGAATATTAAAGCTTTTCATTTAAATCTTAGATGATTCTTAGGTTTCATTTGAATCTTGGATCGGTTCAGCCATCTACGAGAAAAATGAGTTACACAATTTTAATTTCGTTTCTCATATTATCTTGTAGTTCCGGAATCAGAGGTTGGAACCAAACATAATTCAGGAACCTTGTTTGGAAGCATACGACTTTTCATATGGATCTGAGTTTGTAGAAAACGGTTGAGTCATCTCCGAAAAAAATTGAGTGAAATTATTTATTTTGAAATTATTATCACACACGCATTAGCTGATCTCGACGAACTGAGTCGAATGGTATATGGGTGTTATGTTCTTCCAGCATTTATTGCTCTAAGTAGTTTAAAACAATATAATTATGGAATTGCTTTCAACTGGAAAATACTGCCATCATTTTGTTTACCTATGACATATTCGAACGATTATGTTGCCAAAAACGAACCGTGCTAAAATCGGTCCGAGGTAAAATGTCATGAAAAAGGATGCTGCACACAGTCTTTTTGGTACTTAGAAGCAATTGTAGGTAGCAGTATAAAAATCGTGTTTCACGTTGCTCCCTAGCATTTATTTGCCATACAGCGCTCAAAACTTCTACTGCTGGAATAGGAGGAAAAGTCGCTTACACAAAAATATCGATATCTCCGTTAAAAATGGACGGATTTTAACAATCTATGGCTTGTTGGATAGCTATTACCGTGCGGAATCTAAGTCTCAAAACATATTCTGTTTTCAAGGTCAAATGTGACAGATACTGTCAAAATTTTGACATAAAACTTTGAATAACTCAAAAAGTAAATATCCAATCTCAAAACCATTTAATAGCGTTCTGGGTGACGGGAAAACCTTTCATTTGCGACTAGTTTGATCAAAATCGGTCCAGCCATCTCTGAGATCTCGACCTATTTGTTGACAACACACACACACACACACACACACACACACACACACGGACATTTGCTTAGTTCGGCGAGCTGAATCGATTGGCATATGACATTCGGCCCTTCGGGCCTCGGAAAATGTTTGTAAAGTTTGAGCGAATTCTATACCTATTTTTTATATTTATGAAAAAAGGTAAAAAAGGATAGATTGATACGTAAGAAGCAATTAGAAAACTTAATTAAATAATACGCTGATATTGAATTAAAACCAGAGTGAGTATTTTCATTAAATATGAATTTAATGTACACAAAACGATTTTCAAGACTTGAATAGGTTTGCTTTAAAAACATCCACCGTATTCCGTATTGACTTGATAAATCACGTGCCGCCAGCGGAAACGGCTTGTAAAAACGCGCCCACAAAGCTGCACTTCTCTTGTAGAAACACGTACAACCCGAACAATCAAGATGATCTCTGCATAATCTCTCGGTACAGTAAATTATCCCGGCCACATGTACTTGATCTTCAGTACGGTTAAATGTTTGTACTAGTAAGCCGAACGGTGATCGAGATAGATAGATCGTCCGTGGCTAACCACTAGCGACGGTGTTTAACACTCTGCCGCATCCGAAGCACCTGTGCCCAGGTGATCCGCAAACGTTTCAGTGAACTTGTCGGTAAACAATTGCCTGCCACCGGCCACCACCGTCGCGGTCACATTTGATCCGAAGTCACCGTTGCTCGCACCAGACAATGAATGAATGCACTTTTAACAGTAGATTAACACGAGCTGATAATGTTTCACTTGGTTTTGCATTACATGCAAACCCCCGTAGAGGGCCATGGAGCAAATCCCCAAAGGGCCAGGAGGGCCAAAAGGTGCTTAATTGTTTCGACATGCAGCCAACAGTGAATATGAGCATGAACTGTCGGTCGTCTGCAAACCGAAAAGTTCAACTCAGGTGGCATCTGTTTACCAGCATTGTGTTGCTTAGCAGAGAGAGAGAGAGAGAGAAAAAAAAACCTGTCGGTATTTACAACTTAATAAACTGGACCGGCGGATCACACACACAGAAGGTGCAGATGTCGACGTCGATGTTGGCGGTGGGAAAATTGCACATTCAATGGCGATGTTTTTCACGTGGTGCGGTGTTTTAATCAGTGTCAAGCTCGCAACCTGCACGGTTTGGGCCATTGTGTCGCTTTTTTTATGCGATTGTTTAACGAGAAGGTTACCTACACTAGCTAGCTTATCAAGGTTTAGAGTAATGAAATTTAGTCTCCCTCGCTGTCGTAAACATTGACGGTGGCATCTTGACTTGTGCACTGTTTTGCAGCCTCTTGATAGCAGCTTGTTTACGCGAGTCATATTTTTTCTTTTTCCAGTTGAAGACACCTTTGGTGTATGAGGTTAAACTTAACACACACACATAGTTACGGATTAAACCATCCTGAAATTTCGAATTAGTTTCACTTCAGCCGACAAGCGACTGAAGTGTGTTTTGACATCACATCGGAGAGAAAGCATGCGGAACTCGATTCGCGCCAATCCAAAAATAATTTGAAAAATCCCTCACCTCGCATGACGACGGGATATTTTATTTTTTATCCTAAACAAAATCCCCTCGAGCTTATACACGGGATACACGAACGCCTCCGTATCGTTTAATAGCCGCGGAGACATTAGCCGCCATCACGAGTTAGTAACCGGCATCAGCATCCGGGGGTGACAGTTTCTGAATCAGTGAACACACACCGGCGGTGGCTCCACACTCTCGGTAACGTTACTTTCCACTCCGGTTGACAATTATTCACGACTGGTTAAATTTTAAATTTAATTTTCACCTGCATTAGAAGATGAAAACAGCTTCTTGGTGCCAGCCAGCCAGCAGTCATTCGGATGACTCGAAAAACCGCGTGTCGTCCGGATTTCCCCAAGGTGTAGCAGGAATCCGGTGTATGAAACTGCAAAAAAAACATATTTACTCACACATTCACATCACGCGTGGAGAATTATCCTTTTCGCTCTAGGGTTATCAACTGACTGTGCCAAACTGTGGACGGAGACGAATGGGTGGCCCAGCTGTTTCCTGGATCATAACCGTCGGAAAAAGTATTTTTTGATATGTGCAGGGTGGAGTTTTCGGATGACGTTTCCGGGTGTGTGAAATTCCCTCGAGGCGAGGGCTGACTGATGTGCGGTACTTCAGAGGAATACTTCCACACTAACAAGTTGTGTCCTTCCTGATGTCACCTGGTTTCGACCTGAACATAATCTTCTCCCTCAGCGGACTTCCGCCTGTATGTGTGTGTGGGTTTGGTTAGCAGTGGTTTGATCAGCGTCGGACAGAGGACAAAGAACCGTGGATAAAGTTCATTAAAATTATGGCCACTCGTTGCAGGAAGTGTATCACATTTCTCGGACGTGTCGGACAGCTTCGCAAAGGTTCACTTCCTGTGCAACTGATTGCAGTTGTTGATACTCCTGGACTTCGACATCGACGCGCCAGCTCTTGAGTTCGTGAAGTTATGGGTGCTCTTGTCGAAAAGAAGAGAGAGAGTTTGCACGTTCAAGTTGATGGCGGTTTTAGCCAGAAAGGGCAAATGTTTTCGCTCGAGTATTATTACGTTATTTTGTTTTCGTGATTCACGATATGGGCTGGCGTTGCCGGCCAACGCAGAACAGAAAGCTATTGTTTAGTACTCTTTTCAGTGTACTTAGCCTTCTTATTTCGAGATAATACTTATTATTATTATTATGAGTCTAAATATAATTACTTTCACCTACTCCGTGCACAGGAATGTGAATGGGGAAATAATTTTGAAGTGAATGTTTTAATTGTGTTATAGTTTTTATGTTTTTATTTTATGCTACAAGTTTTGAGCTAAATACGCGTCGGGAAATGTTGATTCTTTTATATACTTCAATTGAAATTTATCGTTTGGTTTTGAGACTTTAGAAGCACATTTTTTTCTGATGAACCGCAGATATGCGGAATCAGGAACCGCTTCCAAATGGTGAAGAGATCGTTTAAGACTGAACTATTTAAAAAAATAAACATTGAAGAATAAACGACCTGAATAGGCTTGAGAATAGGCTCAAGTACGTGATTTTTCATCACGACCATGTCTGGACACAGGTCGCGATTACTGTAAAAAATATTCTTCTCTTCTCTATTTAAAGCAGAGGTAATCTAAATAATCCCACTTTGCGCACGAGAATGTGAATCAAGATTTCTGATTATGAATCAAAAAATCGAACACCGTGAATTAAAAAATCGGGGTAACAATCCTGAAATTGAGATTATTTTTTTAAATTGTAGGAATTGTAAATTTCACAGAGTAGCAGACCTTATGCCCTTTTTTTTATAGTGCCGAGACAAATTTGCTCTCATTCTCAGAAGACAACCATGCGCGAACTTTAGCTGCTCTCACAAAAACTCGTTCGCGCATTGTACCGCGGCAGAAATAAGTGTACAATACTTCGTTCGCTCTCGGCGCAGGTACGAGTGCTCCAGTTTAATAACATTTATACAACTTCGTAAGACTATCGAACCCTACATTTTTTGACAGTGTTTTCTGAGACTTGTTTGATTACTTTCCATGGCGTACGGCACAATTATTAATAATTTTGTTTTCAAAAGCGGGAAAAAGTATCTGTAGCTATTCAATCATTCTAAAGCTTTTTAATCTAATTTTCGAAAATCCTTGCTCAACATCACCTTAAGATTTATTTAAAATTGCGTGATCATACATAAAAACTATTCAAATATGATCTAGAATTGAATATAGTAATCTCGTTAGTATTTTCAATTATATAAACTACTTTTCGATATTGTTTGTGCGTAACATTTTTTACTTCATTCTTTTTGAAAACTGCCTGATTTTTTTTTGACAACCGATCATTAGTTGGACAATTTTTATATTGCCCAGAAACGTATTTTTCACTAGGGTTTTCACATAATGTAGCAAAATATCTTCGTAGTGGGAGACGCGATAATCGTTGCTGATCATTAATTTGATCAGTTGACTGCCTGAAAACAACGGGAATAAGTAGTGTATCGAGAATAAGCTATCCACAAATTTTTCTTTCAAATTATGATAAAAAACTATATTTTAACTAAACTTAAAATTGATCCTTTATTGTACGAGGTTAAACTTGAGCATAGTGAAAACCGGATGAACCGGATCAAGTTCCGGACAAGTGTTGCATCGCATTTTTTGGACGCTTGAGCCCAAATTTTTTTGAGCTCCTGCATGTTTTCAGCTGCCTTACCAGTCCTCTTGAAGACCATCATCACGATTGCCCAGTAACGTTCGATGGGTCGAAACTGAGGACAATTTGGTGGATTGATATTTTCCTCAACGAAATTTATACCCTTTTCCGCAAGCCAATTGAGAGTGGTTTTGGCATAGTGAGCCGACGCTCAATCCGACCAAAACAGTGGAGGTGTATTATGCTTCTTATATAAAGGCAGTAGGCTCTTCTGGAGACACTCAGATCGATAGATTTCTGCATTTATATTTCCGCTAGTGTAAAAAATGGTTGACTGCAAACCACAGGAACATATTGCTTGCCATACCAGTACCTTTCGACCGAATTTCTCCACTTGAATCGACCTGTCCGCATCGCTCACATTCTCCCCAACGACGACAGTAAAGTATTGTGGACCTGGAAGGGGTTTTGAGTTCTCCCCTACATAAGTTTCATCGTCCATTGAAACGCATGCATCCGGACACTGCAAAAGACGGGAATACAATTTCCGGGCCCTTGTTGCTGCTCGCTTCTTCTGTTTTACACTTTGTTTCAAGATTTTCTGCTTCTTGTAGGTCTTCAGGTAATTTCGCCTTTTGATATGCTGGATCATTCCGACACGAAAATTGACAGCCAAACGCACAGCATGCTGTGATCTGAGCATAAAAAAACATCACAAATACATGCGTTTAACACAAATGTATGTGGATAGCTTATTTTCGATACACTCCTTAGTAACGTTACAGGAAACAAGCTGAGATTTTTTTTTTTTTCATAAATACGTTTATTTCATAGGCAATATACATAAGTTTTTCTTCGCCGTGGCATCCACAATACATAGTAGTTTAAACCTAATACATTTCGAATATCATATTAGTATGTTGGTACTCATTAGTTAATCTAAACACTGTTTTTATCAAGCGAGTTGCTATTTTAAATTACATTAAATAAAATACATTTATTTTGTACATGATCTTATAACTATTTCAGGATTGTTTGTATCAGTTCACCACTTATATTCAATATCCTATAGTTGGCTATTGGTTGAACTCATGGAAGAGAAAACAGTTTAACATAAAATAAAATTTAAATTGGAACTCCAATGGATTTAATGAAATGATAAAGAAGTTTCATGTATGGAAGGTCACGACAAGCAAGAATGTCGCGAACTGGGACATTGGATAGTCTACCTTGGGTACGCAAGGAATTTATTAGTTGAGATCTGACATCACGAAACTCCACGCATGTCCAAACAACATGGTCAATATCGCGGTAACCTTCGCCGCAAGCACAATGATTAGTCTCGGAAAGTCCAATTCGAAGGAGATGTGCATCTAACGTGTAGTGATTGGACATGAGTCTGGACATCACACGAATGAAATCTCTACTCACATCCAGTCCCCTGAACCATGCCTTTGTCGATATTTTAGGAATAATTGAGTGCATCCACCGACCCAGATCATCTTTATCCCAAGAAGCTTGCCAGCTGGCAAGTGTTCTTTGGCGAGACGCGCTATAGAATTCGTTGAAAGCAATCGGTCTCTCATAAATTTCACCCTCAATAGCACCACGTTTGGCTAAAATATCGGCTCTTTCATTGCCTGGAATGGAGCAATGAGCCGGAACCCAAACTATTGTGATTAGATAATTATTATTCAATATGTCGTTCAGACACTGTTTTATTTTACCCAAGAAAAACGGTTCATTTTTGCCAGCAGCGTTTGAGCGAATGGCTTCAATTGCACTCAGACTATCTGTGAAGAGGAAATAATGGTTTGGAGATAATGTGACGATTACATTCAAGCTATAATGAACTGCTGCTAACTCTGCTATATAAACAGATGCAGGTTCTTGAAGCTTGAATGAGGCCGAAACATTATTGTTGAACATACCAAACCCTGTCGCTTCTTCCATTCGCGATCCGTCCGTGTAAAACATTTTCTCAGAGTTAATATGCCTGAACTTACTTGAAAATATTTTTGGGATTTCCATAGAGCGTAGGTGGTCCGGGATTCCACGCACTTCGCGCTGCATGGATGTGTCGAAAAATAAAGTTGAGTCAGGTACATTTAGGAGGCTGACACGGATAGGAATATATCTTGAAGGGTTGATTTCCTGTGACATATGGTTAAAATATACTGTCATGAATTTTGTTTGAGATCGAAGCTCGACTAGTCGTTCGAAATTATTAATTACCATGGGATTCAGCACATCACATCTTATTAGCAGGCGTGATGAAAGCTCCCAAAATCGATCTTTTAATGGAAGAACTCCCGCCAGAACTTCAAGACTCATTGTATGTGTCGAATGCATGCAGCCTAAAGCAATTCGCAAACAACGGTACTGAATTCGCTCAAGTTTGATAATATGAGAATTTGCAGCGGAACGAAAACAAACGCATCCATATTCCATCACTGAAAGTATCGTTGTCTGATACAATTTTATTAGATCTTGCGGATGAGCACCCCACCAAGACCCTGTTATTGTTCGAAGAAAATTTACTCTTTGTTGGCATTTCGTTATCAGATACCTAATGTGTCCTCCCCACGTGCATTTGGAATCAAACCACACCCCGAGGTATTTGAAAGTCAAAACCTGTTCGATTATTCTTCCCATCATATGAAGCTGAAGTTGCGCGGGATCATGCTTTTTTGAAAAGACGACCAGCTCTGTTTTCTCCGCAGAGAATTCGATACCAAGATGAACAGCCCAAACGGACAATTTATCTAAGGTATCTTGCAATGGTTTTTGCAGATCAATAGCTTTGGATCCAGTAACTGAAACCACGCCATCATCTGCCAATTGTCTTAGTGTACATGGGGTTACTAGACAGCTGTCAATGTCATTCACGTAAAAATTATAGAGGAGCGGACTGAGGCATGAGCCTTGCGGGAGACCCATGTAGCTAATTCTGATTGTTGCCAAATCGCCATGTGAAAAATGCATGCGTTTCTCTGACAAAAGGTTGTGCAAATAATTATTTATAACCGCTGGGAGTCCATGTTGGTGGAGCTTGTCTGAAAGAACATCAATGGAAACTGAATCAAATGCTCCTTTAATGTCTAAAAATACAGATGCCATTTGTTGCTTTTGAGCGAAGGCAATTTGGATGTCAGACGAAAGTAATGCAAGGCAATCATTCGTCCCTTTATTTCTACGGAAGCCAAACTGAGTATCTGACAACAAACCGTTCGTCTCGACCCAAGTGTCGAGACGTCGTAGAATAATTTTTTCGAACAATTTTCTGATGCAGGACAACATCGCAATGGGTCTATATGAGTTGTGATTGGAAGCTGGTTTCCCCGGCTTTTGAATGGCGATAACTTTCACTTGTCTCCAGTCAGGTGGAACAATATTTTGCTCAAGAAACTTGTTGAACAATTCCAACAAACGTCTTTTTGCGAGGTCGGGCAGATTCTTCACCAAGTTGAATTTAATTCTGTCCAATCCAGGAGCGTTATTGTTACAAGACATGAGTGCTATGGAAAATTCCATCATTGAAAAGGGGCTATCAATGGAATCATCATTTGAAGAAGACTCCCTAACAATGCTATGCGTAGGAACGGAATCTGGACAAACTTTCCTCGCAAAATCAAATATCCATCGATTCGAGTACTCCTCACTCTCATTTCCTACGTTACGATTCCTCATTCGTCTGGCCGTATTCCAAAGAGTGCTCATTGAGGTTTCTCTTGACAAACCTTCCACAAAATGTCTCCAATAGCTGCATTTCTTAACCCGAAGTATGTTCTTGTACTTGGTTTCTAAAACCAAGAATTTTTCAAAATTCTGAGGAGTTCCTCCTCCTCGTTTTAAAAACGTCTTGAAAGCATTTTGTTTCGCGTGTTTAGCATCTGAGCACTCTTTGTCCCACCAAGGATTTGGAGGTCTTCTGTTAGACGATGGACCAAGAAATCGTTTGGTTTGGGCTTGTTCTGCGGCCTCCAGAATCGAACAAACGAGGAAGTCATATTCTTCAAGTGGGGGAAGCTCTTCCATTGAAGTTAAGACACTTGAAATATTACTTTGGTATTTAATCCAGTCAATATTTTTTGTCAAATCATATGGAATATTAACTGAATTAGCAATGCCTTTGTTACTGCTAATTGAGATGATGATTGGTAAATGATCGCTACCATGTAAATCAGGAAATACTTTCCAGGTGCAATCTAGTCGAATTGAAGTCGAACAAAGAGATAAATCTAATGCACTTGGACGTGCAGGAGGTCTTGGGATCCGTGTCATGCTACCCATATTTAGTACCGTCATGCTAAAATTGTCGCAAATATTATATATTAGAGATGATCTGCTATCATTGTAAACGGAACCCCACATCATTCCGTGCGAATTGAAATCTCCTAAAATCAAACGTGGAGCAGGAAGGGCTTCGACAATTTCATTAAGCTGTCGTTGTCCAACTTGAGCTCTTGGAGGAATATATACCGAAGCAATGCAAATGTCCTTTCCTTTAATGTTTATTTGACAAGCAACAACTTCTATACTAGAAGTCGAAGGAATGTTTAATCTATAAAAGGAATAACATTTCTTAATTCCTAAAAGCACTCCACCATACGGGGAGTCTCTGTCGAGACGTATAATGTTAAAGTCATTAAAATTTAAGGCTATGTTTGATGTAAGCCATGTTTCGCACAAAGCAAATACATCACATTTTTGACTATGCAACAAAACTTTAAATGAATCAAGTTTTGGCATGATGCTTCGACAATTCCACTGCAGGACAGTGATTGAATCATTTGCGGCGGATGATAAATTATCCATCAAATGATACAAAACCTGTAAGAGCTGGCCATTGAGCTGATAACTGTTTCAAAAAAGTTCTAGCTATTGGAAGGAATGCTGTTATGATGGTCTTTAGAGGTTCAGAAATATTGAATGCAGCGAAAATCCATTCTACAATTTCCGAAAATTTCAGTAATCCTGTTGGTGAATGTGAAATGGAGCCCACTGGATTATTGTCTTTTCTTGAGCTAGTTCCTGGATTGGTTTGTGAATTTGACAAACCAGGAGGCACAGTTTTTGGTTTTAAATTTGGCTTTTTAGCTTTAACACGGGGATCTTTTTTTGAAGGTATAATTTTAGGTGTCTTTTTTGGTATTTTGTGGTTTGTTAATCTCCTCTTAACAGACCCTTGAGGAGTGACAAACGAGGTATCTTCACTATTTCCGTCAGAGTCAGATTCCTCTGGCTCCGCAAGATTTGAAAAACCGTTTTCGGTTTCCAAAGGGGAGACATGTATGACCGTTTTGAGCATTTCTGCATATGTGCGCTTAGACCGTGCTTTTAAAGAAAGCTTCATTTTGTCTTTACGCAGCTTAAATGCAGCGCACACTGAAAGATCATCATGAGGGCTTTCCCCACAATAAACACATTTTTCAACATCTTTATCGCAAAGATTATCCTTATGAGGCCCTTGACATTTGATACATTTGGACTTATTACTACAGTAAGTAGCTGTATGTCCGAATTTTTTACAGTTCGTGCAATTCATAACATGCGGTACGAAAAGCCGAACAGGAAGACGAATTTTATCGATATAGACATGGCTAGGCAATGCAGATCCGGCAAATGTTACGCGAAACGAATCTGAGGGACGATAAGACTTTTTTCCATCGACAATAGATGCTGAGTACAATTGTTTGCACTCGAGTATCTTAACTCCCTCAAGCATGGAGTTTTTAAAACGGCCAACTCCATTTTTAAGTAAATCATCTGCTGTCAGACTTGCTTCAGTCACAACACCGTCAATTTCTACCTCCTTCGATGGAATGTAAACTCGATATTCAATAGCAAATAATTTACAGGTTACAATATCGTTTGCCTGTTTCAAGTCGTTAACTACAACTCGAATTTTATCTCTATTAACCTTACAGATTTCTTTAACTTCAGAGAAATGTGATGTCAAATCCTTTGTAATTTGCATCAAGTTTAAAATCTTTTCTTTTTTTCGAAGATAGACTATCCATGGCCCAGTGGTACCCTGTGGATAATGTTTAGCCCTCGGAGTATTTAAACTTTTACTAGTATCCGGAATCGGATTCGGATGATCTTCCATGAGATCATCCATTACATTAAATTTTTTTTGTAAATTAATAATACCAAAATAAAAACTTATGTTTAGTAAAATTTCAGATATAAGAAATAAAAAATAAATTAAATTAAATCTACCTTGTAGCTGATGTCTCTGTTCCTTTATCGTGAAGAACGACGTGAAGCTCTTCCAACGATTTCCAATTGGCAGTCTTTTGCTGTTTCCAATTGGCAGTCTTCTGTCGTTTACTGCTATCTCAGTTGCTCTGCCGTCGTTGTGAACACCACTGCACTTGCTGTACCTGACCCCAGGTACAGTGCTTTTGCTCTTGGTGGCGATCAAATGCGATGCTTGCAGTGTAGCACCTCGCGATATATGCCGTCTCTTTTGATCCTACGCAGCGTACAAATTCTGGTACCTGGTAGATCAGCACTGGGTTGCTTTAGCACCTCTGTGCCTTTGCACCCCTTCGTCTTCGCACCTTTATGCGATGGCACCTCTGTGACTCGTCACTTCTATGCTCTCGCACCTCTGTGTCTCTACACCTCTGTGCGTATGAACGGGATGGCCTTCGTTGCTAGCTTTCCAGTCGGGAAACGCCCCGAATATTGCGTTTGCTATGGGCAGTTTAACTACCTGAAGCTTAGAATTGTCTCGGTAGCAGCCGTTAACTCACGAGCCAGTACAATCGAAACACAACCTCTTCGCTTGAATGGTTTTTACTGAATGGAAACAAACTGAGATGTTTCCGTTTATTACCTGAAGTCATCAGTCTCATGTTTTCGTGACCGGAACACAGACAAACATTGTGCGTCCCACCAGTACTAGAATTTTTAAAAGCTTATTTTGATCCCTTTATTTTCACCTATGAATCGTAGATAAACGTCTTTAAGATTCCCAAAAATTTCAGATTTCGTATCCTTTTGACCTGGCATCATAACACTTACATCGTAAGGTTCGTAAAATTGTTTGACTTTAATTACTATTTCAGGGAAAAATTGTTTTTCGGTAAAATATAAATATCAATGTTTTTAAATATGAAGACATCAAGAGTTTGATTAAAAAATAAGTTATTACTTTTTATTCCCGGAATCGCAAAAATCCTTTTTTCCCACGAGATTCTCTACTTTCGTAACAAAATATCTTGATTTTGCGTGGAATGCCCCATATACAATGTCATCTGATTCCAGGAAACCAGGAGTCGTCGCTCAACCCTCTCCAAAATTTGTCGTCACTTTCACATGTGTTTTAGAATTGTTTTTTTTTTAACTTTTCTACCGTCTCCTGAATTTCTGTTGACCTTCAGGCGTTTTTAAAATAGAATTACCACGTACATGATGTGAACAAATGAAACTATTCCGATGACAACTGGCTGTTGTGATTGACGACACACTTTGTCATGAGCATTCAAATATATCTCACTTGCTCATTTTGAAGTATCAACTGTTTGTATTTGCAGCTGAAGATGAATATACAAATTAACGTGCACTAGCAAAATATGATGAATAATAATCGTTGTGCTGCATGCAGCCAGGAGCAAGTTTTTAATTCTCAGTTTTTAATTTCAAATCAACTCAGCGACTGTCACTCATTTCAAGTACTATACGAATAACACAGCCTGGCGGTAAATTTCCTCCGTAGCAGTGTCACAAGCCAAGCGTTAGTATGCATTTCAGGAAATACATTGTATAGAAGTTTGCAGTACAAACAGCGGGACATGCAATGCTTCCGGAAAATCCATCCTGCCTTCGGCAAAGGAACGGGGCAAATGCTTATTCAAGAAGTACACACACTCACACTCGGTCTTTCCGGCAAAAGCCAACAACTAAGCAACAAGATAGTTTCGAAACTATCTATCTCGCACTCTGTTTGACTGAAGATGAAAGTTTTACGGGGTTCCGCTATTCACATCCCGGCGGTTTGACATACGTTGACTCCAGAGAGAAGCCTCCCGGTTTTTTTGGTCGGTCTATCCTTCCCGGTGTGTGAGAAATTATCTGCAGGCAGGAGTTAAGGCAACTGTACGAGGTACCACAACGCGTGCTTCGTCATCACCGCATCGCGTCAGCATAAGTGCTGAGCATAATAAGTGGAACAACAACTTCGACCAGAAAACCGGTGGGGGTAGGTCAGTGATACAGACTTACTTGCCGCTGCAGTCAGCAATGCGTCGTCGTGTTGTTTTCGCTGAGTTCCCTGTCACCCAGACAGCGTGTTCGGCCGTGTAATGTTGCTACGAACTCTGGTGAAGTTACCTGCACATTTTATCTGATAGACGAATGATGTCTGGAACTGTTGCAGAGCATTAGCTTTACCACCCACATACTGTTTCGGAAAATCATACGCTCACTAAGAAGTCCTGGTGGTGGAATGAAATGCTCATTTCTTGTAACGGGAAAAATACGAGACACATCAACGGTTACTGCCTTTTAATTTTGCTTCGGGGGTGGAAAAGTGAGAGAAAAAAAACACCCGAGAAAATGAAAACAAGTTGAATGCACCAAACAACAAATCCAACGATCGCTATTCGGGTATTCAGAGCATGTTTCCTCATTACAGTGCCGAAATGGATGCTGAAGAGGAGGAAAAAGCGTAGTCGTGGTTCGGTTTAAGTGGAGAAGCTGTGTAAGATTGCAGCTAATTGACTCGCTCCGGGAGAACGATTGTCAGTTAATTAATTCGCTGAGTGCAGATTTTCATCTGGAGCTGAGCGGGTGTAGCGAAAATTCTAACGGAATGATAAATAGTGCTGCAGCTTTGTAACCAATGCAATTCAGCATCGCGGTTTTCCGGTGTCGATGGCAGCCAAAGAGCAATCGTACAAGGTTTTTTTTTGTTGTAACGAAAAAATTGTTCAAGCATCGGGCATAAGCAAAAGAAGTGTTTCAATTTTCACATGAAAAATCGTTCTCATTTTTCCGGGGGGTAAATTCACATGGCTGATTTAATATTGTCTCATTAGAGGGGTATGAAAAAAAATGTTAACAGTGAAACTGGCTTTTGTAGTTATTTCTACGTGTTTCTTATTTGAGCATTGCATATGCACAATCAAATTTCCAGAAATTGTCGAGTCTTTGTAGAAGAGAAAAAAGCGGATGGGTAATGTCAGAGACATAACTCTATGCCATGAATACGAATAAAATTGGCCGCTTCCTGCACACTTCCGATATTACCAGAAGTGGTACATTGAAGAAAGCTTTAACTACACCATGTCGGATAGTCTTGAAATTATCCATACAATGTCATCTAATTCCTATCATCTAAAGAGTTGTAACCAGGAGTGGTTGCTCAAGATCATCTTCTCCAAAATTTGTGATTACTTTCACATGTATTCTAGAATTGTTTTGCTGTCAATATTACGAAATAATTTGCGTTAAAAAACTTCTTTATACAATATGCTCTAATTCAATGCAAATGTAATGAACAATAAAATATCTGACACCACTTGCACACTATGAAAGTTTCTAATTAGAATCACTGAACTAACACTTAACATCACTTCCGATTTTCATATTTCATTAGACAAGTAATTCAAATTTTCTCCAATACAAACGACCAGCAGTAGGATGACGCAATCGATTTTCTCTGAAGCGATACTGGCTCTGCGAACGTCCCGCAGCAGAACTGCTTCCTGTGCGAATTGATTTAATACCAAAGTTATTTTGGTAAAGAGTTTTTTTTCTTTTTACGTGATTTCGTATGTAGCTTTTTCACAAATGGGCGGTCCCAACGGTTTCGAAAATAGCAACATACAGAATTGGTCGAATATTTCCTTTCGGATTTGAATATTTCAGTGATGGAATCTATCAATATGCTGTACGGGGTTCATTTGGCTTTCAGAAGGGTCAAATTGTAGAATTTTTCTCGATATTAAACACTGTTCGGAGCATTTTTCTCGAACTCGAAGCAGTCAAATGTTGCCTCTATTCAAACTCGTTTAGGGAAAATTTCACACTGCGAAAAGTGCACAGAGCTAATCAATTTATTCTTGATTTTTTTTTCGATCTCTTGATTTGCAAAGAAGCAATGTTTTATAGTTTTTTAGAGAAGTAATTCTAATAGTTATTTGAATAATAATATTCGGAGCCATTAGAATTAGTCTGATTTTGCACAATGTTCCCCATCGTTGTCCACATTTTTGTATCCATGTCTTAGAAAAAAAAATAATTAAAAAAAACCATTTCGGGACTAAGAGAATTTGAGACCGCGTAACTTCGGAATTTCACGGCACCAAAACACCAAATCGAAGAAATTTTGTTGTTGACAAATGTCTTAGTAATGTCTTAGTCAGAGAGTTGACTTAAAAAAAATTCGTTATAACACCAGATCTCGACGTTTCGTGTATTTCTAAGATAAAACAAGAAAACCTGATAACAACCTGAATTTGTGTAAAAAAAAGCCGCGTAACTTCGGAAATCCGGGTAAGAAAACCGCATAGTAAAAAAACCACGCGAATTTCACCACTTTATTTTTTATTAGCTCTTTTGACTGATCTTGCCAGATTGATTTCTGATGGTAATTTCCTGGAGAATTAGTTGACTGCAATAGCAAAACCTGAAAACATTTGCTTCGTTGTACCAAACGGACTAGTTTTCGACTTTCTTTTTCATAAACTGAACGCAATTAAAAAACTGACTAATGCGGCTTCATCGGTTCGTTTATACTCGTGTGCAGTCCGGCATTGCTGTAAATCGTTCATACCTAACTATAGCATAGAAATTTAGTTTTGAGCTGCTCTGACAAACTTGGCGATTACAGGTTTGTAAGCCACAGGTCACGTATTAGCCGTCGGAATAGGTGACCTCTGATGGCTTTCATTAGTAACCCTTTACTACATGGAGTGAAAAGTCCCGGGCCTCTCTCAGAATAGTTGCGAACTGTATATATTTTTGTTGAGAACAGGCATCTAGATGACCCAATAGCAAATTTCATCACAATTTATACACTTGTGTTTGAATAACAGCTGATCGTGTCAGACGAGTTCTAGTTTTCATCAAGCTATGGAAATGACGCACCAGCAACGGTGAAAATTAATGATTGGTCCAGCATCCCCCGTATTCTCCAGACGTGGCCCCCAGCGACTATTATCTATCCTCAGGTTGGGAAATAGAAACGGAAGCCTATTTTAAAGGCTTTTTTTCAAAGGATATCTTTTTTCAAAGGGTATCAAAATTTAGGAAGACCGATGGGTCAAGTGTATCGCTGCAGACGTAGATTAAATTGAAGAGAAAAAAAGCGGGTGGGTAATGTCAGAGACATAACTGGATGTCGTGAATACGAAAACAACTGACATGTTCCTTAACACTTCCGAATATCAATTGTATGAATTATGCTAGCATTCCCCTTTTTCACATTTTTCGCAAAACAAAGAAAGCTTCACTTGATCTCGATTACTGTGAATTTCACACATCGAAAAGTGCAAAAATCTAACCAAACTGTTCTAGATTTGCACCAAACTGAGGATATTTCCTTTCGATTTGCGAACAACAAATCCTAATAGTTCTTTAGAAAACTTTTAGAGCCATTAGAACGGCTGATTTTGTGTAATGCTTTCCACCGTTGTTTTTTTCCCAATGCTAATGACTGGCAGCTGTGACGTAATCGCTCTTGTCGAAAGCGAAACTAGCTGTGCAGACGACACAAAACACATCTGCCTGCAGTGGCGATAGAATCCAAACTGATCCAATTTTTGTTAAGAGCTTTCTTTTTACGTGATTTCGTTTGTAGCTTTTTCACTGATGGGCGGTCCTAACGGCTATAAAAAAAGCCGCATACAGAATTTCAATGTCGATTATTTCATTTCGGATTTGCATTTCATTGAAAGAAACTATCAGGGTGCTGTACGGGATTCATTCCTGCCTTTCAGAAGGACCAAATTGTGGAACTCACTACGATATTAAACACTGTTCGGAACATTTTCCTCCAACGATTTGTTGTACAGCAGCAGATATTTTGATCTCTTCCTCAGAACGCGTTCTGATTGGCTGGTGTTGACATGGGTCAAATGAGACAGGTTTTTCAATAGTGTACTATTGAAATACTTCAATGCTTTTTCTATACACGTTTAAATTGAAAAATGTCGATTCTATTGGTAGTTAGATTATATAAATACTTTCACAGATCACTGAGCTTTGAGCTTTAAAAATACGAGAAAGGCAAACGCGCCTTATGAATTAACCTCAGAATTTTCAGAAAAGTTTTATTTTGAATTATTTGAGACTATGTCACAAAACTGAAAATTTTATCATAAAATTGTGATCATATTTCCGATATCATGTCGCAAGAATTATGTTGATTCATTAGATACAACAATAGATATTCATGATCAAAAACTTATCACTCTCTCAGAGGGTAAATTTTGAAAAGGCACCCCATAGTAAAGTAAGTCGTATTCACGACAAAAAATTTAGTAGAAAGACGAAATTTTTTAACGGTGATTTTTTTGCAAAGTGATTCATACCGGACGCAACAAAAACTTACTTCATCGTTGGGTGTAAACTTTGAGACCTTCTTTCTTTTTCTACTAACGTAATTATGGAATCAAATGATTTGATCATACTGCAAACTGCTTTCGAGGGTCATAGCCATTGAATTAAGCCTAATTAACTCTTTTTTAAGGTGGTGCTTCTTTGTACTTCAACAAACAAATTAGAATCAAATTTGTTATTTTTCGTCACGACAACGCTTGGTCACCTGTTTCGGCTCTGAAAAATTTAAACAGCAATAAATGATAAATAATCAAATAATGTCTTTGATCACATGATTATTTCAATCGATGCATAGCCATTTCATCGGTCAATAACAATCAATTTTTAATTAAGTGGTATGTAAGTATGTTACAGATGGATAATTATATCAAAAACCAATAGTTTCGACTGATGATGAACTTTTTTTTTGCTCGTCAATGTTGGATTGGCTCAGCTACAAATGATTAAAATTAGATCAATTTGCTATGTGCTTATATTTTTAAAGTAATTATAATCAATCATGTGTCTCGCAACAAAACCGTTATGAGCTGCGTTCTGTCAGTAAACGTGAAATTCCACCGAAAAGTTGGTGCTTTCAAATAACTGGCGTACAGCTCCATTCAAAGCTTTTTGCCGTCGGAGGCGTTGTTTATCCAATCCAAGGCAGTTACCGCCAGTTCGCTGTAGTTGGACTACGGTAGGCTGCATTCCAATTAAAGTTTCAAATTGTGTTTCTTAATTTCATTATCTTCAGTTTAGAATAGGAAGCGAAACTTATTTTCCCGCAACCTTTCACTGCCGTTCGGTTCGGGAAGGTGTTTCTGAAGGTGCCATCGGCGCCGGTTGGTTGGTAGGCAACAAGCTAGTAAATTTCCGACACCTCCATCTTTCGGTTCTGGACGGGAAACATCTTGGCACCTTGGTTCGGAGTGTATGTTGGGAGTTAGTGTAGGGAGCAGTCAGCATCAGCAGAAGCCGTGTGATGTCGTGACAGGTGCTGTACGATGCGGTACGAAACGAAGCTTGAAACTGCGATTCAGCTGTTGCCTAACGAAGTGAAATGACAGATTTTAATGAGTTTGGTTTCTGTTTTCCCCTAACCTTCACATGTACAAACAGCGAGTCTCCTGTCTCCTGGAAGGGGTTGCAACTGGTGCACAGACCACCGACAGGTCCGAGCTCCGGCCAGATTGGGAGGTTGCATCGAGAAGCCTGTTTAAGATCCGTTCTCTGCAAGGCATGAAAATGAAACAAACTGACGAACGATGAAATATTGAAACAGATTTTGCAACAAAGTTTCTACTGATTTATGTTTCCATAAAATCGATTAGACGAATGACATCGATAGTGAGAAAAACTTAAGTTTGCCTTTGCATAAAAACAAACGAGTAAAACAATTCCATCTCGAAGCACTCCAGCAGACATAATCCGATTTAAAATTGTTCGCAAATTGTCTGAAAAAGCAATTAAAGTCAATTGGAATGGTGATCGAGATGCAAATAGAGTTGCTTTCGGAATGGAAAAAAAAATCAAAAAAAAACTGCAATTCACCCTTTCTTTCTTTCATTCATTCATCTATCCATTCATGCACAACCACTGCCAAAAGTTTCGCAACTTTGCATCACACCAGGCGCAGGCAGCCAGAGATAATGCAAAAAAAAAACGAAATGGAAAATTCTAAATCCCATCGGTGGCAAAACTTTCCAGTGGTTTTCCACTAGCAAGCAGCAATTACCAGTCGAAGCCGAGAGGAAGCCAAACAGCTGTTTCAGGATGCAATTAGCGTCTAGTTTCCGTGCATCCGAAATCGCAGTCTTGTGGGATCAGTTCTTAATTTTTTCCCACCCCCAGAAACTCGTTTTTATTTGTGTTTACCGGAGGAATTCGCGGAGGCACTTTGCAGAATCGAATTGATATTAATTTTCGCTCTGCTATTTGCCTTAATGCTTCTCCGCAAACTGCCGGTGGCATGGCAAGGGTTTATTGAGATGGCGACTCGTGAAAAGGGGATTTTACTTTTTTTTTCTTTCTCTGTCGTAACAGGATTGTTACGATAGGTGAGTGAGCGGGACAGAAAGTTTCCCTCCTTGTTCCTGGACCTTTCTTGTGTATCACTGTGAAGAAAGGTTTCTGCACTGCGTGACTGACAGTGTTCAATTCTCGACATGCTTCTCCGTGAACCACATTAGATAATGTTACGTGTTTGATTTGTTTCAATATTAGAGTATCTTGTGATTATTCAAGTATGGCACTAAAATTCAATTCTAAATCATTAGATGTACAAATACCTAAGATTTAGCAAAACCGGTCGACTACCACCATTTGTCCTGCTAAAACACCAATCTATCAGTTCCGAAAGTCTCTCGTAACAAGGCATAGTTGAGGACGATTCTTTCTTCGAAGTGCGAATCGGACGAATCACTTCTGCACCTTTTCGAACTGATCGCTGTCAGAATACTGCTTACTAGTGCGATGTAAACTGTCTTGAGGCTATACATGTCGTTGAAGTTTTGAGTGTTTCGTTTGATTAGTCCCAAAATTGCATAAGCCTTCGCAGTAACGAATGAAAACTGCTCGATGAAACGAAGCTTGCAATTGAGAATCATGTTCAAGACTAAGTCGGTGTCGTTCGCACCGCACGCGTATAGCTCTTGGCTCCTGGAATTTTTTTCTGGCTACCTAGAGTTTCATTAATTCAAGGCTTCAGTCCTTGTCAAGGCTACCTGAATCACTAACAGTCTTTTTAAAGACTAACAATTAGTCAGCCTTTCTCAAGGCTATACAAAGAGTGATATTCTAATATAATCAGTCTTTTTCAAGACTAAGAAATTATTCAGTCTTTTTCAAGGCTAGCTATTCAAAGAACTATTCTTCGAACTAATCAGTCTTAATAAAGACTTTTCCAAACTAGGAGTCTAATCGAAGACTAATTTAGCCTAGTTAAATTAATTTCAAATTTCATTCATTTCAAAAATGTCTGCGTCCAACCGGAAAGGCAACAAGCCTAAGGCTAAAATTAATTTAATACGGAATAAATCACAATCCGTTATTCCACATTTTTATAATAACATTCACGATCTTATACAATCTGAATGTAAAAATAAAAGACAACGGACGGATTTCCCTTCCGTTGATTCTATGCCGTCTAACAATATTTACGAGATTCTTCCTGAATACGATTGTAGCGACATAGAAGAAAATTCTTCAAAAATTGCCAAAATGGACGCTTGTCGTTCTGGGAAGAAACATCAATCTATGCCACCAGTGGCGGTGATGATTTCCGACTTCAAAGCATTCCGTAGTGAGCTTTCTACTTTTCTCTCGGAAGTAAAAGTCTCATTTCAAATCGGACGAAGAGGAGAATGTCGAGTCTTGGTTGATGGCAGAGATGTCTATCTCCTCTGTGTGACGAAGAGCAAGCAAAATTTTTCCCCTCGCACTGACAACCAGAGATGGCATTTCACCAGAGTGATAAACGCTAGAGTCAGATTTCTGCCACACCGAGGATGAAAAAAACGAAACACCGCACAAAGAGGAAAGCGCACTTCTTCTCAGTGTCGAATAGACAGCATTTGAGTGTGTGCTTGTGGTTAAAGCAGCTGGCGCGAGTGAAACACATTCTCTTCGCATGAATCGCTCACACGCGCTCTCGTCTAAATACACCCAAATGACCACTGGCGCGTGATTGTGAGCGAACACTTCTGTGAACTTCAATTAATAGAGAGTAGATCTGGCCTTGCTATGAAAAATTTGCAAGGAAAACCGAAAATTTTACGATAAATTGTTTTATTTTGCTGATTTTGCGTGTCCACGCTTCATCTACGAAAACCATACAGCAGAGTGCTCACCGGCGTGTACACCTCTGTGAAAGTATCTGCATCCACCTCAGAGAATTTATTAGCTAATGCTCTAGCACTTTGGTGCGATTCAGTGGAAGAGGTAAAAGGAAATAAACAAACGCACGCATGATGCGTGCACACTTTACACAACAGTGGTGTATAAATGTGAAAGAGAAGAGCTCTCGTTGAAGTTGTCAGTGCGAGGGGAGAAATTTTGCTTGCTCTTCGTCACACAGAGGAGATAGACATCTCTGCTGACAACTTCAACGAGAGCTCTTCCCTTTCACATTTATACACCACTGTTGTGTAAAGTGTGCACGCATCATGCGTGCGTTTGTTTATTTCCTTTTACCTCTTCCACTGAATCGCACCAGAGTGCTAGAGCATTAGCTAATAAATTCTCTGAGGTGGATGCAGATACTTTCACAGAGGTGTACACGCCGGTGAGCACTCTGCTGTATGGTTTTCGTAGATGAAGCGTGGACACGCAAAATCAGCAAAATAAAACAATTTATCGTAAAATTTTCGGTTTTCCTTGCAAATTTTTCATAGCAAGGCCAGATCTACTCTCTATTAATTGAAGTTCACAGAAGTGTTCGCTCACCATCACGCGCCACTGGTCACTTGGGTGTATTTAGACAAGAGCGCGTGAGAGCGATTCATGCGAAGAGAATGTGTTTCACTCGCGCCAGCTGCTTTAACCACAAGCACACACTCAAATGCTGTCTATTCGACACTGAGAAGAAGTGCGCTTTCCTCTTTGTGCGGTGCTTCGTTGTTTGCATCCTCGGTGTGGCAAAAATCTGACTCTAGCGTGTATCACTCTAGTGAAATGCCATCTCTGGTTGATGGATTGCAAGATTACGAACGTCTTATTCGATATTTGTCCGAGAAACTTCATAAATTTTATTCATCTATATATATAAAAATGCAGAGATCATTCTTTGTAATCGCATCACGTAAGAACGGATGGACGGATTTACATGATTCTTTTTTTGTTTGATCAGTTTTTACCCCCACCGGGTTCGTACATAAAAAAATTAGGAAAATTTGCCCGAAAAGTTGGAAAAATCCATAAAATTGTTTTGTATGGACAATGGAATTTTCCGTTGAAAAAGTCGTCAATGATTGCTAGATCTACGATTGATGTTTGGCGCGCAACGAGTTGCATAAGTGTTTGGTCGTCGAAGAAAAGAATACTAGATCGTTAGAAAATCTTTCGGCGCGCAACGCGTTGTTTTCTGTGGAGATTTCAACGGGTATTTGATCGATGTGATTAATCATTTCGAACCACGTGCTTGAAGGTGTATCAACATAATTGAACAAATGACATAATTGCGTAATACTAACCAAATAAATGTTGTATTAAACCCATTGTCGGTAGGAGGAAAAAAAATCTAATATCGTATACCAGTCAACAAATCAGCAAATTGTGAAACGAATTGACGAATGGACTGTACTGTGCAAGGTTTAACGTAAAAATAAAGAATTTATCTTTCACGTGAATTAATTTATTAAGGCGCGTATTATGAGTGCTAATTAGATACTACTGTCAAATACGATTTCTGTAAAAGAATAAGATTTTTTGGTGTTTGTGAAGAACATCAAAACTTGACAGATCAGGAGGAAACTAAAATGCAGAGTCTCATAACCATAAGTGCATATCGTAAATATATTCCTCTTAAACATTGTCTTAATTTTTCCAATGAGAAACTCGGGCTTATATTTTCAATAGCCGGAGGAGCAGGTAGTGAATATCAGTAACAATTTATATTACCCACAAGCTACCAGGTCAATTCGGTCACATGCAATGTGTAAAAAAAAGTTGGATGTTTTAGCGCAATTACTGAACATTCAAAAGAGGACTGTCAGAATTGTTTTTGAGTTTAACTTAAGATTCGTTCTATGACTTAAACTTTTTTTCCATTGCTACGAATCTATCGAGAAGAGTCTGTATACTGATACCTTAAAACCATTATTTATGAGATCTGCTGTTCCTGTTCAATACCACGACGTAAAATACACTGGTGGCGTAATAAGACAGTTTTGGTTGTGTTGGTAATTTTCTCACGAAATTAAGTATGGCGCGCCGGGATTCAAGCATGTAAACATAAACAAACGACCAGTTCAGTTCGGGATTTCACTTCTAAGTTACTCCAGTTGTCGCGCAGCCTGGCGAATCTTTGGCACTAATTGAAAATCTGAACATATTTTCTTCAAGGGCTTGCAAGGTAAAGTCGAAATATAGAAAATTTTACACACATCCGATTCTGTTCATTTCGTTGGAGGAAGGATTTGGCGGATCGCACTGCAGTATCTATTACAGTTATTATGGATAATGGAGTGATTGTGCTGTGGGTGGCATTTCAAATGCAGGTGATGAAAACGATTGAAACATCCCGGAACAAAACACCGATTTCACTGTCAATATTTTCGCAAACAGAACCAACTCTAAATATTTTCATAAAGGCAATTCCCGGAACGTCATTTGTTTATGTTTTTTCTTCTTCACGTCTCTCTGTTATTCCAAAATAAAATGACAACCGCACTAACACATAGAAAAACGTGATCACCAGGGTATTTTACATCGTGGTTCAATACATTGGCACAAATAATAATACGAGTACTGGTACACTGACTGCTTATTTTCGCTTCAATGTAACAGAAGTATTGCACTCTTTGCACATTGATTCCCTGATTTCTCATCGCGATTCGTTGATTGTAGGGTGAGTATTCGGCAAAATGATGTTGTTGCTTGACTAATTGATGCGAATGTCTTACACACTTCGAAAAAACCTTGTGATTTTACATCTTATAAGATGTTCATAAATGGAGCGTCGCATTTCACGTAAATATACGTTCAAGACAGTCACGTACCCAGAGGGGGGCCCGAGGGGCCCTGGCCCCTCCCGAAATCAAAGACATATAATTATTTAGAATGTCCCAGACATGTGCTACAGAAATAACAAGACAGTAAACGTAATGAAATGTAATACAATATCAGTTCCAGTGGAAAAATTTAAAGTGTATGTTAAAAACAGCCGTAAAAGGCACACCGAGAATTAGGTACATAAGCCTTCTTCAGTAATGGGCCCCTCCCGAAATAAAATCTTGGGTACAGGCCTGGTTCAAGAACATGTATATGGAATTCAATGAAATAAAAGAAAAATTACTAACAGTGAGAGCGGCGACTTGATCCGAGAATCATTGGATCGCAAAGTACGTCCATTAATCGACTGAGCCATGGAAGCACGCATCAGCTCTTCTTACACATAAATTCAAGCAGTTGCACTTGCTAGCCGAATAGAAATAACAGTCATTACTAATGGAATTTTCCGTCATTTGACAAATTAAGTCTTAATGAATTACATCATATGTGGGATTGTTCATTGTCAAGTTAATGAACAGTATATTGTATGCCACTGTGATTTGAACCTTTTAACGTCCAGCAGTTTATCATTCTATTGCTATATTTTTAATATAACATTGATCTGACATGCTGCGTAACATCGATTCACTACGACTTTGTTATGGTATTAGACTAGCGGTGAGAGAGAAGAGAAGTAAAAAAAAATTTCCTCCTGGTGATCTAAAATGATTTAACATTCGGGTTGAAAAGTCTCATTGCGTCTGCAAATGCAATGACGACCCAGTCACGAGGGCAGCCATTGAAAATTTGCGAAATCAATTTGAATAAGAGAAACCATTATTCCGATCCTGTAAACTTATGAATGGCTTCGTATTCAACAGAAGAGAAGATAAACAAAGTTACGACCATTTGAAAAGTTCACAGAGAATTCAAGAAAACTATTTTGGTCAAGACGAAGTTCGACGGGTCAGCTAGTATGATATAAAATCAGACAGACCCTTCAAGGCTGTCTTGAAAGGCTTATCAAATGATCAAAGTACTGATGAAACTAAAAATGAACTAAAAGAATTGCTTGGTTTTGCCCCTTCCCAAGTAATACTTATGAAAAAAAGAGCGAATTGTACTCTGGAATTTCCCATAAACTTTACCTAATACACTTCAATTGAAGTGATGTAAACAATTTGAAAACTTTAGAAAAAGTAAAAGGTTTCATTCCCACATTAAAATTTATTGGGAACATTATAAACGGCATAATCGTATTGCAAACTTAACGCAATGTCGTCGTTGCCAAGGCTTCGGCCATGGAACCAAAAATTGTCATATACGATATACGGTGTTTGAATTGTGGTTGCGATTGAAAGACGTTTGTCCAATGCATGAAACCACTGATAAATTTTCATGTTCAAATTGCGATGGAAATCATAAATCCAATTATTTGAAATGTCCTGTCATAGAAAAAATTTTAAACGATCGTTCACTTAGACAAGAAGTCAAATCAACGACCATAAATTTTTTATTTTATTTTTATTTTATTTCTGGAGCAGGGAGAAACCCACTGGAGATAAGTTATTATCAATCTAACAGTAAGTCTCCATCTGGCATAAAACCTCCTCATCCTTTGTACCAACAGATTACAGAATACCCAAATGATACATTTCATATTAAAAACTATTATAACATATCATTAACTATTGTAATTACATAGCTAAGTACTTAGAACAAACGATAAACTTCTAAAGAGATAGTGTTCGGCTAAACAATTTCCTGATAGTATCACGAGTTAGATGAAAGTCGAACTGACTTGAACAGCTATTGAACACTCGGCACATACTGACAAATGACTCGTTGTGGCCATAGTTGGTTCTGGCGGCAGGAATGCGTAGGAAAGGATGAGTTCGAAGACAACGACGACGAATATCAAAATCTAGCAAACGTAACAGCTCCGAGCAATCAATTCGTGACTGGAGAAGATCAGCTATGAAAACTGCCTTGAACACATTTCTGCGAACGGACAGTAGATCGAGATCTATGAGCTTGCAGCGATCTTGGTAACTCGGAAGATTTAGGGGGTCTCTCCATGGTAGTTGGCGAAGCGCAAAACGAATGGAAAGCCCGTTTCTTTACGTTGTTCGTTGACGTAACTCCAGAAGCTTTTCGGGTTCGTTCTAAGACTTCTCTGGATCCGCTGTTGGTAGTTATGGTAGAGAGTCTTATTTAGACGTTTATAACGGTAGTTTAAACGCGAATAGTGCAATCTGATATGTAGCGAAGGATATTTGGACAACTTCTTCAAGGCAGATCGCTTAGCACTTTTATAGTTTTTCAAGGTGGAATTAGACCATGGTGGGTGGATTGCTTTACGAGGTGTCTAAATTTACACAACATACCGGAAAATCAAAAAACCGTTACAAATGCCACGCCTAATTCTTCTAAGGCACTTATTTCTTCGAATTTAAAACAAAAAACAGGTACGCCTTCCAATTCGTCTTCTAAAGAAAACAATTTATTGACAGGTAGATTGACCTCGTCATCATCTTGTTCTAATGGCAGCTACGCTTTGGTGGCAGGTAGACAAATACCTCTTAATTCTTGTAATGTAAATAATTTGTTTTTTTTTTTACTTTTTTTTTACTTTTTTATTTATGACTTCTGGTCAGTCAGTATTTTTTACTTTTTTCGGTTTTTTAACGATATCAAACTAACTAGAGATTATAAGAGGAGAAAGAATATGAAATCATAGAGCCATAGTACTCAAGGAAGAGCAAGGATGTGAAGAATAAAGTGCGGAAAAGTGAGACGTGACAAGGGTCATTTAAGTAAGCAGAAGGCTTCTCGTATCTAAACTTTTACCTTCTACCAGAGGAGTCGAACTTAGGCATCTTAGCGATACGAGTTATCCGAGTCTCTGATATGTCAGAAAGTAAAGGCAAAGGTCGTTTGCCATTTACTGTCCGAACCGGCAAAAGTAAAGTTACGAGAAGTTGTCACATTCTGCCCGCGACGGTTTCTCACACAATGTGTTTCATTGTGTTGATATTTTCTCATACAGTTAGTTATAACACCGGAATGGAAGATTTATCCGAAACTATTGCTTGGGTGCCTGGAGTTGTAGCGTATGGCTATGCGTCCCAGGGTGCAAGCGGCGCACGGACAGCGCTCCATTCATCGCTGCGTGTGATGGAATCCCATCAAATTTTTACTTTTTACTTTTTTATTTATGACTTCTGGTCAGTCAGTATTTTTTACTTTTTTCGGTTTTTTTAACGATATCAAACTAACTAACTGTATGAGAAAATATCAACACAATGAAACACATTGTGTGAGAAACCGTCGCGGGCAGAATGTGACAACTTCTCGTAACTTTACTTTTGCCGGTTCGGACAGTAAATGGCAAACGACCTTTGCCTTTACTTTCTGACATATCAGAGACTCGGATAACTCGTATCGCTAAGATGCCTAAGTTCGACTCCTCTGGTAGAAGGTAAAAGTTTAGATACGAGAAGCCTTCTGCTTACTTAAATGACCCTTGTCACGTCTCACTTTTCCGCACTTTATTCTTCACATCCTTGCTCTTCCTTGAGTACTATGGCTCTATGATTTCATATTCTTTCTCCTCTTATAATCTCTAGTTAGTTTGATATCGTTAAAAAAACAGAAAAAATGTAAATAATCAAAACACAGGAACGCCTTCCAGTTCATCTTCTAACGAACACAGTTTATTGATAGGTAGATCGGGCAAATCATCTTCTTCTAATGGCAGTTACACTAGTGTAACAGGTAAAAATCTACCTACCAATATTCCTACAATGCCATTCGCTTCTTCAAACGAAGTCGCTTTAGGCGATATAACGGAAAGTAAAATGATCTACCTACAAGATCAACTTTTTCAAATGATTATCCGAATGCATTTGACTTCATCACTTTTTGAAGCATTTCAAATCGGATGGCAATTTGCAAATAATATTATAATGAATATAAAATTTAACCGTGCTGTTAAATAATTATTTGAATATTTTAAATTGGAATGCTCGATCTCTAAAATTGAGTGAAGATGAGTTTTATTATTTTTTCAAAGGTCATAAAATTCATATTGCCATTGTGACAGAAACATTTCTTAAACCAAATGTTAAATTGAAAAGCAATCCACATTATGTGGTTTATCGATTTGACCGGTTTACTGGAATGAGTGGTGGGGTTGCCATTTTTGACCAACGGCAAATTAAACATCGAATTTTACTTTCTTTCAATACTAAAGTTATTGAAAGCTTGGGAATCGAAGTTGAAACCATTCATGGAATTTATTTCATCGCTGGAGCGTATTCGCCATTCCAATGCACCGGCGAACAATTAAATTTCTTTAAAGGCGATTTGCAAAAACTCACAAGATATCGATCGAAATTTTTTGTAATAGGGGACTTAAATGCTAAGCATGTCCAGTGGAATTGTAGGCAAAATAACAGTAAAGGTAAAATACTTCATAATCAACTCTCAGCTGGTTACTTCACAATTCTTCATCCCAGTAATCCTACTTGTTTCTCTTCCGTGAAAAACCCGTCTACAATTGATCTGGTTCTAACGGATCAAAGTCACATTTGTAGTGAACCGATTACACATGCTGACTTTGACTCAGATCATCTTCCTGTAACATTCAGACTTTCCAACGAAGCTTTAATTAATCCAATTAGTTCTATATTCAACTATCATAGAGCTAATTGGTTGGATTACAGATCTCACATTGAAAATCATGTGGATCATGAAACTATTTTAGAAAAATCTGCGGATATCGACACAGCAATTGATAATTTGAATCATTACATTATCGAAGCAAGAAATCTTTCAGTTCCCAAAGCTTAAACTAAATTAAATTCTCCTATCATCGATGACAATCTTCAACTGCTCATTCGGTTGAAGAATGTTCGTCGACGACAATATCAACGTTCTCGTGATCCTGCTATGAAAAACATAGTTAAGGATTTACAAAAAGAAATTAAACATAGATTTACTCTTTTGCGAAATGAAAATTTCGCTATCGAAGTTGAACAAATCAAACCATATTCTAAACCTTTCTGGAAACTTTCTAAGGTTCTGAAGAAACCTCAGAAACCAATTCCTGCTCTCAAGGAAGGAAATCAAATACTTCTTACAAATGGCGAAAAAGCTCAGTAACTTGCTCAACAGTGCGAGAGTGTCCACAATTTCAATTTGAACGTTGTGAGTCCTATTGAAAATGAAGTCTCACTGAAATATGAGCATATTTCATCCCAAGTGTTATCACAAGATGACATTATTGAGACGAATTTTGATGAAATTAAGTCAATTATTAGGAAACTTAAAATCATGAAGGCTCCTGGTAATGATGGAATCTTTAATATTCTTATTAAAAATCTTCCCGATGTTGACATTAGCTTTCTTCCTAAAAAAATGGAAAAACGCTAGAGTAATTCCTATCCTCAAACCTGATAAAAACCCAGCAGAAACATCAAGTTATCGACCATTTAGCTTACTTCGAATAATAAGAAGTTTCATGTATTTTTCAATGCGTTCAGCGAGTATTTGCTTGAAATTATGAGAAATAATGGTGACGGAAGGTAGTTATGCATGTAACTCTCACGTGTTATTTTCTTTAGTTAAGCTATAGGAACATTTCCTTCCTTACCCCATTAAAATATAAAATTATCGTATGATTTGCCTAACTCAATAGCCTATAAGGAATGCCTTTGTCATTAGGATGCAATAGGGAAGAAATGTATTTCGTGCAGAATTCAAACTTGCACAACTTCTTTTAACCGTGCAATCGCTCTGCCATTGAGCTACGCGGAACGTGGGGTGACACAACAACTCGGACTGTTGAAAGTTCACTTTATCATAGTCAGACCAATACATAACTAGGTGAATGCAGAACTCTCCAGATACAGAACTAGGAGAATTTGAATTATAGTAATTACAATTGATTTTGAAAATCAGTGGTTTTATTCGAATTTGCTATGTAGTCCTTGTTAAAGATCTCGAATGTGGTGATACATTAAGAAAAGGGATTTTATTATTTATTTAGCACAATCTCCAAATAAACATCGTCAAACAAAACAAAGTCTTCGTTTATTGTGGAATTTGGCCTTTCCCATTCAGCAGACTTCGCAGCCGATTCAGAGCATAACTACGATTACATAGGTAGTGACACAAAGAAAAATAATAATATAACCACTTTCTACTTATTCGAAGATGACAATACATGTCAATTAGAATGGAATATATTGGTAGTAATTCCAGTCCAGTAATTTATTTAACCAGTGTTTTATTCGATAAGAATATTCGACCGCGCTCTATCATGCGTGTCAAGTGAATACTTTTACATAAATTTCATCTCAACGGTGTGAAGAGTATGGTGAACTACTCTCAAGGATACCGAAAATACTTGAATGTTTTCTTGTCTTCAATCGTTCTTCTGAAGGCTACTAAACTCAATCACTGAAAATATTCCTAGTTCCTATGTGTCGGTTTTTCTTGTTATGCTTTGTGCGACGGTTCGGTCAACTCAAGCGGTAACAATTTTACGCGCCTTTTTTGAGACTACACCCAAGCAGATGTGTGTTTCTGTGGTTCAGTCGATTAACAGACGTACTTTGTGATCCTATGATTCTTGGTTCAAGTCGCGAGGTGGTCGCAACCGGTATTCATTTTTTTTTTATTTCATTGAATGTCATGTCATGGAATTCAAGACATAACATAATATGTGATTTTAATAAGATGTGAAATCACAGGGTTTTTTTCGAAATGTGTTGGTTCATCAAATTTAGTAATTATTCGGCAGAACTGGTTGAGTTGAAGGTGTCCAAAATAAGCCAGTTTCTTGCATGGCTTCATTTTTGTTTCATCATTGAGAATACAAAAAAACCTGATCAGATTATTCTTGTTTCGTGAGTGTGTATTTTGTGTATTCATCCTCTGTGTATGTGCAAAACCAGGTGGCAATATTTCGCAGTCAAACACTTGACCCGAACTCTAAGAAGCAACTAGTGTTAAGAGCGTTATTTTTGTTTTGCATACTTCCGAGGCATACACCCAGCGCATCGGTAGTAAATTTCAGCAACGTATACAAATTCAAAACGGCAGCAATTACTCACCCCGCGCCTGTTTTTTTTCGCAATAGTTAAGCCACGTGCGTTGCAAAAAAAAAAACGCGCCGTACAACCTGACTAGCACCGCAGAGATTGTAATCAAAACCTCGGTTGTTGTTTATGGTACAATAATCATAAACTACATTGTTACGAGAACCGACAACCGTACGTTCGGGGATATCAAATTTTCTATCGGCTTGTCACCAAAGCACCGTGTGCGATTTTTCCGTCACATTCCAGCGTTGCCTCATATTAACAGTAACAGCAATAGGGCATAGAAAAAAAAATGATGAAACAATCGAACGAAATGACGGCCAACACAATTTCGATTTTGTTTACAAATTAGCTGGAACATTATTAAATTAAGTTTTACACCGGTTACATTAAAATGATAAAAACAAATGTATGTTTATGCCCGGAAGGGTTGACAACAACGGCGCGAATGAACCGTAATCCGTACACAATGCCCCCTCGGCCAGCCACGGAATCACCTACTCTCCAATCTCCTCTACCTCCGTACGCAATCGTGCATCGACTATTGAGAGTGAAATGCAGTGGGGAAACTGTCAACAAAATCCAAAAATAATTATATCGCACATTGCAATCCTCTGGCTTAATGCCCCCGCACACTACCCCCCTCCCCGACCAACTGTTACGACATGGTGGTCTTCAGTTCCAGCAAACATACAACAAAAAAAAACAACAACAAAACAACGTCGTCCTGGTGCGGGTGCGAACAGTACCGGGCTTGTGTTGGACTGACAAAAATGCAAATATAGCTCAACAACAAACAGTTCCGCGATTACTAATTGTTTTAAGCAGTACAGTTTTGTTTGCTGTCGAAAGGTATCGAAAGGGGACCAACATAAAACCGAAGGCAAAATAAAAACGAAATACACACAAAAAAACTCTTGATACCTACTAAAAAGGGATTTGTCAGTCTGTGTCTATGTCGTGTATGTATGAATATGGGCACCGTTGTGAAGTCGTTTCGTAATGCCACATGCAGTGCGGGACAGGAGCATTCGCCATACATGGTTAATCTAAATGCATAAGCCACGTGGTGTGGGACGCAGAAGCAGCAAAAAAAATCAAACAAACAAGCAAACAGAAACAACAACAAAATGCGCTATCAGGAAAGTGAAATTAAATTTATCGCGTACGACATCGGACGCAAATAAATCTCGTTTGATTTACATAAATGTTGCGCGTTGGGACAAAACGGTGAAAATGGAATGCACGTCAGCATGTTTTTACCGATGGACTTATTCTTGGACTCGGTGGGCACCCATGGGGAACTGTGAGATAATGTGGTGGCGTTTCACAGCGCTGAGAAGCGTGACATTCAAAAACATGTACAGTTTTTAAATAAACGGTTTGATTGAATAGTGTAGGTCATTTAATCGTAAGCCGTTTAGCCGAATCGGTCAAATGAACAATAACTCCGAATATATATCGTATCAAAGTTTATAGGAAGTTTTTACGAGTTTATCTACAATTAGGTTCGAATGATTAAGACACTACTGCTAATCAACGGGAATTTTTTGTTTTAATCAAAATAAGATTTTCGACAAACAAAAATGGGTTTGTTACTCGGAACTTGAATCAATTTTACTGAAATTGTATGATTCAGTAAAATCATAAACTGGTCAGGTCCGGTGAAACATGTAAAGCTCAGGTGGATAATACCGGACGAGAACGGCCGACTATTTCTCAATTCCAATGCAAATTATAAAAACGCAAGGATGATTTTTTTTAAAATATTTTATTTCGATATAACTTTGCGTGAAACGCGTAAATTTGAAGTTTGAAGCGTTTTCGGTATTTTGTTTTAAAACAAAATTGCACATTTTAGGGTTGGGAATATTATATAAAACTACTGTGGCGTTGTTCGACCTGTTGACGTAGGACTACCCAACTAGTTTCAAAACCACTGCCAATATTTGTTTTGATGCTAGCAGTTTTTTGTATTCCGTACAAACTTATCCGTGTCTGCCAATTTTCAAAACTAATAGTACTCCAAGATTGCGTTCATCCCGAGTTTATTCGGAAATATATGCTAATATGCTAATTCAGTCATTATTGTTAGTGATTACTCTTACACTAGAGCTATAAATCATGAGTAATTATGAATGATTAGGATGAGGTTATATGTATATGTATTGACTAACTTGCTAACCATGTATATGCCTGAGTTTGGTAGCGAGCATAGATTCTCTTTCAAAAGAACGATTGTCTTCAAAAGGTTTCAAGTATTTTCGATATCTTTGCCAGTCGTTCACCAGGCCCTTCCCGCCGATGAGATAGAATTTACGTAAAAGTATTCACCATTAACTTTTTTTCGGAAGCGACTTTCGGAATTATATAGCATGATGAGTCTAGAAATGTCTCTTTCAACGATAACGAACCGAAGACCAAACAGGCTCTGGCCTCCGGTCCCAGAAATCATCAATAGTTTAATAATATCTTAGATTACATTATTGGAATACATTCCAATTATAACTAATAGTTCATCATACCATGCAGTTAAAATTATTTAGTGAATCTTTTCTCAAGCACATATTTGGGGCACGAAATTGAATATTGAATATGAAGTTATTTATTATTCAATCGATTTTTAAAGCAAAATCAAGCGTTGATTCATTGTATTCATAATAATTGAAAAACCAATGAATTCCAATAAGTTTTCCATGCTGACTGGCTCAAAGCTGACCCTCAATGTTTATCACATTGTTTGTATCACAGGTTAATGAACGATAATACTTGGTTTGTATTCATTTCATTTAGTAGCTTGTCAATGTTGAAGTTTTAGTTTTGCTATAAAAATTGCTACAATCTAAAATAATACCTGTTATACGATATTACACAGCCAAGCTTTATTGCTTCAGCACCATCAATGCGTTGAGCTCAACAGGGTTGGTCATTTTTAGCATTTTAAATGACAGTTACTTAGAAAGTAAACGATTTCTTACAATACCCATTTTATTGTATTCAACTCGTTTATATTTCAACACAAAACCCAATGCTGCATAAATTCGCGTCATTATTTTATATGTAATTTTTGCTCACGATATAATGCCACCGTGCCCACCGTGCATTTCTCACACCACCTCAATACGAAACAGCAGCGCGCAAGCAATAAAAAAATGCGGAAAAGTTTATGTAAACTTTTTCAATTTTCGGTTGTTTTAGCTTAAATTTTATAATTGCATTTTCAGATTCTTTGTGAAATTCTGCTACAAACACCTCTTTTCAGTTCTAAAATTATCCTCGTGGGACGGAACAGTGACCGTTTATACATTTCAAAAAACAAATAACAGCTCGGCAAAGCAAAATTTCAAAATTCTAAGAATAATTAGTTATGATAAATTTGATTTCGAAAACTTAAGCGTTTTTGGTTTTTCGAAAATTTTTGAATAATTGATCAAAAACGCGATTTTCGCATTCCGCTATATTTCACCTTAAGAGAAAAAGTATGGACATGAAAAAGGTCTTTTCCAAATGGGTGCCGCGTTTGCTCAGAAACGAACAAAAGCTGCAACGCATTAACGATCAACAGAGCTGATAGGCACTGTTTAATCGCATTAAAAAAGATTTCTTGCGTTGGTATGAAACAATGGACGAAACATGGATCCACCATTTTGCTCCGGAGTCATATCAGCATTCAGGCGGAAAAGCAGTCCGAAAGCACAACAAGTAACTGGTAAAAACATGGCGTCAGTGTTTAGATGCTCGAGTTTGAGTTATTGATGCGTTTGAAGTAAACTCAGTATCATATGAAAACGAAAAATATCATCTTAACCAAGACAATGAGACTTGTTCTTGCACCTCAACTTACGTGAACTGCGACTGTGCATCTAATAAGATGTAAAATCTCTGGATTATTTCGAAGAGTGAACGATTGAAAACATGCATCTTTTTTAAAAAATCAGATCTGAGCCGCATCTGTCCTATCGGTCTCTATCTGCAAAACTGATTACAAAAACAAAGGGTTTGCCATACTTAAGAGGTGCTCATAGTTCCTCCTATATTGGAGCAAGTCGAATTTGATTTTGCCACATTTTCTGCTGTTAATTTTAGAGAACATTCTAATTGATACTAATTTTTTTTAATTCGACTGTCTTTTCATAAACAATTTACCAGTATTATATGAATCTTATTGAATCTTTGCTATGGTTGAAGCCGAGGTTTGTTAATTAAACATAATAGTTCTGATTAACGCCGTCACATCACCATTTGTTTTTGTGATGACAAAATACGGACTCGTGTCTTGTATTATTCTATCTAAAGTGTTTTTACCTTTCTCATATAGAGAGGCTATGCTATCACTGCGAATACTGACTTTTGAACCGAGGCCCGAAGAGATGAATGTCGTATACCATTCAAATCAGTTCGTCGAGTACGCAAAATAACGGCGCGTGTGTGTGTCACTTTCTCAGAATTGGCTGCGCTCACAATTTCCTTTTCCAAATGAGAGCGTGCGAATTAGTTTGTAATTATTAACTCCAATGAAATTCAAAAATTAATTTAAATTCTTTTAATGCGGTTTTAAATTGATCTTAACTTACTCACGTTTTTTTTAACTTGAACCGTTTGTAAAATTCCTCACATTATGCATAAATAAGCATTTTTATTTCATCTTTAAATTATTCGACGTACAAAGTAAAATGCGTCTTATGAGTAACAGTAACAGTTAAATAATTTTCTATTCTTATTTTAGCGTTTATGTAGGAGCGTCCCAAGAGTGTAACTGGCTGGTTCCGAAGACTGAATATTTGGATACGATTGGTCATTGAATGCAAACTGGAGTATTTTTCAAGATCTGAAAATGGTAATTATTTATGCAAAACTGATGAAAATTAACTAAATACGCATCGATTGCTTGCCATTTGCAAGGGATCGAAAATCTTTCTGTCAATTTTGAATCCATTTGATGCAAACATTCCATTGAGGCGGGGCTGGTCGATGAAACGGTGACGTCGGAACACGATTTGCGCTCTATACGAAAACGTTGACCGTTGACTAAAGTTATTTGCATGTTTAAGCAAAACACATGGAAACATCTTTTTTTCTGTAAACCGCTGCCAGACAGTGGAGCTTGGAATATGTCAAACACACACACACACACACACACAGATGGCTGAACCGATTTTCTCAAACCGAAATTCTAAAGAAAAATGGGGGCACTCGCCCCGGGCGGAACATTTTTAGGGTGGCGACAAACTAATCCTTGGGACCTTTTTGCTCGCCCAAGTCATCGTTCCGGAGATGGGGCTTGTTTTTGCTCACTACACCAACGATGGGGGCGGCAAATTGCTTATTTTGCCCCGGGTGCCAAATTTCTACGGTACGCCACTGCAATGTCTCATACCATCCATCCGTACATTTTGATGTCTGAATATACACCCACTGCTTTCGAAGTAGTTGCGAATTCTTCTTACTACTATTTCAAAAATGGGAATTTTAATGCTATGAACCGGTCCTTACTGTCGTTGAACTAGGGGAGTTTATTTTCTAGAAGTTATTGTAATTCCGTTGCCATGCTGTGGTCTCATATTTTATCTTATTATATTACGGTACTACGCGCACCGGTCCATGCTTTATGGTCAAACAAATCATTAAAATGCTATAAACGTGCCAGGTGATCGATATTAAAAAAGTTTACGAAACGTCCCAATTTTATATCTGCACCTCAATAACCGTTACAAACAACCAAACAAAATATTATATCATGAATGCCTCACGTTGAAAACAGTTGTAGAAACAACCCTAAAAATTTCTGGAATCACGTAAATGAACAGAGGAAAAAGTCAGGAATGCCAACCCACATGTTTTTTGAATTTAACTGCGATTTATGAATTTTAGTTTGTTCGACGTAAGGCCGCCATAACTAAGTTCAGTTTTTGCAATGACTGAGCGGATACATATATTGGAGAAGCCAAATGAATGAAAAACTTACAGAAAAGATGATTTAGTGAAAAAAGATACACTCAGAGACAGGACTCGAACCTGCGTTCTTATGCATTCCGTGCAAACGCGCTACCATTTAGCCACTCTGAATCTTGTTATAGTCATATGTCATCCATTATATGTTTTCGCTCAGTCATTGCAAAAACTGATGTTTAACTGGTCATAAAATGTTTGTAGAATTTAAAGACTGCTCGACGATACCCTTCGCCGTTAGCTCGGGAGTACCTCAGGGCAGTTTTTTGCGACCATTTATATTTTCTATAACTTAACGATCTCAATTTTTTGCTGAAACAATGTATACTGTCATTTGCTGATGATTTTAAGCTTTAATTTTTACAATCACAGCTTCATTCATTCGCCAATTGGTGTCAAATCAACAGGATGACATTGAACGCCTCAAAATGTTCTGTTATTTTTTTTCTCTCGCAAACACTTATTCATAAGATACGAGTGCAACATTACGGAAAAAGTGCTGAAACGCGAGTCGTTCGTAAAGGACTTAGGTATTATACTTCATGTCAAGTTAAACCTAAAAAACAACATCGATTATGAAATTTTCAATTCTTTCAAGCTTTTAGGATTTATTTTTCGCGTAAAAAAAAACTTTGTCAATGTACACTGCTTTAAGACATTATATTGTGCTATGTCTCAAAAGCAGTTTCCATAGTCGTTTTATTAAATCACATATTGATTGTCCCGAACTATTACAATTAACTTATTTCGACATTCATCGTCATAGTCTACGTTATCATCCCTTTCTGCCTTTCTCATATAGAAAGGCTATGCAATCACTGTGAAAATCGACTTTACAACCGAGGCCCGGAGAGCCGAGTGTCATCTACCATTCGACTCAGTTCGTCGAGATCACAAACCCTTAAATTGATGTAAAATTTTATACCGATACTACTTCCGGTTCCGGAATTGACCAAAAAAGGAACAAAATAGTCATACACGTTTCTCAGAGATGGCCTGACCGATTTTCACAAACTTAGATTAAAATGAAAGGTCTTATGGTCTCATAAAATTTTCCTGAATTGCATTTGGACTCGGTTCCGGAATTGTAAAGAAATATGTGGAAATTTAGTGAAAAGCGCACTCAATTTTCTCGGAAATTTCTAAACCTATTAGTGAAAATTTTCAAATTCTAGAGTATTTTTTTCTCAAGCGAAACGTGGTGCACATTTTCATAAAACTTACTGCTAAATTCATCTAGTTGGCAGATCTTGTTGGTTAGAGAATATATAAAACTACTTTACAATTACTAGTCCTCGGTTTCCATTTTTGAAAGCACCGATAACAGTGAAAAAAAGTTCTAAAAACGGAACTCGCTTCGATTTCTCAGCAACGGTTAAACTGATTTTCACAAATCTTGATTAAAATCAAACTTTATTTGTCCTAAAATATGCTGTGCAATTTCATCCAGATCCGACTTCCGGTTCCGAAATTATAGGGCGATGAGTGTCAAAACATTCAAATCGTCATTCAAAATGACGATGCAAAACTAGTACACGTCGGCACATGCGACTTTGCTCCGTTCGCAGCGTGCTTTGTTCAATTTCGTATAGCGTGCAGGGTTGCACATTTAAATCTATATTTTCAGGGGAAAAATATGTATATTTGTAAAACTTTATATTCAATTTGATAACGATGCTTTCCTATAAAAGTACACTCATTGCCTTTCTCATATAGAAGGTTTATGCAATCACTTGAAAAATTGACTAGTGAAAATTGGCCCGGAGGGCTAAGTGTTTGTTCGACACAGTTTATCGAGCTGAGCAATGGCTGTGTGTGAGTATGTGTCAACTCATAAACTAAAAAATCAATAGTGGTCAAAAACTCTAAAACGAGACTCATTCAATTTTCTCAGAGATGATTTGATCGATTTCCACAAATTTAGGCTTAAATAAAAGTTTCTATGGTCTCATAGGCTGCTGTTTAATTTCATCCGGGACCGACTTCCGGTTCCAGATCTATAGGATAAAGTGTTTTTAATCATTTTGTACGACGACGCAAAATGAAGAAAAATTCTTATTAACTTGACATAACTGTTTACAGATTGAAAAGGTGAGGTTAGTTTATACCCAAAGAAACTTTCTTATTGTATTAAAGATTGAAAAAAAATTCTTGACGGAATCTTCTAGTGATATTTTTGGGAATATAAGTAATATAAGAAACACCACTAGGCGGATTGAAAAAGGGTTTGAGATTACCTTCCGCCAGGAACAAACTAAAGATTTGATGAACCATTTACTAGTATGTGCCGTTTATTCGGTAACTTGTCTAATGTCTTCGATTTCATTTATCTCTGAATGTAATCAAACGGTTGTTCCTTAGTCACTTATCTTGTTAGTTTCAGAATCAATGGTAGTTTGTTTGTTATTTCGTTGTCTTTGTGATGTTTACTTTAGTATTAATTATTTGTGTATCATTTGGATATAAACTACCTGTTGGTACAAAAGATGAGGAGGTTTTATGCCTGCTGGAGGCAGAGACCTAATTAATTCTCAACTCCAGTGGGCAAATAAAAAAAAATAATTAGATCCATTGAAAAATGTTGAATCAGTAATCACGAACCAGTAGGCTCAGATATGGTGTAATTTTATTGACCCTACTTTAACAAGCACCGACAAGTTTGGGTAAAATGCCACGGAAACATTACAACTTCGGAAGAAATCAAACATATGTATACATTCAGCACAAAATGATTTGTTCTTTTTACTGACATTAATACTTCATATGTTGAAAAAACAAAAACAAACAAAATCAATTCTAAGCAATAACTCCAAGTAATTTTTACTTTTTTAGGATGCAAAATTGTTCAATATCGTTCCTACTGTAACACATTTTTTCAAACATAAATAACCATTGTCATAGTTACGACGCATACGCTTGTTGTTACGCTTCAAATGACGATTGAACTGAAACTGACAGTGAACCGAAATCGCAGACCACTCTATCTTGAAATTTCAAATTGTAACAGAATATGCATGCTACCGTATGAACATCAAGCAAATCACACAAACCTTGTAGCAAGTCGTAATTATTTAGACTCGTTTCAAAATTAATCCATGCATAGGATTTACGTTATATGTCGGTGTCAAAGCCAGCGGACGGACGGACGTTTATTCTTATTCGGTCAGCATGACTTCCTTGGAGCGTGGTGAATACACCATACCGATAATTAACACCAATTAAGTGCTGGCTGATGCATTAAAGTGCGTGATGTATCGCCACATCATACCGTCCGCTACCGCCACTGGTCTGTGAATGGGTGTGGCAGTCAGTGGCATGCGAGATAATCATCTCAATTGGCCCGTGTGTTCGTGTGTCAGACCGAGTCCGTCTGGAACTGTCTGATATTGGCCGTGGGGTCGTACAACCGTAAGCAGACATCGACTTGATAAACAGTCGTCATTTTGTTTGGACGATAAGGCGTGAAATGTGAGTGTCAAGTGTCGAGGGGAGTCAGTCCACCGGTTTTTCCGCCAACGTTCGCTATTGTGTCGGGTCCGGGTAGTCAATTATGTTATATGGGTGGGAAAAAGAGCCAGCCAGTCAGCCCGAGATACGCTCGGGCGCTCGGACAAGCGCCACTAAAAACATTTAGTGGTAATGGAGATGATAGGCTGAATAGTGTTGTAACCGTTAATTTTCATTTGATTAGTAATCTGATGCTATTTTTTTTGTAAGGGGTTAAACAGTGTTGCAGTAATTCATTGTACAATTTAATTTGCAGTGATTTTTTTAACGTTTTGTTTTCGACTCGTACGGGCATAGCAGTTCAAAATGATCTAATAGTGTGTCGTTACCAAGTTCCTGAATTAGACGTTCCTGATTTATTGTACGGCAGATATAGAACTAGGATTTTCCAGAGAAATGTCCGTATCTAGTTTGGCATACTGCATATTTTACTTCTTTATATTCATCGAATTCACTAACTGCTTCTCCTAACCTACTACATAAAGATCATAACAGGTCTAGCGGAATGTCAAAAAAAAAAAAAATAATAATAAGCTGAACCATTCCTGGCTCGTTGAACATACAACATGAAAAGACACATCCACCCATAACCCAGAACATGCGTACTTCATTTGCCGCATCGATTAACCAGTTCACAGGGAGAGTAATCCGCTTTCCACATACACAGCGTAATACACTGCAACGGAACTATTCCCGGGATTTTCCGTCACCCAGCCGACGGTCGCCCCACCCTCCCTTGGTCGCGCACTTTCAACCGTGCTCACTTTGTACTCGACTTGACTCACTTTGTAGCCGTTTGTTTTTTTTTTTATTTTTGCTGCACTTCGCACTGTTGTTTCTGGCCTTCATTTCGCTCTCTATCCGCTTATTTATTTTCCACTTTTATTATTTTTTATTTTAGCACCCCCACCGTTTTCCACCTCGTTCCTCGTTCCCATCGTTCGCTCGTAGGCGGCATAACCTCCCGAACCCAGTTAAACCAGCTGTGTGAACATGTGTTTATGAAGCTGTTGCTGGATGCCCGGCTACTGGCAGTGAAGTTGCATGTCGACACCGGATATTCATCGGCACTCGTGTAGTACGCTGCAACAGGACCTTCAAGCAGTTATGTGCGAGTTTGGGAGTGGTGGCCACGTTTCACGCTGCAGACTCAAATTTTCCCACTCACAGTCCAATGAACAATGTCAGCGGTGCAAGCGGTCAAAAGGTGGTATTCCATTCCGAAGGTTTGGATACTGGAATGTCCGGAGAATGGCTTCAGCAGAACTCGCATCGGATGCGATGTAGCACCGAAAGTGCGGTGACACAATGCTCTTTCTCTCTTTGTAAAGGTGGCAAACATGTGGTTATGCTGGAACGCAGAATTTTAATTAGTTTTTTTTTTGCCGTCAGTGCAGAAGAAAAGTGCGAAGTGTGATGTCGTAGTTTCACCCTAGCTGTGGAACTTCATTTTGAAACTATTTCCTTATGAAAGCTGTCTCTCAGTCAACGCAAACCAAAAATGGATTGTGTCAGTCTAGAATATAATACATTTCATCCAGAATATGGTTGTTTATTCTACTCAGCTCGACGAAATCGTAAAAAGTGAACCGGTTTCAACGAGCTTAGTTTCGCTTGAAAGCTGCTACTAACAGTTCGGCTGAAAAGTTCGTATCGTTTAATAGAAATACACATTTTTTGCCAAAATTCGTTTTTATTATTCAACATAATTGCCATCAGAGGCGATACAGCGTTTATAGCGATCTTCCAACTTTTCGATACCATTTTTGTAGTACGATTTGTCCTTTGCCTCAAAATAGGCCTCAGTTTCAGCGATTACCTCTTCATTGCTTCTACATTTTTTACCAGCGAGCATTTTTTTGAGGTCTGAGAACAGGAAAAAGTCACTGGGGGCCAAATCTGGAGAATACGGTGAATAAGGGAGCATTTTGAAGCCCAATTCGTTCAGTTTCAGCATGGTTTTCATCGACTTATGACATTATGATTGTGAGCTCACGCGGCACGCATTTTGCACAAAGCTTTCTCATATCCAAATATTCGTGAATAATATGTCCAACACGTTCCTTTGATATCTTTAGGGTGTCAGCTATCTCGATCAACTTCACTTTACGGTCATTGAAAATCATTTTGTGGATTTTTTTCACGTTTTCATCGGTAACAGCCTCTTTTGGACGTCCACTGCGTTCATCGTCTTCGGTGTTCATATGACCAGTACGAAATTTTGTAAACCACTTACGAATTGTTGCTTCGCCCGGTGCAGAGTCTGGATAACACTCATCAAGCCATTTTTTGGTATCGGCGGCACTTTTTTTCATCAAAAAGTAGTGTTTCATCAACACACGAAATTCCTTTTTTTCCATTTTTTTCACAATTACAAAAGTAGCTTCACTCAAAATGCAATATCTCACAAACTAATAATCAGACAGCTGTCAAATTTATACACGTATCTTTTGAAGGTTGGTACTAACTGAAAATGGTATGGATTTAATTCTAGTGGCGCCCTCTCATAGAAATGATACGAACTTTTCAGCCGATCTGTTATGTTATTGATCAATTTTGAAGATGAATTCGTTATCACTTCCAGTTCCGAAGATGTAATGGTATAAGTAACGTAACCCCTTCTTCTTCCCGCTCAATCTTCTTGGAGAGGGCTAAACCGATTTCTACAAGCTCACATTCGTTTGAAAGTTTGTCTTGTGGCTATGAATCGAGCTCGAAGATGGATTTGCTATCACTTGTTGTTTAACCCTCCGTCAGACTGATGGGTCCAGACAGACCTTTTACGTTTTGCCTTTCTCATATAGAAAAGCTATACAATCACTGCAAAAACCGACTTTTGAACCGAAGCCCGGAGGGTCTTATAGCCCCATACAAAGTTCCTGAATTTCATTTCGATTCGACTTCCGGTTCCGGAGCTACAGGGTGATATGTACAAAAATTGTGAAAAAAATGTCACTCACTTTTCTCCGAGATGGCTGACCCAATTTTCACATACTTAGATTCAAATGAAAAGTCTCATGGTCCCATACAAAGTTCCTGAATTTCATTAGCATCCGACTTCCGGTTCCGGAATTGCAGGGTGATATGCACCAAAAATGGGAAAATAATGCATTAAAAATGTGGAAATAACGTCACTCTCTTTTCTCGGAGATGGCTGAACCGATTTTCTCAAATTCAGATTTAAATGAAAGATCTCACGGTCCTATACGAAGTTCCTGAATATCATTAAGATCCAAATTCTGATTCCGGAAATACAGAGTGATATGCATAAAAAATGTGAAAGTAATACATAAAAAATGTGATAATAATGTCACTCACATTACTCTGGGATGGTTAAACCGATTTTAACAAACTTAGATTCAAATGAAAGGCCTCACGGTCCCATACAAAATTCCGAAATATCATGCGGATCCGACTTCCGGTTCAGTAATTACAGGGTGATATATACCAGAAATGTGAAAATAATGTCATTCGTTTTTCTCGGAGATGGCTTAACCGATTTTCACAATTTTAGATTCATATGAAAGGTCTTATAGTCTCATACTATGTTCCGGTATTTCATTTGTATCCAACTTTCGGTTCCGGAATTACAGGGTGACATGCATAAAAAATGTGAAAATAAAACACCAAAAATGTAAAAATAATGTCACTCGCATTACTCTGAGATGGTTGAACCGATTTTACAAGGTTAGATTCAAATGAAAGGTCTCGTGGTCTCATACCAAGTTCCAGAATTTCATTTTGATCCTACTTCTGGTTCCGGAATTACAGGATGTGCCAAAACTGTGAAAATAATTTCATTCAAATTTCTTAGAGATAGCTTACCCGATTTTCACAAACTGAGGTTGAAGGGCCCTAAGGTCCTATACAAAATTCATGAATTTTTTAGCCTTTTCATAAAGAAAAGCTATATGCAGTTACCATGAAAACCGACCTATGACCCTAGGCCTGTAGGGACAAATGGCATATACCAATCGAATAAATTTGTTGTATGTGTGGGTTACATATATTGTCATTTTTGTTGCTTTAAGATTGCCAACCTAATTTTCATAAACTCAGATTCAAATAAAAGATGTTATGGCCCCATACAAAGTTCAAATTCCTGAATTCGTATGGATTCATATGATTTGCTTATGATGCTGATCAAGACGAATAGTTGACAAGGTCTTATCAATCATAAAAATTTTCTCTTTGTCTTATGAACTTATTCCCGATCAAGCTTTCAATTTCGGAATTATAGCGGATATATGTAAAAGTGATAATATAAAGAGCGTGTTTCTATACAAGACGATGTAAAAATTAACGAAATCTCATGAATGAACCATGTAATTCTTCTTTTGTTCAGGCATTGTATATTGATAGCCGAAATATTTTATTTTGGGAATATGAATAATATGAGAAAGGCATCATTACACCACTAGGTGGATTAAAACAGGTTTTACCATCAATTTTACGTATTTATAATTTATCTATCGACTTGAGGTTTCAGGTAGCTTACTAAAATGTTGTTGGCTATCGATCCATGCAATTTGAGATATGGGCATATGGTCTTCGAAAAGGACGAAAAACGGCTGGTTTGAAACATTACCCTCGGTCTGACTAATGGTATCTGGCTGGACCCCATACATTTTGTATAGAAAGACCTATGATATAATATATGTTTATGATTTCTAACATTTGTTGTGTTTCTCCATTCTAACCTCCATTTAAGTTCACATCGTACATATACAAGTGTTCATTCATAAACATACAAGCGCACGTTTGTCTTTATTCTTGCTTTTGCGTTCTTTCTATTCTATTTTTCGTATTCTTTTCCCATTCACTGCTGAACATAGTGTGTAAACGAACACTAGACCTGAGGAAATGGTACGGAAACACACATAGGGGAAAGTGTTATAAAGCGCCCCTGCTAGCCAACATGCCCCCTTCCTTTCTTAATCATTCAAGACTTTTCTGAACCAAAGTTTTATCACTAACACTATTTTTTCGTAGGATCTTTCTGCTATGAAAGTTTAGTAGTTGTCGTTTGCTGGAAAGTTAGAAAAAAATAAAATTTCATTTGGCAGCTTTTCGATGTAATATTTTGCTTCGACTAAATAAGTGTTTTATCCGCCATTTCTTTGACATACTGATTATCTCAAAACAATCACTTTAGGGACATTTCAAGAAGCATAATGCATCATTGTTGTGAGGTAAAATGTCTTTTGTTGTGTGTCATGCCACTGATTTGTTGTGAGACATATTTTACGGTTGCTGGGGCATTATGTCTGAGGCAAGCGAAAAAACTAAGAATGTGGTCGTTTTGGAAAATGTGTTTATATCAATCAATTCTCATCTTTTCTATTCGAGTAATTGAAAATTATCTTTCTTAGCCGTATTGCAATGAAATATTCACATTCTCGAGGAAAATATATTAATACACTTGGAAATATCTTTATAATTTTTTAAGGGGAGCATATTATAACACCTTACCCTACGTCTGAGTATTTATTTTGCGAGTGCTCTGTAGGTATTGGCTGCTAGATTCATCATATCTGCGTCTCATTTTACGAAAGAAAGTAGAACGCATAGGACACGGGTGCCAGTAAACATATAATTTACCTACTTTTTCATATAAATTAAGGCCATGAGCAATTATTCAACGTTACTTAATAACAGACATCAAACATAGCACCGGTGGTGCTTGTCGTGAACAGCTATCTCTATTTACTAACGGAAGCGGAAGTTTACAAAAAAAACCTTTGCTATAAATATTATTATAAACACTTCTTGAACGCATTTGATATATTAGTAGCCGAAGGGTCTTACTTTCAAAAATTACTAGAATAAAATTTTTAACAGCATTTAATTCTAAAACAAAAAATATTCTAGAGAAATTATTCTGCTAAACGCTGATAAATTAATAAATTAATTCCTAAAATTAGTTTTAGAATCGTAATTATTTGCCTATTTTTCAAATTTAAATCTGTTGATAAGGGAGCTCTAAAATTGCACTTTTTATTGCTTCAAATTGTTCATCTCCAGTTTCCCAATAGCATTCAAAAGTTAAATAGATGTATTTTGTTTGCATAAATACTACAACGTCAAACTCTCAAAAATATTCAGATTATATTTCATGAAAAATCTTATTTTGTAATTTCAATATACGTTTCTATAAAATAATACTTAAAAAACGCTCAAAAACATTATTGGTTTTATTATTCCCATTTTTCCGTATAATAACTTTACTTTTACAAGATTTCAGAAAATCGTATGTCATGACAAGTAAGAAATGTAAGAAACGAAATACACCTGGTTTGTATAGAAATGAACCTGAATACACTTTTAATTTACACCGAAATCCGTAAAAATACATGTGAGTAAATAGGGATCTGGTCAGACCCTTTAGTCAGACCGAAGGTATAAAAGTATCTGTCAGACGGAGGGTTAATAATCGTATAAGTAACTTAACCGACAAATCGCGTTTCTTTCTATCCGCACATTTTTTTCAGAAAGTTAAAATATATTATTGCTGATACTTTTGGTTTCGAATTTGTTTTTGGATATGCGACGGAAGCGCTAAAGTCCACTTTTGTGAACTAACCTAATCAATCTGATTGATTTTTCATCAGCAATTATCAGCCCTAATTTGTGTTTTATTGAAAAAAGTTTTGTTTCTTATTCAAAAAAAGCATGTTATAATGAGAATTTTTGAGTGACAAAAGAAAGACATTATCACTGCCAACGAGAAATAGACCAAGGGAAAAGATATACGATCAAAAAAATGAAAAAAATTAAATTTATATAAAAGAATCATCCAGAACGAGGAATCGAACCCTTCACTTTCCTTTCTTACTCTGATATTTGTTCGAACACATCTAAGAAATTAAACCGTATAAATAGTGCTAAACACGTATATAATACTTTGTATGCCCCGGTTGAAGCTCATCATTTCATCACTGCCTGCTGACTGACATCATTTCACAATTCTTGCTTAGGCTGTTACACCCATTACCAAATTTTTCAATCGCACTAGTTCGGTCGTTCGTCGGGCAGAATGGTTTGCGAGTTTTAATTTGTCTTGTGTCTCGAAGACATCAATTTTGCCTATCTACTCTACGGGTGACTTAATCCCTCATACGATGTAATTCATGAAGACCTAATTTGTCAATTGACGGGATATTACATTTGTAATGACCTTATGTTAGATTAGCATGAATTTTACTGGTTTTGACTGTAACTTGCATTTTGCTAGCAGGTGCGACTGCACCTTTTATCACCCAAGCAGACGTGTGCTTCTGTGGCTTAGTCGGTTAACAGACGTATTTTGTGATCCAATGATTCTCGGTTCAAGTCGCGGCGGTCGTTATCTAATTTTTTTTAATTTCAGTGAATTTCATTACATGGAATTTAAGACACAATATTGAATGTTCTTACACGTGAATGTGCGTCATCTGCGATGCTTCATTTATGTGCATTAAACAAGATTGTAAAATCATAGGGTTTGTTCAAAGTGTGTTCCTTTGACAGATATTCATTCGCAAATTTTCATTTTTTCGCTGTTTCATTCATTTATCTTGTCCTTCGGAATTTTGGAACCGAATTCTGGATCTGAGATCAGGAACTTGATTCTAGACCTGAACTTTGGATCTGAATTTTGAAACTGAACTCTGGAACTTAAATCGAGGTTCGGGCCAGAACTCAGTTCCAAAATTCCTGTCCGGAGCTCTGAATCTGAGGTTCTGGACCTTCAGACCGAGATCCAGAAACAGAAATCAATTCCAAAATTAAGTTGTATTTCCATAATTCAGTTCTAAGCTGTATTCCAGAGTCCAGGTTCAGAATTTTAGACCAGAATGCGAACCTAGAATTTGGGTCGGGAATTCGGTTTTACAATTCTGGAAGTGTAACTGAATTTTGGAACTAGATTCGTAAGATTTTTGAACAAAGTTTCTGAGCTTCGAATTTGAAAACGGAATCCTGGATCGGAATTCTGTAATTAAAAATCAGTTGGGGATCATATTCCACCTGCGGAGCTATGTCAGGATTCATATACAAAATTCAGCGCCAAACGAGAATCATGATTTCGAATACAGCTCCAAAACACAGGTTCAGTGATTAAATTGACAATTCAATCATTCAATTCCGGAATTCAGTAACCGAGCTCAGGTTCAGAATTCAATTTCCAAATCTAGCATCAAAAATGAATTTCAGAAGTCAGCTCTAGCATTCGGCTCAAAAATTCGGTTCCTGAATTCCAGTTCAGAATTCAGATTCTTTAATATTAAAGAAACTGAGCGGTCCATCTGTTTATGTCTCTGACATTACCCACTCGTCTTTTTAATTCGGTTCTGTCGATATCGTAAATCAGTTCAGTACCAGTGCTAGTTGCGTGGAGAATTTCTGTTTAAATATTAACGTCGCCACACCTTCTCACCAATAAGGACGGAACAAACGCCAGTGAAAATAGGAACAAAATGAATTTCTTTACTAAATATTTTGTTATAAAACCACTTACTTCAGAGGATGAAAAATTCGGAAACAATTTTTTTGATCGGCTTTTTGGACCGAAAGGAAAAACAAATTGTAAAATCTATCCGACGCTGAAGAATTTCAAATCCTGTTTAATAAATCATGTTTTGATATATTTGTGTAATTTTAGTGAAAAAATATTCATTCAATTGTGTGTAAAAATGTATTTACACGGTGCTTATATCAAATAGTTTTTTTTGTTGTCATTTGTGGTTTTTGTTCAGATCGGGATAGATCACCTTCAATGTTACAGGTGTTATACCTTAATACGTGACAAAAAAAGAGCAGAAGCTGTCCCGTCGTGCTTTAAAGAGAAAAAATGCTGCAAATTTATAACTCAACCGTCTCAAGACAGTTGGTTGGCGAAACATACGTCAATGCTGACCACCAACAAAAGCCTGTCCAATGGTTTCATCTCGTAAAAGATAAATTCATAGAGAAGAATCGTTTGAAAAATGCATCAAAAGATGAAATTTGCATATAGCTGACATAAGGCAGGCTACCTGCGCTTGTGGTAAATTGTTGTTACAACAATCAATTGTGAAATTTACAAATTAAACTACGTTCGAGACTACATTTAGGCGTTTTTGGTACGCTGCAACGATAACACTTCTTTCGGTAGGATTTAGCTTCATACCACTATAACAAGGGCTTTTTGTAGTGTTGTTAGTTAGGGTGCATTTTGTCTCCCAAAGGTCTAAATCCACCGAATTGGCTTTAACAGTCGATGCCTATCACGCAGCCCGCCTGGGTTCGATTCCCAACCCCGCACATAGGGTCATAGGGTTTTTCTGGCCCGAAGAAGTGAATGACATTAATGTTAAAGCCTCTATAATTGAAACAAAAAAAAATTGGCTTTAACTTTGACAAAGTTAAAGTTTTTTGAACTAGAATGACACGGGAACTTTGCAAGACCACGAAGGAAGTTCTGGTAGAATGCGAAGAAATGTTTATAAAAATGAGAAAATACTATTGAACGCGGAAGCTCTTATGGAGGGCGTGAAGCGAAAATGTCGAGACTTCTACCAAACAAATTTGAACTATTGATCTAATGCATGTATATTGAGGTTATTACATTGTTTTAAGCGTGATTTTATTTTTCGTTCTCATATTAGAGTTCAGAAGATATTATGGTTTTGTTTTATTTCGATTAAAAAGGTTGCAACCTTGAGGTCATTCGACTCTTTGGGTCAGAAAATTTTCCTACCTTATGTGCGGGGCTGGGAATCGAACCCAGGCAGGCTGCGTGAAAGGCATCAACTTACCCATCACGCTATACTCGTCCCCTTCGTTTGAATTTAATTTTTGACAATGACTGTTTTCTACTTTGATGAACTCGATGAAAAACAAGCAGTTAATTTTTTGTTTGTTTGAAGAAAAGCTATTGTTTCCTTACCACATGCTAGAGCAGTCTTTTAATTCGATATCAAGTTTTGCACATAATTCAAATCGATCTGTTTTTAATGTGGATCCTTTTATGGTATATAATCTTCAGAAATTTAGTTCAAATTTTCTCTCAGTATCCAAAGAGTAACAGACTGAAAAAGATAACCCACGAATAAAATGATAAATGAAAAGATTTGAAAAAATCTGACTTACAGGCGGAACTCGAACCCAGGCTGTACGGAAATTGATCAGTTCAACTATGCAGACCGTGATAAAACACTATTGTGTGCTATTCATTCGCAATCGCCAGTTTAATTTGTTGGAGATTTTTAATTGTTTCCCTTAGTGATACTTTAATCACTGCATTTTGTGGTTAATACAATCGCATTTAATTTATCGGAAAACAACTACAAAAAAATATACTAACTAACGATATGGAATTGATAGCCAATGGACAATTAGAAAAGTTCAAACAAACATGGTGCAGTTAATCCGGCAAACAAAAAAATACAATCAATTCTCCATCGAGGGTTCAATTTCCCGGCAAACTCGTAACTCGTTGAGCGTTTGCTAAGCTCTCATGCTGCGCGGTGTCAAATAAATAAATTAGAAATTCAAACCAATCAGTCCCGAACAAAAAAGTCACTCATGTTCATTCGCAATTTTCACGTCAACCCGTAGCCGTAGAAAGCCGCCCACCGCAGATCGAAATAATTACCTTTTACGATTCGATTAACCTGCATCATCATTTTCCAATTCGGGTTCGACACAAATCTCGTTTGCCACTTTGTGTAGCAATCAGCACCGGTCGGTTGGTCTACTCATTTGCAATCACTCGATGCAATTAGGACTTACATTTCGGGCAAAGTATTATCTGGTTCACGGAGCAGTGCACTTTGAGTGTTGGTTTGATACCAAAAAAAAAATTGGAAACATTCCGAGCCGCTAACCGTCAGCTGCTGTGCCAGAGAACACACACAGTCGCACACAAATTTGAATCTATGACCGATAAATTTGACATGTCGAAAACCGAGCACGAATGAATTTCGGAACTGGAGTGCAATTGAAATCGATACACACAGCGTAAAGTTAGTCTTGGTGTGTGGTTTGACCAATTTTGGGTGGTCGCAGTTGCCGTTCTCCGGTACACGAATCGCTGTTTATTGTTAGCTTATATCAACATCGTCTGCCATGTTTAGATAGAATTTGATTGCGAATTGCAGTCATAACTCACTCCATTCTGGGTTTATTGTACTTTGCTGGAATGACAATTTTTATGAGCCCGCAATGTCGTTTGGTTATCAGCAAAAATGAAATATATTATTGAAAAAAACTGTATCTAATATCGAAAAGTGTTTTTACACAAATATTCTACGAAAAATGAAAGAACCTTCTCTGAAGTGGAAAATCAGTTGGCATAGATGATGATGGGTTACGACTGAACAATGTCCAAAAATCCTACAACTCTTTTGATCGGAAAAAACAAAGGTTGAAGTGGTATGACCATTTTTTTGTTATTTATTGAACGGTAGATTTTCAGTCAAATATTACTTCACAAAATATAAATTTTGTATTACACGCCGACGTTTCGATGGAATGTTCCCTACTCTTCAGGGTAAAACGACCATATTTATTTTTACGTCAATGATATTTACAAATACTAGTTGATTCTTGGCGAAAAATAATAATAATAATAGCCGAATTCTTCAATAGTCTTCATATCGTGATTAGTATTGCTTTGAAATAAAGATAAATAAGAAATGATAATGTTTACTTCCGTTCTGTTGAATCGTACTTCTGAAATAATCCAGAAAGACTAGAATGTTTTTTTTTATTTTCTTTTTTATTTTATTTTTATTTCATAATCTTCAGAACAGAGTTCCCAAGAATGCTGGTTGACAGGCAATTGTTTGCAGTATTTCCCGATAACTGAGTGCAAATGAAAATATTCTCGAATGGAGAAATAACCCTTTCGGCGAAATAACCATTTCGACGAAATAATCTCTTCGACGAACCGATTTTCGGCGAAATGGCCTTCGACGAAACGTCTTTCGGCGAAATGACCCGTTCCGGGAACGATATAGAATCAGTTTTGCTTCGAATTGCTCCTAGCGATGAAAAATTGATTTATTTTAAAAAACCTAAGCGCAATAATATCATGGGCTAATCCGGGATAATCACCCACATCGACTTGGGAAGCTGACAATGCTTTGTATTTGGTTGGAGTATAAAGGAGTATCATGAGATTTTAAAACCTGGTGAAACTGTTAATACTAATCTTTACAGGCAACAAATGATAAATTTGAGCTATGAACTAATCGATGAACGACTGGAATAAACCGGAAGACGCGGCAAAGTAATTATGTTAAACGACAATGCACCTTTGTACCAAGCAAATCCGTTCAGAATACAATAAAAGCATATGGTTGGGACACACCGGGACTTAGCCCCTTCCGACTACCATTTATTTCAACCACGAAAAAGTCGTAAAATCGCTCAAAAAACTTATTTTTCTTTCATTAGCTTTACGTTTCGTCTTAGACTCTCTTGTTATACTGTCAGTGTATAACAGTTTATGTTGAACTGTTATGCTATCTGCAGTAAACATAAACCACATAAATCTAAAAAACTAAATAAACTAAATAAACTAAATAAACTAAATAAACTAAATAAACTAAAAAAACTAAAAAAACTAAGAAAAACTAAATAAACTCAATAAAATAAATAAACTAAATAAACCAAATGAATCAAATAAACCAAATAAAACATTAACTTTTCGTTTGAGTGTTTGAACAGAATGATTTTACAAGGATAAATTTTTAAATATTGCCATTTAATTCTGTTATAAGTATATCACGTCACTATACAAATTCACTATGTATCTCACGACACTATAAATCTTGTATAAAAAACGTCACATTACATATGCACATTTCGAATATAATTTATATTCATCTTCAGTGTGATAGTTTTGTTTAGTTATAACAATAACTAAACAAAACTATCACACTGAAGATGAAAATAAATTATATTCGAAATGTGCATATGTGATGTGACGTTTTTTATACAAGATTTATAGTGTCGTGAGATACATAGTGAATTTGTATAGTGACGTGATATACTTATAACAGAATTAAATGGTAATATTTAAAAATTTATCCTTGCAAATAAAACAAATAAAACAAATAAACCAAATAAACCAAATAAACCAAATAAACCAAATAAACCAAATAAACCAAATAAACCAAATAAACCAAATAAACCAAATAAACCAAATAAACCAAATAAACCAAATGAACCAAATAAACCAAATAAACCAAATAAACTAACGGCGAATGACCTAAAATAGATTAAAACCGAAATAAATAAATAAATAAACCAAATAAACCAAATAAACCAAATAAACCAAATAAACCAAATAAACCAAATAAACCAAATAAACCAAATAAACCACATAAACCAAATAAACCAAATAAACCAAATAAACCAAATAAACCAAATAAACCAAATAAACCAAATAAACCAAATAAACCAAATAAACCAAATAAACCAAATAAACCAAATAAACCAAATAAACCAAATAAACCAAATAAACCAAATAAACCAAATAAACCAAATAAACCAAATAAACCAAATAAACCAAATAAACCAAATAAACCAAATAAACCAAATAAACCAAATAAACCAAATAAACCAAATAAACCAAATAAACCAAATAAACCAAATAAACCAAATAAACCAAATAAACCAAATAAACCAAATAAACCAAATAAACCAAATAAACCAAATAAACCAAATAAAACCAAATAAAACCAAATGAAACCAAATAAAAAGAAATAAAACCAAATGAAAAATAACAGGACCAAATAAAATCAAATAAAATCTAATAAAATCAAATAAAATAAAATCAAATAAAATCAAATAAAATCAAATAAAATCAAATAAAATCAAATAAAATCAAATAAAATCAAATAAAATCAAATAAAATCAAATAAAATCAAATAAAATCAAATAAAATCAAATAAAATCGAATAAAACCAAATAAAACCAAATAAAACAAAAAAGAAATAAAGCCAAATAAAACCAACTAAAACCAAATAAAACCATATAAACCAAATAAACTGTCCACTGTTTTACGGTTTATGTTGAACTGCAGGTGCCTTAACAGTTCAACGTAAACTGTTATGCACCTCGAGTCTAAGACGAAACGTAAACGTAATGAAATTGCTTCGGAGCCCTAACACAAAACAAGATTGATCTCTAGATGAGTAGTTTTATGTTATGTTCAAGTATGTATAAGCCATTTCAATTTGGTTATTAAAATGACTTTACAAGAAAAAGCTGTTTTAATCCACCTAGTGGTGTAATGATGCCTTTCTCATGTATAATATTGTGGTATTGTATTCAAAAATGTTTTCTCCGATCACCTGAAAAATATAAATTTAAATGTGGCAACCCTGCACGCTATACGAAATTGAACAAAGCACGCTGCGAACGGAGCAAAGCCGCACGTACCGATGCATACCAGTTTTACATCGTCATTTTCAATTACGATTTGAATGTTTTGACACTTATCACCCTTTAATTTGTACAGTATCTTTTAAGACAATGAGAGCTCTAATTTTTGTAAATCCGGAACCGGAAATCGGATTCAAATGAAATTCAGGAAAATTTTATGAGGCCATAACACCTTTCATTTGAATCTTTGAAGTTTGTGAAAATCGTTCACACCATCTCAGGAAAACGTTTGTGACTATTTTTTCCCCGTTTTTTGGTGCATATCACCCTGTAATTCCGGAACCGGGAGTTGGATCGGGATAAAATTTAATAGGACTATAAGACATTTCATTTAAATCTGAGTTTGTAAACATCAGTTCAGCCATCTCTAAGATAATTGAGTGACATTTTTTGTCACATACATACATAAATACACACACACACACAGACATTTTGTGATTTCGATGAACTGAGTCTAATGGTATATGACACTCGGCTCTCCGGACCTCGGTTGTAAAGTCGGTTTTCACAGCGGTTGCATAGCCTTTCTATATGAGAAAGGAAAAAAGGTATTGCCAAATCTGGATCCCGTAACGGTTACAATCGAAGCATTGACATTAACTAACAAAGCCTATATATTGGAATAGTTTTAAAGAGTTTTTACGTTTTGTGCATCGTCATTTGAAACGAAGTTTTTAATGCTCATCACGCTTAAATACTGAAACCAATAGTCCATACAGAAGAGAATTCACCAGTCAACCATGAAATTATCAAACTTTTTATGTGAATTCAAGTTAACAAAAATCGATTCAGCCCTCTCTGACAAATTGTAATGAGTTCCATTCTAGAGATTTCGGCAATTATTTCCGGTACTTCCGGAACCAGTAACCAGAGAACAAAATATTTTAATTTTAGTTCGAAAATATTTGGATTTTCAAAATATTAAAAATTCTTTAGATATTTCAATCGATAAAACTTTGAATAATATTGTTCCTTTTAGATTAGGAATTTAAATTTAGGCCGATTTAGAATTTTTTCACGCTTCGCGCCTTTAAGTGATGGTACAATTTTTTTAACACACTTTACCTTATAGTTCCGGAACCAGAAGTCAGATTCGGATTCAAATTCGGATTCAAAAATTCCGTACAAGACTACAGGACCTTCTAATAAAACCTATGTTTGTGAAAATCGGTCAAACCGTCGCTGAGAAAAGAAGGTGAGATCCATTTGAGCAAATATTACTACTATTTCCTGTGCCTCCGAAATCGGAAACTGGGAACGAGGATAGCCGAAATTAGTTTGTTTGGCAGTCTACTGATAATGACTATCGAATGGAGGAGTTTTGAGGTCAGTTTAGAACTTTTTTTCGTGTTTTATTTCACCCGTCTAAGTTATGGTATAAAAGTTTTGTACACACTTCACCATATAATTCCGGAACCGGAAGTCGGAGCCAAATGAAATGCAGAGGTTTTGTATGGGACCATAAAACCATTCACTTGAATCTAAGTAAGTTGAAATCAGTCACACCATCTCTGTGAAAAGCAATAAAATAAAATCAAAAGTTTACATTGCGGTCGCAAATTGAGGTTATTTTTTTTCTTTTGAAATAATCAAACACGAGTGGCCTGAGGCAGCAGACTCTCCCTTACTCATTGTTTTTTTTCTATACTTGATCTTTGTATTAATTGAATAACTGAATTTTATTAACACTACTAATTTTTTCAATGCTTTCCCTACAACAAACAGTCTTTTTGTAATTGCAGCGTATTCTGTGATGTAACTTTGAGGATTTATTTATTAATTTACTGTGCATTTTGGATTTTGGTTATGCTTGATGTACATTATGCCTTTTTTCATTACTCTTATTTTCTCATTTCTTAACTATTCATTTGCGAAGTAAAATTTTGGTGCTACATTCTCTTCATTCAAATTTTATTATTTCACTTCAACACACCTCGTAGCCAATTCTTAGCGTACGTTTTCAGTCCGAAAATTTTGAGGACTCGAAAGGTGAATAACAACAAAGTTTCGAACTCTAAAATCGAGACAACAAACAATGGCCTATATATTCTTACCTGTTTCCTGCATCTAATAAGTTCTTTCTATAACATGGAATGAGAAGTCCCGGACCTAATAAAGAAAAAGTCGATTTTTTGTCGTGAAAAAATTGTATACTGCAGTATAATCTACATCTATTTGATGCTCTTTGAAAAAAAAAAAAGATTTGTCAAAACCTCCAGAAGAGGCTTCCGTTTCTGAAATGACCTCAGCACTTGTCGAAAATTTCTTTCCCTGGAGAAACCTTTTCAGGTTTGCAAATAGATAATAGTCGCTGAGGGCCAGGTCTGGAGAATACGGGGGATGGTAAATCAGTCCGTACCGAAAATCATTCAATTTGGTGCGTCTTTTTCCATAGCTTGATGAAAATTAAAATTCATCTAACACGATCAGCTGATATTCAAACACTAGTGGATAGATTCAAAAGTATTCACGTCTTTTCTGTGAAAGGCCCGGGACTTTTCATTCCATGTAGTATGTTCCATTTATGTTTGTATCAAATTTCCTATATATTAAATTTAACCCAGTTTTTTCTTGATAGTATGTAGTTCTTGATCGTGAAAAGTGTCATAACATCTTTATGCCAAATCGAATTCAAGTTGACTCGAAAATATTGTTTGCAATTTTCTTCACCAAACTCGGGTTGATTTACCACAAAGTTCAATCTTTTCTACTATTCAACGAAATGTGCAACGGATGCGAGATTCCGTTCCCCCTTCGAAAACAACTTCAAAGATAGAGCACATCATGTTTGATTTGTAGCATTTTCCGTTCGTTTGGGGGAAGGTCAAACCGTACTCCGAAGTAACATCGCCGGCACTCTGCTCGTTGGTCAAAGTTGGTAGACATAAGGTTGTTATTTGAATGTGTTTCCATTTGCGATGATAGTTGGTGAAGGAAACTTACCGAGATAACATCCAGACGACCGTGGGCGGCTCTAGTCTGCTGTTGTGAGGGGGCGCCAAATGTTAAAATAATAGAGCAGTGTTTTTTTTCATTGTGATTTAAAGTCAGTTTCATAAATTCTCGATGTTTGTTTATTAGTCAACATTTCTACTATAAACTTGCCCCTTAGGCACTCACCTGGAGTCTTCAGTGTAGACGAGAGTCGTTCACGTTGCATGACTTTTCCAGATCAATTTGTGTACTTTCAAACTTTACACTGTGATATGCTGAAAGTCGTTGCCTAAGTGTATATTTGTTAGTTTATCTTTCAAGATGATTACTACACTCGCAGATACCGATCCTTTCGCTGCTCATTTTATTTCATGCTGAAATTTCGAATCGGTGTTCATCTAATATTCTTTTAACAACGATAGAACTTTAGCTTTTACTGTTTAATTGCAAATTTGCTGTGGTTTAAACCCAATTAAACTTTGCCTTTAAAGCATAATAATCTAACACCCTTCTCTGTTTCTAGAATCGAACTACCGCGTCAGCTACTAGGTGGTGTTGTTGTGCAGCTGTTTCATTATCCCTGATTTATGGAGCACGATTTAAACCAACGGCTGTGAAATTTGATGATCTCAATCTAGTTTCAAACAAACTGATTCATTGTTGTTCATGTTTTGGCTGATAGAAACAACGAAAAAAAAGCTTTTGTATCCTAGCATAATCCGCCTTCCTGTGTACTGCTTGCCGAAAAGTGCAGCAGTCCGACTCAGTTTATATGCTAATCAGTTCGGCATGCACCGAAAAATATCTACACAATGTTGGACTGGATCTTTCTCCTTCGTTTTTCGGCATTCGGTACATTGTCTGCGAATACATTGTTGCAATCCATCAGTTGTGGTTCGGTTGGGTTTTATCGATCAAAGCGATGTGGATCAGTGTTTTACAGAATTGGGAAAATGGGAATAAAAAACAAAACCAATGCAAATGCGGTGACTGCAGTAGCGGTTCTTTTCTTTTTTTTTTGCTTGCTGTTTCAACAGATTTTGATCAACTTTATACCATATAGTAATCGCAGTAACTAGTGGAGCGTCTTGATTTTGTAAATTTGAATGTTTTCTACAATTGATGACTAATCTCAATTTTTGTCTACATATTCTTTGTTATCCTGAATCGTTCACCGTTTGTGAACAAAAACGTAAGGATTCATCATACGAAAAAGACAATTACATTCGTCACATCTACAGAAAACGCATAGTTGCACTGCAGCTTACAGTGTCAAATTGCTTGGCTTATGCTATGATCCTGTTGACACAAGCAATCCTAACAGATCGGAAATCAAACGTAGAGCGGATCCACCGAAAATCACGATTTATTTTTTATGATTCGAGAATTGAGAAAAAAATTTTTATACACCTCATCAGTTAACAATTCGAGAATGACCGTGTGGAGAGATCCTTACAAATTCTCAAAAACAATTGATCCAATGAATTTGGTGTCTCCGGCAATGTTTTAGACAACTACTCTCTGTAATAAAAACTGTTGCATTTTTAATTTATCAAAAAAAAAATTAAAATTAAAAATTGTGATTCTCAACATAAGAATGCATCATATTTTTTTACTTTTTCATACAAAAAAGTTATGAAATCATTGTGAAAACAGACTGTAGGAATAAATGTAAAATAATCACACTAACTTTTCTGAGTTGACAATTTTTCACAAACTCAAACAAATAAAATATCATGAAATCCCTGAATTTCCTCAGGATATAACATCTGGTTCCAAAATACAAGTGAAGTGATAAAAATAGTATACTGTCACTTAAAGCGGCGAGCTAAAAAATTGTAAACTGGGCCCATTCGATAGTCATAGTCATTATCACATGGATCAATAAGTTCCGAGACTAACAATGGAAACAACATTTTTTTTGCAAATTTTTTTTTTATTCATCAATATAATCACCTTTTAGGATGATACAATGGTTCCAACGTTTTTCCAATTTTTCAATACCATGTTTATAAAAAAAATTATTTTTCGCTTCAAAATAAGCTTCAGTTTCAGCGATGACCTCCTCATTTAAGCCAAATATTTTTCCCTGGAGCATTTTTTTAAGATCAGCAAAGAGCCAGTAGTCACTTGGGGCTAAATTATTTCATAGGCAATATACATAAGTTTTTCTTCGCCGTGGCATCCACAATACATAGTACTTTAAATCTAATACATTTCGAATATCATATTAGTATGATAGTATTTACTAGTTAACCTAAACACTGTTTTTATCAAGCGATTTTCTATTATAAATTACATTGAATAAAATACATTTATTGTGTACATGATCTTATAACTATTTAGGTTTGTTTGTATCAGTTCAACACTTGTATTCATACAATAAAGCTGGCTATTGGTTGAACTCATAAAAGAGAGAGGGGTCTGACATAAAATAAAATTTAAATTGGAACTCCAATGGACTTAATGAAATGATAAAGAAGTTTCATGAAAGGAAGGTCACGACCTTGGGTACGCAAGGAATTTATTAGTTGAGATCTGACATCACGATACTCCACGCCAGTCCAAACGACATGATCAATATCGCGATAACCTTCGCACCAGCACAATGATTAGTTTCGGAAAGTCCAATTCGAAGGAGATGTGCATCTAACGTGTAGTGATTGGACATGAGTCTGGACATAACACGAATGAAATCCCTGCTCACATCCAGTCCCTTGAACCATGCCTTTGTCGATATTTTAGGAATAATTGAGTGCATCCATCGACCTAAATCATCTTTATCCTGAGAAGCTTGCCAGCTGGCAAGTGTTCTTTGGCGAGAAGCGCTATAGAATTCGTTGAATGCAATCGGTTGCTTATAAATTTCACCCTCAATAGCACCACGCTTGGTTAAAATATCGGCTCTTTCATTGCCTGGAATGAAACAATGAGCCGGGACCCAAGCTATTGTGATTTGTTAATTATTATTCAATATGTCGTTCAAATACTGTTTTATTTTGCCCAAGAATAACGGTTCATTTTCGCCAGCAGCGTTTGAGCTACTGAATTTTACTTATGCCAATGTAATTTCCATTCGTCTAACAAATGCGACTGCATGAATTTATATGCACTACTTACCAACCAAACAGATGTGTGGTTCTGTGGCTCAGTCGATTAACGGACGTACTTTGTGATGCAATGATTCTCGATTCAAGCCGCTACTCTCGCTATCAGTATTTATTTTATTACAATGAATTTCATGTACATTTATGTGTATCTTATAAATGTAAAATTACAAAGTTTTTTCGTATACCGGGGGGTGTTTTAGGGTTTCAAACCCCCTTCGAAACTCAAGAAATCATCATATAAAAATCCTTCTCCTTAAACATTGAATGTTTAAACAATTTTCAACAAACGACTTAATAATCAAAATTTTTCAACTAATTTTATAAACATTTCCATTCGCATGGAAATTGATCAACATGTTCTGAAACACCCCATTTAGGTCTTCTAAAAAATTAGGTTGTTGTCAAAATTGAGAACGCAAATTGTCCGTTTTGGTTGCGAAGAGTGCTTATTTGAATCAAATAAAAAAGTACAATAAAAATCAAATTTTGTTTACGTTTCGTCTTAGACTAATCAGTGCACAGAAGTTCAACTTGACCTGCTTAATGCAGAACTCGGCGATTCTATTTGAACCGCTAAGCAGACGTAAACTTTTCGCTGAATGATCAAAGCTAAATCGGCCAATTAAAGTCGAAAATCCGTTTTCGTTCGGCACGTCAGTAAAGACATTGCACGACGTTGCAGAATAAAAAGTGTTCTGCAAATAGCAGAAACTTTACATCTACTTAGTGGCTCGAATTGAACTACCGAGTTTTGGATTGGGCAGTTCAATTTGAACTGTTCTGCACTGATGAGTTAGTTATGGTTAAGCAGTCGTAGTTCTTTAATTTGCGTACTATGGCTGCTATTGCGTACTATAGCTTCACCTTTTTGTCCAATGTATGTTTCCGTCGTCTTCTCAAGGTTACGTGTCACAATATCAATATCGCCAGCGAAGCCAAAAAGTTGTACGAACTTTTGGAAGATCGTGCCACTCGCGTCGATCCTCGCTCTTCGAATCACACTTTCCAAGGCAATATTGAACAAGATACAAAAGAGTCAAAAAGGGATTGGGCGAACTTGAAAAGCAGAAACACTTATACGCTTTCCGCGAGCAGTTAGTAGGTAAGTAATTATGTTCGATTCGTCTCAAGTTTGGCCAAAACAATGATTTAATAAAATTTAATAATAGGTAATTACAAAATACTGCTTTTCGAAGTTCTCTTGCCAATGAGGTTCTTTTGATGTTACTGCTTTCGATTGTTGCGAAATCTTTTAAATGAAATGAGTTAAGAATTCCTTTATCGTACAACTTATTACCTTATCACGAATATAGCAGTAAATTTCAATAAGACTCAGAATACAGTTAAAACATGAAATTTTGTTTCTGCAGCCAAAATCAACTGACATTGCCTTGTAAAAATCTTTAAGAAAGATACAACCAGTGCCGAAAATTCGTTGAGAGATAAACTACCCAGAAATGCTTTGTGATCAATTTTGTTAACTGCTCAGGTCGATGACATTTATTTGTACTCAAATTTGATTAATGGAGATCCGCTTAATCTTAAGTGGAATGTTTAAACACAATAGAAAAACTAGCTGTGAACTGCCCGACCATCATCATGATTCGAAGAATGTTTCACCGAAGAACGATGAGTTCGACGACAACTAAAACAACTTAAACTTCAAAAGGTTAAATTGCAAAACTCAACTTATTGAGTTAGGAAACCTTCTCTGTCTCTCCCCATCCTGATGACCCCCGAAGGTTCTGATGCAATATTCCTTTCACGATCTGTAAACCATTCAAAGTTCGAGCAAAAACAGTCTCCTTCCACCGAAGGCTGACTCCCCCACATGCACAAACAATAAAGTCACAAAACGATGCTGCTGTCTAGCAAATCAGCAGAAACGGAAAGATTTTCCGCACGGCACCGTCTGATGATGTGTGACTGAATTTCGAATGTACTCCGTGTGCTCCACATTTGAGTAACTGTCGACTTATGTGCGGCAAATTGTAGCGGAAAATGTGGGCCAACGACGAACGACCTCCAAGCGAACCATCACTCTCTGTCTCTCTCTCTATCGCAACCCGGATCCGCGTAGGAATTCCGTGAACGGTAGCATATTCTAATGCACAACCAACCGACCGACAGACCGACCGACCGACCGACAGTCGAAGTGAGCCCCAATTTAGGACAGACTGAAAGCGAAAGGAAAAGGCACAAAACCTTATGCGCGCGATGGCTCAAGACTTCTTCGTTCTTCGCTTAGAATTCCGCTTTGATTTCGCTGTGTCGTGTGTGTTTGAAACGTTTGCATGATTTATATGGTGAATGTTGATTTGGCAAATGCAATGGAATGTTTTTTTTTCAGTTTCCAGCTTTCAGATAATTTGATCAAAGTGAACGTGATGAGCCGCTTCGCTGATGACACAACTCATGAGTAAATAATATTCAGTTCGACATTCCAGAGTAATTGTAGAATTTGATCAGACCGGAATCCATGCCACGCATTCAACGTTGCACTAAGTACAAATTACTTCGGCAAGTTGGTTCACTTCAATCTTCTGATTTCACTTCGCCTAAGCCCATCACATTTTGACACGGCTTTCATCACACACTAATGTACAGGCATCTTACGAACAATGGACGTGGGGAAAATCTTTCCAAGACCTCAGCTTTGCCGAGCTTGATTTCCACGGACGACGACTGCGATGACGATGATGGCGACCATGATTGAGCGCACCGTTTGCGAGCCGGGCAGAGCATTTGTGTACTTATCCAGTTATAAATTACCATCCAATTTGTCAATCGGACTTATTCGCTTAGGCTGTCTTGTGTTCTTCTCTAGGCTTGGTAGGCTCAGTTTGCTCAGTTCTTTCTAAAGAGAATCATGTGAATACTTAAGAAGGTCGTTTGGTTTTGTTTTCCACAGGAAAACATCTCCATTGATGTAGTATTCTATTGTTGATTTTTCCGTTCCGCTGTTCTGTTGACTTGCACAATGAAACAAAAACCGAAATATGCCAGCAATGATACCACTTTCCGAGCCCAGGGCAGGGCTGTAGTTGCACTGCTAGTCACTAGACTAACCAGTTGATGATGCTGAAACTAGCAAATGATTAATTAATTAATTTCGAAAATATGATAAATAATCTATTCCAGAAATTACAAGGATTTATTGATAAGTTCTCTTGAATGTTTAAATCCATTTGATGCAAACATTGCATTGAGGCGGGGTTTCTCGATAATATCGGAAAACGGTTTGTTCTCTTTTAGGAATCGCTTCTTCGGAATTAGATTCAGCTAATACCTACTAAAATACCATCCGGAGGTCCAGTTGATATCCAAAACATTTCCTTTCGAGAATATTAGATATATGAGTAAGGTTTCATTACACCACTAGGTGGATTAAAACAGGTTTTTTTTCTGTGACAACAAGTGAGTGTCATTTTGAACCGATTTCCGTAAGATATCGTTTATTTGAACCCGGTTTTAACTCAATTATGGTCGTTTGCCTGGTGGGGTACGATTATGTAACGTCCCAATAGATAATTTTTAATTTCATCTGTCTGACTTCCGATTTCGGAACTAGAAAGGAAACTGAATAACAAAATCAAAATTTGTGGTTAAATCTATTTTTACAAATTCCAATGAAAAGGTCTCATTGTTTTATAAAAAACTAGTGGTGTAATGATGCTTTTCTTATATCAATCATACTGTCATATGAAATACTGTTGTATTCTTCAAAATTATTTTTCTTCGATTCTTAAGAGAATAACCGAAATAGATTTGTTTGACCGTCTACTGATAAAAACTATCAATTGAAAAAGATTTTAGGTAGATTTAGAAAACTTTACACTTTACCCTATATCTCTGGATCCGGAAGTCGGATCCTGATGAAATTCAGGAATTACGTATGGGACCACAGGAGATGGCTGAACCGATTTTAACAAACTTAGGTTCAAATGAAAGGTCCTGTGGTCCCATACGTTATTCCTGAATTTCATGCGGATCCGACTTCCGGATCCAGAGATATAGGGTAAAGTGGGTTAAAAATTGTATACTATCACGAAAAATGGGGAAGAACCTTAAAAATTTTTCTAAATCGACCTCAAATGCTTTCCAATTGATAGTTTTTATCAGTAGACGGTCAAACAAACTGATTACGGCTATTTTTTTAAGAATCGAAGAAAATTATTTTGAAGAATACCGCAGTATTATATATGATAGTATGATTGATATGAGAAAAGCATCATTGCACCACTAGGTGGATTAAAACAGGTTTTTTTTTAATTTTTTCAAAGAGCATGTGTAAAACACTCGTCTTGGTTGTTTATTTTTTCCACTATATTACTACTGTTTATCACGAAAATGATCAAACAAACAAGTATTTTCCTACTATTTATTATATATACCGATCTATGTTATCTCTGTTATTAACATTCCAATAATAATGGACTCGCGCCAATTGATTTCTATCAGAGCCTAAAATTGTCACGCCTTTTCTATTGAATATTTTCAATATTTTTCTTTCTCATTTGTAAAAGACCGATACCAGAACAAACGAAGAGCTACGAACCTTTTTCGTTTCTCATCGAAAAAATGAGAGAGTATAATTGCCAACGTCACACTTTGCTCTATGACAAGACGAAACCAAACTAACGTCTGCAGGGAGCATTAGCAGAATTTCAATTCTCATTCTTTCATCGATCTATTGAAAATCTGTGAATCTTGGCTATAAAGAGTGACTAAAATATGACAAATCGAAGTAATTACATCTCAGAACCTCTAACTACTACAAATACGAGCAGTAACAGGTAAAAGTCATTATGAAACCATTTTCTGTCATTTTCGATTCTCATAGCTTCGGTTGAATACCGACACTGCATACTATAGGATTTTCACTGAAAACAAATAATGACTAAAAGGCCAAAGGAAATAAAGAACACAATTTTTAAACTACTGTTCCGCTTATGTCATTGACTGGACATGGATTTCGTTCTCATAGTTTGCAAGCGAAACTAAGAGTGACACTAATTTCTCGTCATTTTCGTCAATTTTGAGTCAATGAAAATAACTTTTATTAGCTCTGATTTCTAAAACTCAATTTATAATCTTGAAAGACAAGCAATAACATGGAAGAAGAAAAACATTCCAAAGAAGATTTTCCTGAGAAGCTAGATCGAAATAAATTAGAAACAGTTTTGTCTTAAATTGAGCTAACATTTTTAAATAAAACTTGCTGAACGAAGAGATAATTGAGTAAAAAAGTGTAATCAGATGTGAAACGGTGGAAAAATCTGATAACTGCAGGAAATAGAAGCTCTTGATATTGTCGGATTTTGTGACATGAAAGCATGTTAATCTATTCTTAGTTAAGTTACTTTTTCCCACCGGATTCCACTCGGAATTAGGAATGGTACTCGGAAGGTAAAGTATCGATACCTAGGGTATCGGGATACCGAAATTTTGGGAATCGATACAAGGTATCAAAAGGCAGTAAAGTATCGATACCTGTAAGTATCAATTGATATTTGCGCAGCAATCATTTAAAAATAAAATAAATGAATGAATTCGCTTCTTTTAGTCCACGTCAAAGAATTTCCGCATGCCACTTTGTGTTGGAGCAATGATGATTTCACATTTCACATATTTTCTCAAAAAATGTCATTTTTTTTAACCTTTATGTCGATACACGAATACTACACTAAAAGCCGTACCGTACCGAGGACTGACACCAGGCTCGCGCATGTATTGGTATGACGTGGACTAGCCGTCATTGAAATTCGTTCTCGACAACCTCGCGTCGTCTCACAGGCGCACTGAAAGAGAGTGAAACGATTGAATCCTCAGTGAGTATGGCCTTCTTATGCGTGTTTTCTCTCATTGCACTCTCTTTCAGTGCACCATCTTGGGACGAAGCGAGAATGTCGAGAACGAATTTCAAATGCGGCTAATCCACGACATACCAATACATGCGCGAGCCTGGCGCTTCGTCGAAGTCGAAGAAAAGAAAGGGAGGTGGGTAATGTCAGAAACATAACCAGAAAACATGAATACGAATAAAAAGAATGGTTCAATTTCTTTGATGTTACTGAATCTGATTTCTAGACCCGGAATTCTGGACGTAAATTTTGAAACTCAATTTTGATGCTAGACTCTGGAACTGAATTCTAAAATTGAGTCTAAGAATTGAATTCTGAGTTTAATGAATTTGTTGAAAATTGTTGAACTGATCACAGAAACTGAGATCTGGAACTGAATTCGAAACCAGGATTCTGGTTCGAAACTGAATTCTGAACTGTAGTCCGATCCAGGATTCAATTTTCAAAATCGGATCCAAAATTCAGCTTCGAAAGTGAGTTGTTTAACATAGATCAGGAATATAGTTCAGAAATGTTCAGAATCTAGTCTCTGAATTCAATTACACATCCAGAATTGTGAAAGTGAGTTTTGGATCCTAATTCTAGACCAGCATTCTCCAACTGAAACCTGGTTCTGGAAAGCATTTAGAAAAGAATTCGGGAAATAAAACTGAATTTTAGATCCGAACTTTGATTCTGATTTTCGAGTTGCAGTTCCAGAACTTGAGGTTCAGAACTCAATTTCCGAATTCTGAATTTGAATTATAAGTCTGAGTTCTGGATAGGAGTTTTGCAACTTTATTCTGGTCTGAACCTCAATTTCAAATAAAAAATTCATATTCAAGTCCAAAAATTTCTTTTCCAAATTTTAGCTCCAGAGTCTAGGTCTAGAATCAAGGTCCTGATCTAAGTTCCACATTTCGACTCCAAAACCCAGACTTAGAATTCGCTCTAAGTTCCAGAGTTCTGGATTTCGATTCTGGCCCTGAATTCCGGACGAGGAACTGAATATTAGATCTGGATTCAGAACTGAACTCTATAATTGAAAATGTGGCTTAAAACACATACACAAATTTTATTTGCCATTTCTGGACGATTTGGTATAGAATTGCTCTTTAGGAAGAAAATGCGTGGGCTCGATTGGCGTCACTCAGTTGATACGTGTTCCCCTCCCATGCCATCTCTTTCGCGTACAGACGGTATAAACCATGCAGTTGGTAATAAAATTTACAACACAATTTAAGTCTGCATTGATACATGAGTTCTTGAAAAACGATTGTTGACGAATCGCTTAAAAAAAATGTTGGCAAGGGACGCGGACAAAGTGAGCTCACCACCACCTACACTAACCGAGTTACACCGATGTGAAGAAAATTTCATACAATAATACATTCGCACTATTCATAAACATCCGAATAAATAGCAATAGACTAATAACTAATAACTTGTGTTGTTATTATTTCGAAATTTAGAGATAACGTATTTGATGAATTGAAAGAAAATTTTAATAATTTTTGTCTTTCTCATATAGAAAGGTTATGAAATCACTGTGAAAACCGAATTTCGAACCGAGGTCCGTAGGGCCGAGTTTCATATACCATTCGACTCAGTTCGACGAGTACAGTTCTGATCGGGTAGTATTAAGTCGAGTTGATCTCTTAATCCGTAAAAAAACGAATGGTTTGCCTTTAACCCGGTAACGACCATAATTAGGTTGAAACCAGATATAAATAAACGAATCAAAAAAATTGTTTGCCATACCGAAGACGTATGCAAAGATTCATCAAAACTAAACTAAACTAAACTCACAGCTAGAAAATCCACTTAGGCTATACCAGCTTCAGATGTAGAAGAAACGGTGGTGGAAAGCAACTGGTTGGAACTAATTTCAATTTCTCAGTGGTGGTTAAACGGAGCTTTACACACTTAGATGCAAACGAAAGGCCATAAAATCCCATAGCATGTTATTGATTTATATCTACAGGATGTCCCACGAAAAATATCGAATTTAACAATGCAATAATAAAAAACGAATTGATGGATTTCAATGATTATACATTTATTTAAAAGATGCATTCATGAAATTTAATTATGAAAAATGGTTTCAACAAGACGGCGCTACGTGCCACACAGCCAACGATGCAATAGATGTTCTGCGAATAATCTTTGCAAAACGAATAATCAGCAGAAATGGTGATGTGAATTGACCTCCGAGAAACTGCGATTTGACGCCGCTGGAATATTTTCTTCGGGGAGCGGTTAAAAATAAATGTTACGCCAATCATTCAGAAATAATTGAAGATCTCAAGCAGGAAATTCAAGTTGCTATTGATGACATAAGTCCAGCGACAATTGAAATTGTACTCAAAAAATGGGTTAGTTGCCTACTGCCAAGCCAGCCGTAGGGGTTTGAACGAAAATATTTTTCATAAAAATTTCATGAACCAACCGAAATTACAAGATGAAGAGCAATTAAAATTTCAAACCGCCATTATTATTGACGTGGCAAAAACACGTAACAAATCCTCAATCAAATATTTGGCAGAAATTTCCAAATAGTAGAAACTTAATGTGCACTTAGCGATTCAAATGGAAATTGAAGACGAACTGAATAGAATGGTATACGAAACTCAGTCATTCGAGGTTCTGTTCGAAAGTCGTTTTTCATAGTGATTACATACCGTTTCTTTATGGGAAAGGTAAAATATGGACTACGACAGGATCTGTAAACCAATTGGCCCTCAACCCTTACTTAGTGGTAAATAAAATCTGTCATCCTCAAGTAAAGGTAATGTAGGGATAAAATATTACATTGTGGCTTCTATTTGAATCACTTGTGTCACAATAAGCTGCATTAGCAAGAAGAAAATAGCGAACATTGATTTATAGATTTCCGTTTCGGGTTTTATGAACCGAAAAATTTAATGTAAAGTATTGTTGTGCATGTCGCATGTATTGAAAAATCGTGTGTTTGTAGCCTTTAAGGTTTGTTAGCTACAAAATCTGGACACCTGTAAAAACTTATATCTCTGGAAATACTTCATCAACGCGTTTATATTTTACAGGCTGGTGAACGTATGTCTGTTCATTGTGTAAAATCAATTTTTGGTAATACTACAAGCTTTTAGAGCGACGTTGGCGTCGATGAAAGAGCAAGGACAGAAACTATTGAGTGCGATCACAATGATGAAGCGGCCAGATCTTTCGGTACGACTGTGACTATAAAAAATAAAATTGAGCATGGAAACATCAGAGATTTTTAAATACGTTATTTTAATAAAATAACTTGCAAGACATTTGTTTCGATTTTTTTTATTTTGTTTTGTAATGAAGAATTGTTTATTTTTGAATCTTTCAATTTCCGGGCCCCCTGATAATGTCCGGTTCCGGAGGGACTCATTCCTTTCCCTTCAGTGGCCCTGCTCACCAGTTGTATCGCGAATATTCGACGAAACTTACGTGCTGGAAGGGTTTAAGAAGCTTTCCGAAATGTTTTTTTATATTCTGCCAAGCAACGGAATGGCATAGAGAAGCATTTCAGGACTGAGAAAAAAAAGCCAACTTTACCAAAAAATATTTGGTTTAGCAGGCAATATGCAACTGTAGTCATGCAAGCCAAAGCTTCATTCCAAATTTAATCTGTCCCGCTTTTGTTTATTTGTTTGCTTGCTTTACCTGATAATAATGAATATAAGGTCAGGTTATAAAATCGAGAATTGAGACACTTTCGGAACAAACTTATGTGATGATACACCAAAATAAAATAAATTTTCTAGTAGGGAGAAAGTTCGAACACACTCGGCAATAGCTTCGTTGGTTCCAAACGATGTCCGATGGAATCTTCGTTGAAGCAAACCTGTTGATCGTAGAGTTCGTTGTGAATCGTGGAAGTCGATGAGGGACAGCATCTTTGGAAAGTCTATTTCGCCATTGATAACTTTCGCCACAAAGCGAAGCTTGTTTTGTCGCTTTGCCCTTGGAATCAGTTCGTCGAGATCGCTAACATTTTTGTGCACAAACTTTTTTTGAAAATGACCGAATCGGTTATTACAAATTTAAATCAAATTGAAAGGTAACGAGTTTCCATAAAATGTTATGAATTTATATGTGCAAAAAAATGAAAAAAATGCATTCATGTCAATTTTCATTTACGCCATTCTATCCGTTAGTTTTTTTCCAATCTTTTTTCCGTGAAGTGCTGATAAAAAGTGGCTTTGCTGATTATTCCACCTTATTTTGGTATAAATTTTTGTTGTAATTTTTGCTTAGAGATGGAATCCATTAGGATTAATAACAATATTGGTCTTACTGCTACCTAGAATTTTTTTCTTTATAGATTACTAATTGCATTCATGTCTATTTTTCGTTAGTTATTTAGTTAAGCAGCCTCCCGGAATGTTTTTTTTATACTGCCATGCAGCATAACGGTATATTTCAGGACGAAGAAAAAGGCCAAGTTCTGGTCGATTAAACCAAAGCTTCATCACTACCGGAACGGCAAACAAGATAATATACCGTGAAGAATATCCTAAGAAGCGATTGTAACCATCCCTACGCAGCCATGACGCTCCTTCGTTATTTTATCTGATTTGGCATCTTGTCACTACACCAAAGATGTTTTGGAATGGTATAAAGCGATTGGAGTCCATGTTGTACCGAGTGAGGCGAATTCACCTAACTGCCCGGAGTTGCCAGCTATCGAGCGGTATTGGGCTAAAAACAGCTAAATCAACTGTAGGGAAGTCTGCACAGATCCTAATAACTGGAGTAAACTTTAACTTTATGATGGCTAATAATGCACAGCTAGATGCATAGAAAATGCATCTTATATTAAACTAACAGTAAATTTGCTTTATTCCAAGTTTAATTTGTCTAGATTTTGTCGCGAACAAGCCTTAGGGTGAAGCCAGAGTGGGCGCGACACGCGACGCGATGCGTAACGCGAAAGATTTCCAATGAGAATTAGAACCTAGAGTCAAAGTGTTTTGTACAATAGTAACAAAACAATATACTTCATTTATGTTCATATTTGTTGAAAAGAAAATTCTGATCAAAGTCAAATCATCTTGATTGGATCCACTCTTGTTTAATCCATCTACATGCTGTAGTGTCAACTGCTGAAGCTTTATCCGAAATTGTAGCTTTTTTTTGCAGAATGCAAATCTTTCTCACGGTGCTATGTTTTTTCCAGTAGTGCTAACTTTCAAAACTCTATTTTTAGAAATAGTGCCGATTGGTTATTTTTTTCGGAATTATCGCGTAGATGTTTCTATCTTTTTAGCATTTTCATCTAAAAATATATGAAAAGAAGCATAATTTCCAGTAATTTCTACCTCTTTTCAACACTTGTTTACAAGAATCCAGATCCATAGTTGCGAGATTGTTGATCCCAAAGCGCATTCCGATGAAAATCTGATTCGATTAAAGCTTCGATATCAATCAAATTATCTTCTTCCACCATTACGAAAAACTAAGGAAACCTTTGTTCGCTCGTTAGTCGCATAAAAAACTGAGCACGCACTGCTTTGTTGTTTGTCGCACCGAAAATCGCTTGTCACTACGCAACGCCTCGTGTTTACTCTAGAATACATGCTAATTAACTTTGTTCATCAACGTAATATCCATTTCAATATTATTTTTGTAAAACGGTTTATATTTTGCCTCAAAATTGGCCTCAGTTTCAGCGATAACCTCTTCAGTCGTGCGAAATTTCTTACCGGCGAACATTTTATTCAGGTCTGCGAACAGCCAGGGAGCAAAATCGAAGAAATACAGTGGATGTGGAAGCAATTCGAAGCTCAATTCATGTAGTTTTGCAATTGTTTTGATTGACCTGTTGTGACGGTGCATTGTCTTGATGAAAGAATTTTTTTCTTTGTCATATGCGGTCGTTTCTTTGCAATTTCAGCCTTCAAAAGCTCCGAACACGCTATATAATATTCACTGTTAATGGAATTTCCTTTCTCAAGAGAGTCGATGTATATTACGCCACGCTCATCCCAAAATACCGAGGCCATAACCTTTCCAGCCGTTTGTTGTGCTTTCGGGCGCTTTGGGCGTGGTTTACCAGTTGCTGTCCACTCCGATGACGATCGTTTTGATTCCGGAGTAAAGTGATGGATACATGTTTCATCCATTGTCACATATAGACGCAAAAATTCTGGTCTGTTACGTTTAAACATCACCGAACGCTGCTCAGAATCATCAACTCGTTCTCGTTTTTGGTCAACAGTGAGCAAACGCGGCTCTACGCCCTACGGCCCTACCCACTTTGAACAGAGCCTTCTCATAGTCGAATGCTCTTACAATATAAAGCCAACACGTTCTTTTGATATCTTCACGATGTCTCTTTTTGATCATTCAAAGCGATTTTGTAGATTTTTTTAAAATGTTTTCGGGTGTTTCCGTCTCATTTGGGCGTTCTGCATCATCTGTGGCTCTACGACCACGTTTGAAGTCAACAAACCAACGTTTTATTGTTGTTTCTGATGGAGCGGAGTCACTTTTCAAACCAACACTTCACTTAAACGGTATTTTTTCCCATCAAGAAGCAGTGTAAAATTAAAACACGAAATTGTTTATAATCCATTGTTCTGAATATAACAAAAGTAGCGCATAAAAATAACAATAACTCACGAACAATTGAATAGAATATTATGAAATTTTAACAGCTGTCTTTTAAAGGTTAGTATTAACTGAAAAAGGTGCCTGCAATAAAACTAGCGCCATCTATGTGTTATGCCCGGGACTTTTCAGCCCATGTGTTATTTTATTAATGATTCATTGAAAGATGGTTTTTTGGTTAAGTGTTGCTTTACAAAATATTTATTTTGCGTTATAGGCCGACGTTTTGAAGGAATATTCCTTCATCTTCAGGGCAAAAATGATGTCGTTTTTGCCCTGAAGATGAAGGGACATTCCTTCGAAACGTCGGCTTTTAACGCAAAATAAATATTTTGTAAAGCAAAACTTGATCAAAATGCCATCTTTCAATAAATTACAACAGAGTGGTCGTATCGCCTTCACAATTTTATAACAAAACCCAATAAATCGAAAAGTTTGAAGTCGTTGGACCTAGTTGCATTAGCTAGTGTGTGAACGAAGAATTTTGCAACAGAAAATGTTGCGTGTTGGCCCATGTTTTTTTTTGCAAAAATCCATACTCGAAAATTGGGAATTTTTCGATTTGTTGGCTTCAGCGATATCCTGGTCACCGTAAATGGCAATAAAATCTATAATTTGTCATATATTCTGGTGAAAGAAGGTGGGTGGGTAATGTCAGAGACGTAACTGGATCACGTAAAAACGAATAAAACTGGTAGAGGTTTCAAATGTCAGTTAGTAAATCGATTGTGTGAATTGTGCAAGCATTCCCCTTTTATACTACAAGAATTTGAAACGATGCACTTACGCTAAAGTACAGATTAGTTACATCAAACAGTCTGACACACAATTAAATAGTACGAAGCAATTGGTTTAGTTCTTTATCGTAAAATAATGGTGGTTCTGAAAAAAAGAAACCTTTTACCACATGGACTGAAAAGTCCCGGGCCTAACACATAGATGGTGCTAGTATCGTTGTAGTCATCCTATTCACTCTATTACTCTATTAATTAGTTTGTGAGTTATTGTGTTAAGAGCGACGTTACTTTTGTTATTTTCAGATAAGGCGTCCAAATAAGGCGATAACACAAAAATATCCACAAAATCGTTTTGAATGATCGAAAAGTGAAGTTTCGTGAGTTAGCTGATATCGTAAAAATATCAAAAGAACGTTTTGGCTTCATATTGCATGAGCATTTGACAATGAGAAAATTCTGTTCAAAGTGGGAACCGCGTTTGCTCACTGTTGACCAAAACCGAGAACCTGTTAATTATTCTGAGCAGTGTTTGTTTAAACGTAACAAATCGAAATTTTTACGTCGATATGTGACAATGGATGAATCATGGACTCATCACTTCACTCCGGAATCAGAACGATCGTCATCTGAGTGAACAGCAACTGATGAGCCTCGTACAAAGCACAGCAATCGGCTGAAAAGGTTATGACCTCGGTATTTTGAGGTATGTGTGGTGTAATATTTATTAACTATCTTGAGAAAGGAAATACCATGTACAATGAATACAAGCGATATTGGAGCGTTTGAAGGCCGAAATTGCAAAAAAATGACCGCAAGTGGCACAGAAAAAAATTTGGTTTCATCAAGACAACGCACCATGTCACAAGTCAATCAGAACAATGCAAAATTACATGAATTGAACTTCGAATTGTGGGTATTCGCTCCACTCCGAATTGTGGATATTCGCTCCACCGTATTCGCCAGATTTGGCTCCCAGCGACTACTGGCTGTTCGTAGACCTGTAGAAAGGATCGCCGGTAAGAAATTTCGCACGAATGAAGAGGCATAATAGAAATCGTTCTACAAAAGTTGCACTGCAATGTTAGAGCGGCTTAGGGAAATTTTCGAAATCGAAAATAAATTGTTGATGCCAAAAGTCTTAGAATTGCATGAAACGTCGAGATTTAGTGTCATCTCGAATTTTTTTTTTCAATCGATTTTCTGAGACTTAATATCGAAATTTTTCCAAGTCCTAGAAAGTCGATTTTTTCAAAAAAAAATTTTTTGAGATAACACTAAATCTCGACGTTTCATGCAATTTTAAGATTTTTGGTATCAAAAAAATTTTCGATTTCGGAAATTTCATGTCTCTGTCCTCTGGTGCTTTTTCAATATCGAAAATTTTCAAACTTTAACCGCCGGACAGCACCCCTTACCCATGTCCGATTTAGCTCAAATCTTGCATAAGGACTTTCTTCGAGGTGCTTAAACTTTTGAACAATGGCGCTTTACGAAATTAGAGGTGATCCCAAAATAAGAGTGGTAAAAATCAACGTGTTTTGTCGGTTACGTCATTTATACCATTATATCTCCGGAATCAAAAGTCACAGCCATTTGATCTTTGAACTTGATCAATGGCCCGACAGTAACTTTCAAACGAGCAGTTTGTTAAAATCGGTTCAGCCATTTCTGAGAAAAATGAGCGCGAAAAGTGCACACACACAAACATTTTCCGATCTTGTCGAACTGAGTCGAATGGTATATAACACTATGGGTCTCCGAGGCTCCGTTCAAAAGTCGGTTTTTCCTGCAATTCTAATACCTTTCTATAGTGCGTTATCTTGAGGAAACAAAACTTTTTTTTGACATATGTGGTCGTTTCTTTGCAATTTCAGCAACCAAATGCTATATAATATCTACTGTTAATAATATTTACTTTTTCAAAATAGTCGATAAACATAACACCACATTCCAAAATACCGAGGCCATAACCTTTCCAGCCGATTGCTGTGCTTTCGAGCGCTTTTGACGTGGTTAAGAAGTTGTGAACCAGCAACTTCCGGAGTGAAGTGATGAATCCATGTTTCATCCATTGTCATATATCAACGCAAGAATTCCCGCCTCATTTGGAGGTCAACTGCGTTCTGCATCATCGGTGTCTCTACGACCACATTTGAAGTCAGCATACCAATGTTTTACTGTTTTTTTTGTTTCGATTATAGAGGTTTTAACCTTAAGGTCATTCGCCTCTTTGGGCCAGAAACATTTTCTGACCCTATGTGCGGTGATGGGAATCGAACCCAAGTGGGCTGCGTGAAAGGGCATCGACTTACCCATCACGCTATACCCGTCCCCTGTGTTTTATTGTTGTTTCTGAAAGGATGGAGTATCCATAATACTTTTCAGGCCATTTCTTCACTTGAACGGTAGTTTTTCCTATCAAGAAGCAGTGTAAAATCGAAATTGGTTTTGCTCCATTGTTCTGAAAATAACAAAAGTAGCGTCACTCTTAGCACAATAACTCATAAACTAATAAATAGAATATCATGAAATTTTGAAATGTGTCTTTGAAAGGTTAGTATTAACTGAAAAAAGGAGATGCAATTAAACTAGCGCCATCTATGTGTTAGACCCGGAACTTTTCAGTCCATGGGTTATACGACTACGAATATCATACCAAACGTAAAAACCCCTCTTTTAATAGTAAAAGTAATCTGCGAATTTAGTTTGGCATGAATTTATATATAACATTTGCTCTACGGGAGTATCACAAGGTACATGAACCGACTAACTACAACACTGGTTCCAAGTGCGGTTGAGCGGGATCGTTAAATGAGCTTCCCACCATTTTTGCTAGAGAGTAGTTTTCTAGCTTTCCATCGCCGACAGTAGCCTTGAATAGGAAGAAGAAGTGAGGCAGAAATCACCAACCAAAACCGACATCCTTCTTCACTCCCGAGTGTGTTTGTTCATCCGTTTTTGCACTTGAAGGATAACAAATCATTGTCAGTGCTGGTAAAAAAAATACCTTCCCGGCGCAGTGAACACGAACTTAATTAATTTAATATTAGAACACGGCCGCCTGCTTGAAGCAGCCTAAAATTTAAATGGTTTTTCGAAGTGAGTAAAAAAGCCTTCGAGGCTGAGCAACCAACTTTCTCGGGTTACTTTTTTTTGCTTTTCGAAGATAACAAACAAACCACGTTAGAAGGTTGATGTTTGTCGCTAGCGGGTGTCTGTTTTGGTTGAATCAAAACAGTGTACAGTTTCGATGAAAGCGATGAAATTAAGCTCTCGCAAAGGCACAGGAACGTTTTCCGTAAGCCCACCAGTGATGGGGCCAGCAGGCTCTCAACCACACACGCGAGGTTATAGTCAATAAACAGTCAGACCGCCGGAATCCATTAAACGCATCCACACCGCTGCTCCGTTCATCGATTTTAAACCAACCACGCGGTCGCTGCACGACTGGATAACCCAATTTGCCACCCGGACTGGCCGATAGAGCTGTCCACGTCCACGACCCCACATGAACCATTTAACGCAACAATTTATTTTAGAAGAACGGCAGCAGTTTTTCCCTCGGTCGATCCTCTCTTTACGGCGGCCATTAAATACCGATAGGATTGGCACTTAGGGCCATCTGCTGTCGCTCCAGTCGGTGGTGCTCTATTTAAGGGTAGTGTGTATTATTGTGTTATGTGTATTGAATATGGGCACACACTTGCTAAGGAAGAGGCTTCATCCTCGGAACCGCAGCACGCGGCTTAAAGGGTTGTGAGAAACCGAACTTATATTTTCAAATTTACTACCGAGTGCTTGAAAGAATGACTCAAGATTAATGGATTGCTATTAAAATTGGAATTGCCTCGCGAAGCAATTACACTGGCAAGATGTTCCAGAAACCGAAGCGTTACGATCAGCAATGAATAATGACGCTTTTATATGATATTTATGGTGCTGTTCCGGTTTCACAATATCTAGGTACCGTCGGTCGGTAAGCTGTCATTAAAGCATATCTTGATCAAACTTCATGCGGATTAGTTTACAAGTTCGCTAAATTATGTCGGTTTTCTCCATCAAATGGCAAAACGACGACAAGCAAATTATTACCACTTCACTACTCTTGTGGTATTCATAAACAAGCAAACTTCAAAATGTAGCAAAATCCGGCAAATTTGAAAAAATATTTGTTGAAAGTGCGAAAAATTGTACACAACATATTTTCAAACAGTTGATTCCAATTGAAATTGATAAAGACCAGCATTGTTTGGTTTTTTGATAAGGTATATGAATTTTCAGGAGTCAGCTTGTAAATTGCATTTAAATATTTTTACTAGTCGATTTTTTAGGTGATTTCATAACATTTCTATATGAAAAAGGCGAAACTGTAACGAAAAGAAACGTGAAAGAAAATTCACATTTCGGAGAAATTTGCCATTGAAAAGAATTCGTCGGAAAATAATGAAACTTCCCAAAAAAAGTTTCTCGTTTTGCTTGAAATCTGTAGTTGTGGACGCTTTCATAACTTTAAGCGTCTAGAAACTAAGTGCCAACAGAATTGGTTGCTGTCGTTTCTGAGAAAGTATTATCAGGTGTACAACTTTGCTTCCACCGTTTTCCGATAGGTGGCTGTACCGGCTGAGGCTGGTTAAAATACATAGATGATAATGCCTTTAAAGTGAGTGTGTACAGTGCCTAACGAATTGTCATCGCCGTTTCAGTGACAGTTGTTCTTGTTTTCGTATCATTCACGCTCGAAAATGTCTGTTTATGTGCCCAATGCTCGTCATTTGCGGGATGTTTTACTTTTCTGTTACAATTCGAAAAAAATGCAACTGAAGCGCATCGAATGCTTTCAGAAACCTTCGGTGATGCTGCTCTGAGTGGAAGAGAAAAAACCTTCAAAGATGAATAACAATTTACTACGAGCTCTTAAAACCGGATGAAACCATCACAGGAGATCGCTACCGAATGCAACTGATGCGCCTTAGTCGCGCGCTAAAAGAAAAGCGGCCACAGTATCAAGAGAGACATGGCAAAGTCATCCTCCAACACGACAATGCTCGGCCTCACATCTCAAAAGTGGTCAAAAAGTACCTGGAAACGCTGAAATGGGAAGTCTTGCCCCACCCGCCGTATTCCCCAGATGCCGCCCCTTCTGACTTCCACCTATTCCGTTCGATGGCACACGGCCTGGCAGATCAACATTTTCAATCCTTCGAAGAGTTGGAAAAATGGATTGTTTCATGGATAGCGTCAAAAAAGGACTCGTTTTTCCGAGCTGGGATCCGAAAATTTCCGGAAAGATGGGAGAAAGTTGTCGCTAGCGACGGACAGTACTTTGAATAATACATCTGTAAGCACTTTTTCGCAATAAAGCTTTAATTTTTGGAAAAAAACGGCGAAAGCAAAGTTGTACACCTAATATGTTGAATATGTCTACCGTCTCATTATACCAAAGAGTCCCGTTGAGAAAAAAGGCGGGTGGATAATGTCAGAGACATAACTGGATGTCGTGAATACGAAAACAACTGACATGTTCCTTATCACTTCCGAATATCAATTAGTTGATCAATTTTATGAATTATGCAAGCATTCTGCTTTTTCACATTTTTGGCAAAAACAAAAAAGGCTTCACTTGATCTCGATTACTGTGGATTTCACACAGCGAAAAGTGCACAAATCTAACAGCTCTAGATTTGCACTAAACTGAGGTTTTTTACCTTCGATTTGCGAACAAGAAATCCTAATAGTTCTTTAGAAAACTTGTGTGATGCTCTCCACCGTTGTCCCCTTTTCGTTGTTTTTTAACCAATGTAAACGACTGGCAGCTCCAAGTCGTTCTTGTCGGAAGCGAAACTAGCTTTGCAAACGACACACAATACATCTGATCGCAGTGGCGATAGAATCCAAACTGATCCAATTTTTGTTAAGAGGTTTCTTTTTACGTGATTTCGTTTGTAGCTTTTTCACTGATGGGCGGTCCTACCGGCTATAAAAATAGCTGCATACAGAATTTTAATGTCGATTATTTCATTTCGGATTTGCATTTCATTGAAAGAAACTATCCGTATGCTGTACGGGATTCATTCCTGCCTTTCAGAAGGACCAAATTGTGGAAATCACTACGATATTAAACACTGTTCGGAACATTTTCCTCGAACGATTTGTTGTACAGCAGCAGATATTTTGTTCTCTTCCTCAGAATGCGTTCTGATTGGCTGGTGTTGACATGGGTCAAATGAGACAGGGTTTTCAATAGTGTACTTATGAATTATCCTCTTTGATACTCGTTTATACCCCTATACATTTAAGAAAAGTTTATTTTGAATTAATTGAGATTTTATCATTAAATTGTGATCATATTTCCGATGACATGTAGCAAACATTATGTGATTCGTTAGATACAACAAGAGATATTCACGATCAAAAACTTATCACTCTCTCAGAGGGTAAATTTTGAAAAGGCACCCCATAGTAAAGTAAGTCGTATTCACGACAAAAAAAAACTTGAATAGAACCGAAGGTTACCATTCCTTCGACTTTCAACACAGTCGATAATTATTTCCCCGAGCGAAATTCCGAACAAATCGATTGTCTCTCGTGTGGCGAACGGCGCACAATGTAAATCTGCCACGTACTTGTGTGCCCTTCCCTACAGCGCTGATGTTCTGCACCGAGTGCGGATCGCGGCACCCATACTGAAGTTGTATGTGTTAGTGACGACACATATTCTTATTAAAATTCAATTTTTTTAAATCAAAGTAAAGAATATTAGGAAATCGAATAAACTCTTTGCTTGATTCGACGTGAAGACACTGAAAATGACCAGAAGTTAAATAAATTGACCATAATAGCGGGTTATAACACTCTCATTTATAAAAAAAAATGTCGATAAGTACATTCCTTTCGTTGTGTTGAAACTCCGATGTATTTTCCGCACAATTTTCCGAGATCCGGAGGGCCAAATGTCATATACCAATCGATTCAGCTCGACGAACTGAGCAAATGTCCGTATGTGTGTATGTGTGTGTATGTGTGTTGTCAACTAAGAGGTCGAGATCTCAGAGATGGCTGGACCGATTTTGATCAAACTAGTCGCAAATGAAAGGTCTCCCCGTCACCCAGAACGCTATTGAATGGTTTTGAGATCGGATGTTTACTTTTTGAGTTATACGAAGTTTTATGTCAAAATTTTCAGTTTTTTGACAGTATCTGTCACATTTGACCTTGAAAACAGAATATGTTTTCAGACTTAGATTCCGCACGGTAATAGCTATCCAACAAACCATAGATTGTTAAAATCCGTCCATTTTTAACGGAGATATCGAAACTTTTGTGTAAGCGACTTTTTCCCTATTCCAGCAGTAGAAGTTTTGAGCGCTGTCTGGCAAAGAAATGCTTGGGAGCAACATAAAACACGATTTTTTACTCTGTTACATACATTTGTTTCTAAGTACCCAAAAGACTGTGTACAGCATGAGATTTTGCCTCGGACCGATTTGAGCACGGTTCGTTTTTGGCAACATAATCGTTCGAATATGCCATATGTAAACCAGATGATGGCAGAATATTCGAGTTGAAAGCAATTCCATAATTATATTGATTTAAACTACTAATAGCAAAAAATGCTGGAAGAACATCACAGCCATATACCATTCGAATCAGTTCGTCGAGATCAGCAAATGCGTTTGTGACAAATAATTTCACTCAATTTTTTTCGGAGATGACTCAACCGTTTTCTACAAACTCAGATTCATATGAAAAGTTTCAAGATTCTATAAAACATCTTGTTTTTCAGTCAGATCCAACTTCCGGTTTCGGAGATACAGGGTGATTAGTATTAAAATGTCAATTTCACATAAATTAATCAGGTTTATCGGGTTAGCAGATTTGGATAGTCGATGACCAAACAAACTTGTTTCATTTTTGGTTGTATTCAGTTTTCGTTTCGAAAGGCACCCAAACATTTAATTCGCACTACGATTCCTCAAAGATGTCTACATTGATTTTCAAACATTTTGAAACAAATGTAAACTATACAGCTAACATACTCAAATGAATTTGTCTGACTTCGGCTACACCGAATTTCGAATTCCGGTTCCAGTATCGAATCGTTCCTCAAAGCTCAATCGTTTTCTAAAAAAAAAAACAAATCGAATTTCAGAAACAAAACTTCAAATGAAAATAAATCCAATTTTATCCAATTTTATCCAATTCTGACTTCCGATTCTGGAATTGTAGGATAATGAATTTTTAAAATTCAAAGCGATATAGAAGATGACAATCCCGAAAAGCTTTAAAGTTGGACTCAAAAATATAGCAATTTATGCGTCATATGGCCATACGATTCGGTTTGGGTTATGCTGGTTCCTGAATACCGGCTCTGGAAGTAACTTGAATTACCCTAAACTCTAAAGTGGAAATTACTTCGACATATCATGGAATGTTTAATCGATTGTTACACTTTTAGATTCAAATTCGATCCGATTTGCAGTTTCGACAGTACAGATTAATGAGTGATTAAAATCTCTAAATCGCTTAAAATGACGGCCATTTAAATAATGTCATGAAAACTGAAACACCGAAGAATATTTATGCAAAAAACACATGCTAGGTGGATTAAGCACGTTTTTGAAGCAAAAGCCGCACTGCGAATAGTACACTTAACAAAAGGTTAAAATCGTTTTTTTGCCAAATTTGTGGTCCTAACAGCCAAATGCTAGCTTTATGTGCACTCGTTTGGAGCGAATTTCGCATATTCTCCATAGACTGAAAAAGCAAAGTCTTGGCATTACATTCCTTGCGTGGAATTTGGCCTTTCTGTTTCAACCGACTTCGCAGCCGATTCTTAGTGTACAGAATCATTGCATGGCTAGTACTATGGATCTTACTGACACTAAGAATCCTTCCAGGTCGGGTCTCGAACATACGACAACTGGCTTGTAAGACCAGCGTCCTATGCATTGAACCGCCAACCCGGGTTGACATAGACTGAAGGAACAGTTGAATAATGTCGGGTGTAGTTCCACTGACTTTACGTAGATGGTGGTCTGCTTACTCGATGTATCTCCGTTCATGGATTATCATAGACTAAAGCAGGCAAACGTGCAATAGGGTCTATTTATAGATTCGGTTGATATTTATGTTTTTTAGTTTAGATCTGTTTTTTTTCACTATTTAAACAACGTTTACGTAATAAACGTGATATTAACAGCAATCTTGAACCTTCTTCCATTAATTTCGTGAAAGATTTATAGAAAATACTCACGCGAGGAAACAGTAATTTCGTTACACTTTTGGGTTGTGAAATATTGAAAAGGCACCCAGTACAGGAAAGAAAGACGTAGTCCTACATCAAAACGGTCGATCACAAAAATTGATTGCATCGAACAAAGTCTAAATCCTAGCCAAACCAACTAAAATTAATAAATCGTTGAAAACAATTATGGTTTGATTTTACCGTACCAATCTGCTTCTGGTAAGAAAGAGCAGACTATCAAAACAGCCTTCATTGAAATCTGTCGTTGACGATAACTATCCAGCGACTGGCACAGTAGAAAAGGCAGCAAGTGATCATAAATATACTCTCCTACCCAGTGCTTGAGCGAGAAGACTAGTGTTTGTTGTCTGATGAAGAGGAGAGATGTTTGGATATATGATACCGGTCGTGAGGTGGCTAGGATTTAGATCATTTCTCGATGTACGGCTGGCGGAAACGGTAAACGCGTATTCATTGTTTGCATAAGAACGCGGGTTCGAGTCCTGCCTCTAAGCGTATATTTTCCCAATAAATCATATTTTCTGTGAGTTTATCATTCATTTGGCTTATTGAATATATGTTTCCACCTAATCATTGCAAAACTGAACTTAGGTATGGCGACTTAACGTCAAACCAACTAAAAATTAATAAATCGTTAATAAATTTATATTGAGCACATGAAGCGACCAGCTTCATGGTTTTCCTACGGTTAGGGCGATTCATCGACTGCAAAGCCTAATTCTCTGGGTTTGGTGCGACCACTGTGGTGTGGTGTGGTGTACAACGAGTTCTTACGATCTGGTCAGATGGTAAATAGGGATGACTAACACTTGCAGATTATCAATTTGAATAACGCGTTGCCCAAACACGAATGGAATGTCACAATGACAAGAGAAAATAGTATTAACAGATCGGCTGAAAAGTTCGTATCGTTTCTATGAGAGGGCGCCACTAGAATTAAATCCATACCATTTTCAGTTAGTACCAACCTTCAAAAGATACGTGTATAAATTTGACAGCTGTCTGATTATTAGTTTGTGAGATATGCCATTTTGAGTGAAGCTACTTTTGTTATTGTGAAAAAAATGGAAAAAATGGAATTTCGTGTGTTAATGAAACACTACTTTTTGATGAAAAAAAGTGCCGCCGATACCAAAAAATGGCTTGATGAGTGTTATACAGACTCTGCACCGGGCGAAGCAACAATTCGTAAGTGGTTTGCAAAATTTCGTACTGGTCATATGAGCACCGAAGACGATGAACGCAGTGGACGTCCAAAAGAGGCTGTTACCGATGAAAACGTGAAAAAAATCCACAAAATGATTTTCAATGACCGTAAAGTGAAGTTGATCGAGATAGCTGACACCCTAAAGATATCAAAGGAACGTGTTGGACATATTATTCACGAATATTTGGATATGAGAAAGCTTTGTGCAAAATGGGTGCCGCGTGAGCTCACAATCGATCAAAAACAACAACGAATTGATGATTCTGAGCAGTGTTTGGAGCTGTTATATCGAAATAAAACCGATTTTTTCGGCGATATATAACAATGGACGAAACATGGCTCCATCACTTCACTCCGGAGTCCAATCGACAGTCAGCTGAGTGGACTGCACGCGATGAACCGAACCCAAAGCGTGGAAAGACTCAACAATCGGCCGGTAAGGTTATGGCGTCTGTATTTTGGGATTCGCATGGTATAATTTTCATCGACTACCTTGAAAAGGGAAAAACCATCAACAGTGACTATTATATAGCGTTATTAGAGCGTTTGAAGGACGAAATTTAAAAAAAACGTCCTCATTTGAAGAAGAAAAAAGTTTTGTTTCATCAAGACAATGCACCGTGTCACAAGCCGATGAAAACCATGCTGAAATTGAACGAATTGGGCTTCGAATTGCTCTCTCATCCACCGTATTCTCCAGATTTGGCCCCCAGTGACTTTTTCCTGTTCTCAGACCTCAAGAGAAAGCTAGCTGGTAAAAAATTTAGAAGCAATGAAGAAGTAATTGCTGAAACTGAGGCCTATTTTGAGACAAAGGACAAATCGTACTACAAAAATGGTATCGGAAAGTTGGAAGATCACTATAAACGCTGTATCGCCTTTGATGGCAATTATGTTGAATAATAAAAACGAATTTTGGCAAAAAAATGTGTGTTTCTATTGAACGATACGAACTTTTCAGCCGAACTGTTAAAATACGAAAACGAACAATCATACCACTTTTAAGAGCACATTAAAAGAATTATAATTTTTAATAGTCGCGTCATACTTTCCAGACCTTGTCCCATCCGACTGCTTTTATCCATGCCAAAGATACATTCACTTCGAGGCAAAGCTTCACCAAATTTGAAGAAGTCGAAAAATGGGATGCTACCACGTTTGGCATAAAGTCGTATGGCATAAGTCCGTTTGGCGAACGCCATACGCCATAATGGTTATTCGGCATAATGATCATTTGGTATTATAGTCATTTGGCATAACGGATCACCATGCTGCTTAATCGAATTTGTTCTAATTTTCTTAACTGCGACTTTAAAGGTCAATGCGGCTACGCCTCATCGTTATTAATGACCTGCTGTACGACCTCGCTGCCGCTCGTTCAGACCTAACTGAGGGAAAGCCCATAGCTTTGGGTAATCCGGGTAAACGGCTTCGGCTGAATCGACGAACAGAATATTTTGCTAGCACTAATATCATCGAAATGTTTGGACCGAATATAAAATTCGCACATTTCGTTCCAGTTTGCCTTGCAAAACATCACTCGAACGAAACACAAACCAAATAGCTATTATGCCAAATGATTTTATGCAAAACGGCCCGCCCCGGAAAATGAATAGTATGCCTTAAAAACAAGTTTTTTGAAATAGTATCCATAATTAATCTGAAATAAGGGTGAAATTTGTATAATTCATGAATTTATGAAGCGAAAAATTGATTTTTTCGTCAAAAGATGCAAGCCGCTTGTCAAAGGTCAGGGGTTCACTGAGAGATTGATAGCACCTATTATTTTTCTCCGGACAGGAGCAGCCCGAAGGCCGTGTGTAATTTTGTGGAAAAGATTAGATCCACTGGATTCCTGCTTACATGTCGTAAAAAGCGACAATTGAAGGTGTTTCTTGTTTCCTACTTTTGATTACCATATTCTTTCAATATTTCAAATCTGAAGTCTCTTTCTAATAAACTATCCAAGAGTTTTTAACGATTTGTTTTAGTCTTGTTAAGACGTAGAGCCGTCTTGAGCTAGTTTTCAATTTTTCAACAGTATCTAACGGGAAAAAACAAATTGGAAAAATGACATGCGCATGCAATGGTACCCACGAAAATGTTACCGCAGAGACGGGACTCGAACCCGTAGCTAACTCCTAACAACGGCAAAGCAGAATAGTGAGGATAATGACCTATGATGCGATGTGTGTTTGTTTCCTATCGAGTTTATTTCCATAGAGATATGATTACATGCTGAATGCTGTGGTGGCCAAGTAAAGCAAAGCATGCTTGGTTCTTCTAGTCAATTCGGCTTTCTCTGTATGTGTTTTCATATGCAGCATAGTTTAATTGGCAAAACAATTTCCACAGTTAGGAGCTAGCTACGGGTTCGAGTCCCGTCTCTGCGGTCACATTTCCGTGGTTTTCATTACATATTGGCTTTCGCATGTCCAATCTGTTTTCCCCGTTAGATAATTTTCAAAAAAATTTTATATTTTCACTTTCTTCTCTTGTTATTTCTCGTCTTTTAAGACATTAAATGCATAAATCATATTCACTCGTTTCAGCAGTAGAGTCCGTTTTCAAGGACAGAAGAAACTTTGCTTCTTGTAGTCCTCCCTTGTTCTGCGATAGCACGTTTGTGTAATTTAGGTCCACCATCAAACACATAAACAATCTTCATCTTAATGATTCAAATCAATGCCAATTTCTACCAACCAAGTTTTGATTTGATCGCGTAACTTTTTTGTTTTTTTTTTAGAGAAAGGCACAAATATGTACAGGCGAAGATTACAAATCGGCATCGGATCGAAAGCAGTTCATTGACTATTAGGTTGAGTAATCGGTGAATTTGTTAATACTCACTCCGTTTGTTTTATCTATTCGGAGGCATCCGTAAAAAATTAACATACAAATTATTGGTTTGGCTTGTGCTGCGCGATTACGTTTGTTCAAATTACTGCTTTATATAGAGAGCGTCAACCGCAGTACCGAAAACTTCAACGCTTTGCTATCAAATAAATACCTGGCACTTCCACAATTCAGTTTCACAATAAAATTCAACAAATCATCGCAGATCCATCAGCAGTGAAGCACAAATTCACGGTAGCTTCCCTGATGTCAATTGCAGCCGCTGTGCTTCCTCTATCTGCGGTGTAAATGTAACTCGGCATTCAAATGCACAAATGCAACGAAAACCGAAAATTCCAAAGAAATTCCTAAGGTAAATTATGGCTATAGTGAACAGCAAAATCAGAAGCCGTAAAGCAAAAGGAAAAGTTCTCCGCATTGAAGCGTTCGAGTTGTGGCCTCTTCGCTGCCAGCCTCCTCCACCCCACAATGTCAGATGGAAAAAAAAGAAAAGAACCGAAAATGCGCTAGATTTTCCCAACCCACAAGTCAACCACTCATCCGCAGTGCAAAATGGCGGTGCATTTTCGGGGCTGGTGAAATTACTACGCCATTAGCTGCACCGTCGTTCATTCTGGTTGCATTTCAACAGCAGGTCATTAAAGAGATGAACTTTTCGTTGCATTGGCAATGGCTGCTGGTCCAGCAGTGCTCCACAATAGGCTGTGTGACTGTATCTATGTTTACGATGGTGTAAGTGTGTGTATGTGTGCCTTTTGAATGGGATTGTGTTTGTGTGTAAGTACGCCTGTCCATCAGACCAAGTTGGCCACATTTTCTAGCCACAATTTGGCCGCCGCTGCCGCCGCCGCTGCTACTTCGTTATCGTGTGAATGGGAGGGAACTCATTTTCAACTTTGTAGCCCAAAAAGCCGGTCAGCCAAATTACGGGCAAAGCCGAAAAGTGATGCTGCAAATAGAATTTATTATCGTCCCTTCCATTACGGGATGCTGGAAACTAGAACCAAACTCTAGCGTTTCGGATTTAAATTTGCTGAGCCTGACTGCGATACTCTTGACGATGGGTGACACATGGACCATGTTTCCTAAACAACGAATGTGTGTTGGATTTGTTCCGACATACCGGATGAAGTTTTCTTTCTGCCAATTTCATAGTTACAGTTTTTTTTGGTTGTTGTTGAATTTTATTCCCAAGAAGCTTACTCTAATGTATTATTATTACTCTTTCTCTCTTTACAGGTAAAACAATAACCACAAAGTCTTCCATCGAATACTGAGGCCTTGTGAATATTTATATGAGGTACCTTTGATACTATGGTTCTTTATTTCAAAAAGCTCGATGATCTTCGAGAATGCATTCTCAGAATGTTCAGTAACACGAGACTGGTTTTCTCTACCTTGCTATATGAAATATCCCGAAAAATTAAGGTACTTCGATTTTTCAGCAACGGTTAAATCGATTTTCACAAATCAAAATTCTCATTTTCTTAAAAGATACTGTGCAATTTCATCCAGATCTGACTTCCGCTACCGAAATTATAGGGCGATAAGTGTCAAAATTTTCAAACTGTCATACAAAATTATGCAGAACCGGTACACATCGGCACGCGCTGGTACGGAAGAAAAAAACACCACCACCTAGCATACAACAAATTTGCATAGCATGCAGAAATTAAGAAAAAATACTATATTACAATAAAACATCGTACAATCTAAATCCTTTGAAAAGTGCAACAATTATCTTAAAATTTATGACGAAAAGTATGACTCGTGCCATGGTTTTTTCAAATGCGCTTCAACACAGGAACACAGGAATAGAAAGGTTATGCAATCACTTGAAAAACCGACTAGTGAAAAAGTGATGGAATTCCTGAATTTCATCCGGATCCGACTTCCGGTTCCGGAGTTATAGGGCAAAGTGTGTTCAATATTGTACACCGTCACTTAAACCGGCGAAACAAAAAACGTGAAAAATTTCCTAAACTGGTCTCAAAACTACACAAATCGATAGTCATTATCAGTAGGCAACTAATCAAACTGATTCCGACTATCCTGGTTCTCGGTATCCGATTCCGGAAGTACCGGAAATAGTAGTCATATATACCAAAACGGATCTCACTCACTTTTCTCAGCGATGGTTTGACTGATTTCCACAAACTTAGATTCAAATGAAAGGACTTCCGGTCCCATACCGAATACCTGAATTTTATCCGGATCTGACTTCCGGTTCCGGAATTATAGGGTAAAGTGTATTCAATATTGTACACCATCACTTAAACCGGCAAAACAAAACACGTAAAAAAAATCTAAACTGGTCTCAAAACTACACAAATCGATAGTCATTATCAGTAGGCAACTAATCAAACTGATTCCGACTATCCTGGTTCTCGGTATCCGATTCCGGAAGTACCGGAAATAGTAGTCATATATACCTAAACAGATCTCACTCACTTTTCTCAGCGATGGTTTGACCGATTTGCACAAACTTAGATTCAAATGAAAGGTCTTCCGGTCCCATACGGAATTCCTGAATTTAATCCGGATCAAACTTCCGGTTCCGGAGTTATAGGGTAAAGTTTGTTCAATATTGTACACCGTCACTTAAACCGGCGGAACAAAAAACGTAAAAAATGTTATAAACTGGATTCTAAACCGTTATTCGCAATCTTAGGGTCAATTGAAAGATCTTATGGTCCTTCCAAAAATTACTGCATATTTTCGGATGCAACAAACATTTAAATCGTAATTTAGAGTGCGTTCTAGCAGAGTTTGTATGTCATGTTAGTTGGTGGCCGTACGAACCGACTTTGATTATACCGGTTCTCGGGTTCCTGTGCCGGAAGTGCATATAATAGTGAACCCACTTCGTTTTCTTAAGGATGACCTACGCAATCAAAGCACTGTTTTATTCTGTATGTTATGCACAAACAATCTCTTGGTTTCTTTCAAAAATCGAAGGAAAATTTTTTGAATAGAATACCACAATATCATATACATGAGAAAGGCATCATTACACCACTAGGTGGACTAAAACAGGTTTTTTTTAATTGTGGTACATGAAATAACCGATATCTACTTTTTCTTTCGAAACAAAAGGTCTAGAAATCGAATTATCTGCTAGCAATTTTTCAAATCACTTTAAATGAAAATAAGTTCCACTTAATCTCAGTATATTGATAAAAAACCTTTACTATTTCACTTCGGTACCAAATAAAAAGTGTTCTGCAGAAAGCAGAAACTTTACGTCTGCTTTTTGGTTCAAATTGAACTGCCGAGTTTGAACTGATCTGTACTGATGAGTCAAAAACGAAACGTAAAGAAACGGTTATGTGCCCTAGCACAAACAGGAAAACCCCTAAATGACTGTACTATTTCGCCACTAATGTCACGAGACAGTGACAGACACAGACAACTTTCATTAGTGTATCAGTTCTAAGTCTGCTGGACAGAGTAAAGATTTTTGAATATTGTGGAATCAAATGGAATTTATTTTCTTTCAAAGCGATTTAGTTCATTCAACTAACCCCTCAGATAAAACAAAATATGTTTGCCCCTCTTCCTGTCGTTACTGGTCAAGACTGGAAATCTTTAAACTTTGATTCTTAGCGTACAGAATCACTACCACTAGTTGCAAATGCTTATGGTCCGAAGGTACATTTCCAGTTATCAGGTATTTCTGAATATGTTCACCAGAAATGGCTACGAGTTATTAAGGTGTTACTAGACAATGCAAACGGCAGCTTAGAAAGAATTTTTTGATTGAAAGATAGGCAAGAATCTCTTACGGGAAAATAATGGTCCAAACCCAAATATCTTACATTGCGAACAATCTGGAAAACATACCGCACAAAAGTCATAATTTATTTCACTCACGATTTGCGGTATTTTTAATTTTATCGCTGGTCACGTTTTGTTGTCTTAGGAATGTTAAGGCTTTGCAGTTTTGTGATATGCGTTTCGTTACCTTCAACTTCTCTTGAGCAAATCAAATGTTTAAGTCAGTAGTTACCTGAAACAAAAATAAAACAGAATATTTGACATTAGAACCGAATTTGAAGCAATATAAAAGAATCTAATAGGCATTAATTCTTACATCACCACAGGAAATAAATGGAAGAACCACATTCCGAAATGTGTAACTATTCAAACAATTGTCTGTTCAATAGATTCAAATTGTTTGAAGATTTACTACATATAACCATCGGTTCAAAACATTCCTACCGCTGAGCTCGAGCTGAGTTCAATAGCAAAAAAAAATCCACAACAAAAATCAATTAGAATATATAGCAATTTAATACCTGTCAGAGTGCTGCAATGCAATAAATTTGTTGTGGTGGAGGCCGAAAAAAAAAAGAAATGACTTCCAACCCGGGCTGATAACAAAAAATCCAACCACCAACCATAAATTTTCATTTTCCAGTCCGATAAATTTTGCAGTGCGATACTTGAGCGCTAAAATTTATACCCGTGGCGAAAGGTACAACGAGTTTCAGCGTAGCGACAATCAATAAAATGTGTAACCAATTATCAGTGGCCCAAATGCCGCCGCCGCTGGCATTTTCCACTCGCATCAGTTTTGCTGAGGGGACAGACATATTGTGGCAGGCAAAAAGAGCCGGATCGGTTCCAGCCGCCCCCAAGTGGCCAATAAAGAATTCATAATATTTTGAATCTGCGCACCGATTGAGTAAATACAGCGCGGAGTAGGTCTAAGCCGTACAAGAGTCAAACAGAGTCAAATCAGGCTTCTCGCTGTGCCGATGGAATTTGCTATCAAGCTGCGAATCTACGCCGGCAGAATGGCGGAATGCGTCGGCCACCGTAGTGCTATTAAGTTTCCAATGATTTCTATATGATTTCCCATTTGAAATTGGTATCGATGAAACAACAACCAGAGCACGTCACCTCCTTCTGCGTAACAAAACACGGAGCACTCGGAACCATCAACCAAACTTTGCGCTTACACTTCAGTCGGACGGGGGAGGGCCGGGACATTTCCCGCTTCCACCGGTCGGCATTCACGAGAAGCCACGTTCTAATCACCTTCGGGAATGTGAAACGACTATTTGGATTGGGTTCTGGAAATGCTGCAATTTACGTGACTAAACAAAATATTCCCGTCATGGCTTGCTTTGGTCGTGACAACGGTTACCCGGATGCAGTTTCGTTCCTGTCATAACTCATTGATTGGTTGAGCGAAGCACCTGAAGCTGGAGGGGATATTTCATGAAGCGCGCACATAGTTTAATATATGAAGGTAGGCAACGCAGAGAAAAAAAAATGGCTACCAGGAATAGCTGAACGAGAGGGAGTGCGGCTTTTCATCCTGGTGAACTTTTATCAAACACGAAGTCCACCGTTGATCCTCTCTCTTGTGCCGGGGATCGTGGCTTGTGCTGACGAGAAAAGCTCTGCACGAATGGTGCTTGCAGGTTGTTTTTTTTATTCCTATGCATTTAAAATAAATCACCTGCCTTGCCATGTACATGCAAGCTGGTACATGGGTGATGCACGTTTCACAAGAACTTTCCTTTTTCTTTCTTTTTTGTGGCCTGCATTTTTACCCGATAGTGAATCTATTGGGTGTTCCATCACGTTGTGACATATTCCAAAGTGAGTGGTCAGAATTTCAATAGCCGTGCTAAAATTTGAGAATCAATTTATACAATGACTCATTCGTTGCATTCGGAGAGAGGGATCGAAATTCGTTGTGGTTCCGAGCCGATACCATTGTCTGAACGGCACATTGTGCGAGCTGTGAGACCGGGGGCCCTCGATACGCCACTACCGACCAGCTACTGCTGAAAAGTGGGGTGTTTATCGAGGATTTATTTGTGTTTTATTTATTCCAATAAACACAATTTATCCTATCAATTCAGCATCCCGAGGCGACTGCTGCGCTGATGCACCTGATGGACGGATGCGGTGCGGTTTGCACTGTGTAAGCAGGGAATGTAGCTTCCGGTAGCTATGTTACTACTACTGCTACTGTGCCGGGTTATATCGCTCGTGCCGGTACTTATCCCATAACGTTGTGTCGCTTGTCTGGCAGGATCCTACGGAGCAGCTACGTGAGTATGCATGTATACAAACGACAGTGACAGTGAGGTTTGGAGTACCTGGCACTGGATGGCAAGCGAATGTTCACATTCATGAGAGGAATTTTTCATTTTATATTTATTGCAAATAAATATTAATGAATTACAACTCGGTACTTCGTTTGCAATGCAATGCGTAGTTTTTATTCCCAAACTACTGCGGCAAACTGCTGACCTCGCAGTGGCAGCCAAAGCCATTCGACTGTGTGTTCCGATAGAACAAGCAGAGTGATCGATGGTCTCCGGTATTCCAATTAGCTTATCAAAACATGGGTCCCTTCCGTAGCCGGTTCGTCGTGCTGTGCTACTTTTTGGAAACTTTTTTGAACTATCGTATCGAATACATTTTAGTCTTAGAAACTCCCAAATCAATTCAAAATTTTGTCGGTCAGCGAATGTTCCAAGATGACGTGCATTTACGTTATTTTTTTTTTTTTATTCAATATTATAGTATAATTTTAAGGCACACTGCTTAAGCTCTAAGATGCCAAGGGTATTTACTAATCTTAATTACGACTAACTTAAAACTAGAAAAGTATCATTATGTAATGTAGCGGTAGCGGATTCTCGAGAAGCTATCGGTAGTGGCCGGTGAATTGAATATCGCATGAGGGTCTTCCATATGCCGTTGGCGAAGATCCATGTTGGCCGCATCCTTCGGTCCGCGTGGGTCCGCGGGAAACACCCCCAGGCTACGAAGGCCCGGCGGGTGGCCCGCATGCTGGTTTTCGACTGGGGCGGCCTTCCGTGGACGATGATGGTGATGTTACGGAAGAGAATGAAAAAAAAAGTAAATATTGTGGAAACGGGGTAAAAAGGGGATGTGGGAACAAAATGTTTGAAAACGATAAAGATCTAATTAGTTGCCATCGAGATGGTGAAGAGATAGGGAAGGGGTAACGAAAAAGTTAGTGACAAAAAAAGATCTTGTTAGTTCCAATGAAGATGGTGGACAGGGACGGGGATCGAGAGAATCGGGCGGATGTTAGTGTCGAACCTGTAGGTGGAGTTTATACTTTCTGAGCGAGGGATAACACATTACACTTGTATATCAATGTGTTTAAGGTACTGGTATATGAGAAGCATATATAAACTATCCCGACTCGCCAACACATCCCGAACCGGAACCTCAGGCGGTCTACCTCGGGCCCTAAGGGATTCCAGTAGCTTCGACCTGGCGTCACGATACTCTACGCACGACCACACGACATGCTCGATGTCCTGATAACCGTCGCCACAGGTGCAGAGACCGCTCTCCGCAAGCCCAACACGCCGGAGATGTGCGTTGAAGGTGTAGTGATTTGACATGAGCCGCGACATAACACGAATGAAATCGCGACTCACGTTCATCCCCCTGAACCAAGGTTTCGTCGATACCCTAGGGATAATGGAATGTAGCCATCGTCCCAGTTCGCCATTGCTCCATGAAGTTTGCCAACTTTCGAGAGTTTTCTGACGAGAGATACTGAAAAATTCATTGAAGCAGATTGGTCTTTCATAAATATCACCTTCTAATGCGCCCACCTTAGCCAATGAGTCTGCCTTTTCATTGCCTGGAATGGAACAATGCGAAGGGACCCAGACTAACGATATTAAATAAGACCGTTCAGATAAAGTTCGCAAGTGTTCCCGTATTTTCCCCAGGAAATATGGGGGATACTTTCCTGGCTTCATTTCCCGGAGAGCTTCTATTGAGCTTAGACTGTCCGTGACAATGAAGTAATGGTCTTTGGGCAAGGTTTCAATGATCTCAAGGGTGTACTGAATAGCAGCTAATTCTGCGACGTAAATTGAAGCCGGATCATTGAGTTTGTGAGAAGCGGTGATGTTTTGATTGAAGATGCCGAAGCCTGTGGACCTGTTGATGTTTGAACCGTCAGTGTAAAACACCTTTTCACAGTTGACTGTTCTAAATTTATTATAAAAAATATTTGGGGCCACTTGAGGGCGCACATGATCCGGGATTCCACGAATTTCTTCTCTCATGGATGTGTCGAAAAACACAGTAGAATCAGAAGTATCCAAGAAATGAGCACGATTGGAAACAAACGAAGAAGGATTAATATTCTGAGCCATGTAATCAAAATACAAGGACATAAAACGGGTTTGAGAATTGAGCTCGACAAGCCTTTCGAAATTTTCAACCACCATCGGATTCAGGATGTCGCATCGAATTAGCAATCGATATGAGAGATCCCAGAATCGATTTTTCAACGGTAAGACGCCCGCCAGTACTTCAAGACTCATCGTATGAGTCGACTGCATGCAACCTAAGGCAATACGCAAACAACGATACTGAATTCTTTCCAGCTTGATGAAATGAGTGTTCGCCGCGGATCGGAAGCAAAAGCATCCGTATTCCATCACGGACAATATCGTTGTTTGGTATAACCTGATCAGGTCTCCTGGGTGGGCACCCCACCATGATCCGGTTATTGTACGAAGAAAATTGATTCTCTGTTGGCATTTTTGTTTCAGATACCTAATGTGACATCCCCAGGTGCCTTTGGAGTCGAACCAGACCCCGAGATATTTAAATGTGAAGACCTGAGCTATGGTTTCACCCCCTAGTTGAAGCTGTAATTGTGCTGGTTCTCGCTTCCTTGAAAATACAACCAGCTCAGTTTTCTCCGTAGAGAACTCGATACCCATTTGAAGAGCCCATGTCGACAAGTTGTCGAGGGTATCTTGCAATGGTCCTTGGAGATCGGCAGCTTTGGGTCCTATAATAGACACAACGCTGTCGTCGGCAAGTTGTCTTAGCGTGCAAGATGTGTTGATACATTCATCAATGTTGTTCACGTAAAAGTTGTATAAAAGGGGGCTTAAGCATGAGCCCTGAGGAAGACCCATGTAACTGAATCGTATTGTCGACAAATCACCATGCGCGAAATACATGTATTTCTCGGACAACAGATTATACAAAAAGTTATTCAAAATTGGTGAAAGACCATGCTGATGCAACTTCTCAGATAGGATGTTTATGGAAACTGAATCAAAAGCCCCCTTGATGTCTAGGAAAACTGACGCCATTTGTTCTTTACGAGCAAATGCCATTTGAATTTCGGTTGAGAGCAACGCAAGACAATCGTTCGTTCCTTTACCCCTGCGGAAACCAAATTGTGTATCTGAAAGTAAGCCATTAGTCTCGACCCAATTGTCTAGACGAAACAGAATCATTTTTTCGAACAATTTCCGGATACAGGAAAGCATAGCAATCGGCCGATACGAATTGTGATCGGAGGCAGGTTTCCCTGGTTTTTGAATGGCGATAACTCTTACTTGTCTCCAGTCATGTGGGACAATATTATCCTCAAGAAGCCTATTGAATAAATTCAATAAGCGCCTTTTGGCAGAGTCAGGCAAATTTTTCAACAAGTTGAATTTGATTTTGTCTAACCCCGGAGATTTATTGTTACACGATAAAAGCGCAAGTGAGAACTCGACCATCGAAAAAGGTGTTTCGTTTCTGTTTGATGAAGCGACGCGCATGATTGTCTGTTCCGGAACAGAGTCAGGACATACTTTTTTAGCGAAATCGAATATCCAGCGGTTAGAATATTCCTCGCTTTCGTTTGTGGTGTTTTTGTTGCGCATTCGTCGGGCTGTGTTCCAAAGAGTGCTCATTGATGTTTCTCTCGATAATCCGTCTACGAATCGACGCCAATAACCGCTTTTCTTCGCTTTAATCAAGCTTTTCATTTTAGCGTCTAATGCCGCGTAGTTTCTGAAATTATCAGGTGTTCCGTTTTTCCTAAACTCGACAAATGATGCAGTTCTCTCCGCGTTTAATTCTGAGCACTCTTTGTCCCACCACGGGTTGGGGGGACGGATGTTAGTTTTCGCGCCGGGTACACGTTTCGTCTGAGCTTGAGTCGCGGTGTCGAGAATCAAGCCAGCCAAAAACGTGTACTCTTCCTCCGGAGGAAGTTCTTGTGTTGTTACTAGTTTCTCAGATATCGAGGTCGCATAGCTATTCCAATCAATATTTCTTGTGAGGTCATACGAAACATTGATTGTTTCCGATGGTCTTAATCCGGTGGCGACTGAAATTACGATAGGCAGATGATCGCTACCGTGGGGATCAGGGATTACCTTCCACGTGCAACCCAACCGTAGCGATGTCGAGCAAAGGGATAAGTCTAGCGCACTTGGTCTTGCTGGTGGTGCAGGAATTCGTGTCATTTCTCCCGTATTCAAGATTGTCATATTGAAGTTGTCGCAGATATCATGGATCATAGTTGATCTGTTATCGTCGTGAAGACAGCCCCATCCCGTACCGTGTGAGTTAAAGTCTCCTAAAACCAACGTCGGTGCGGGAAGAAGCTCTATGATATCATTGAGCCGCCGATGCCCAACCGAGGCTCTTGGAGGAATGTAGATGGAAGCAATCCAAAGGTCCTTGCCTTTGATTGTAACATGACATGCGACAACTTCAATACCTGGTATCGAGGGGAGGTTAATGCGATAGAAAGAATAGCACTTTTTGATCCCCAAAAGTACTCCTCCATAGGAATCATCTCGATCCAGACGAATAATGTTAAAATCGTGGAAGTTTAAGGGTATTTCAGAAGTTAGCCAAGTTTCGCACAATGCAAATGCGTCACATTTCAGATTATTTACTAGAAATTTGAAAGGATCTATTTTTGGGATGATACTTCTACAATTCCACTGTATAACAGTGATTGTATCCGTGACCTCGGTGGGTGTCTTAGCCATCGAAGGATACGATCGCTGAAAGAAGGGGCCATTTTGCAGTCAACTGCTTCAAGAATGTTTTAACTGTAGGAATAAAAGCCATTATCAGGCTTTTAAGATGTTCAGAAATATTGAAAGTAGACATGATCCAGTCCACAATATCAGAGAATTTAACAAACCCAGTATTTGGTAAATTTTCTGACTGATCTTTAGGGACTTTCGGGGGTTTTGAAGTCCCAGGAAGTGATGGAAATTCTTGCTCGGAATTTAATTTTCCAAGGCCTGGAGCTTTTTTCTCTGGTTTTTTGCCATCACTACCAGTTGTTGTAATTTTTCGGAACCCATCAGAGGACATCTTCGAACCCTTACTAGGGAGCTTTTGAGAAGATTTATTTCTTCTCTTTCTAATTGATGAGCTATGAGGGACAGCCGAAGATGTACCTTCGAGGGGGTCATCATATTCGCTCTCGTCAGTTGACAAGTAAGCGTAAGGATTTTCGGTAGGTGGCGTAGCACATTTCAACATTTCTGCAAAAGAGCGTTTGGAATGTTGCTTAAGTGAACGCTTCATTTTATCCTTACGCAATTTGTACACGGGACAAGCATTTACGTTATGTTGAACTTATCAGAAATGGGAAGGAATATTGAAACTACGAAGTTGATACGAGTTCATTTGAAGAAATGAAAGATGATTGGTACGACCGTACAAATATTTTGCATTAATTATGGTTTCGGCTTTAGCGGTCTGTTGAATAAGAACGGCTGTTATATACTGCCCGACGTTTCGACCACTGGTTATGGTCTTTTTCAAGGGAAATATCTTATCGTTCGTCGTCTAAAAATCGTATGGGCATACGATAACAGCCGTTCTTATTTAACAGACCGCTATAGCCGAAACCATAATTAATACAAAAGATTTGAAGAAATTGTGGAAGCTGGATCCCGAAAGAAGGAATACAATTTTGCATACAGGCATTGGAAATCTATTGTTCTGGTCTGATTCACAGTTTGTAGAATGGTCAAATATGGCAAAATCCATCGTCCGTCCTTAAATAACTATTGCTCGAAAAATTTACATTAAGCTAACAAAGGTGTTCGTAACCGGCATCTGCACTGTGAGCGAACATTTTTGATCTGGGAAGCGATTTGCAGCTGCTAACAAAAAAAAAACCTCCAGCAAAACATACTCTATCTCATGTTATAGGACTCAATGGTTCTGACAACATTCAGTTTAGTTTTGCTAGCTGCCACTGCAGGTCAGTGGAACCGTCAAAAAAGATAGTTTTTTTTTTGAAAATTTTGTGAACCTACTGAAGTTCTTAAGTAAGCTGAACAAGACTTTTGAACAAGGATCTTGGAAAATTCATTAGATCTTTGCTGCAAAATTTCAGACTTCACAACGATTTTAGCTTTGACATGGAGCTTCTCAGATAACTACAGCAAGAACCAAAAATAATTAAGATTTTAAAGTATGGAAATGCGCCCTACAAATTAAAAATCTTTTTTTAATCTACCTTGTGGTGTGATGATTTCTTTATCATAGTACTTATATTTTCAGAAACATCGCTAGAGAGATTCTGTGAAATTTTTTTTAACTCGAATAAAATCAAAAAGTTTCTCTGGGTATAAACTACCATAACCTTTTCAATTTGTAAGCGGTTATGTCAAGTTAATATAAATTTAAGTCACCATAAACATACAGATCTTAGACATTTTTTTATCTACCTGTATGGCGAAAATGGCTGTAAAATTCGGAGGATTTTTCGAGTGTTCACAAATATTACACACATTCAAACTAAAGCGGATTTTCTTCAGTTCATTGCAAAATTGATTTTATTCAGTGGAAAACTTAGAAAACTTTACAAAACTGACATTATTCCGTTTATGAACTGAATTAGCATCGTTGCGAAATAATTTGTATTTTCTTTAGTACTTCCAAATCGTCAAAATACAACGAAATCGATTATATGAAATTCGTTGATTTTCCAAGAAAATCATGGAAAGCTTTTCCAAAAATGTGTTTGAATGTAATCCTTGCAGCCAGAAAAAGGTTTATTTGAAACAAAGTACGGGTGTGTAATGTCATAGACATAACTGGAAGTCGTGAATACGAATAAAACTGACACGATTTCTTTACACTTTCGAATTCGAACTGAAAAACTTTCCTCCTTTTCACTACTAAAATTTTCAACGATTTTTGACGTCGATTATCTCATTCCGGATTTGCATATTTCATTGAAAGAAACTATCAAGATGCTGTAAAGGATTCATTTCTGCCTTTTAGAAGGACCAAATTATGGAATTCTTTACGATATTTAGCACAGTTCGGAACATTTTTCTCGAACGATTTTCGCACAGCGAAAATTGCACGAAGCAAATGAAATTATTTTGGATTTTCACTAAACTGATGATTTCTACCTACGATTTGCTAAAAAGTAATCTTAATAGTTCTTGAGATAACATTTAGAGTCATTAGAACGGCTGATTTTATATAATGTTGTCCACTTTTCGTTTCCTGTTTTCTTTCTCTCCAATGCAAAGCACCAGCAGCTGATGCAATCGTTTTTGCTTGAATTAAAACTAGCTTTGCGTACAAACCGATACATCAGCTCGCAGTACCAAATGATGCGAAACTGGTTTAATGCGTCTTCTCGCCTTGGCGACCGGAAGGCAAATGAGAACTACGACCTGAGCGTTTGAAGTTTTGAACCACGCAGAAGGTGCGCTCTCCGATGCCGCTGTTTAAATGCGTCTTCTCGCCCCGACGTCTGCTTTCATCCAACGCACAAGAAGAAATGATCGATTTTCGACCACGGTTCCCCTTTCATACGCAGTCAGTTGAAGATATGTGCCTGACTACCTCAAAATCATCGTCCTTGCGCGAAAACCCCAAGCAAAAGTAAAGAGTTTTCCGCGTTGTTTTCAAAGTTTAAGAAAACTTAATTTTTGAGTTGTTTGTGGTTATCTCACACTGTTCAAAATGTTATCCTAAATTCCTGATCATATTTCTGATGAAATAGTGAAAGAATTATGTTGCTGCCATTAATGCAAGTCGAGATATTCACGATTAAGTTCTGCCCATTCTTCCATTTGGCCAATTTCGAAAAGGCGTCCCATAGTAAAGTAAGTCGTATTCACGACAAAAAATTATCATATCATTTCAAAGGTCTGTATGTTTTTGGTTTTGGCAAATTTTTCAAATTTTCCATTGAAAATTTCCTAAAACCACCTGCGCGAATGGAACGATGGCCTTAAATGTGGCAACCCTACACGCGATACTAAATTGAACAAAGCACGCTGTGTGCTAGGCGGTGGGGTTTTCTTCTTCCGTACCAGCACGTAGCGGTTTTGCATCATCATTTTTTATGACGGCTTAAGAGTTTTGATACTCATTGCCCTATTAGTTCGGAGCCGGAAGTTGGATCTGTATGAAAATACAAAAACTTAAGACACTAGAGATTTAATTTGAATCATGATTTGTGAAAACCGGTTTAACCGTTGCTGAGAAATCGAAGTGTGTTCCGTTTTTTTAGAGCTATTCGTCACTATTACCGGTGCGTTCGGAAGCGAAAACCGGGGACTAGTAGTCCCAAAGTAAATTTTTTCGCCCACTAACTAACAAGGTCTACCAACTAGATGAATTCACCAGTAATTTTTATAAAAATTTGCACCACGTATCGCCATCACTTTTGAAAAAATACTCATGAAAATAAAAAATAAAATACGCTGTAATACTGTAACCGAAAGCCGGATCTTGATCAACTTTCCGGGGACCTTTTAAAGAATTTTAAGACCTTTTATTTGCATCTTAGTTTGAAAAATTTTTCGGAGAAAATAGAGTGTGCATTTTCTCATAGATTTGCACATATTGGCTTGTAATCCCGGAGCCGGAAATTTCAATAGTGAGCTTTGAGACCACTAGATTTGAATCCGAGTTTGTGAAAATCGGTTCACATACTCACATACATACATACTTACACACACGTCACACACAGACATTTTGTGATCTCGACGAACTGAGTCGAACTGTATATGACACTCCGTTCAAAAGTCAATTTTCACAGTGATTGTAAGCCTTTCTACATTTTTTTTTTATCGTCATGATCGATGTTTTATTCAAAAACCTATTCTAGATTCGGTTTCGGCTAGATAACAAAGTTATTCTTCGGAGTCTACATCACATATTCGGTAACGTTCCTCAAACTCAATTGATAATAATACATTTGAACTTCCGGTTCCGGAGATACCAATGGTTAAATCTGGTAAAATTGTGTGGATAGAAAATAGTGTTATTTGTCGGTTGAGTTATAAGTGACTACAGAACCGGAAGAATAAGTCATAAGGAGTGTATCGAAAATAAGCTATTCACAATTTTTTCTTTCAAATTATGATAAAAAAAGATATTTTATTTAAACTAAAAATTAATCCTTTATTGTACAAGGTTAAACTTGAGCATAATGAACACCGGATGAAATTTAAGTTATTCCTTCCCGAATTTTCGAACTTCGAACGAACTCCTTTACATAAGTCGTCCATCAAAACGCATGCATCCGGACACTGCAAAAGACGCGAATACAATTTTCGGGCCCTCGTTGCTGCTGAACAATTCCAGAAATGCTTAGCAGATCATCAGACTCGACCATCTCCGATTTGGATGAAACTTTGCACATGGCTTCAGTATGGCAAACCATAAGTTTGGAACTGATGGAGAGGTCAATCCGGCTCACGACTGATTTTTGAAAAGGGCGTATGTATTTCTACATATCACGAAAATTGCCTTTTTCAAATCGTTGTAACTTGGAAATCGTTAATTGTACAAAAATGGCGTTCAGGAAGAAGTTGTAGGGAATCAATAGGGCACTCTAAAAAAATATACACTGAAAAAAATTGATTGATTGGAAATGGTTTCAAATCACTTCAATTCGGAAACTATTCTTGAAAATGGAATAAAAAAATAAATAAACACCAAAGAATGAGTCAACCATGTTTTCAAGAAATAAAAAAATCACCAAAAAATCAAATTAAAGACAAAAGTGTCTTCAGAAAAAAATTCAAATATTGTTTTTAAAATTTGTTATTGAAAGTTATACTTTGACGTTAACGATTCATGTCTTTTGAAAAATTAAATAGATATCTATTTAATTTGAAACAATCTTTAGTTATTTTCAAGAATTGGAAAAAAAGAAGATCCAGAAGTTCTTGATATTTGGTACAATCGTTCTCCGTAAAAAATATAAAAAAGCAAAGTATTGGCATTACATTCCGTCTGTGGAATTTGACCTTTTATTTTAACAGACTTCGCAGTCAATCCATAAAGTAGAGAACCATTGCATGGCATGGCATGGATACTTTTGACACTCAGAATACTTTCAGGCTCAAACATATGACCAACACCAACCCGGGTCATTAAAAAATTATTAGACCCGTATTTTTTTCATTTGACCATTAGGGTGATCATTTTCGTGTTCATGTTGGTTAGAAAAACCGATCCTATTCGATTTTTCGGAAAAGTGGCTTATTCTCAAATTCGTAACTTGGTGACCGATTCGTTCAATTTGTAAACATGTTGTCTAAAAATGCGAATAGTTTCTATATAAAATGCGTAGATCTGATATGGTAGAAGTTTTGTGGTTGCTAATGCTAATGCTAATTTTATAAGTTTTTCGAAAGTCAATCTTGAGTCCGACTGGTCTCTTCATTCGTGAAAAATAAATGGTTTGTCATAATGAAAACGTGAGCAGAGTTTCATTTTAATTGGAATTTGTTAGGTCCAATGACCTGCAACACATTTCTGCATCACATTTCTCTCTCGCCTTTCAAGGAAGAACACTATCGTAGCCATGTAATGCTTGGTGTCATCAACTAGTTATTGGGTTATAGGCTTGAAAGGTTTAGTTTTAATGATTAGTGTTGAGCCTAATTGTATCTGTTGGATAATTTCATTCTGTTGATACAAAAAATGAGGAGGTTTTATGCCTGCTGGAAAGAGATTGCCATATTTAATATCCAACTGGCTTTTCCTTGCTTTCCAAATAAAACGCCGTCGAACTGAAATTCGAGTCAGTTTCAAATTTGATTCTTTTATCAGATTTGCTTGAAGCGTTTACGTGTTCAATATCTAAGAGAAAATTCAGACCTTAAGGAAAAAAAAACAACTTAAGACTGCACATTTTGTCACATACGTATCATACATTACACAATCTTAACCGGAGAGCCTTACGTAACTAAGTTATGAACTTTCTCGAATAGAAAGTAGAAAGAAATAGTGTTATTTCCGTACATCGAAAGCGAATTGAAATTGTGTCAAACTGTCAAATATCAGACTACTAACTCACGGAAACAGAGCATATATGGGATTCATTCGAGATTGTGGAGGCGAATCAAGTATTAAATGAGTGCAAAAGCATTTTAAAGTTTCAAAAAGTCACGAAAGGTGATATTGTTTTTTTTTCTTCAATAGTAGTGAATTCGCATAAATTATGTTCCTACTGAAGATCGAAAGTGTTTTTTAACCTTCTACAAAACTATTTGCGGAAGTGAGATTTTTGTTAGTTTATGTAAGCTTGTCTTCTATTGATCTAAGAATCAAAGAGTCTTCGAGTCCAAGAGTCCAAGAGTCCAAGAGTCCAAGAGCCCAAGAGTCCAAGAGTCCAAGAGTCCAAGAGTCCAAGAGTCCAAGAGTCCAAGAGTCCAAGAGTCCAAGAGTCCAAGAGTCCAAGAGTCCAAGAGTCCAAGAGTCCAAGAGTCCAAGAGTCCAAGAGTCCAAGAGTCCAAGAGTCCAAGAGTCCAAGAGTCCAAGAGTCCAAGAGTCCAAGAGTCCAAGAGTCCAAGAGTCCAAGAGTCCAAGAGTCCAAGAGTCCAAGAGTCCAAGAGTCCAAGAGTCCAAGAGTCCAAGAGTCCAAGAGTCCAAGAGTCCAAGAGTCCAAGAGTCCAAGAGTCCAAGAGTCCAAGAGTCCAAGAGTTCAAGAGTCCAAGAGTCCAAGAGTCCAAGAGTCCAAGAGTCCAAGAGTCCAAGAGTCCAAGAGTCCAAGAGTCCAAGAGTCCAAGAGTCCAAGAGTCCAAGAGTCCAAGAGTCCAAGAGTCCAAGAGTCCAAGAGTCCAAGAGTCCAAGAGTCCAAGAGTCCAAGAGTCCAAGAGTCCAAGAGTCCAAGAGTCCAAGAGTCCAAGAGTCCAAGAGTCCAAGAGTCCAAGAGTCCAAGAGTCCAAGAGTCCAAGAGTCCAAGAGTCCAAGAGTCCAAGAGTCCAAGAGTCCAAGAGTCCAAGAGTCCAAGAGTCCAAGAGTCCAAGAGTCCAAGAGTCCAAGAGTCCAAGAGTCCAAGAGTCCAAGAGTCCAAGAGTCCAAGAGTCCAAGAGTCCAAGAGTCCAAGAGTCCAAGAGTCCAAGAGTCCAAGAGTCCAAGAGTCCAAGAGTCCAAGAGTCCAAGAGTCCAAGAGTCCAAGAGTCCAAGAGTCCAAGAGTCCAAGAGTCCAAGAGTCCAAGAGTCCAAGAGTCCAAGAGTCCAAGAGTCCAAGAGTCCAAGAGTCCAAGAGTCCAAGAGTCCAAGAGTCCAAGAGTCCAAGAGTCCAAGAGTCCAAGAGTCCAAGAGTCCAAGAGTCCAAGAGTCCAAGAGTCCAAGAGTCCAAGAGTCCAAGAGTCCAAGAGTCCAAGAGTCCAAGAGTCCAAGAGTCCAAGAGTCCAAGAGTCCAAGAGTCCAAGAGTCCAAGATTCCAAGAGTCCAAGAGTCCAAGAGTCCAAGAGTCCAAGAGTCCAAGAGTCCAAGAGTCCAAGAGTCCAAGAGTCCAAGAGTCCAAGAGTCCAAGAGTCCAAGAGTCCAAGAGTCCAAGAGTCCAAGAGTCCAAGAGTCCAAGAGTCCAAGAGTCCAAGAGTCCAAGAGTCCAAGAGTCCAAGAGTCCAAGAGTCCAAGAGTCCAAGAGTCCAAGAGTCCAAGAGTCCAAGAGTCCAAGAGTCCAAGAGTCCAAGAGTCCAAGAGTCCAAGAGTCCAAGAGTCCAAGAGTCCAAGAGTCCAAGAGTCCAAGAGTCCAAGAGTCCAAGAGTCCAAGAGTCCAAGAGTCCAAGAGTCCAAGAGTCCAAGAGTCCAAGAGTCCAAGAGTCCAAGAGTCCAAGAGTCCAAGAGTCCAAGAGTCCAAGAGTCCAAGAGTCCAAGAGTCCAAGAGTCCAAGAGTCCAAGAGTCCAAGAGTCCAAGAGTCCAAGAGTCCAAGAGTCCAAGAGTCCAAGAGTCCAAGAGTCCAAGAGTCCAAGAGTCCAAGAGTCCAAGAGTCCAAGAGTCCAAGAGTCCAAGAGTCCAAGAGTCCAAGAGTCCAAGAGTCCAAGAGTCCAAGAGTCCAAGAGTACAACAGTACAAGAATCCAAGAGTCCAAAAGTCCAAGAGTCCAAGAGTCCAAGAGTCCAAGAGTCCAAGAGTCCAAGAGTCCAAGAGTCCAAGAGTCCAAGAGTCCAAGAGTCCAAGAGTCCAAGAGTCCAAGAGTCCAAGAGTCCAAGAGTCCAAGAGTCCAAGAGTCCAAGAGTCCAAGAGTCCAAGAGTCCAAGAGTCCAAGAGTCCAAGAGTCCAAGAGTCCAAGAGTCCAAGAGTCCAAGAGTCCAAGAGTCCAAGAGTCCAAGAGTCCAAGAGTCCAAGAGTCCAAGAGTCCAAGAGTCCAAGAGTCCAAGAGTCCAAGAGTCCAAGAGTCCAAGAGTCCAAGAGTCCAAGAGTTCAAGAGTCCAAGAGTCCAAGAGTCCAAGAGTCCAAGAGTCCAAGAGTCCAAGAGTCCAAGAGTCCAAGAGTCCAAGAGTCCAAGAGTCCAAGAGTCCAAGAGTCCAAGAGTCCAAGAGTCCAAGAGTCCAAGAGTCCAAGAGTCCAAGAGTCCAAGAGTCCAAGAGTCCAAGAGTCCAAGAGTCCAAGAGTCCAAGAGTCCAAGAGTCCAAGAGTCCAAGAGTCCAAGATTCCAAGAGTCCAAGAGTCCAAGAGTACAACAGTACAAGAATCCAAGAGTCCAAAAGTCCAAGAGTCCAAGAGTCCAAGAGTCCAAGAGTCCAAGAGTCCAAGAGTCCAAGAGTCCAAGAGTCCAAGAGTCCAAGAGTCCAAGAGTCCAAGAGTCCAAGAGTCCAAGAGTCCAAGAGTCCAAGAGTCCAAGAGTCCAAGAGTCCAAGAGTCCAAGAGTTCAAGAGTCCAAGAGTCCAAGAGTCCAAGAGTCCAAGATTCCAAGAGTCCAAGAGTCCAAGAGTACAACAGTACAAGAATCCAAGAGTCCAAAAGTCCAAGAGTCCAAGAGTCCAAGAGTCCAAGAGTCCAAGAGTCCAAGTGTCCAAGAGTCCAAGAGTCCAAGAGTCCAAGAGTCCAAGAGTCCAAGAGTCCAAGAGTCCAAGAGTCCAAGAGTCCAAGAGTCCAAGAGTCCAAGAGTCCAAGAGTCCAAGAGTCCAAGAGTCCAAGAGTCCAAGAGTCCAAGAGTCCAAGAGTCCAAGAGTCCAAGAGTCCAAAAGTCCAAGAGTCCAAGAGTCCAAGAGTTCAAGAGACGAAGAATTCAAGAGTCGACTAATCGAAGAGTTCAAGAATCGAAGAGTTCAAAAGTTCTCAGTTCCAACCCCAAATATTATCCAAATTTGAAATCAATGTGTGCAGCAACAAATCCCAATCGGATGTGACGGAATCACGTTCAATCAAATAGCGAGCAGCATTCGACGATAATATTAGAAAATTGCTAGATTCAAGAAAGCAGCGCTGTAGGGAGGGTCATGTGCAGACACGTGTCGGTCTGCCCCCAGTCATGTTCGACAAACAGAAACAACGCCGCGAGTTCAAACAGCTTCCCATCGGCTGCTGCTGGCCGGATCAGAGCAGGTCAATCCAAGAGCAACAATCAGCAATTAATCACCTCGCTAACTATCTCAACACGTCCTGCATTCTAATTTGTCAATTTTGTCTGGTTCAGCACCTTCAGTTGGATTTCGCTTTGTGAGGCTCCGGTCGGGCGTGTTTTACCGTGCGTGTTTCATTGGTCATTGGTCAACGAAGGAATGAATGGAATTGAAATTCCGATTCCGATGCGGGATTCATCACGTGTCACTTCATTTCGTGCAATTATCAGCTCTGGTCAACAACGTTGCATGCTTGGTTGTATGGTAACAGTTGTGGCTACAACGACCAGATTTTGGGAAAAATGTTATCCAGTTATGTTACAATGAAACCGTTTCGTCTACTACTCGTTAATGCACAGCAGTTCAAATTGGGCTGCTGTCGCCACTTGATAGTTCAACTTGAGGCAAAGTTTATTCTAATCTACTGCTAAGTGACAATAGCAGCAGTGAAGTCGATGAACACAATAGAAGCGAACACTGTTGACACAGGCCCGGAACGAGAGATACGCATGAATTAATATGTTCAGCTGCCATAACGATCCAATTTAGCACACAGTCCAACGGCAAACAAATGCCATTTCCGTTGGGTGGCCATCCGTTGGGGGCCATCCTTGACGGATGAGTGAGACATCGAATCAATTTACTAATGAGTGCCAATTAGATTGATCCGCCCGCGGTCGCAAGGTCAGACAACACGACACCTACTCACTTGATTGAATCATCAGCGCCCCCTGCCGAATCGCCACCCAATTAGTACGCTATCGAACAAATCACGCCGCGAAGTTGACAAACATAGGAACATGCTATAAACTACTTTTACGAAAAGGGGAAGAAGTTTTCCGTTCGTTAACACCTTTGCTATCGCCGTTCGGGCCGAGCATATTTCACACGGTGCCGATGGTAAAATTTTCTTTCGTCCTCCCCGGTGACTACGAAGAGAGGAAAACTTTTCCGACCATCTCGACAGCTATCAAGCCTCGCTAGTCCAACTAGGTAATGCCGTAGGATGCCTCAGACGACGTGTGAATTGAGTTTTCAGGTCAAATAAAGGAACCAATATAGAACGAGCAAAAAAAACGAGCTTTGAAAACTTGAAAGTTTCGGATGTTTTTTTTTTGTGTGACAACGACGACCCTGACGGAGCGATGCCTTTTCTGAATCGAATAAATCAACTGCTGAGAGAGAAAAAAAGCAAAGGAAATAAATTGGGAATGCATGTCATTTGATGGATTTTTGATTGCACTTTAAAGTCGTTCGTCATAAAGCTTTGTAACCTGGCCCAGTGTTGAACCGCGTAATTGGATAACATAGCACACTACTAATGAAACTATACAATAAATAATTAGCACTTTTTTGTGATGAGGTTTTTATTGTAATTTGAAACTAAAAGTTACAAAACTGCTGGGGTGTGATTTTATTGAAATAAAAATATCTATAGAATCCAGAATTATGTAGAACGAATACCATCAGTATAAAATATGTATTGTTTTCACTTACATATTAAATTATGTTTAGTTTTTGATAATATTGAACTGGAAAGTTTCAATTTTCGTAATATTTTGAAATTCTAGTTTTACCTATCCATGCTCCGGAACCGGAGGCCGAATCCGGAAAGAAAAATTCAATAGCAGTCACTAACCATAAGATCATCTATAAGCCAACTCCAAGATAATTCAGGGCACTTTTTCACATGCGCTCACACAGAGACACACAGACATTGTATGGCCTTTCTTTTCGAGAACGGTGGAAACTTGTAGTAAGATCGATTTCATGGTAAAGACTGTTCCAGAAAGTATGGACGCAACCAAAAACCGCTGCCATTTCGCAATGGTTCAGAATCTGTCAATTTTTATGGCTACGTCTTATTGTTCACACTCTTCTCTAACCACTTGTGCAGTTGTTTATTCGTTTTCATTAATTTGTTCCGGAATGCGTGGACTTTCAGCAGAACAACGTCGGAAAATAGTGCACAGAACGCAGATTGTCACTGAGAAAGATAGCAAAAATGGAAAGAGTAAGTGAAAAAGCCGTGCGAAATGCAATCAGGAAGTTCGGTGAGGATAAACCGAAAACGGGTCGAAAAAAAGGTCCTACTAACCCTCATCGATATCGATTGAAGTCGAAAAATTTGGTAAGAAAGCTATTGATTGGCAAGCAATTTGTAGCTGCGGTAAGATTTCAAAATCCTTCATCACCACTGCTTCAATGAACAGCGAAATAGACATCAAGAAATGTTTACAAAAACGACTTCTACCCATGATTCGAAGCCACAAGGATCCTGTTGTCTTCTGGCCAGATCTTGCTTCTTGCCACTACTCGAAATCAACGGTAGAATGGTATACTACCAAAATATCACTTTCGTCCCAGAAGACATGAATACACCAAATTGCCCACAACTTCGACCAATTGAGGAATTTTGGGCATTAACGAAGGCACATCTTAGTAAACATGTCTCGGCAGCCGAAACCATTCAACAGTTCGAAAAAAAATACAGAAAGTGTCAAAGCTTGTCGCCAAGAAGTATGTACGGAATTTAATGAGGAACGTTCGCAAGAAGGTGCGCCAGCTAGTCTACAATGGCTAAGTAGCAAATGTTGAGAATAATATTCTGTTGTTGTAGTCTAATATTATCAGTATATCGAATAAAATTTGAATACCTAACACATGTGAATTATTTACAGCGAAATCAAAATGCGCCTATAACTTCTGGGACAGCCTTTATTATTCTACCTCGTCATGAAGCCAGTAACTCACAAGAGTGTGTTATATTAGACACAAACGCTCCCAGTGTTAGTGAGATAATCCAAATTGCTTACCACTGAATTTCGTTATAAATAACGAAGCACATAATCATTCAAGCTTGGAACTAGAAGACGAAATCTAAAAATTTTTGAAAAAAAAACGTTTACATATATTTGGAACGATCCACAGAAGGTGTACTCTCCGACGCTGCTGGTTGAATGCGTTTTCTCACCCCGATGTCTGCTTCCATCCAACGCACAAGAATAAATGATCGATTTTCGACCACGGTTCTCCTTTTACATGCGCTCAGTTGAAGATATGTCCCTGACTACCTCAAAATCATCGTCCTTGCGCGAAAAAGCCAAGCAAAAGCAAAGAGTTTTCCGTGTTGTTTTCAAAGTTTGAGAAAACTTAATTTTTGAGTTGTTTGTAATTATCTAACACTGTTCAAAATATTACCCTAAATTCCTGATCATATTTTTGATGAAATGGCGAAAGAATTATATTGCTGCCGTTAATAGAAGTCGAGATATTCACGATTAAGTTCTGCCCGTATGGCTAATTTTGAAAAGACGCCCCATTATAAAGTAAGTCGTATTCACGACAAAACGAGTTGTTCCCCAGATATGGTTGCTCAAAGCAGGACATGTTTTTCGAACTAGTGTGCACCGACAAACTCCGAGAAGAAGGATAATCGGGAGCGGGTCATTTCGCCGGAAGCCATTCTGCCGAAAGCCATTCCGCCGAAAGTCGTTTCGCCGAAAAGGTTATTTTGCGAATGGGTCATTTTTACGAAAGGGTAATTTTGAATACATAACATAATTTGTTAGAAAACTGTAAATTCTGGCTATTCATAGTGAATATCTATTTGTTTTCATATCTCCTGATTAATTGATTTGTCGCAGCCACATAACCGAAACCAAGATGGCTTGGCGGGACAAAGTCGCCGAGGCGATGTCAGCTGAGTTGGCCGCCGACCCGCCGGAAAGGTACACTAATAAAGTTACCAATTTTTCAAGTCTCTAGAGTAAACATAATCATTTTTATTACTCTTTTTTATCAATTCCAATCACGATATTAAGACTAATAAAGAATTTGGCGAAATGACCCTTACCCGTTCCTGAGATATGGTTGCTCAAACAGGAACATGCTTTTTGAACTGGTGTGCACCGACGAACCCCGAGAAAAAGGAGAAGCTACCTTCGAAGATTTTAGTTGAGCAATTGCGATAACCTGACCGAAATATAAAGAATGACAGAAAAAAAAAACGATTTTCCTTCTCGACAATACATCATCGCACAAACCGAAAAATGTTCGTGACACGCTGAGAGGTTTTCAGTAGGAAGTGCTTGACCATGCGGGTTACTCACCAGACCTGTCTCCACCCGATTACCATCTCTTTGGCTCGTTGGGTCACGTGCTTTTCTGAGCAGCGCTTCGATTCTTAAGGAGTAAGGCCACCATGGAACAGAAATTTTTTGGTGAGTCTACAATTTTCCTAAAACCCTCTAGAATGAGAAATAAATGTCTTGTGGTAGAAACGAATCTCGAATTTTATGCATCTTGAGACAACTTTAAAAGCTTTCTTCTCAAAACACGATCTTAAAAATCGGGCGAACCCATAGCAGCATTAAATCTTGTTAACTTTGTTATAAAAAATACAGTATGAAATTTTCATGTAAAAATTAGTATTTTCAAAATACCCTACGTGGTATACTTGTTTATGATAAATGTTAAAGAAAGCTATGGTTTTTGTTCCAGACTTAAATTTGAAGACACAGCCGGTTCACCCGTTTTGGACTATCCGGAAAACTAGCCGTAGCAACTTGGTCATGAAGAGACTATTTTTTATCGGAATTATGCAACAATAATTTTTTTTGTACGTTGAAGTACACTTGATTAAAAACTGAAAAATAAATTTCGATAGCTTTCACTATATTTTCGGAAAACGTTTCTGAAATTGTCCTATTTTTTGACGCGCATTGTGGCCTTAGTCCTTGAGCAAATTTGATAAGCTCACTCTGCTCAATACCAAAGCTGTCAGTTCTACTGACTAGATATCCACATGTTACCAGAATGATGGGAATAATTTTTCGAAAGCGATAGTATCGGTATTTTTTTCAATATGCTTGAATTCATTGCTTCAAGTTCGAGTACAGAGCAAATTTGTTTTGCATCATGTGCGATCGGACGATATACCATAATCAATTGTTGATACCGAAATAGTCTCTCGGCAGTCGGTTGCTTAGAGTTTAATATAATGAAAAGCTGGAACTACTTCATATCGAGACCAAACTTGCTTATCTGTTTCAACAAACAGACTCCGTAGCCAATTGATCAGTGTACAGGATCATTGCATGGCCAATAAGTATTGTTCAAAGTTGCGATTGGAACATACGACAACTGGTTGGCACGATCAGGTCGATGGTCTTATATTCTGATCGACCCTGACGTTTAATACGCAACTATTTAATTTGTAATATTTTAATTTGCTCTTGATACTGAGAGAGAGACCTCCTTTTCAGTCTTCATCTACAAAAAACCAATGGAATAGTCTGATGAGTCATCGTTCTTCCGTTAAGTAAGTACCTCAACATTGTCTTTTTTCTACGTTGTTCTACCTTTTCTGTCAACTATAACAATGGTGATTACCATGCTGTTAAAATGTACGATTTGAGTTGGAATGATAAACAAAATTTGCATAAAGAAATAACGTTTTTCGATATTAGTTATTATATTATAAACTATTAACGAAAATATTCACCTCACAGTATCCACATCTTCAAAGCATCTCTGATCACCTAAAGTTCAATTTACCATTTTAATTCGACCGTTTTCGTGAATGAAGCTCAAACACCGGAACCAACGCATGAAAATTGGTAGATTTAGATGCATTTTTGCACCGCCGTTTCTCACCACAATCTCGCGTAGCATAGCAAGAAAAAAAATTACCGCGCTCATCGCCATGCCACCCACCACCATCCGCTGCGATTATGAATCGATCGACCCCGAATTTGCCGCTCGATAATTGACGTCGGCGTCAAAAAAGACGTCGTAAATTAAATTAGCCCCGTTCAGCCGCCCTCGCTGCAGCAGGCATAATTTATCATTTTGGAAGCATTGTAACGCATTTATTCTGTTGCCATTTTTTGATTGTTTTTGCTTGCTTCCCGCCGATGGCATTGACGATTCAATTTGATTTCGCTAAAGAGAAGCAGAGAAAAATGAAAACGCCACCAGCAACGGACCAAGGAGACGTTGGCTGTTCGCGTCGGAAAAGAATTTTCGAGCTAAATTATACGATAATTTTTTTTGTCTTATCTACATTGATTTTTATTAAAGTGTTTTATTAGGCTCGCACCAATCCGGATGTTTGCCTAGTCTTAACCATCAGTAAAGGATACTTGGTCCTATAATTGAATTTGTTTTGGGGATCGACCAAGCAGAATGAGGATTAAAAATCGATAGCCTACTTTGCATAAAATAGTCAGTGATTGCTTTGTTATATCATTGAAATTGTTTGGTTTGACAGTTAGCGTCGACTTCGGGTTATGTTGAAATATGTTTTTCGAATTTTTTCCAAAAAAAACAACAAAAATCTTCAGTGCACAGCAAATATTTTTCTTTCTTAGCATTCGGAAGAGCTGAAAACCGGAACCCCGCTCAAGCCAAACAATGAACAATGACTACGTTCGCTTCAGAGCCGAGCCGAGCACAGCACAGAACATGAAGAACACCGGACGGAACAACCCCACAGATCGCATTTTTTTTCATCCGTTGAAAGAAGGGGCTTAGATAGTTTTATGTTTCCGGCATTCGTTGAAACCGAATGTTTCATCAAAGCCCCCGCCTTGACTTTTACTTTTTACGTGCACTCCGGTGCTCTGTACATCACCGAACTGGGGGCCCCCATGGGCACCGAAACGCAATGACTGGAACCGAGTGAGGGGTTCGAGAGTTTTGTCTAGGTACCATAAGTCTCTCGTCCCTCAAAAAGCCCATTTTAAGTAGGCTTTTGTTCTGCTCGGTCAGTTTTCGGTACTCATCTGGTGATTGCACTCCAATCCGACCGGACCATCAGAGATGCGGTAAGAACCGAGGAGCACACTTGGAAAATTTGAATTGACCCTTCGCCACCGTTTGCCGTGTCCTACAGTTACAGGCTCGTCAGGATGACTGCAACAACAATAACAAGAAAGTCGCAATAAGCGATTGATGCAAAAAAATATCAACTCGATTGTTTTGATGCGAAACAGACTTAACCAAATGGCACCCAACGTAGAGCAGAGCATACAAACGGGAAAGGATGGATGATCGCAGATTGCTTGAATGAAGAGCAAGTCAAAATGAACAATATCAAGAGGTCACGAAAGTGCGGAGAAAAAATATTGACTCGATTGTTTATTAGCTGCCGTCGATTTTCGTCTTCGATCAAGTGTTTTTCGATAACCACTTCACCGGTGAAGATTTATTCTTCGTGTATTGTTCGCGAAAATTGAATTGATTATTGTGATGCAACTTGGTAATTACCACTCAAAACTAATAATCGATGGCAGCAGAAACCAAGAGATTTTACCTTTTGTGAATTTCAATAAGTTTAAATTCAAGTTTAAATTGCAAATTCGCGAAAAAATGAATATACTATACTTTTCTGGTGTTTTGTCATACATTGAATCTTCACTTCGAAAACCGACTTATAATGTGCACTAGTACGTACATGCGGTGGTACGAAAAAACGAGTCCGAGTTTTCAACCGTTTTGAAGAAAATAGAATCACGTCACAGGCACGAATGTCTGTTACCGGTGTGTGATTTTCGTTGAATACGGTTCTGAGGTAAAGACAGGATAATGAAAGGTAAAAGTGTCTAACTCCCGTATAGTTGACGAAGGATATTTTCAAAACTGATTGTAAAACTGTTTTAACCTGTAGGGCTGCCTATTTGATGACTCTAAAATGTTCAAGGCAAGTTCGACAGTCTCGCGATTTCGGTTCCGGAAACAGTTATTCACCTTGGATCGATTTCTCGTAAAATGTTAATGAGAGAGACACCATTACACCAGTAGATGGATTTCAAACGGTTTTTTTTCAATATGAGCTACCAGTTATGATTCAACCTTTTAATATATTCAATATTCAACAGATGCCAAATCGATTAAAATGAATCTAATACGGTTTCTGAAAGGTCATAAAATAAGGAAAGTTTGAATAGAAATATTAAAGGGTGTTATTTTTGGACTCATTTAAATTTGTGTTCAAATTGCCTTACAAAAAATCGAAAAACTCCTAAACGTGAAAACGTAGCAACATGCCACTTTTAACAAAATGATGGTTTAAAATAAGCTTTATAAATGATAAACAAGAAAATTACTGGCGAAAATAGGTTCTTCGTTTAGCAGTTTAAATTTATTTATTTCCATAAAGACGGCAAGTCGCTTCTTCGGCGAAATCGCACAAAAAAAATTTTCTACAATTCTGCTGTGAAGTGTAATAAATTTTAAATCCAATTAGGATAGTTAGATTACAGATTTCAATCGAAAAGATGCATCGATTGATTGCAAACATCTTTTATGAAGACACCAACTACAAAATAAAATAAATTTATCATCAGTGCATTGGCAGATTATGTTGGACTGTATTTAGACGGTTTAGGATTCGAATTATTGTAGTTGTTTTGTTTCTGTAACTGTTTTAAAAGATGGTGGTTTGTATGCCGGTATGAGAACGACAAACAAGACTTATTTCAAATGGGCATTTTCCCACCCTATCCGTCCATTTAGATTCGTTTATTCGATAGATTTAAACGGAAATAAATAAATAAATAAATCAATAAATAAATTATTAAATAAACAAATAAATGAATGAAGAAATAAATAAATAAATAAATAAATAAATAAATAAATAAATAAACACATTCCAATCTCCACAAAAAAAGAAAAATAAACGGCCCTTTCCAGGGCATTGAAAATAATGGTTTTCGAAAAACATATTCCACCTAGATTTAAAAATGTTTGAATGGGGCACAAAAACACTGTTGAAATATAGTTTGACAGTGATTTTGAGAATATTAAGTGATTTTTTGCAATAGTTTGTAGTTCTACGTCAACAGTTCGAACAACCCCGTAGCGCTGCTCCGTGTAGTGTTCAAATTTTCTTTCCAATAAATTTATTTTCACTTCATACGTAAAACCAACCCAAAATATGAACTTTTTGTTTTTTGTGTTTTTGTTGTTGTTTTTGTTGTGTTTTTTTTGTGGTTTTTGTGTTTCTTGTGTTTTTTTGTGTTTGTTTTATGTTTTTTGTGTATTATGTGTTTTTGTGTTTTCTGTGTTTTTGTGTTTTTTTGTGTTTCTATTTCTGTTTTTTTGTGTTTTTTGTGTATTTTATGTTTTTATGTGTTTTCTGTGTTTATTTTGTTGTTTTTTTTTGTGTTTTTTTGTTTATTGTGTTTGTTTTGTTTTATGTGTTTTTTAAATGTTTATTGTGTTTTTTGTGTTTTTGTGTGTTTTTGTGTTTTTGTGTTTTTGTGTTTTTGTGTTTTTGTGTTTTTGTGTTTTTGTGTTTTTGTGTTTTTGTGTTTTTGTGTTTTTGTGTTTTTGTGTTTTTGTGTTTTTGTGTTTTTGTGTTTTTGTGTTTTTGTGTTTTTGTGTTTTTGTGTTTTTGTGTTTTTGTGTTTTTGTGTTTTTGTGTTTTTGTGTTTTTGTGTTTTTGTGTTTTTGTGTTTTTGTGTTTTTGTGTTTTTGTGTTTTTGTGTTTTTGTGTTTTTGTGTTTTTGTGTTTTTGTGTTTTTGTGTTTTTGTGTTTTTGTGTTTTTGTGTTTTTGTGTTTTTGTGTTTTAGTGTTTTTGTGTTTTTGTGTTTTTGTGTTTTTGTGTTTTTGTGTTTTTGTGTTTTTGTGTTTTTGTGTTTTTATGTTTTTGTGTTTTTGTGTTTTTGTGTTTTTGTGTTTTTGTGTTTTTGTGTTTTTGTGTTTTTGTGTTTTTGTGTTTTTGTGTTTTTGTGTTTTTGTGTTTTTGTGTTTTTGTGTTTTTGTGTTTTTGTGTTTTTGTGTTTTTGTGTTTTTGTGTTTTTGTGTTTTTGTGTTTTTGTGTTTTTGTGTTTTTGTGTTTTTGTGTTTTTGTGTTTTTGTGTTTTTGTGTTTTTGTGTTTTTGTGTTTTTGTGTTTTTGTGTTTTTGTGTTTTTGTGTTTTTGTGTTTTTGTGTTTTTGTGTTTTTGTGTTTTTGTGTTTTTGTGTTTTTGTGTTTTTGTGTTTTTGTGTTTTTGTGTTTTTGTGTTTTTGTGTTTTTGTGTTTTTGTGTTTTTGTGTTTTTGTGTTTTTGTGTTTTTGTGTTTTTGTGTTTGTGTGTTTTTGTGTTTTTGTGTTTTCGTGTTTTCGTGTTTTAATGGCCCTTATTACCGTTCTCACTTCCACTTCCACTTTCACATTCACTTCACTTACATGTCACTTCACTTGATTTTCCCTATTACCAGTATCACGCAAAGTGAAGTGATCACTGTAGTAGAAAAAAACTTATTTTTTCAACAAAATGTTGGTGACGTGTTGTTCATAATGACATCTAGTGCACCCAAGTAATTACTTTTGTCTCTGAAACGACTTCCGTAATAAAGATTTACATTCACTTCACTCGATTTTCACCGTGTAGTGATACCGGTAATAAGGGCCAGTGTTTTAGTGTTTTAGTGCACATAAAAAAATTATTTTGAAAAAATTGTTCGAAATAATTTTGAAAATTGAGGACGAGTACAACGTGATGGGATAGTCAATGCCTTTCACGCAGCCCGTTTTTTCGGAAATCAATTTTTTTCGTGAATTTTATGCAGTAAGTTTATGTTTATTGTATTATCTGCGATCCGTGACAGTGTCATTCAAATATTATTTTTTAATTCTAATGAAAAAGTGACGAAAAAAATTATTTTACAACAACTTTTTTAAAGAATAATTGTTTTTCAATCTCTTGGAAAGATATTTAAATTTTTTTATTTAACAAAATTTTCTATACGGCGCATTGCCTTAGCTCTGAAATGCTGAGAATTAAAACAGCCATTTTTTGCTGGGTGATTTTACGAATTCTGACACACAGAATTTTTAAACTTAGTGCATCATCCAGTTTGAAGAAGATATATTTATTTGAGAACCCCTAGCTTTGTTCGCCTGTCATCAGGCGCGGCAACTATGGGGGTCAAAGCACTTTTTGCCCCCCAAAAAATTTATTGGAGGGGCCATGCCCCCCTCCCCCCAATATTTTGGCAACTGGAATAAATATTAGAAAATTTGCTAGAAATATCTTATGATATAACCCTTTTTTCTGTTATCTCCGTAGTTCGTTTCCGTAATCTTTCATATTTCTTAACTAAGTTACTAAAATTTTTGAACTAATTTTCTACAATGTGAAATGTGCTATACTTTCCCGCTTTCGAATATTGGTAAAATATTTGTGATTTTTACTTGGTTGCATTGTTCTAACCTCTCCTTTTCCTTTATAAAAATGCTTTATATATAGCAAAGTTCAATGATCTGCAGTAATAATTTTTTGTGCCCCCCCCCCTAATATTTCATGTAACTTGCCGCTCATGCCTGTCATGAACATATCAGAAGTTGTTTTTGGAGAACGTAGTGTGGAAACTTTAAAGCGAGTTATTTCAGAAAATGAAGCTCGTTATTTCGCACTTGGTGTTTATTCTCTTCTTGAGCCTGACAGGCACTATTGAATCAAGCTATGGAAAACTGTGTAAAATGTGATCATCTAAGCTATGAACAACCTACATCACTTCAAAATATGTCGAATATCATCAATGAAGATTTGAAGGCTTCAGCTCTTAAGAAAAATATCCGTTCTATATGAGAGTGGCAATTACTTTGAATAATAAAATGCCGCGTTCCGTTCACAACTTTGCCTACTGAACTAGAGGCATATCTAGTTATCAACACTTTGAATGTAGAGTAAAAAGCATTTACTATACCGAGGATTATAGGGTGATAGAGCTAGTTAAGGAATAACTTTACCTGATCGAATAAAATTTCAAATAGTATACTCTAAATATTTATCTAGCAGATCTCAGATATTTATCTGAGAGTTGGGAATTTGAATAGTTTTAGCTAATCCTACTTCAACTAATCGATTCCCAAGGAAGGGTTTCAAAATAGAAGCAGACTATCAGCACGGTTACCCTCTGATTGTGGTTCACCAGCCCCGTTTCTTGAGGCTAGACCTCATAACAGCAAATGAAACAGAGAGCAGTTGCGAAGAACCGACCGATAACAATTTCCATTGTCTGTGTCGTCTCGTTCCTCAAACATTCGGCAATTGTTTGCCTCGGTTTACTTCAAGTTTTTGCTCAGTAGCTAATATTGCGGCGTTAATTCCTGCCGACGCAGCAGCAGCAGCAACATCAGCAGCCCAGGAGGAGCTGTCCGAAGCAAGTTGATTTAAATTCGCACGGGTCAGTGGGTCCTGTCAGCGTTCGGCAAGGTGCGGTTGGGGTTGAAGTTGGTGAAAGGGTTGGCTTGACTCGAAAGGGAAATGAGCTGACTGGTTGTAACAAAGCTGAGAATTATAAACTCTTATCCCTCTTTCCGTTTGCTGGATGGATAGATGGATGTGGTGGCAATGGCTGTCGGTTGGAGGTATCCAAGTATTCGAACGATGGACACAGAGCAGCTAAGAGTAAGAGCGGCCGGAAGACCAGAAGATGCTGTGGGTTGCACCGTGGTGAGAAACTTTTGCAACATTGAAATGAAGATGAAAGGACGGGCTCTGGAGTCTGACAAGAGTTGCTGCCTTATTGAGGATTAAGAGCAGAAGGAAGCAACATTTTATTGTGAGATAAGTAGAGCCGGCCATCATCAGGTACCGCCAGTCCGGCACGCAGGAAGTTGCATCACTTTTGTTTGCCGTTGTGGTGGCGCGTCTGCCAAACCTGATAAGAGCAAAAGGTGGAAAGTTTTCGACCGGCACTCGGATCCTCTTCCGATTATTAGAGAACGGAAATCTGAAGTGAATAATTAATTTCACCTCATGTGGTTTACGATTCTTCACAGTTGAATGGTATGCTACCAGCCCGGGCAAGCACCGGGTAATTGATACAGATGGGGTTGGTTCGGGAGAAGGAAGAGCTTTTGGGTATAATTTTTCTTGGCTAGATAGCTTATACTGAGAAACAAGATCCATTGGAGATACTGCGTGTTCCATGTATTGATCAGAATAAATTACTTGCTTTTTTTTAATGTGTTTGTGACATAATTAGGTTTAATACTATAAAATTGTATGAATTTGTCTTGAATTTTTGGAGGTTAGGGATCAATTTTTTTTTAATGCTAACTAGAGTCAATTTGAACGGAGATTTTACGGAGAAACAGAACTTTCATTGATATTATTGGTGTTGATTGCAGAGCTGTGGAAGAGGCTTCTACACATTTTAAAATTGAGACGAGCATTTTTCATGTAGAAGAGTGACAGATTTTTTATCCAAAATATCTTGAGTTTTAAAAGGCCAGAGACAGCCCTAAGGGATGCAAAATTTCGGCCAAAAAAAACTACCTTCCATGCCAAGTGATTGAAAGCTGTATCCAGCATTATTCAATTGGTCCTTTTCATCAAAGAAAATTTCGCTCAAATCTATTCAACAGGATAATGGAAGAAATCAAATAATTAGGTTTTTTAAGAACCAAAAATCGATGTTTGATGTAAGTCATACTTTAGTTACGATACTGGAAACGAAAAATGAGAAATCTTGCACAATTCATACAATAAATGAACTAATTGGAATAATTATTGATATTCGGAAGTGTGAGGTAAGCGTGTCATCGCGTCATCCATTTATGCATTGTTTAGTGTCTTTAAATATTTTTTTTTAACTTTTGAAACGTTGGCCGTTAACGTGAAATAAACATTTTAAAAGCAAACTGCCGCAACTAGGTTAAATCCGTGTATAAATAAACGATATAAAAAGAATTCACTATTGATCAAAGCAAGCGAGAAAATAGTAGCAGCTGAAAATTTGAGACTATATAAGAAGAGTTTACCAAAGATAGACGAAGTTATCAATGTTTTCTTCATTTAAATATTGCTAATCTGTTGAATGGTTTGTATTTCAATTTCTGTTGGGAGGAACGAGACAACAACAGAGACTAGAACTCATTTTATAGACGACTTTCACAGGTAGGCAGAATTGTCGTTTTGCTAATAGTAATAATAATAACAATAATAATAATAATAATAATAATAATAATAATAATAATAATAATAATAATAATAATAATAATAATAATAATAATAATAATAATAATAATAATAATAATAATAATAATAATAATAATAATAATAATAATAATAATAATAATAATAATAATAATAATAATAATAATAATAATAATAATAATAATAATAATAATAATAATAATAATAATAATAATGAAAAAACGTGTTATTGTTTTATGTTATTGACAAAGAAAAGTATCGGTTCAGTAGATTTTGCAGAATCGTGTTCACGGACCTCGAAAAATTGGTTTTCAGAAAAAATCGTACTACAAGAAAATGTAAAAAAAAACGATTTTCCCATACATCAAATTGGTCAATGAGTTTGCAGATCAAGGTAGTGTAGGACCAGACGCGTATACGCGTGTCTCGACACTTGAAAAAATAATTATGTTATGAAAACTCTTCTCTAAAAATATAACGAATTTCGTGAAAACTCGAAATCACTCTTTCTGATTTGAATCAAACTTTTTGGTCATTCAGACTTTGTGTCAAAAAGTCACTTTTGATACTTTTTTTTTAAATTGATCCAGACAGTCTTTTGAAAAGGGCTAAACATTTTTAACTATTTTTTTTCAAAGAGCTATTGTCAAAAATGATAAATCCTACAAAAATTGTTACATTAGTGATTTTCACAAAATCAGTCAAATTAAAAAAAAAGAAAAATACTGGAAAAAATTCTTATCGAGCCCTACACTGAAAAAATTGGGATTAAAAATTTATAATCGATCCACAAAACAAAACCATTAAAAACATTATTTTGATAAATTTTTGTCCCAAGATAGGTGATTGAGCTGTTCCAATTATAGATTGCCAGATGGGCACATTCAAGGAAAAAAAAAAGGTTTTCCAACAAAATTTCTTGTCCAAAGTGAATTTTTTAACCAGTGTGTTTTCATTAAAAAATAGCTAAACTGAAAGTCATAACCATCCAAGATTCCAATGAATCTAAATTTTCACCAAATACCCTGTTGCTAGTTGCCCTATATTTGCAAGAAAAAGCTTTGTTAATTACGCTAGTGACGTTAGGGGCCAATTCGGGACTATACGGCGGGTGGCCCATCAATTCGACGTTTTGGGTGCTCAAATATTGGCGGTATACCAATGGTGGTGACGGTCTTACTATTCTCTAAAGCAACGGTAGCGATATTTCCGTTTATACCGAAAAGACAAGCCACCATTTTCTTTGAAGTGCTTCAAACGTGAACAATTTTTGTTGGATTTAGTTTTCCTTGGAACATCCATACAGTAAGTACACGTTTCGTCACCTGTGTAGATGTTGTACACCAAATTTGAAGCACAACGATTGATTTTTTTCAGTATTTTTTCAACCAATCGACACGAGGCTTCTCTTTTTTTCAGCGATTGCCAAATTATGTGGGATTCAACGCGAACAATTTTTTTTTCACGCAAAATAACAATGCCCAAAGCTGCCTCTATTTCACGGTACGTCACATGTTCCATTATCATATTTTGCACAGCATCAATGTTTTCTGCAAAACAACTGATTTTTTGATGACCTTCTTTGAGTTTATCGGTAAGCGGACTACGATCACGATTGAACTCATTATAGCAGTTTTTACAGTCGCATAAGATGGTGCTACACTTCCAAAAGTCGAACTAAGTTGATTGAAGCACTTTTGTCCTAATAATCCACGACGAAAATCGTAATAAATCATAGTAAAACACCCAGCTTACAATATCTGAAAAGTTGGCAGGGAACATAACTTTTAATGTTAGGACTAAATTTCATTCAAAAAAAGAATGACGTTTTTTTCAGTAATTTAACTTCAAATTTTTGAGATCGATTTTTTTTAGTATAAAATTCGATTAGTAATGTTTTCGGTATTTTCATTCAAAAATTAGACTTATTTTGACCACCAGCACCAGCAGGAATTTGTCATTTTTCATTTAAATCCATGCACAAACTGGTAAAAATGCCTAGTCCTTTTCAAAAGATAGTCTAGATCCATTTTGGAAAAATAAAGTGAGCGAAGTGGCTTTTTGTGATAAAATCGATATGCTGCCAACTCCGAATACGATTTTGCGTGAATTTAAAGTCAATTAAAAAGGCGGGTGGGTAATGTCAGAGACATAACTGGATGTCGTGAATACAAAAACAACTGACATGTTCCTTAACACTTCCGAATAGCAATTAGTTGATCAATTGTATGAATTATGCATCCGTTTTTCACATTTTTTCGCAAAAACAAAGAAGGATTCACTTGATCTCGATTACTGTGAATTTCACACAGCAAAAAGTGCACAAATCTTATCAAACTGATCTAGATTTGCACTAAACTGAGGTTTTTTACTCTCGATTTGCGAAGAAGAAATCCTAATAGTTCTTTAGAAAACATTTAGAGCCATTAGAACGGCTGATTTTGTGTAATGCTCTCCACCGTTGCTTTTTCACCAATGCAAATGACGCAGCTGTGACGTAATCGCTCTTGTCGGAAGCGAAACTAGCTTTGCAAACGACACAAAATACATCTGCTCGCAGTGGCGATAGAATCCAAACTTTTCGATTTCGTTTGTAGCTTTTTCACTAATGGGCAGTCCTAACGGCTATAAAAATAGCCGCACACAAAATTTTAATGTCGATTATTTCATTGTGGATTTGCATTTCATTGAAAGAAACTATCAGGATGCTGTACGAGGTTTATTCCTGCCTTTCAGAAGGATCAAATTGTGGAACTCACTACGTTGTTAAACACTGTTTGGAACATTTTTCTCGAACGATTTGTTGTACAGCAGCAGATATTTTGTTCTCATCCTCAGAACGCGTTTTGATTGGCTGGTGTTGACATGGGTCAAATGAGACAGGTTTTTCAATAGTGTACTATTGAAATACTTCAATGCTTTTCATATATACACGTTTAAGTTGAAAAATTTCGACTCTATTGGTAGTTAAATTATATAAATCCTTTCACAGATCACAGCTTTAAATATACGAGAAAGGCAAACGCGCCTTATGAATTATCCTCTTTGATACTCGTTTATACCAAACATTTAAGTAAAGTTTAATTTTGAATTGTTTGAGATTATGTCACACAACTGAAAATTTTATCATAAAATTGTGATCATATTTCCGATGGCATGTAGCAGAAATTATGTTGATTCGTGAGATACAACAAGAGATATTCACGATCAAAAACTTATCACTCTCAGAGGGTAAATTTTGAAAAGGCGCCCCATAGTAAAGTAAGTCTTATTCACAACAAAAAACAGAACTCCACTTTCATTTTTAATGAAACTTTGTCCCTTAGTAGGTTATTATGTTCCCTTCCAATCGCTCATATTTTTTAAGGCGGACGATTTTAGGAAAAAAGTGCTTTTAACTAAAACTTTCTTAATGATACTTTTTGCAAATATCGGGTAACTAGTATTTGGTGAAATCTCTTCACAAGTTCATTAAATTCTTAGATGATAATGACATTCAGTTTAGTTTAGTTTTCGATAAAAAGACACTGTGAAATTATTTTTTATTAAAAAAAAGTTTTTTTGTAGATTGATTTGAAATTTTTTTCTCAATTTTTTCAGTGTAGCATTCGAAATGGAAGTTTTTTAGTATTTCTATTGGAAAATTTTACTTATTTTATGAAAATTATTAGTATAATACTTTTTTTGTAGGCTTTGTAACTTTTCGTCAACTATTTGAATAAAAATGGTTTAAAAAGTTTAGCTTTTTTTTAAATACAGTCCAGATCAATTTTTGAAAAACAAAGTATTCAATGTGACATTGGAAGACAAAGGCTACATGTACAGAAAGTTTCATTCAAATCTGAGAAAGTTTGGCCAACTGCGAATATGATTTAGCGTCAAATTCGTCATATATAAATCAATTATAAAATGAAAAAAAATTGACAAACGGCTTTATAAAAAAAATAAATAAATAAATGAAAAAAAATATGTAATTATATACACATTTGCATGCGTATGAAAATCAATCATAATGTTCTGAAACCCCCTCCGAAAAACATTTTCTGGGCACGCGCCTATCTATCTATTTTCATAAAATCAAACCCAAATTAAAAGGTTCAATAGTCCCATAGAAATATCCAAGTTTGAGTTCCGGCTCTATCAGTACAAGGTGATAAGTTCCAATTTGTAGGTCATGTTCGATTATGGCCGTACGAGCTGTTTTTGGTTATACTGAACCCATTTCATTTCATTAATACCAAACCGCTATTTTAATCGGAGGTGCAGAAAATTGTGAAAAATTCTTTTAGATTGGGCTTAAATTTGGTTCAGTTTTTATTATCTGATGGACTAATGATCCGAATTTCACCACTTTATGATCAAAATTGACCCGGACTGAAATAAAAAAAAACATTTTCAACTCCACCTAGACGTGTAAAGATGCCTTTCTCATATTACTTATATTTTCAAAAACATCACTAGAAGATTCTATCAAGCTTCTATTTTTGAAACTTGCATAAAAGCAAAAACTTTCTTCGGTATAAACTACCATCACCTTTTCAATTTGTAAACAGTTGTGTCAACGATTTGTTTCAGTCTTTGTTAAGACGTAGAGCCGTCTTGAGCTAGTTTTAATATGATCAGTATCTAACGGGGAAACAGATTGGAAAACACAATGATGTAATGAAAACCGCGAAAATGTTACCGAGACGGGACTCGAACCAGTAGCTAACTCCTAACCGGGGAAATTGTTTTACCAATTAAACTACCCTGCATATGAAAACACATGAAGAGCAAGTCCAAATGATTGGACGAAACTAAGCATGCTTCGCTCTACTTAGCCACCACGGTATTCACTTACAGTTGTGTTGTGTCAAGTTAATAAAGATTTAAATGTGGCAACCCTGCACGCTATACAAATTTGAACAAAGCACGCTGTGTGCTAGGCGAGTGCGTTTTCTTCTTCTTCCGCACCAGCACGTACCGATTCGAACCGATTTTGAATGCCAGTTTGAAAGTTTTGATACTCATTTCCCTATAATTTTGGAGCCGTAAGTCGGATCTGGATGAAATTACATTGTATATTTAAAGACAATGAGAGCTTTAATTCGAATCATGATTAGTGAAAATTGGTTTAACCGTTGCTGAGAAATCGAAGTGAGTTCCGTTTTCGGATCTTTTCTTCACTATTACCGGTACGTTCGGAAGCGGAAGCCAGGCACTAGTAGTCTGTCAACTAGATGAATTTACCAGTAAATTTTATAAAAAATGTGCACTTCGCTTCGCCATCGCTTGTGAAAAAATCCTAATGAAATTGAAAATTTAAAAAATATATCTCACTGTACTACCGGAAGACGGATCTTGATCAACTTTTTCATGACTTTTAAAAAAAATTCAAGACCTTTCATTTGCATCTTAGTTTGTAAAAATCAGCTGAGAAATTTCCGAGAGGTCGTCTAATGGTGAGATAACTAAATCCTCACAAGTCCCTATCTTATGCCTCCCCGAGCGTCTATGATGACATTTGGTCAATAGAACGGCGTCGACTGGGTGCTATCGCCTTCTGCGTTAGTATCAGAATGAGAGGGTGCGAAATGGCTTGTAGGTTGAAGCCCATCCTAAAGTGCAATGTTTATCATAGTATATTACAACATATAATTCTGTTGTTTATTACATCATCTATTATTATTATTATTAGAAGAGCGTAACTTACACTGCGACATTAACTGTTATATTGTATCATAGCATATTGTTTCATATATTATCGTCTTACACTATTTCATGTTATGATATACTATGTTGGTATTATACTGCATTGCATTATATCGTATTATATTATATTATAATGTATTATATTATATTATATTTTATTATATTATATTATATTATATAACATTGTATTATATTATATTAAATTAAAATATATTACATTATATTATGTTATATTATATTATTTTGTAATCTATTATATCATTTTATGTTATATTAATTTCGTTACACTATGTTTCATTGTATTTATCAATATAAAACATTTTGCACAGGGCGTAAAAAGGAGGGAGCATCAGGGCATCGGACGAATTGATGACTGGACGAGGCATTGTGGATAGCCAGCCCAAGTCACTTGAAGGAAACTTGTTTCCTTCTGAAGGTTTGAAATGAGTCTGACGCGCCCTTCTCAAACAAACCATCAGACGGATTCAAGCATGTATAGCGATATGCTTCATCCATGCACTGGATATTATGGTTGGAAGAGCATCCTATATTCCCGCGGAATACGAGTAAGTGACTCTACTTACATATCCGCCCAACCCTTTTTGTTCGCTTTTCGCTAACAGCTATAGTAAGAAGGTGAATGGATGAGTCATATCGGGGCTACTGTAAGTCTACCCGCATCCACTGGCAAGTCCTTGAGCTTCACTTCACATCACATCACATCACATCACATCAGCTGAGAAATTTCCGAGAAAATTGAATGCGCATTTTCTCTTAGATTTGCACATATTGCCTTATAATTCCGGAACCGGCAGTCGGACAGGCATTCCAACGGTCAATACAATTTACCATACACTTACCATAGGCCTCGGCCGGGATGGCTTGCATTTCCTTCATCGAATTACTTGGGAATGGATATTTAAGTTTTGGAAATATAAAGAAAAAGTAACATGGGGTCAAATCTGGTGAATACGGTGGCTTAGCGAAGACTTTCGTTACATGTTTGTCCAAAAATTCAGTCACAATCACGCAAAATATTCAATTCTTTCGATACGAGCTTAGTATCGTCGCGTTTCATACCAATAACATAAACAATAATGTGCTAAGTCGAACCATAAGAGATGCCAAGATCCTCTTGGTGATCACAATTTTAAAAATGGTGCTCACTTCGTTTTCTGAAACATGGTTGAATAGATTTTCATTAACTTGAATTCAAGTGTAGTGTTAAAATGTAGTAGTATTATGCAAGAGAAGTCTTCAAAACTTAATTCTAAGCTTTTTAAAATACCACAATATTTAATTAATCTTCCTTCGTAGACTTAGGTCGGTACTGCCTTTCTAAGAAACCACTCCGTTTCCTCCCATTGACTTCTCAACTGACTTTTCAAGTAACATATACCGTTAACCATCATTCCAATTTCTTTTAATTCCCATCAAAGAAAACCTGGTTCCAAACCACGTGGTATCAACTTACGGAATAAAATTTTACCTGAATTGCACATTCCGCAAACCCTTGCCAGATCCGGTGACGACCTCATTAGTAGTGCGAAACCACATTTCCCATAAGGAGATACCACGAGCTAGAGAGAGAGGGAGAGATAGAGAGAGAAACACTGGGAGTAAGTCAATCGTCACGGATAATCGCCTCCAATATGACCCACATTATGCATCAGCACCACACGCCATTACCGCTCTCGATTGCACTATTAAAATCGATACCTAATCATGAACCGGAGCCGGAGCAGCGATCGTAACATTGCATCCACCGAACACACGATAACCATCAACCGCAGAAAAACGGGGACGTGCAGCAAAAACCCGCTTCCCACGTATTGCGATGAGGGCGGAACGCGTGCTGCTCTTCTAATTCACAATCAATAGCACCATCGCATCGCAAACAGGCAGCTCCAGCTTCACTGGAAAACCGAACGGTGTTTGTGGGACTTGAGCACGCAGGTAGACGGAATGTCATTTTCACTCATCTCTAGCCAACCGACAGCAAGAGCAGCAGCAGCAGCATCAGCAACGGTGCCGGCGTAGGGAAAACGATGTCGCAGTTCAAGTTTTTCTACGTGATGTGGCTTCTCCAGCCACAACCATCTAATTTTCGAACCATATGATAACGATATGCTGGGACCATGTCGGGAGAGAAAAAAAAGTGCTGCTTTTGCATTTTATGTATATCCACCAGGTGTCGGCGAAGGTTCAGCCACCGAGTCGACGAGAAATGCGAGGTATTTTATGTAATGTTGACAAAGCAGGATGTGCATGTATCGGGCCCTGGCCGTCTCCCGTCTAGGTGTCATAGGGACTCCATCGTCCCACTGCGGCTCTTTCCTGGCGTGATAAGTCATAGCTCGAATTCATGAATCGAAGGGAACTGTGACAGGACGAAGGTCGTTCAAATGGTGGCTCGTTGGAATACACACATCATCTTGCTAACGTGACCAAAATTCGAACATTCGACCGTTGATAAAAGCGAGTGCAACGGTATCATCTTCGTCAATATTACGGCTGATGAATAAATGCTTTCAGCGGGCATCTCGTCAAGCGGTTCACGGATTCGTGAAACTCGTCCATCAATCACAATAATAAAAAAAAAATATTATGAATCAATGGACAAATATTCCCTTAGAAAAAATTCCTGCATTGCAAAAGTTTTTCACTGCCTTAACACCGTTGAAAATGTGATTAAACAATATCCGTCTTCTCAAAACTCAACATCATCACCATCGGCATCATCCTTTTTGTCGTCGTCAGCAGTCAATCAGTCAGCGTCAGCCGCATTATCCTTTCAAAGTGGTCGCTCGAAACTACAAAACCGCTGCTACTGCTACTGCTGGAACGGCTCCTCTGATCCCGACAATAGTTGTTAGCTGACACGTAAACATGACCGACACCAGCAGGATCCGCCCGATAGCCAATTTCGATTCGGTGCCAAAATCACGTTAGAAGAAGCTCACACAGTTAGCTAGCTAGCGACGCACGGTGAGATGGAGGCGCGTCAAGCTTCGAAGCACATATGGGAAAAGTGGTGGGGCGTCCCGAAAAATTGTCGAAAGCGTAGGATGGGATTTTCTACGCCTCCCATGGCGCTGGTTGACATTTCGGAAGGCGGAAAACTTTCCGCGAACGGAAATCGACTCTATTCGAGCACGGTGAAAAACAACATATGCTAGAATTTGAGTAACTTAGTGATAAACGTGCTGGTGCGGCAAAAAAAAAAAACAATAAAATATTTCGCAAATTTTCTTCGGTGATTCGGCTCACTAGGTTTCTTGTTTAAATTGTATGAGTCAGTATCGACTCTGCTGCGGTGAAGAATGACGACATCGTGACGTTGCGCTACCCTGGATATGGCAGTTATAAAATTTATATTACTTTGCTCTGTTCTATAAACGAAGCGGTACGCAAAATGACAGCTAGTCTCTAGTTATGCTCGTCTGGAAGCAGGAATGCCGTTTGCAAATCATGCTTGCAGGAATTGACTCGATGAAAAATGTTTTCATGCGCTGTAAAAGTTGATGTAGACTTCTCTTAGAAAATACTCACTTATGTTTATTATCTGGTTTGCCATATTATGCTCGACCGAGTATCACTTGAAGTCGAGTCATTTGTAATTTTTTACGTGAATATGTCTTGTTTCGGTTAAAGAATTTTATCTGAACGTACAACAGCATGTTCATTTGTTGGTTCATGGAAGGTATCGATCGATATATTAGTCAACAATACGCCGTATTCTCCAGACTTGGCCCCCAGCGTTTATTATCTATTTCCAAACCTGAAAAGGTTTTCTCTAGGGAAAGAAATTGAAGGCCTTGCAAGGTCTTTTTTGTATTCAAACGGCATCAAAATGTTGGAGGACCGATGGGTAAAGTGTATCGCTCTAGATGGACATTAAACTAGTTTTCATGGTAAAAATGGCGGGTGGGTAATGTCAGAGACATAACTGGATGTCGTGAATACGAAAACAACTGACATGTTCCTTAACACTTCCGAATATCAATTAATTGATCAATTGTATGAATTATGCAAGCATTCCTCTTTTTCACTTTTTTCACAAAAACAAAGAAGGCTTCACTTGATCTCGAATACTGTGTATTTCACACAGCGAAAAGTGCACAAATCTAACCAAACTGTTCTTGATTTGCACTAAACTGAGGATAATTACCTTCGATTTGCAAACAACAAATCCTAATAGTTGTTTAGAAAATTTTTAGAGCCATTAGAACGGCTGATTTTGTGTAATGCTCTCCACCGTTGTTTTTTCACCAATGCTAATGACTGGCAGCTGTGACGTAATCGCTCTTGTTGAAAGCGAAAATAGCTGTGCAGACGACCCAAAACACATCTGCTCGCAGTGGCGATAGAATCCAAACTGATTCAATTTTTGTTAAGAGGTTTCTTTTTATGTGATTTCGTTTGTAGCTTTTTCACCAATGGGCGGTCCTAACGGCTATAAAAATAGCCGCATACAGGATTTTAATGTCGATTATTTCATTTCGGATATGCATTTCATTGAAAGAAACTATCAGGGTGCTGTACGGGATTCATTCCTGCCTTTCAGAAGGACCAAATTGTGGAACTCACTACGATATTAAACACTGTTCGGAACATTTTCCTCGAACGATTTGTTGTACAGCAGCAGATATTTTGTTCTCTTGCTCAGAACGCGTTCTGATTGGCTGGTGTTGACATGGGTCAAATGAGACAGGTTTTTCAATAGTGTACTATTGAAATACTTCAACGCTGTTGCTATACACGTTTAAGTTGAAAAATTTCGATTCTATTGGTAGTTAGATTATATAAATGCTTTCCCAGATCACTGAGCTATGAGCTTTAAAAATACGGGAAAGGCACACGCGCCTTATGAATTATCCTCTTTGATACTCGTTTATACCAAACATTTCAGAAAAGTTTAATTTTAAATTATTTGAGATTATGTGACACAACTGAAAATTTTATCATAAAATTGTTATTTCCGATGGCATGTAGCAAAAATTATGTTGATTCGTTAGATACAACAGTAGATATTCACGATCAAAAACTTATCACTCTCTCAGAGGGTAAATTTTGAAAAGGCACCCCATAGTAAAATAAGTCGTATTCATGACAAAATCGACTTTTCCTTTGTTAGGCCCGGGACTTCTCATTCCATATAGAATATGGCAGCTCACTAGATATACAGAGCACAGGAGTCGGTTTAGATGCATAGTGTTAAATTTTTCAAACGAGCGAGAATTCACAAGCACGATACGATCTCCTGAAAGCATATTCAGCTTGGAGGCTTTGCTGATGACATTAAGATGAGAAACTTTGTAATGATGATGGAAACGGGAGTGGGTCATATCGCCGAAAACCATTTCGCCGAAAGTCGTTTCGCCGAATGCCATTTCGCCGAAAGTCGTTTCGCCGAATAGGTAATTTCGCCGAAAGTCGTTTCGCCGAAAGGGTCATTTCGCCGAAAGGGTCATCTCGCCGTAAGGGTAATTTAGCCGTAAGGGTCATATCTCCTGCATGTTATGTCTCCTGTATAACTGATGTGGCGCAGCCACATAACCGAAGCCAAGATGGCTCGGCTGCACAAAGCCGCCGAGCCGACGCCAGCTGAGTCAGCCGCCGACCCGCCGTCGGAACCGGCGGCCTCTTGCATACAAACCTGTAACCGCCTCGTTTGCCCGGTCTACTCAAAGCTAGGTTTCTTTGCTTTAGTTAGGTCCGAACGAGCGGTAGCGAGCTCGGACAGCACATGAACTAAAACGATGTGGCGTAGCCGCATTAGTATTTTATCATTTTCACTTAACAAACGTAAAATACCACCTACATTTGCCTGGTAGATACACCTATGCAATTGCTTTGATGCTTACTAGCTAATAGTCAACAAGTTTTCTTGGAAACTACTTTCTGAGGTTCATGAATCAATCTTTATTCAAGAGTACAATGGTAAGTTAACAAAACGGGCGTTAATGCTATCATCTTTCGTTTGTCTTTAATTTAAATCAATTTTAATTACGATTTCAAGACGATTTCAGGATTCGGCGAAATGACCCTTTCGGCGAAATGGCTTTCGGTGAAATGGCATTCGGCGAAGTGACCCATTCGGCGAAATAACCCTTTCGGCGAAATGACTTTCGGCGAAACGATTTTCGGCGAAATGGCTTTCGGCGAAATGACCCTGATCCGATGGAAACATACATCGGACTGAAAGTCTCAGATAGGTGGCTTGGTTTGGCCATAAATGCGTCGAAGTCAAAATACGTAAATGTATGAACTCAGCTTATTTGAACGTTCGTGAAACTCCGGGGATTGATGGAAAACAATAGCATGATACTTGGGAATAGTACTCCATGAGCTGCTAGCAATTCAATCTAATTTGGATATGAAACGATAAATATCGTAAAATCCATGTTCATGTAGGTTACTATAGGAAGGCAAGGAATGTTAGTTCAGCTCTTTGGTGAAACTAGTCATCAAGAAAATATCTGCATCGCCACCAGTGTCACAGAAAAGAATTGGTTTTTGGAGGAAATCGATCAAGATTTTCAAATCTGCTTATCTGTCACGTATTTTTTACGTTCCAATCTCTCGGCAGTCTGCTTCCGATAATTTTGAATATCCTTATAACCTCACTGGAATTAGTAGACGACAATTAAGAATATTTGAATTTAATATTTGGTTAAATTATAAACTACTTTTAAGGCTAAATTCTTGTTTCTCGTTGCTAATTAGATCACGATACCCAGCTTGCTAATATATTTGAGCAATATTGCCATTTTAAAATTGAAACTACGATTTTTTTAATTTATTGTATTAATTATTGCTGTTAATCATCTATAGTGACATTATTGTATTTGTTCTACTATACAAACTCAGAGTGAAAAAATATGAAATTTACAAGTGACACAATTTTACATATGACTCAAATCAAAAGAATGCAATTCGTAGAATGACTGAATTTCACGAGAGTGCCAGTTTAAGAACCTCAAAAAAAGTACATATGTAGAATTTAAACTAAATCGGATATGTTTCAGTACTGGCGCCTGGCGGTTAAAGTTTGATCTTAAACAATCCCCGTACATGAAATTTCCGAAATCGAAAAATTTTTGCCTCGGAATTGCATGAAATGTGACTGGACTGGGATTTTGAAAATCTGAGTCCGATTGAGCTCTAAATATTGCATACAGACTTTTTTTGAGGTGCTCGATATGTTGACCACTTCCGCTTTACGAGATTAGAGATGACCCCAAATATTGGTTTCAGCTCTTTAAAAATATGTCAGAATGCATTGAAATTGTACTAGATCAACTGTAAAAATGAGCCATTTTCGACGCTCGAACATATTGGTTTCAGAAAACGTAAATTTACGCGAACTTTCCTAGGAATGTAGTTCAACTATGTTTTCTTTCTAAGGTAGGAAACATAATTATTCTACAATATATCTTGATTTCATAACGTAATTGTCACTATGAAAATATTTTCCTTGTAAGAATCAGATTTTTAACTGGCATTGACTGATCGAGTTGATGCGCGTTCAAAACAAGGCACCCCGCTGCGGCACTTTGTTTCCCTTATCAGCCTTAACATAAAATACAGACTTTTCCCGCAATTGTTTCACTAGTTCTTTATCACCCATATTTTGTTGATTTTTCAGTGAAGTATTTTTAATGATATCAGCTACAATAGTTCTGGCATCATTAATTTGAGAAAAAGAAAGATTACAGTTATTTAGGCCTGTTTCTACTTCTATAATAACTTGTTCGAGGTTTACTTTAGAAGGAATTGCATAATTTAACCCAAGATTGAGAAGTTTTGTTTGTTCGTTGGTAATATTCTGAGATGAACGATTTATTAGGAAATCTTCTGAAAACTGTATTGGAGGTTTTGGGGGGCGGCGTGTGGAATTTTTGAAACGTAAATTTTCGAATTTCTTGTGAAGAAGAATTCGTTCACGCTCAGATGCGCAATGTTCTGCAAATTTAATTTTGTTTAGGAAAATTTCGAAACCTTCCAGATATTAATAAAAAAGTAGATAAAACTCTGAATGCAACCCAAACTTCGATATCAATCTCAGTAGTCTCAAAGTTTCTAACCCCTCTTTATCCAAAATAAAAGGACTACCAAAGGTTCATAAACCTGGTAACGAAATAAGGGAAATCATTTCTCCAGTAGGGGCCCCAACTAAATAAATATCCAAATGGCTAGTAAAAGAATTCCAATCTATGCCAAAAAAATTTTTCAGTAAATCAGTTCCTAACACACAGGTATTCGTTACTCAACTTCAGAATTCAGGCGAAATCGAAGATGACGAAATGATGGTATCTTTCGATGTCACCGCCTTATTCCCAAGTGTCCCAGTAAAGGACTCAATCAATCTGTTGGAAGATTGGTTACTTAAACAAAATAGTAGTAGTTTATGGAAATGCAAAGTACGGTCTTATCTTACTCTAACCCGGCTTTGCATGAATGTAAATTATTTCGAATTCAGAGGGGAATTTTATAAACAATTACAAGGGGCACCAATGGGAAATCCACTCTCCCCGTTTTTATGTGAATTATTTATGGCAAACCTTGAAGAACTTTTAAATAAGCAGAGATTATTACCTAATCGCTGGTGGTGATACGTAGATGATATATTTTGCATCATCAAACGCAACGATTTATCAAACTTCTTAGAAATAATTAATAATTTACATAAAATTAAACCATAAATTCACCTATGAGAAAGAGAAAGACCTTACCTTTCTTGGATATTCTTATTATCCGGGAGGCAAAATTCTTAATTTTCGAAATATATAGGGAGCCAACCAATACGGACCGTGTCATACTAAATACTTCTAATCATTCCCATCAACACAAAATGGCAGCATTCCACCATATGATTCACAGAATGCTATCTTTGCCCCTTAGAAAAGATGCTGCGATAAAAGAGAAAAACTTTATTTTCGAAATTGGAAAGTTCAATGGATATCCAGAGCATACAATTCAAACCATCTTCGATAAAAAATTAAGACTGTTGAAAAAACAATCACTTACAACTTTGACCCCCCCCCTTCTGAAAATTTTAAAAGAATATCGGTGGACTTCAATCGAAATCTTTCACACCCATTAAAATCAAAACTAAAAAAATTTGATTCGTGTTAAGTGTTCAGCAGTATGAACTACCAATTGAAAATTTTACTAGGTTCTTCAAAAGATCATACAGAGAATTTGGAAAAGTTTGGGGTATACAAAATCTCGTGTCCTCATTGCGATAAAATATACATTGGACAAACAAAGCGAACACTAGACATTCGTTTCAAGGAACATATCTCAGAAATAGCGAAAGCATCCAAAGAATTGGAAAAAGGACTACCACATCACTTCAAGTCAAAAGTAGCAGAACATGCCTTTTTTGAAGATCATGAACTCACTACTAATGACATAAAAATCTTAATACAAATTTCCAATCCATGGAAATTAGATTCAGCAGAAAGTTTAGAAATATTCAAAAACAACTCCATCTCTTTATTAAACCGAGACCAAGGGAATAGATCTTCTTGGCTTTTCCAGTTACTATCCAAGATAAAAACAAACATAGAAAATACTTAACTCTTCCAGTTTTCTGTTACCTGTTTTTACCTTTTCAATTTTTTTGGTTCGTTTTGTGGTTTACCTACTTACGTTTCTACCTACTTACGTTTGTATAAAAGGAACTTCACTGCAGCATTCTTTCAATAAACTTATAAAACCGATACACTGAAGAAGGATGCAAATAGCATTCCGAAATACGTATCTGTATTATAACGTTTGATACACTTTCGGAAAAATAGTGACTGTGAAAATAGTGACTTTGTGAGAGTGTAATGACGTGATATAGTGGAATTCAACGGTATAACAACAGTACTATTAGTAAGAATATTCTACTAACAGCTCAAACAGAAATTTAGTGAGGGAAAGTGAATTTCTAGGCCAACCTGGAGCGTAAGATCTACTCCAAGAATTTTGTTGTCAAAACTGAGGAGACATTGATAAATGAAACGAAGAAAGAACTCAAAAACATGCCTCCTTCGCATGTTTTCGTCCGCCATAGGAAATGTGCTGGTTAACTGCCGGAAGGCTGCTTGCAAGGGCGTAGGATTAATTGGAAATAAAGCTTAAATAATTACCTTGCATGGAAATTTATCAAAAGCTGCCTTTGCTTTTTTTATCGCCATCCGAATAAATTCATTGCATGCATTTTAATGCAAACGTTACTCAAAAAAATTCCCTTGAATCAGAAAACTAAGGCTCCTCATCTTTAGTGCTTATTTAGTGGTCGCCAGAGGCATTGGTGCTTCGCAGTTGGAAGAATATCATGACAATCCTAAAAAACCGACGACAAGAATTTCGTGGCCCATTGAATCACCCTAGTCCGCTCCGGAACACTCATGCCGACCAACCAACGCTAAAAGTCCTCGCGAGTTTCGCATCAACATAACCATACAGGCTACTGAAGTGCGCTCGCGTTCGAGTTTTCAGTCCAGAGTTAGCATGCACAACACTCAAAAACAGGATAGCTTATACATCTTGCTTGTTCACCAAATTATTCATTCGCGCTATTGAGCTTGAGTTGGAGCGACCACCCCGTTACTGATCGCGATTAACTGACATTCTACAGGGAATTTCTAGATGATCCGACCTGGGACTGGCAAATTATTCTTCAATGTACATCTTCTGGTAACACCAGAATTCATTGATCAGCCGTCGGGCACCGGCCAGGCCCGAATGTACATCCCCTAAGGATTGGGAAGGGAGGCCGTATATACTACGGAAGAAGGATATTTGTTAGTATAAATTTCATGTAGGAAAGTATTCGCGCGCGATTTAGTATGTTCCGGTTTCAAAATGCTCGGATGTACCACTAAACTCACACTAAATTCCCGAGTGAACGTTTCAACAATATCCAATATTGAAGTCCCGGAAAGTCTTGATTCACAGTTCTTATTCGTGGAAACTGAAGGAATATTTGAAATACTATTGCGTAACGAATAAAAACTTCCTGATTTTTTCTAAACGGAATTATCTGCTACAAAATTAACGAGTGAATAGGATTTATACAAACCAGTTGATTAATTGTAGTGACATATGAATTATATCAAATCATTTTAAATCACTAAACAAAGGTCAACAGATTTCACGCGCGTCTGGATTGTTTATTATTTCCACTTTAATATTTCATTTGTTTTGTGGTAATCTGGGCAGCCGGCTACTGAGAAAAAATATTAATTTATCAAACAAACAAGTATCTATGTTATCTCTGTTATTAACGTTGTAATATTAACGGATTTTCGCAATAGTTGATTTTTATTATTATTCAATTTATAATCGTAGAAGACCAGCAATAACATGGAAGAAAAAAATACCAAAGAAAACATTTCCTAGAATCTAGCCGGAAATTGGTAAGCTGAATGAAGTTGAATGAAGATATAATTTAGTATAATAGAGTGATCAGATGTGAAACGTTGAAAAAATCTGATTTTTGAAGAGCAAAAGGCACTCCTGCTATTGTCGCCTTTTACGACATGGAAGCAGGAACTCAGTGGATTTATTCTTGGTTAATTTTTTTTCCACCGGATTCCACACGGCATCTAGGCTGGTACTGTTCGGAGAAAGATAATAGGTACTACTAGTGGACCCCAGACCCTACTAACCTCAACTCAACATTTGGAATCAATCAGTTTATAATGCAAATGAAAGGTCTTGAAAAAAGTCCCCGGAAAGTTGATTCAGATCCGACTTCCGAACGGTGCAAATTTACGTCTCTATAGATGCAAATCACTTAAATTTAAGCAAGAACAAATAATTCATATAATTAACTTCACCGGCAATTTAGCTGAAGTTGATATCGAAACAGACACAATATTTATTTTTCACATGTTAAACGATGTAATACTATCATCAGAAATTACGGCATGCTTGAATTTACGGCAAGTTTAAATTGTATTTTTTCTAAGAGTGTACAATTTCATCCAGATCCTACTTCCGGTTCCGAAATTATATGGCGATGAGTGTCAAAACTTTCAAACCGTCCTATAAAATGAAGATGCAAAATCGAAACTTGCAGGAACGGAAGAAGAAAACATCACCGCCTTTCGAACGAAGCACGCAACGTGGTTTGTTCAATTTTGTACAGCGTACAGGGTTACCATATTTAAGCGTATATTTTTCAGGAGAAAAATCTGTAAATCTGCATCAGAAGATAAAAATTCTAAATTTAAAATTTATGCATGTAAATGATAAGAAATTAAAGCGCAACGAAAGTAAAAAGTCATTTAATCGAATCTAAAAATGACAGCTACTTTTTGTTTAGTGACTGCGTTTATTGTAATGTAATTGGCTATCATTTCTTTTTACTATCTTAGACGACCAATCTTTCCATCATATAAAGAATTATGCTAAAATAATTGCAAGAAATATAGATAGATCGGATTCAAAACCTTTGTTTTTGCTTTTCTCATGTAGACAACTGTGAAAACAGATTTTCAAACGGAGGCCCAGAGGGCGTATGTGACAAATAATGGCTGAACCGATTTTCACAAACTTAGATTCAAACGAAAGGTCTTATAGTGCCATAGCGTACTACTGAATTTCATCTGTATCCGACTTCTGGTTCCGGAATTACAAGGCAATATGTATAAATCTATGAGAAAATGCGTATTCAATTTTCTCGGAAAATTCTTAACCGATTTTAACAAAACGATATGAAAATAAATGGTCTTGAAATTCTTTTAGATCCGACTTCCAACTTCGAACATTATTCATTAAGAAGAGGTTTTTTTGTATGATGAGAATGGAAATCAAACCGAGGCAGGGTAAATCGATTGTTGTTATTAAAATAGTTTGTTTCGAATAACAGTTTTGTGCTAAGTTTAATTGATTATTTCTCTTCACGTTTCGTTTTCAAATCATCAGTGGATTACAGGCCAAATTTAGCTACCAGTGCAGTATTGCAACTACCTACGAGTCTCTTATCAGGCGTAAAGTTGTAAACAAAAAAAAATATGCTTGATTAATCAATTTTGAGGCCTTCGCCGTGGTACATTATTCTGAAGTTACGGTCGCTTAGCGGGTCAAATTGATCTGTAATACATCACTGGCGGTGCAATTTGAAATTTTTCACACCAATTAGACGAAAAGTAAGAACAGAAAAATCGTGCTGAAAGAATATGCAATCAGTCTGAAAACCGGCTTTTGAACCGCGACCAAAACCTCCAAAATGGAATTTAATTTGCTCAAAGTTGACTGATTTTCATAAACCTAGGATCAAATGAAAGGTCTGATGTTGAGTTTCCTCCGGATTCGGCCTCCGGTTCTGGAACTACAACCGTAAGTGTGTTTAAAATTTCGAACAGTCATTTTTTAATTTTTCTTCTGAATTTGGTTCAAAACTGCTTTAGTTTGTAGGTTAAACTACTCTATGGCCAAACAAACTTTCTTGCAATTTTACAAGATTCTGTGAAAAGTGTTTTGGAGAATACCACAAAAATATTTATGAGAATGTGAGAAATATGAGAACAAAGTATTTTTCTTTAGATGTGCTAAAACAGGTTTTTTTTTATCCATGGCTGTATTTCTCTTTAGTTCGTGACATTACTTGAATCCGTGAATAATGTTCGAAACATCCGGACATTTCGATAGTTAATTGAGAGCTGAAAATTAGCAATTATGTGAGAAAATTACCCTCCATAGAAACAATTATACATCCTAATTATTTATGGAATGCCCCTCGCAACCAGCCCGGAGAATTCCTCTAACTTTGGCAAATTCTAATTACACGCAGTTTTGAACCATTTCGAAAATTGTTTCACATTTTTACGCCATTATAGAGCGCAACTGAATTTTCGTTAAATCGTTCTGGTTTGTAACACAAAATTAAATACCACGCAGTTTCCCAACCCGAGAAGAATGGAATCGTCATTCGAAAAAAAAAAAAGTTTCACATAATTGAGTTGCATTAGGCGAAGCACAAACGCCCCGAGCGATCTAATTTGCCCGACAAATCGTTTCGACATTCGGCATAATGATTAGCCTTTGTCTCGCTGGACAGTGAATTAAATTCTCCCCCGTCATTGGCTGGAAGCTTGAAGATCACCTAAATGCCAATACAAAGTCATAACCTTGACAACCGCGCGACTACCGCTTCTTGCTAATGGAACCTTCGCCGGAGGGGGCAAACATTTTCCGTGTCACCCACAACCCCTCCCTACCAGCCAACGATGGCTAACGAAGAAGGCAGCTCTTCCCCCCTTCCAAAGGGCCATTCCGGAGCACTGTTGGCACTTTCGCAGCCGGGTATCCGCATCATAATTCATTCTACTCTAATAGATCCCATCGCATTCGGTGCACCGCACCGGAACCTCACCGCGGAGAAGAATTCCATTGATGCGCTCGTTTGTGGTTTATCGTGACAGCAAAGATGTTCCATTCACTTCTGGCAGACAGTGAGCTGCTTCGTAGTAAAATTGAAAAATTAGTGCCCTCGAGGGCTGCTTTAGCGGGAGACGGTTTTGATTTTCCGCACCCGTCGCACCCGTTGCGGAAGGGTCGCTTGGCAGGAACCGACAGCAACGATGAAAAGTTTGTTTGGCAGTGATTTAATGAACTGTTTGATTTCGGTAAAATTTGTTGCTTTGTTAAAAAAAAACACAGTTGGGCGAACAATGCGCTGGTTTCGATAGTAGATGATAGATCATGGCAGAGGGAAATGTTTTTACCGTTTGCGTGAAGTTGAACTGCCGAGGGCGTTGGGTGTTTCGTTGAGGTTGGCAGGGTTTTGTTTGAGCCAATCAAGAAAGGAGCCATCAAATCCCTGCCAATCAAGCCAGTTCTATAGAAGAAGGTATTAATTATTTATTCGTTCTTCAATGGAGTGAAATGCGTCAAACTGTCAACTGAGACGCACGTACAAAAATGGAAAACAATCAAAGAGAAGATTTTTTTCTTCGCTTCAACTACGGTTGTTTAGCTTTGTTTAGCGTTGGTCAAAAAAGAAACGAAGTTTTGCATTTGTCTAAAATTTTTGAAATGTTTTGCTACTAACTAAGTTAACAACAACTTTGAATAACGCCATCAAATCAATTACAAATTGCTAAACCTCAGAGTGTTTGTCAAACATGATTTTACGGGAAATTCTGTTGAGTATTTGCTTCAGTGAAGAATTTTTTGTCGTGAACGTGTCGTGAATACGACTTGATTTACTACGGGGCGCCTTTTCAAAATTTACCCTCTAAGAGAGTGATAAGTTTTTGATCGTAAATATCTCTTATTGTATCTAACGTATCAGCACAATTTTTGCAAAATGCCATTGGAAATATGATCATCAATTTATGATAACACTTTTAGTTGTATAAAATAATCACAAATAATTAAAATCTGAAGCTTTCAGAAATGTTCGGTATCAACGCGTATCAAAGAAGAAAACTTATGACGCGTTTCTCGTACCCGAACCGACGGTTTTAATGGAGTTGATGTGAGTTTCGTTTCAAACAAGAGCAATTCCATCGGCATTCAGCTGTTGATTCTTCGCATTGTAACAAAACACACCGAGAAATAAACAACGACCGTGAAAATATTACAAGTCAGCCCTTCTAAGGACGATAAATGTTTACAAAAGAACTATTAAAATTGCTTATCTGTTGGAATATGCAAATTGGAAATGAAAATAACCATTTTAGTGCACCGTCAGAAATGAATTCCGTGTTGCAATCAGTATTGAATCAATCCGCACAGGAAGCAGTTTTGCTGCGGGTCGTTTACTGTGCGAGTTTCGCTTCAAACATGAGCGATTGCGTCATCTAGCTGCTTGGAGCAAAATGTCCTGAAAAGTATAAAATGGCCGAGAAAATTCCACCAATCAGCCCGTTTAAGGGCAATTAATGTTCACTAAAGTATTATTAAAATTACCTATCTGTTGAAATATGTAAATTGGAAGTGAGAATAATATGTTTAGTAAAGGTTTACAATATGATAAACTTAAATTAGAAATTTGTTCGCATACTCTCCTCGCTTTTTGAATTGGGTTTTTTGTGTAATGGTTTGAATGCGTTTGTTAACTTCAGGGTCTGGAATTAAGTTTCAAAACTCAAGACCAGATTTCCAAAACCCAGATCTAAAATTCAATTCCTTATCCAAGCCCAGATTCCTGTTGTAGAGTTCTGGAACTGAAACCAAATTCCAAAACTTGACTCTGAGCCTGGGTTTTGGAACTGAAATTGACATAAGAATCTTTGGAACTTTGGAACTAAATTTCGGATATGAGTTCTGGACTAGAATCTGAAAGTTGAAACCGAATCCTGGTACTGAAATTGTGGTCAGAGTTCAATCCAAAATTGCTATCCGGAATTCGGTTTCAGTTCTGGAACTTAAGACCGAAATACAGGACAAGAGTTTAGATCCGAAATTCAGTAGTATTTCGTGTTCGATTGTAAAATACATAGTAGAATCCAGGAATTTCGAATTTGGTCCCAATACTCAGTTCTGTTCCGCGTTCTAAATTCTAGAACTGAATTCTGAATCCGAATTTGAAAACTGAATCCTGGGCCGTAATTCTGAAGCTAAAATTCAGCTGCATGCCAGAATCCATGTCCATAGTTCACGGCTAGAATTCATGTTACGAATTCAATGTCGAACCAGAATTGCATACGCGGACTAAGTTCCAGAACACTGGTTCAGTAATCGTTTCAACAATCAGTTTTAAAATTCAGTTCTCGAGTTCGGGTTCAAAATTCAGCTCCCGGATCTAGTATCAAAATTAGGTTTCAGAATTCAGTTCTAGCATTCGGCTCCAAAATTCGGTTCCTGAATTCCAGACGCGGAATTCGGGTTCTTTAACATCAAAGAAACTGATTCATCCATTTTATTCGTATTCACGTCATCCGGTTATGTTTGATGACATTACCCATCCACCTTTTTTTGTTTCAAGCTTTTTAGGCAAACTTTTTCTTCTCGGGTAGAAGAATTTTAAGGTAAACCATATCATGATGATCTGATTTAATCTTTATAATTTCATTTTCAATCACTTATCACCTCCTGTTTAGCTTTTGTTTTCTGAGACAGCGCCCTCTCTTGTTGTCGGATTTTACTCTGAATGTCTTTCTTTTCCTCTTCATCTTTTATTCTTTTATTTGGAGCAGGGAAAAGCCCACTGGAGTTAGTTTCTGTCCAACTTGCTCTCCAGTAGGCACAAAACCTCCTCATCTTTTGCATCAACAGATTACAATCATCCGAATTATACGTTTCTTTAAATCTAGTGCCTCTATAGTTCCTATATCTAATGAGACAATAACATGAGGAACGATTTCTTGATAACATTACGTGATAAATAGAATCCGAAAGAATTGAAACATTTGTTAAATATGCGGACTCGTTATTTCCATAGTTCTAGCAATTGCAATATTCGCGACTGAAGTAGGTCTGCCACAAAACTACCGCCTTACAAACAACGCGAAGGACAGATAATACATCGAGACCAATCAGTTTGCAGCGGTCATGATAACTCAGTAAGTTTAAAGGTTATCTTAATGGAAGCCATCGGAAGGCACAAATTCGCGTTAAATCGCTTCAATGCGTTGGATATCGTTTTGGTAAAAAAGTTGACCAGATAACAGTATTCGAGAGTTGAGCGAACTAAAGCGCAATACAGAGCCATAAAGCAATGTACATCAACGAATTCTTTAGTAACGCGGAAAATAAATCCTAACAGTTTCGAGGCTTTGGAGATAGTAAATTTTATGTGTTTTTTTAAAATTTAACTTGGAATCCAGGAGAACATCCAGGTCCCTAACAGACGATGCGCGTTCGAGAACAGTTTGTGAAATATTATAGTCGAAATTGAATACAGACTTTTTGCGACTGAAAGAGATGACGGAGCATTTAGAGGCATTTGAAACCAATTTGTTGATGTTACACCAAATAATTAAATTACACAATTGTTTTTATAGGAATTTGAATATATGAAATATTTTAAAGTCATTGGCGAACGATAGTTTCATGCACTTGATCGAAAATCGAAAAATTTGGATCGTTAAGAGACAATAAAATTACACGGAAAGACCGAAATCAGCATTTTGGCGAAAAAATTAGTTGATTTTCTGATTTTAGTTAGTTATTTTTTGAGACAACTAAAAAAATCTTACTTTTGCTAATTTAGATTTTTTAAATCTAATTCCCTAATTAATAAAAAAATATTTGTTGAAATGGCTATTTTTTTAGTTGAATTCACCAATTCAACGTGCTGTCATTTCTTAGCTAAGGCACGCTTCATATCCATTCAACTAACTTTTTAGTTGAATTAGAGAAATAAAACGTTGTTTTCAACCAACATAAATGGTTGAATTGGTTTGTGCCATTTGCAGCTATATGGCGCTCTGTCACCGAAAAAACGTTAACACCGTAATGACTACTAGCCACTAGATGGCACACGACTACCGAAAAAAATGTCAGTCACGATTATCTTTTCTATATTGACAGGTATAAATACGATGTTGTATTGGAGAAAAAGACATAAACGAAACATTAATTTCTTTTTGAAAATTTTTCTCCTAAATCGCTCTCTCACTGAAAACTTTGAGCACTCGGAAAACAAAAACCGAATACAAGTAGCACACCGGATACAAAAAACATCATTTGACATATACAATTAGAGTGCAATATTCGAAACTCACTTCACTGTTCCCCGTAAAACCATTATTACGCACAATCGCTTTAAATGCGCACAAATTCTGAATAAATACACTTTCCACTGACTGTTCACATCATTTTTACATATCGGTTTAGAAATTTATATATGGATATATCGTAACACATGCGAAAAACATCTAAACAATTTGCAAAGCAGTTTCAACAAGACTGTTCCCTTCAGCTTTTTAATGGATTGTTTTGCTTTGACACTTCTCATGAGTTTTTGGCTAATAAACTTGTTAATAAAACCAATTTCATTTTTGTTTTCTTTGTGCTGTCCTTCAGTAATGGCGGTGATAGATAAATAAAAACAAATTTTCTGATTTTAATAACAAAATTTGCTGTCAATGAGAATTTCGTACTGGATTGAAATATTGCTGGTTTGTGTCCAGAATATTCGCCAACTAATCACATTCTCTAGAAATAAGAGATTTTTTCAGCAAAGTAAATTCTCAATTTTAACTAATTTCATAGTTATTTTGGAAATTTTGTTATTAAAATCAACTAATTCAAAAACAGTAATACGAATTAGGCGCAGAGCTAATTTCGGTCGTTCCGTGTATAAGCGGTCCAAGGTGACTTCCTCGAGGAGAACCCAGAAGTAACAGCAAATGGTGAGGTTGTACGGTCTCCTATTTTCAGTATCATTTCACGACTAGTTAGATATGATCGAAGCCAATTAAAAAAAATTATCCGTTAAATCCCCGTCTACTTAACTTGGAGATCGTTATGTGATGATTGATTTTGTTGAACGCAGCAGAGAGGTCGTTTTTTACACGGTTTTTTTATCCGGTCGGTTTTGTCTTAGAAATGCATGAAACGTCAAGATCTTGTGTTATCTTGAAACTCTGTAAATCTGTGAAAAACTTAGAAAATTTTCGATTCAACTTTTCATGCATTTCTAAGACATTAGGCATAAAAAATTTGATTTCGGAAATCTCCAAATTTTTCGAAGTTCCTAAGTCGGTTTTTACTAAAATAATTTTTTAAAAAGATTACACTAGATCTGGACGTTCCATGCATTTCTAAGACATATGGTATCATAAAAATTCTTCCATTATGAAGTTTTTTTACACGGATTTCCGAAATTACGCTTTGGCATGAATCCATGCTAAGTCTCAGATATGTAGTCAGAGCAACTATGTGTTATAAAATCCAGAACTATAATTTCAAACAACTTCGATACAGCGCACAATGCAGCAATTCTACGGTAGTTGGATACTTCTGTAAACTGGAAACACAGAATTTAGCAGAAACTTTACGTCTGCTTAGCGGTTCAAATTGAACTGCCGAGTTTAGCACTAAGCAGTTCAATTTGAACTGCTCTGCACTGATGAGTCAAAGACGAAATATAATCATAATAACAGAATTTCTTCCATATTTCACGAAAAATTCCAGAACGCAAAGAGGAATTGATAATGTTGGATAGTGGAACCAACAAACTATTAGAACAATTTATTACCACCACGGATGAAATCCCGTCGGGTCCAGCACTAGATAAACGTTTTAACTTTTTCTTCTTTGTTTCTTTTCTTGCCCAACCGGAGATCGGAGAGCTGAAAATCGAATCGTAAATCGTAAATTTTAGTTTTATCAAGATGAAAATTCATCAATTCGGCCAACTCGACCAACCGCTGAAACGTTCGCCCATCTTTAATTTTTTGGGGTTAAAACTGAAGAGAGTGATGAGTTACAGTTTTTTTTAGTTATGCTTAGTTCACCAATTAAAAATATTTACGAATATAACGAAACAGAAATTGATGAAATTAAAACAAATCATTTTCTAAATT